>NC_142515.1:22927500-23559375 GCF_057876585.1 Rhinolophus sinicus | reverse complement strand
TAAGGCAATTGAGAGCGCCTCCTAATCTCCCTCCCCTCCCTGCACCAGAATCCCCTCCTGCTGGACTGGGAGGGACTAGTGATGGCCGGACCCCAGCTTCCAACCCCCATCTCAGGCCCCACCTCACCCTTAAAGCAGTAACCCCCAAATCCCATGGGCTGCCCCCTTGCCTCAGCACCAAACCTCAGAAACTCCCTCTGCACATCCCAATTCTGCTTCAGAAGGCCCTAACTTCTCTGAACCCACTTTTCCCCATTACCCTAAAGTCTCCTCAAACTTCAGGCCAGTGCTCTGACCTCCAACTTTATCTCTTGCCCACAGGGCTCCCCAAAATCCTCCACCGTCAATCGGTGTGGCTTCTTAGCTAAGATCATATGTTTCATCCCTTTCTTTAATCTGTCATTTAACAGCTATTCATCGAGTTTCCTGTATCCTTAACAATATTGTTGCCAGGACGGGAATCAGAGCAGGACTCAGAATCTGTGTGAAGATCGATGTGAAAGTCACGATTTGGCCGAGGTGAGTGGTTATAAAGACCCACATTGGTGGAGTGCTTTGAAGTTTATAAGTGCTATACCTATGAGGTCACTAATCCTCATGAAAACCCTTTTAAATCAGCCTCACTTTACACGTGAGGAAACTGAGGCTCAGAGGGGAGAAATGACTGGCCCAAGGTCAAATAACTGCCAAGCATCAGCTCCAGAATTCAACGTGGGCTTTCCTGACCCCCAGTGCCGCAGTGTTTCTGATATGCCACACTGCTGGGGTCAGCCCTGCAGGCCAGAGAAGGACAGGGCAGTCTCAGGGTTAAGGACCAGACCAAGGTCTGTATCAGGATTAGGACAGCTGTAGCTATCCATCCCGTGCCCCACCATTGGATCAGGGTGGGTGGAGCCCACACCATGTCTCAGTTTCCCCACTCATTTAACAGGAGGTACTCCTGCAGTGGAGTTCTGAACACTGGTAAGGGGACAAAACAACCAAAGGCTAGTGGCAATGGAGACCAGAAAAATTAGGGATAGACATAGAGAAGGACTTTCAGTCTGTGGGAACATCAAGCTGGGTTCCCTCAGCATTGGTGGGACCCTGAGCTGGATTGTGCTGGGCTGGCGAGGGGGGCTATGGAGCCTGCAAGCAGAGAGATGGGGCCCAGGATGGGTGGGTATGGGGCCAGGCTGGTGGAGAAGGGTCAGTTCAGCCCTGCTTAGCTCACAAAGGGTCCTTGTTGTGGGTAATGGGACTCCCCTGGCAGCTTTATTTGCTGTCAGTGGCTTTTATTAAAGTCTCCAGTTTCAGACCCTCCAACCTCCAGCCATTGTGTGTGCTCCCTCAGGGCCCTGCCCCCAGCCCCTGGCTAGGCTAACTCTGAAGAGCCCCCTTGCCCGTCTCCTGGGCCCCAGGCCCCCCAGCCCCCAGTCTCCCACCTCCACCTCCCAGCAAGAGGGCAGAGAGGCTATACACTCAAGGGGGAACGTCTCAGCTTTGGCCCTCAGCACCCAAACAAACTCTAATCTCCCAGATGTTGTGACTGGTGCCAGGGGGTGGGGCCATGAGTCAGCCTGTGCAGAATTCATGCAGAGTGGCACATACGTGTGTGCATGTATGTGCACCCGAGTATGTCCTTGAGGGGTGTGCACCCATCTGTTCCCTCAGCTCGTCTCTGCACACAAACACACACACACACGCTCTAGGAATGTGTACTGTTTAGGGATTGAGATGGGGTGTGGGGCTACATTTTGATTTCATAAGCAGTTAGGGACACCCTCCACCCCACAAGGTACCCGGTCACTGCTAGTGGGTGGGAGGATGGAGAAACGTCTCCCAGCTCAGACTGTCAACTGGGGTATTGGCTCCCTGCTCCCTTCTCTCCTCTGGTGGGCAGGGGAGAGTGTTGGCCAATGGAAGGAAGGTGGCAGAGGGAGCTAGGCTGAGCCTTGACCCTGGGTGGGGAGGAGACTCTCAACTGCCCTGAACCTCAGCACAAAGTTTAACTTCATTCAGGTCCAAACTCTTCCTTTGTCATCCAGAGCCCCAGCTCTGAACTCACACCCAGAACCCAAGCAGCTAAGGCCCGGTCCTCACACACTTCCTTCCCAGAAAACATATTTGGAGTTGGGACATAGAGAGACCCAGGCCGGGCTTTTCAGGATAAACACCCCCCAACCCCCGTAAAGCAGAAGTTTGAACTGAAAATGGGTACTTGATCCCAGGAAATCCTTGCTAAGCAGGGGGAAACAGAAGAAGGGCACAGGGGGAGGCAGATCCTGTAAGTACGTGGGCTTCTTTTCCATGCCCCAACCACCTTTGTGAAGGAACAGGGAAGAGGCGTTGAGTCCTCTCCATGACACACGGATGCGAGATCTGAAGTTGGCATAAGCGCATAGCCAGTAACAGTGTCCGCGTGCAATCCGGCATGGACCCTGGGGAGTCTGTGTAGACATGTGTGCGCGGGTGTTGGGGTCTATCTGCATATTTGGAGTCAGGCAAGGTAGCAATTTGTGGGAGAATATGTATCTTTTCTAGGGGCATCTGCTCTGGGGGAGCAGCTCAGTGGTTTCTGTGAGAAAAAGGTATCTGTGTTTGAAGGCAACTCCATGTACTTGTTATGGGATGTTTGTCCTGTGTATATTCGAGTATATAAGAGAGAGAGAGATCCAGGGGGCCCACAGCCCTCCCCGGGGTCTTCTGAGCTCCTGGCTCGGCCTGTGCCAGGCCATTTGGGGAGCGCCCGTGCTTTATGGTGCGCGGGTGAAAAATGGAAATGCTAATAAGTAGTCGTTAAGTTGTCTTGCAAAAATGTTAAATGATAAATTGGGTAACGTTATTGTTGAAATGAAATATGTAAAATAAATGAGTTATTTATTTCTAATAAATATTTTGTTTATGATATATTTGTAAGGGTGTTAATTATTTTTCCCCTCAATCGGGGCAACATATAAATTCTAATAAAGTGCAGGCCACAGCGCAGGCAGCGGTGATGGTGGTGGCTCCTCCGGGCCGGGCTGCTGTAGGACCACAGCCCGTGATGGATGCTCCAGTCACAAGTGATTGTTCTCCTCGCTGCTATTGCAGGCTCCCCAGTGTGGCCTGTTTTCCTTCTTAAAAAAAAAAAAAAAAAAAGAAGAAAGAAAGACAAAAGAGTCCAGAAGGAAAACAAATAGGCCAGGGTCTCTATGATGAGATGATTAAATACCCCTAGGCCAGGTCTTGCTCCTTAGCTGGCTGCACAGGCCCTGGGCCCGCACGTCACTGCTGCAACCAGCTTCAAGGAAGGAAAAATAAATACATAAGGAAACCAAGCGGCCGAGAAATTTCCTGTCCCCCAGACCCGCCAGCAGCACTGAGTGAGCACCACTCCAGGCTCAGCACCCTCAGGCGTTCGCACTCTCCCCTACCCCAGTTGGGAGATCTCCATGGGGGCAGATGCTCCCCATCTCCTGCTGTTTCCAACCCTGTCCCATCAAAACATTTTCCTTCCTCCAGTCAAGGGAAGTCCTCCTTGCCTCTCTGACCCTTCCTATGTAGGGACCTCCATGACTGTCCATGGCCTCTCCAGGGGAACCCTAGTTTAGCCCCCTCAGGATCCGTCAGACCAGAAGTGTAGTTAGGCCCTGGCCTGGCCCTGGAGGCTGAATTGGGGGGGGGGGGGGGGAGAGTACATTCCCCTTCAGAACAGGCTGCCTCCCCCCAAGGCGTTATCTCCCCCTGGGTAATAAAACTGCTGAGGCAGGACGGCCTGGTGGGCAGGGACAGGTGGCATGGGCACGGGATGCAGGGCCGGTCTGTCCCTGCCTCAGGCACCACCCACCCCTCCCTCTGACCCCCTCCTGGGACTGAACTGAGCTCCAAGTTCTCACCACACAGCTCTAGGCTGATCTCCAACCAGGGATTTCAAGCACTTAGTGCTCCCTTCCTCGGGGTGGGGGGCTGTGGTAGAGATTATGCCCCCAAGGGAGCTGGGATGGGCAGATTCAGGGAGTTCATGTGTGTCCTTTAGAGTTGGGGAGGGTGAACCGTGGCCTGAGGTAATGCCTCCCAGGCTGGGGCCCTCAAAGTGCTAGAAAGTGGGTCTGTATCTCTTCCAGCCACCTACTACTGACCATCACCCCAAGCTAAGCCATTGGGATCGAAGTCTCAAAAAGTGGCCCTCTGCACAGGTGTGTATCCGTGTGCACATGCCAATGTGTGTGGAAAAGGAATGAGCCAGGCTTCTTGAAGGATGGAAAGACTTTCAGCATGGGACTAAGAGCAAGGTAAATAATGGAGACACACCGCATATTCTGTCCCACACACGCGCACCCACACACGCACGCCCATACACAGATGCTGGACTGGCACGCAGAGTCACACACAGCACTGCATTCTGCACATCCAGGGGCAAAGCTCAGTCCCACACAATCACAATCCCACAAACACAAATGTCTCACAACTACACTTTCAGAAAAGTTTGAGACAGGTCCATGGACAGACAAAAAGGGACATGAAATCATCGCTTATCAGTGAGGCTCTGATTAGGTGGAAGGAGGGGGTATCAACACTGGATGGAGGGCGCCCCCTACTGGACAGAACAGCTATAACTACCCACCCCTAGGACAGGCCACTAAGCCTGCCCCTAACTCTACCCCCACCCTACCCCAGCAAGATATCACACACCTTGCATTTATACACCACACTCTGGATAAGCCCACAGCAGGGCTGCACCACTCTGTTTTCTTTTCAAAATGTGTAAAATCTTTGATCATCACTTGTTTAAACTGTATAAATAATCCACCCGGTTTTAATAGGATTTTTCTATGAATCGGCAACAAAGCATGAAATGTGATATTTTCACCATGAGTAGTTGGGAAATTAGTCACCTCTGTCCGTGGCTCTCTGCTGGCTGGAGGCCCCCATTCTGTCTGGTCCCTCCCTCCCCTCCACCTCAGACCATCCTGGGCCCTTCAAATGTTATCCCCAGCTCCCACCTTATTTGGGGGTAGTGAGTAAACTCTATGCCATTGTTCTGAGCAGCCTGTGCTGGTCATCTCCGGGTCTGAGAGTAAAGACCAGGTTACCCTGGGACCCTATTCCCCAGATTCCTCATGTGAGCTCAGAGTCTTGAATTCTCTAAGTCCCATGGCGGGCTCCAGTGCAGGTTGGAGTAGGGTTCCAGGATGGGCAGTGGGTCTAGGGAGAGTTATTTGGGGCGGGGTGGTGGTTTGGGATAGAGTGGGGTTATTTGCCATTTCCCCCAGTCTTCCATAAGTGTTTCCACTCTTGTTGACTCCCCAGGCTATTCCACACCCATTTGCTATTACATACCCATGTGCTGTTACACACTCACAGAGGCAAGACCCACGTGCATACTCAAAGGAGCTGGATCTGTCTCCTGAGACTGACAAGCTACCCACTCAGTCTAGGAACAGAAGATGCCGAGTCTGAGAGAAGAGCCACTGTTAGTAACAAGGAAAGGTCAGAGATGGAGGTCAGATCTAGGGAAGCAAAATATGGGGCATCAGAGATGTACTTCAGGGATGGCAGCCAGACAGGAATCTGAGATGGAGGAATCAGAGTTCAGGACAGGACTGGGGAGTTACATGGATGAGGCAGCAATGGTAGAGACCGCCCAATTATGCAAGAGAGCTTTTCGATCCCACTTCCAAATGACTCATGACCCTGGCCACTGCCACCATGTATAGCAGCCCCAAAGCAGCCCTCCTCTGCCTTGGTGCCCTGTTGGGAAAAGGCAACTTGCGGTCAACACCAGTGATCAAGGGCCTACATAGGCTGGCCTGAGCCATCAGGCCAGGCCTCGGGCCTCCCAGGTCTCAGGCCGAAGCCCAATGAGGCTCAGCCTCAGAGCTGGGCACAGCCTTGGGGGAGGGGGCTGTGGGGTCCCCTCCCGCACTGCACCACAGGCCACGTGCTCCAAGCTAAGCAGGGCCCCCTTCCTTTCTGCCCCCTGCCCCTGGCCTGAGATGAATAAAACTCCGGGGGTAGGGGGGAGCTATTCATGGAACCAGAGAATGTGTGAGCCGCCCAGCGGCCCCCTCTCATTAGGGGACCCCGTCAGGTGGCGCTCATTAACTTCAAGTTGTCTCTTGTTTTAAAACTCGGGTGAGGGGGGCGGGGTGGAGGGGCACATTGTCTGGCTGCTGCCCCAGAGAGATTAGGCGCCCAGGAGGAGGGGGCAGGCAAAGGCCCTTTAATTAGTTACTTTCAAAGGTTCCCTGTCCCCTTTCTCTCAGGTCCCCCTCCTGCCCCCGGCTGGGCCCAGCTTCGAGGGGGGCGGTCTTTTCTGCTTGGCAGAGCTGCCTGGTCACTCAGCTTAAATCCGCAGTCTTTGTTCCTGCCTGGACAATGGGCCCAGCGCATCAGGCGTGGAAGGAGCAGGGCCTTCTTCTGTAAGCCTGGAGCTGGCTGAGAGGGGCGCACCCTGGCACCGGGTGTAGCCTGGGGCCCCAGACGGGGCCTGGGCACCTGGGACCCATTCTGGGCTAAGACACACACACACACACTCTCTCACTCACTCACTCACTCACTCACCCACCCACCCAACCACAAGACCTAGCTCTAGCAGAGGAAAAAGGAGAGACAAACCTCATGTCAGAGTCTCCTTCCCATAAGAAGTTTCTGGGGGGATAACCTGGAAACTAGCTCGAGAGTGGGGGTCCCCTTCCCTTCTATATAGTCGAAAGAGCATGGTTTTAGAGTCAGACAAATCTGGGTTCTAATCTTCGTTCTGCTACTCGTTAACAAGTAATTAATCTCTTAAGCCTCACTTTCCCTCATCTTTAAACTGGGGGAAATCATGCCTGCCTGTTGGGTTGTGAGGATTAAATTACATAACTGTGTAAACTGTCTAGCCCAGTGCCTGGCACACAGGAAACCCTCGGTATCATTTCTTGTAGAGTCCGCACAGCCAGAGCCTGACCCCACAGCTTCTACCACTAGGTTGCAAGCACATCTGACCCTTTTGTTCCTGGGGTGCTGGTGTCAGGGCTGGCAAGGGGCTTAGCAGATCCTGGGGGTGGTCTTGGGGGTACGGGTTGAGAGGCTGAGTTGCAGGAAGAGGTGATGATTTGCCTGGGTCAGCAGATTAATGGCACTAACGAAGTTTCCAAGAGTGTGGTGAGTTGGGGGGTCGGGAGCGCCCATGTGGAAAGGCACATGACTGGGGATTGATCAGGCTGAAGATGAAACAGAGAAAGCTTCCCAGGCAGCGGAGGTAGGAAACGCCAAAACCAATTACTCCCCAACCCCTCTGGCCTCCAGAGCCTTCCCTCAGGGAGGAGGGAAGGGGCTTTGACCTCTCTCCGTGGGTGCATGTACTCCAGCACATACACACGGGCCACTCACATGGGTAGGTGTGTGCACAAGGGAAGGCCCAGGCGTGGGAGCAAGTAGATGATATTTCATGTGTTGGTCTGGGCGCTCTTCCCCCGTATGGGGGGTAGTCATTTGACTTTTCTCACAGATGTTTCCCCATCTCACCTAAGTGTCCCTGTGTGGCCAACCTGTGTGTCACCAGGAGGAGTCAGGGGCCCATGGGTGGCAGCAGAAGTGATGGGGATGCTGAGGATTCTGTTCATTCAATTTTGGCCATGAGTCCCACTTCACAAATTTGCTAGTTGGGGCTTAATCCTAGTTTCTGGTCAGACGCATTTCTGGGTTACCATTTAGGTGGCTAACTCCCATGCAGATAATTGACGACTTATCAGCCTCTGGTTAATAGGAGTGTACCCCACTTAGGAAACACCCACCCTTTCGGAAATAATCAATTACGCACAGGTTCCTTTTAATAGCCCCTGATGTTTGTTGAATGAATAAGTGTGGCAGATTGGGCAGCCCTCTCCAGCTTAAAGAATTCACAAAGGATATCAAAGACCCAGATCAAAGGGCAAGCAAACATCTCTTACAGGACCTAGAGAAGCCCTTAGTTAAAAATCAACAGTTAAGAGGTGATTAGATGTAAGATAAGGGCCCTTCAAACTACTAACACTAACCCAATAGTTGTCCACATTTGGGGTCTTTAAGGGAGATGGAGGTGGGGGAGGGGAAGCAGGAGGCACAAGGAGACTTGGATTCAGCTCTTGCCCATGGAGGGACAGCTCCCTTCTAAGCAAGCAGTGTGTGTTGTGCAGTGTTTGCACCTTCAGATTTAGGACAGAATTTGTGTTTCATGCCATATGTTGAATGGTATTATTACAGTTATTAGCAATTATGTTTTATCATAAAATCACTTTTCCTTTAAATATGTGGGTAAATAAAAAAAGTTCAGCTGTTCTTAGAGTAAGTTCTGCCCAATCTATTCCTCTTGGAAATCACTTCCAGTTTTACAATACAAGCCAACAGGCAAATAGGGAGCCCTGGACATGTGTAGGAACTCTTTTGGGAGTCTAGATATTTCACACAGGGAGCAGCCATCACACCAGTGGGTCCGGATGGTTGCGGGGGGAGAGGGCAGGCTGGGCCCTAAAGGTATTGCAGAGTCAGTGCCCCCACCCCAGGCCCCAAGCTTGCCCCCTCCCCCAATGTCCAACCCAGTGACCACCTCACTGACACTGTCACTGGGGTTTCTGGAGGATGTCTCCCTTTCTCCATGCCCTCCCCATCCCCACCCTATGCCCTTGCTGCAATGTCTATGAGGGAGACGGCTCCTCTTGGGGCCTGCAAGCTTTTGTTAACGTTATGTGAGCCGCTAGTGACAAGGGCCCTGAAACCCAACTCGACCAAACTCATAAAAGGGGTCACTGTCTCTTTAATTAAAGTTCCCTGTTTGGAGGTTAAAGACAAACCCGTTTGATGGTGCAGGTGTGTGGAGGGGGGATGGGGGAAAGGGGTGGAGAGGTCTGAAGGGAAATGGAATTCTATCCTTGGAGGGGACCAGGGAGGGGCCTCACCAGGGCCAGACTGGCTGACCATGGAAAGTCTGATGGGGGCCCTGAGGTCCCCAGTATAGTGAGGGTCACAAGGGAGAAACCAGTCAGCAACAGGGAGGCCAGGGGCCAGTGCAGCCAACTCTGACTGCCCTGCAAGCACACCCTGCACATACTGCCGGCCCTCAGCTCCTCACCTCCACTCTGCCCCGCTTCCATTAGCCCCACACTCCAAAAGATCCCCCTTAAAAGCCGGCCCAGTGCCTAATCCCATCTCCACATAGAAGCGACTTCATCACAGTTTAACATAAAAAGATCAGCTGGTATTGACCCGTAATTTGGACCCACGCCACGCTATTGGCAGGAAGACAGAATAAGTTAGGGTGGCCATGTTTCAAAAATTCTCTGTGTGCACTCAATCACGGCCCAGGGAAGGCGGGCGGGTGCGTAATAACCCAGCCGCGCTCTCCATTTCCCCTGTAGATCAATGCTAATACCAGGAGGCCCTGGAAGATGGATGGAACCGACAGGAACCTTGAAATCCCGACACGGGGGCTGGTGCCTCAACCAATAAAGGATTTCACTGCTGCTGGGGTGGGGACACAGAAACCCTAGGGGCCACAGGAGACAGTCTGGTGGAGGCAAGGAGGTAGGGAAGAGGGAGCAGACTCTCTTTTTCACACACACACACTCACACACACGTCCTCACTGACACCCACAGTCACTCACGTAGTCACTGACTGATACACACTCCAGAGTCACTGACACGCACACCATTGGCTGGCACACACCATCACTCACACACTATTCAGCCTGCAGCACCAAGACCTCCCCAAGAGGCCTTGACTCGAAGCAGCCGCTCACACAGGTCCTAGCAGGCACACGCACACACAGGCACACACGCTCAAACCCACACACCAGATCAGGGACTCTGACACAGACGCTCACATTGACATATTGAGACGCAAACACACCCACCCACTGGCATCCATACATTGCCACAGTGAAACATAAAGACACACATACCCACTCACATATACGCATCCCTGCCTTTCCAGTCTTCCATCCCATCCCAGCCCTTCTGTTGCCTTCTGATTCCGTTCAGAACCTTGATGGCTGACAATCAGTTGGGACGCTTCCCAAGACCTGTTGGAAGTAAATCTCTAAGACGAAAATGTATCGGACACACAGTCCTGGGGACACACCCAGATAGGAACCCACATACATGCTGGGTTGGAAGGAAGGAGACTGGGTTCCTGGGACAGTTCAGCCACAGACTTGCTGCATGGCTTTGGGCAAGCTACTTGCTCTCTCTGGGCCTCTATTTCCTCATCTATAAAACAAGAGTTTGGACTGGGAGATTTCTAAGGTTCCCCTTCCAGGTCTGAATTTCTGTCTGTGACAGATACAAATCTTTACAAAGACTCTCTCTCTCTCACACACACACACACACACACACACACACACACACACACGGCCCCAAGCAGGCACACCCCAGCTTTTGAGTACCTTGTGTCCTGAAGCCACACCCAAACTAACACACAGGACCACACATGCATCAGGGAGAGCAGCATCTCATCCTTCCCAGACCCGGATGTCAGGGAGCTCCAGAACCCACTTTTCTGGGAGCAAAGAACTGGGGGCAGAGCAGAGAGATGGGGTATTGCTGTGAGTTTGAGGGAGAAGGTGGAGTGAGAGGGCCAGAGTTGGGACCTGCAGAGAGGACAGAGAGAGAAGCACAGGGCTGACTGCCAAGATGACCCCCCACATATACCTCTTCAGATAGTGTGCTGCTCTCTAATTCCTTCCTTTTGAGCAAGGCAGCAGGACAGTGAGGCCATTTCCACGGCCTCACACTGACATCTTGTGGCCATCCCTAGAATTGCAGACATTGCAAGGAGGCGCTTGGTCCCATGCAGAGAGAGAGAGAAGCACTGCCCTACCTGCAACCCTGACCATCCTGGGCAGGAAAGTGGGTGTGATCCCTGGGTGTCCTGTCCCATGCTCAGCAGCCAGAAAAGGCACTGAAGGCTGACATGTACCTTGAGCAGGGACAGATGGAAGAACAGGAGGCTGCTTGAGAAAAGGCTTCAGGGCCCGAAAGGACTGGAGAAAAATAATTGCTTAAGGGAGCTCCAGTCTATGGTAGAGATAGAGCCCCGTCTTCCTGCAGCCCCAGTCTGAGGTGGGGAAACATCATGACCCTGCCCCAGGGCGCTGCAGTCTAAGGGAGGAAATACAACCGCTGCCCAGGGGTACTCTGCCTGAAGGAAAAGATTCAGTCCCAGCCTCATGGAAGCGCAGTCTGATAGGGAGGATTTGGCCTCCTCACAGAGAGCCTAAGCCTTGAGAGGGAGAGGACAGTGAGACCTGGCTCTGCCCTATAGGAGCCTCTAATCTTGAGGAGGGAAAAATCCCAGCCCCCATCAAGGACTCCAATCCTATCTGAGGAACATGAAATTTGGGGGTTTGGAAGGCCCCAGGTATCTCTGCCTTCCATGCCAAGCCTTAGCCTGGAAGTCTGAAAGGAATATGATTTCTGTATCTGCATCAGCAGCCTGGGATTGGGAAGAGGACTGGGAAAAAGTTTAGGGGGGGTGAGCTCTCCAGAGCCAGCCCCATCCATTCTGAAGAGGGCTGGTGAGGGGTGGAAGAGGACCACACCTCCCAGGTACCCCCAGTGGTAGCCATGACTAAAGTTCCAGGCTTGTCCCCAGATTTCCCTGGCCAGTTCCTCCTGCTGGAGCCAGGTGTCAGACATCTAGCGATAACAGATTACACACACACAAGGCAGAGGCCATGGGTTCCCAGCTTGGAGCCAGGGAACCCTGGAGGTGCTAGGCTGATGAGTTTGTTATAAATTAGAGACTCATTAAGAGAAGGTGAGAAGGGCTCAGTAACAGCTTTCAGAGCCCATCTTTTCGATTTCTTGTTCGGTTTGTTTATTGCGATTGTTCCTGTCTCATAAGCTTATTGCAAAACCAATAAAAATGATCTATTCAGAAAGGGGAGCTGCTCTTTTGACTGGTAAGCTGCCGCTTGGTCCTGGACCCCACCCCTCCCCCTCCCTGTGGCTGCAGCCCCAGCCTGGTTGACCAGCTGTCTCCCGCCTCAGGGTCAGCAGAGGGTGCCAGATTCCTGCTCACCAGAAACTGTGTCCACCTGCCATGCAGCCACCCTGGGCTGGCCTCGGGCCTCCAACCTGGTCCCATCACCCCAATGACTGCTGTACCCCAGCCCTCCAGCTCACCTCTGATGGACACACCAGATCTGAGCTGGGCACATATCAGGGCTCAGTTATGGGAGAACGAAGGCCAGGATGGGATCCAGGGACAGTCACTGGAGCCTGAAATTTCAGATGGGATTTGGGCTGTTTCCTTTCTGTGCCTCAGTGAGGCTGTGCCCTTAGCATGGGGTTCCATAGCTCGAGGTAGCCCTAAGGGCTGGTGGATAGAACAGAGGAGGCCCCAGAGGTTCCCTACCATCGGAAGTCCTGGCTTTGACCTTGATGATAGAACAGAGGTTCCAGCCTCTTGCACATCCAGGAACTGAGGCACAGTTGAAGTCAGGGGCTCAGGAACCCCTCTTCAGTGACTTGGCTCTCATCCCCATCCCTGTTCCACCGATCATATCTGTTCTGTTTAGTCACTATACTCTTCCTAAGACATCATGGATTTCCTTGTTTCTAGCACTTGGTTTCAGAGACTTTCAGATGATTATTGTGGGGAATGCAGGGTTGAGGGGAGTCAGAGAGAAGCCAATAGACTCCTTCACTGACCATACAGAATTCCAGAATGTCAGACTCAGGAGGGACTTCTGAGATCATTCTGTGGAACCCCTTCATGTCTCAAATACAGAATAAGGGTCAGAGACATGAAGTGACTTGGCCAAAGTCCCATAGCTAGTGAGTGGCAAAGCTGGGACTGGAATTCAAGGTGACAGACCCTTGTGTCATTGCTCTGAGTCTTCTTTTATGTATCCTGTTCATGTCCGAGAGCTGTGCCTCACAGGTTAGTCCCCACAGCCAACACAAATGACAGGCGTTTCTTTCCCTCCCGGTTCTCTAATAACGGGTTCTTTTCTCTAAAGCAAAATCAGTGTCTTACCTCAAGGCCAATGCCCTGGCTCTGCCCAAGGGTCCAGAGCAGAGGAAGAACCTCGCACGGAGGCCTTTGGAGTTTCTCTGTCATTTCAAAGAGATAGCATCAAGTAGACTCTTCCTTTGTCTGTTTATTTTGGACAAGGAGGAGAAGAGGGGAAGGTGGGTGGGAAAGAGCAGAAGTTTTCAGGAAGTAGAGTATCTCAAGGACTGGGCACATCTTCAGAGAGAATCACATCAACAGCTTTCCTTGACCTCTTTGTATTTGTTTATTTTAACACTCAATATAGCACTTACCATGTGTCAGGCACGGTTCTAAGAGCTTTACATATTAATTTATTGATTTAATTTTGTATTAATTTAATACATATCATATGTAAATTTACTGAGTCCCCTTAATAACTCTCTGAGGCAGGTACTATTATGAGTCCCACTTTACAGAAGAGGAAACTAAGTCACAGAGGTCAGCAGCTTGCCCAAGGCCTCACACCTAGGAAGTGGAAACATCACCATTCAAAGCCAGGCAACCTGGCTCCTATCCACCAGGTACGTACTTTCTCTTTATAGAAGTCCAAGTACAGGGCTGGCGGGGCCCCTATGACCTGTGGAGGAAGGAAGAGTCTGAACATCCAGAAGGAATAAGATCCTTGGGGTCCAGTGCAGTGTTTCCTCAAGTCTATTTCTTGTTAACCACAGTCCTGGCCACCTCTGCCTTAGCTTATCTGAAGGCCAATGTTTTAAGGTTAGGGTCGCGAAAGTCAGTACAGGTAGTCTGGACCATGGGTCCCTCCCCCACCTGCCCTGATTCAAGGAGCCTTCTGCTGGATTTCAGAAGCCAGGGCTCCCGGCAGCGTGCCAAGCACCCACCGGGTGTAGTTGTTCATGGAGCCTGGCTCCCTCCCACGCAGCCGCCTGTCCTGACATCTCTGAGAGGGCCTTTGATTAAAGAGACAAGTGACTTTGCCCATTCTATTGATCAGAATAAATTACTAGGAACTAATTTATGGGCCTCCCCACAGCCGATGACATGGTGGATTGTGCGCTATTGGTCAGTAAATTGGATTGTCAGGCTAGATTATTGGTTCGTATACAGTTATCTCTCATAGCAATATCAGGGAGCCCAGGTAGAGAAGTGAAATGCTTTCTCTGCTGCCAGATGCCAGGATGTGACGAGGCCTTCTCCAGGGCTGGCGGGGAGGGACGGGGAGGGGAGAGGAGGAGCAGGGAGGAGAGCCCAGGCAGGCCTCTGTGCAGGATGCTTATTAATTAGTGCAGCATCACAGCATTAAAAGAGCATTAGTGTGGGATCGTCTGCAGAGTGATGGGGAAATGACATTGTGGGCCTCCTCCTGATTCTCCAGCTATGGCTCTGCTGGGTAGAGGCAGGGAGGGGGTTGATGAGCAGACCGGGGGATGGGAAAGATAAAGGGTAGGGGGTTAAGGGGCCAAAAGGATGGGAAGGGAAAAGAGAGGCTACGTTTGCTGGGAGTTGCAAGCAGAGCAGGTCTGCTAAGTGCCAGCGTCGCTGAGCCCCACGCGGGGGAAATGGAGCTGCCGTTCTGCTCCGTACATCACAGCCAACGATGAAAAGTTCTAGAGCTGGGATTTCTCAGGCAATTTGGCCAGTGATGCATGGGGCAGTAGATCCTCGCGCACTCTTCCGTGCTTCTGCCAAGCCAGCAATAACAAAAACTTATTTTTTGCCAGGGAAACGGATATGAGTCAGGCAGCCCATCAGGAGTAGGGGGGGCTTCCACGCCGCTGCGATTTGTACCGCTCGGCTGTTTCCCCCGCGCTCTAAAGACCTGCCAGGAGGTGACAAAGGCGAGACAATTTCAAGTTCACAGTCCTGTGTCCTCGAAGCATAACAGCAGCCATAGATGGGGACTTTCAGGGGCTGCGGGTTGCAAAGTCAGCGGTCTTTCCCCCAAGCCCACTGAGGAGGGGGGCATGGGGTGAGCAAGAGGAGAGCAACAGAGAGATGAGGCACTGGAGAAACTGGCTGCCTTTCCCCTCGCTGGGAATTGTGAGGAGAGATGCACCCACACACAGCCCCTTCCTCACAGGGGGGAGGGGGACAGTGTTGGCGTGGGGATGAGAGTGTAAACATCCAAAGTGAAAGCCCCTGTGTGCGCCCCTGCCGCCAGCTGCCAGGGTCTTTGCCACTAATCTCTGAAGGGGTGGGTATAGAAACCCCACTAGGTCTTGTTTTTTCACTTTCACTACTGAGGTGTGAGCCCTGAGGAGGCCTGCACTTTCTCTGAGGCATGATCAGAAACACAGATAACCTGTTCTTTGGGCTCCAGGCCTCAGGGGAAATGTTCAGGTGGAGTGCTGAGCCCTTCTGACTCCAGCTATCACTCATCTGACACTACCAGTCACCCTGCAAGTAAATACCCACTGGCAGGGACCCAGGCCCTCCAGGTTACTTGAGTTGCCGCTGAAAACAACAGCAAGGAGGTCTCATCGGTGTCACAAAACCACCAAGATCCCCACCCCTCGGTGCTGTTTTGCAGATGGGGCATGGAGATTGGGGTCCTCAGAAAAGGCTTAGTACCATGGACTAAAAATATTCTGCACATTCCAAAAGATAAAGGTCAGAAGTTGAAAAGGTGAAAACCCCCTTCCTCTAACCTCTGGATGTTTTTTGTGCCCACCCCCTGGTCACTTTGTTCTCCAAAAGTTAAACTGTGGCCTTTGGCCATTTATGTCATCCTGGTCACCCTGCCTTTCTGCCCTCCACTGATAAACATGAAATTAAAAGGGAGCAGACCCTAAAAGACAGGAAACAGGGCTGGGTCCAGACCCCCAAGCCCCAAGGCAGTGAGTACCTACTGCCTGGCACTGTTGTGCACTGGCTTCCATTACAGCAACTATGCAGAAACGAGCACACAAGCCCCCAGAGCATACAAGCCTCTGAGATGGAAAAGTTTGCAAAGCTTGGAAAAAGAAAAGTGGGCCTGCTAGTCGGTCTATAAATTAAAGACTCATTAAGAAAGGCGGGAAGGGCTTTGGGGGCCTGTGTCTTTCGATTTCTTGTTGAGCTGGTTTATTACTATTGTTTCTATTTCATACGTTTATTGCAAAACCAATAAAAATTATCTATTAAGAGCAGGAAACTCATCTTTTGACTTGTTGGTTGAGGTTTCTACAGAATAACCTTTAACTGGCCCAACATGTCTGCAGGACAGGAGCAGGCCAGTGTAGACGCCTCCAGGGGTCAACCAAGCAGAGCATAGGGATGCCCAGTCCTGGGGGGGGGGGAGGGGCAGCCACCAAAACAAGAACGCCCCCTCCAGAACCTGCCAAGAGCAGAGGTTGTGACTCAAACCAGCGGGGAGCCATATGGTGTGTTATTCACCCCACATTTAAAGTTCTTTAATTCATTGAAAAGATTTAAAATTTGAGACCTTCCACCGACATATGCTGATATCTGACTTCTCTTTAAAAAATGGGAAGCTCATACTGGGCCTCATTCTCACCTGGAAACAACTATTTCCAGACAACAGACAGTGTCTTCTCTTCACAGGCCTTGTACCCACCTGCCCCCACAGCGCTCAGCCAGCTCACTATACATTTACCTGCCTGGCACCCGTCATTGCGTAAGTCTGCAACCCCTACTTTAGAAGAGGACTAGATTGGAAAAGGAGCCAGCTAAACCTTTCATATATGGGACTACTCTTGAAATAAAATTTTGTCAGAATGCTTCCAAATCAGACTGACAAAGATTTTCTCTTCCAAGATCCCTAAAGACAGGCGTGGGTATTGTCCCAGCTGGACAGGAAGGGAGCTAACGTGTTGCTTGCCTAAGTGCCAGACTCAGCACTCCCTTTTTATGTGCCTTATCCTCATTTCGCCAAAAGGGAAATTGAAGCTGGGAGATGTCAGTGGTGTGCCCAGGGGCAAAGAATAATATAACCCTCGGCCCGAGCATCCCAGCCCCAGAAGACCCCCAGTAGTACCCATCGCTCTGGTTCTGAAGAAAGAACAGGACATCCACAGGGCTCTTCTCCCAGTCTCGAGAGGATGCCCTTAGGGAAGATTCACAACCAATTGAGGGAAAATCCACCCAACTGTGACTCAAGTTAGAACTTGCTTCCAGAGTTACCAACACCCCTAAATCTAGTGAAAGGGAACCACGGGGTCTTTAATAATGACTCTGTCAGGTCACGGGATGGTGACTAATGGGCCTAGAGGAGGAGACGGTGAAAAACACTCTAGGAAATAAATTTGGGTGATTAAATTTCAAAGCAGTTCATGGAACAGCAACCTGAGGCCTAAACTAAGCCATCAAGTTACCAAGAGAATCAAGATTTCAATTTAACCGCTGCTGCCCAGGAACCAAGCCTGAGTCTGCAAAATATTAGTGGGTTAGGAGAAAGTACCCCCCTAAAAAACTTCTGAGTGACTCTGACATCTTCCATTTCTTCCGAAAGGCCAGCTAGCACTAAGTTGAGGAAATAATTGTCTTTCCCTAGTTAGCATATATTGCTGAGTCTTTAAGTAAAAAAATCATGGCTCACCTGAGTAAGGGAAATAGAGGTGGGGGAGGGCCTCCAGTCAGACACAGGCCAGAACCCTGAACTCTGAGAGTCTCTGAGAGACTCTCACTTTACTAAACGAACAGAAGGAGCCCAAATTCCTCCAATTCTCTGCTATTTCAACCGAATGCCATGTACCCTGATTGGATCTCACCCCCAAATAGTCATGCTCTAGTGTCTGGGGCATAATACCCCTCTAGCTGAATCACAGCCCAGGTGATTAAGCTTTGCAGGTGAACACACCCTGTGCTCTAAGGTAAGAGCCCTAGGTCTGATTCCCTGTCCGATACTGTCCCTGCTCCTTGTTTAGAGTCCCTAGGGCATCACTTTAACTTGTTTGTTTCTTTATGAGCAAAGCCAGGGTGGGGAGTATTGCAGCCAGGTCAGGCCCCTGAGATGGAGGGGCTCAGGCAGAAAGAGCTTAGCGACTGCAGCTGCTCCCATCTCTCTCCCTTTCTCAGTCTCTTTCTCCCTTGAGGTTTCACCTCTCTCTGCCCTGACTCCACCAGCTGTTTCCTACAAATCCAGCTGAGACAGCTGCTGGCCCACCATGCTAAATTTCCAGGGGCCCTGGAACCCCTTGATTCTCTTGGTCCAAATGTGGGCAAATCTCAGGTGTCCAGACAAGGCTGAGATTGTTCAAAAAGCACTTCACTAGGAAACTGGGGGGGAAGCCAAAAAAGTAAATTACAAGAGCAGAGAAACAGACAGCTTATAGAGCACAGATTCCTTCTCCCAGAATGACTCAAGTCTAGTGTCAGGAAAATCTGTTGCAAGGATAAATGAATAAGAAGGTAGGGAGAAAGGGACAGAGGAAAGAAGAGGAGGACAGAAGTAGGGAGGTAAAGATACAGCTTGTTGGACACTCGCAACTCCTTGCTCCTCATTCTTCCTCAATTCTTTAAGGCTTGGATATAGAACAAAGATGCTAACACTTTAGCCAGAGACAGAGGTTAACACCATCACTGCTCTGATTGAGCTCTTAGTTGCTTTCAGAAACTGCCACCCAAGGCCCTGTCTCGCTCGACCTGACCCCCAGATCTGGGCTACGCTGCATGTCTGCTTTGCCCTTTCCCTGGACAAGGAAAGCATTCCTCTGTCATCTTCTTCTTACAGAGGCTCCTGTCTGCCCCTTCCAGAGAGCTCAACAGGATGCCACTGTGGGGACAGAGTCCCGGAGAGCAGTTTCCAGGCTGTCGGCCTCACGTGGAAAGGTGCTGGCTTGGGTAGTTAATGATCATCAACTGTGATCGGATGGCCATCAGCTGTGGCTGTTTGGCCGTCAGCTGTAACCAGTGGGCCATTGGCCACTAATATAACTGCCGTGGCTACGCTAGCAGCGGATGGTGGCTGAGCTAGCAAGTGCGGATTGCAGCTGGCAAGTGAGATGGGTTGACAGAGAAGTGGAAGGCGGGTTGCTGATCGTGTGGCTCCTGTTTTCTGTGTCTCCAACCCAGCCACCAACGAGAATATAATGGTATGAATCCCCTATCTATGGCTCCGTGGGTGTTCCTTTTTGGCCTCACCATATCCTGCGTCCTTATGCGGGGAGCAGGAGCTGAGACCCCACATAATATCCTGCATGACAGCCACCTTCTCCCATAGCTACTTCTACCTTTCCTTAAAGTTAAGATCTGATCTTAGTCTCTTGGTGTGGTTAGGTGTTGGGCCTCGGGCTGATAGCTGACTGGCAAGATAGTGGTGAAGCCACTATGCCAGGAACATTTCTCCTCTGAGCTCTTAACCCTGGCAATTCCCTCAGGTGCCCTGTCCTACTCTATTCAGATGCCTACCCGGCCCAAGGGACCTTGCTGCATTCTGTCATTACAGTGGAGTTAAAAAAGCACAAAACAGAGGATGCTCAAAAAGTATATAAACATTTTAAGAAAGGAAAACTATTAAAATTGTAATACCCAATATACACCAATAACAAAAGACGAACACAAGTCACGTTTGACTTCTGCAATGACAAGAGGTGCTCAAAGTGGTCACCATCAGTGTCCAACACTTCTGATGACGGTGAACTACTGCTTGAGCAACGCTGACCAAAGTGTTCACTCATATACATTTTTGGGGCACCCCGGCTATTTATCCATTATCAATCAGAATTTAGAAGCTGTGCTCTCAGAGCACCTCCAGAAGAAGTGAGGCATATGCTGGAAGATACGTCTAATTTCCATCTCGAGATCTAGGCTCAGCGGAGTTCCCCTTTCTCATGTCCCATTGCTTATAGGAAATTTCCATCTGGCTGATTCATCAGCACGTCAGTATCCATTATCCAACCCACCCAAATGTGTCATCTCCCCATTGCCAGGTAATTGGCATCTATTAGTCCAACCATGGGTTTTGGGTTCAAACCCTGGGTCCATCACCCGTTAGCTGGATGTGGATGACCTGGGTTAAGTTATTTAACCCTAACTGCTTTCTTTCTGTGCAATGGGAATGAGTGTAGCTCCCTCTCATGGCTGATGTGAGGAATTAATAAAATTACTGTGTAAAACATCTAACATTTTGCCTAGCATATAGTAAGCATGTTAAAATAGATATAGATTTATATACTCCTTTTCCAATGCAACTTTCCAATATCCTTCAGTGTTGCCATCATTTCCAGAAAAATCTGCCTCCTCAGAGAGATGGTGATGCCTGCTGATTCCTAGCTCCATGTGACAGGCTTCTCATCACATCCTGGTTTTAGGCATCACCTGATTCATATGCTTCTGCTACCAGGACAAGGGTCTGTGTCTGGTTGCATACAAATGAGTTTTCTGAGCCTGTAAGACTGAGGGTCAGATCTTGGACCAGAGAAAAGTCTCCAAGTTAATGGCTGTCCCCTGAGAAACCTCCCAGGAGATCACCTGCTCACCAGCCTCCCAAGCAACTGGTCGTCTCGGTGTCTGACACCCCTGGCTTGTCTGCCTCTTATCCTGTTTGGAATGTTCTACACTGGGCACAGCGGTTCCCATATGGAGGCATTTAGGACCGACTTGTTTTGTCAGTGGGTGGGCGGGTGGGTGGATGGTTGAGTGGGTCACCGGGAACTTGTGCCTCTTTTTGAGGCAGGGAAGAAGCAGTGGTGGCCTAGCAACTGGGGAAGCTGCCTAGCAACAGGGGCGGGAGGCGGGGCCTGCTGGAATCCTGTAGAATGGCTAACGGAATTGCACACAGAAAGGAGACTTTCTGGATCTTGTCAAGCTGAGGTCTCAGGCCCAAAGGAGAAAGCAGACCCATAGATTCCAGGAGAGACACATGGGAGGCGTGGAGTAGTCAGTCTACTTTTAACGTTTGAAATGTTACAAACCCAAACTGGTAAAAACCTTGTGCTGTTCCCAAAGTGTGTTGAAGCAAAGAGGAGCCTCACCCCACACCCCACCACCACCCCAACCACGTGTGGCTGATGCCCCAAAGTGGACAAATTTGAAGAGTACACCTCCTTTTCTCCACTCTAATTTGCAAAGGTACAACAGGATATGCTTTCACATGTGCTGTCAAGCCTGGAATTTGCTCAACTGAGAACGTCACAACCCCCCAGAAAGGATAAAGACCTATATTCACTGAAAATCAATCCAGAAGCAGATTAAGCAAGTTTCCAACCCAGTCTGTCTGGGGCAAGGAACCATTAAGAACTGAGGACTGGTCTGGCTTGAATTGCTTCCCTTCTTCCCTCCTTTCTACCCATCACAGGACAAGGGCTTGGACACATCCTCCTCTGAACTTTCAAGACCCTCCCCTGAAGAGAAGAAAAATTGTCATCAGCCTTTGACCTGATTAATAATTAAAACTGCTGAGTCTGAGCTGCCCCTAACAGCGAGGTGCTCCAAAACCCCAACCCGCTCAGGGGAGAGAGGAAGCTTCTTTCACTAGAAAAACTGACAATTAGCCGCTATTCAAATCCCCCTCTAGTCTTAGCATATTGGTTTTCCTTTGAAAGTGGCTCGGCATGGGGTAGAATTTTTGGCCTTGAGTTTAGAACTACTGTGCATAAAATCAAAGCAAGGAAGCCAGCAGTTGAGAGAATAGAGGCTATTTGGGGATTAGTGATTTCTGAGTTAGATTTCTAATAACTCGGTGAGTGGTGGGTTAGGAATGTCCTCCAGGAGCATCAGGCAGTGAACACCGTGGGACATGTCCTCACGTTGAACTGGAAAGCAGTGAGTCACTGCCCTAGAGGGCGGAAATACAAAATGGCACGAAATAAGTGCAACTCAGCAGCGCTGCATGGTAATCTGCCTTTTGTAACTGCTGCAGGCTGCATCTAGTACTTATAATCTTGGGGTGACCTGTGAGACCCCAAGTTTGGCTCAAAGTTTTTCTCCCCAAAGAGCCACAAATACAGGCACCCCTACATTAAGGAACCACTTATGGAGAACAAAGGGAGGAGAGTGGGTGAGATGGGAGAGGGGAGAAGGAGGGGGCAGGCATTCAAACTGCTCATTTTCCCCTAGGAAGCATAAGGCCCAGCCACTACGGTGGGTGAGCAAAGCAAATTGGTAATGGGCGATCCAGATTGCATCGCAGAGTCTTGCTTGCTTTCCAGGCACTTACTGAACTTTATAACTCTTTTGGGGGTAAGGCATAAAAACCCAGGGTTTCTTATTGACCAGTAGGGGTGAGGGAGTTTGAGCGGGCTGGTCCAGGTCTGCTGCTTTTCCACAGTACTGTACTGTATTCCATCAAGAGATTTTAAAAAACATATTTTTAAAAAGGAGGGAGGGAGCTGGAAAATCATGATATGAACAGCAGCTGCAGACACATCAACATTGCAATAGCCCAGCCTAGAAAGCACTAGAAAATTCAGTTTTTCAGAGATGGAGAAGGCAGAAGACAGAGGAAGGCAGATGGTTGCTCATCCTAGGCACCCTGAAGGGGAGGAGGTCAGTTCTGTGAGGATGAATTTCCCTTTTATTCTTTTTTGTTTCGATTAAAGTATCACTTGCAAACAGTAAAGTAGGTGGTTCATAATGTTTGGCTTGATGAGTGTGTGTGTGTGTGTGTATTCATGTAATCAATAGCCAGATCAAATGTAGTGTATGACCACCACCCCAGAAGTTTCCCTTGTGTCCCCTCATAGTCAGTAGGCATCCACCCTCCCAACCCCACCCCTCCCACTAAAGTAGCCACTATTCTGCTCTATCTCTAAATGAGTTTTGCCTACTTTGGAACTTCATAGAAATGAGATAATAGAGCGTGTACTCTTTTGTGTCAACTTTTTTATGCTCAACATAGTATCTGTGAGACTCATCTATGCTGTTGTGGTTGTCAACAGTTCATTCTTTTTCATTGCTGTCAGGTATTCCATTGTATAACTATACCACAATTTATTTATCCATTCCACTTAGGGACATCTGTGGTATTTCCAGTTTTTGTATATTATGCATAAAGCTGCTATGACTCTTCTTGTATGGCTTTTGGTGGATGTTAGCACACACTTCTGATGACTATACACCAAAGAATGAATTACTGGGAAATATTATATATATATGTATATATATATATACACACATACATATATATGTATATATATATATATATATATATGTATATATATATATATATATATATATATATATATATAGAGAGAGAGAGAGAGAGAGAGAGAGAGAGAGAGAGAGAGAGAGAGAGAGACTCAAAGAGAACAGAGACCATGTCTGTCTTCTTCACTGCTATATCCCCAGAGCTTGTCAAAGAAGGTACTCCATGAACATCACTGGAAAGAATATTGCTTAAAATGTTAATTTTTCCAAAATTAATGTACACATTTGATGCAATTCTAATAAGCTAACAGGAAAGTTTTGATTTGGGGAAAATTTAAATAAAATAAAGTGATATAGAAGAAATGCTTTTAAATGGCAAATAAAAACGTGAAAAAAAATATAAGGGGTAAAACTTGTCTTACCAGATATCAGAATATACTATAAAACCACTGTAATTAAATCAACTTGGTCTTGACATGGGAATAGATAAATGTATCAGTAGAATAGAGACCAGCCTGCTCTTCTCTCCTTGGGGAGATGCCTTAGCCAGCCCAGCTCCCCCTTCCTTGCTGCTCCTAAAGATAAACACATTTTATTTTAAAACTTTTGTTGCTTTACTGCTAACTACGATGGATGAAAACAAACAGGGAAAAACAGAAACAACACAACTGGGAAGCCACACACAGTAAGAATCATACAGGTACCCCAAGGATGGGTTCCTGGGCCCGGCTCTTGACTCCTTTCTGATATGGTAACTGGAAGTGCTCACTGAGCACTTCCTCCCCTTCCATTCTCTCTCCCAGTCTCTCTCTCTCTCACAGCCTCTCTCTCCTTGGGCTGCGACCTATTCGTCAAGGAAGACCTACACTGAGTTTCCATCAGCTTTACCTTAGGGCTGGGTCCTTCCACCCTAGAGGCCTTCTATGCTCACAGCCTCTCTTTTACTGGGTATTGTTCTCTGGATAACACACCAACAAACAGGCCAGACAGGTCATCTGTGTATCTCCAAGCCAAGGATTAGCTAAAGCCCAGTGAATCCCAGTGGCCTCCACAGCCTTTGTCTTCAGGAAGCTCCAGACCCTGATGAATTCCCCACCCAGAGAAGTCTCTCAGTCTGTCAAAGCCCCTCATCACCACCTGATACCCCCACCTCCCCAAATCTGCAATGTCCTCACTGCCAACTAGCTACCTTTTGTCTTGCTCCTCTGCTCCAGCAGATTAACCTTCATCCCTAGACTGTCAGGAAACTGGTGAGCGTCCTCCACCTGGTGGCATTGTCATCTCCCATTCAAACATAGCTTTAAAAACTTGCTGTGCTCAATATCTTTGATTGTGCCCACGTTTTGCTTTCATCCAGCTTGCCAGAGCATTTACATAGAGTTCTGAATCATGCAAGGAAAATGGCCAGAAGGCCTGTTTATATAGGAAAAAAGAGGCTGGGTTTTATTAGGTCTGCAATTATGTGAATTCTAGGGGGTCAAGCCAAGCTGGAAAAGAGGAAAACAGAATTGGGAGTCTTAATAGTCAGATGAAAGTCCACTGAGCCCAGTTAGACAAGGGATCAGGTAGGGTGTGGCCAGAGGTCAGAGGTGCCAGATGAAGGACACAAAGAAATCGTAGAAAACTGCAATGAATCAAGCGTAAGCCTTCAGGCTGGGCTTGTGGGAAAAATTTTGTCACTGAGGTTGGCAGCAACATCTCAGTAGCTGAAAACAGGTGGTAAGACCACACAACAACACAACTGATGGGTGATATTCCCAAACAGGGCCCAACTGACCACTGCCTAAAATAAGTTTGTTTCATTTTTTAATTTTCCTTATTTTCCTGATTAGTAAAAAATGTCAAAATTACAGAAATATATAAGGTAGTAATTCCAATTCTATTCTTCAGAGACAACCACTTTTAAGTTGAAGTATATTTATCCAGGTTGCGTTCTCTGTATATATGAACATTTAATATATATGCACATATATGTAAAGTTTTATAAAATCAGTACCATAAAATTATGGCCAGACTTAGAACTTAAAGCAACCCTAAGCCTGGAAATAGTTATGGTGTCCCCCTACCCCACCTAAGTATATCCCTGGTTGCAAATTAGGCATCTAACACTATGTTTAATACACATTGTCTTGTAACTTTTTATTTCCACATGAGATTTCTTGGGCATCTGTCCATGTCAGTATCTAAACATTATTGTGACTAGCAGGCGTGGACTCCTCTCCAGGGAAAAAACAAGATCCTTCGAGTGGTCCTTGTTGGCCAGAGTTCGGATCTCGGAGGAATTTCATGGCTTTAATACGTTAGTGTTACAACCACTGACAAGGAAGTTTACTCCAGATTCAGAATTAAGTTCACAAGCAACTGAACTGCCTTCAAATATAAACAAATAAATAGACTAGTTCATTTATTCACAGCTAGTTCAATTTAGAAGCAGTGAATGTCTTCATTATAATTAAGGGTGAAGGTAAAAATCAGAGAAATTTCATTAAGACAAGTTTATTTTTTATGTTATCACTGTTAGAGAATGTAGAATTGAGCTATGTCTTCAATTGGTTATTTAATTATTACTTAAATCTGGCACTTTTATTACTGATTTCTAATTTTCTTGCATTTTGCACACAGGATGTTATTTATATGCTATCAGTTCTTTGGCAGCTTGTTGGATCCTGTTGTCACTTAGACATGGTCATTGTAAATATTCTACATGTGCATGGAAGGAACATATATTAACACTGCAATTTTGTCCACCAACCTGGGTGAAGGGAAAAATCAGAAAATTAAAGTCCATATTCCTATTTGAAATTAGCATTGAGCAACCGGCTTCCAAATATGGTAAATCCTGAAATTTGCCTGACTGAAACCCTCAAAAGCTTTACAAAAAATAGTTTTAAAAAATTATAAATGGTTTTTAAAACTTTCAAACAGAGTAAAGATTATAAAGTTGTAAGCAATAATTCCGATACCTTCCCTAACTACCCCCCCTCCCAGAGGGTGGAGGTGGGACACTGTTAACAGTTTCATGTATTTCCTTCCAGACATTGTCTACGTACATATAATAATATGTAAACGCATATTATATGCCTAACCTTAAAAGGAAACAGCATATAAAAATGGGATTTTACAATATGCATACTATTATGTCCTTGGCATTTTTCACTTACCATATCTCAGTTATCTTTTCATATCGGCACATTTAATATCCTCTCCATTCTTTTTAATGGCTGCATGGTATTCCATAGCAAAGCTGTTCCATAATTTATTTTGCAGTCCCCTATTGATGGACACTTGGGTTGTTTCCAATTTTCTATTACAGACAATGCTGCTATGAGGAACCTCATTCACATAAGAGATTGCTGCTGCTTGGCTCACTCCTTTCTCAGGACCAACTGCTCCCTTCCACTGTGTACCTCACCCAAAGCTCTCCTTTCCTTCTTTGCTCTAGACCGGGGCGTTCAACCTGCTTCCCTCTCCTTGGAGGCTGCCACATCACCACCCATGCTGGCTAAGGAGCAGCACATAGTTCCCTAAACTCCCTGTTTTGCTACTGCTCCTGATGACCAGCACACAGGCCTTTTTGCTTTTCAGTGATTTCTGCCATCTCCAAGAAGCAAACAGAGAAATAACAATAAAAACAAATGTGGGGTGGTACAAATCTCACAACGTTTTTACTTTAGTAGTCCCTGGCTCTGGTTTATGTCTATGGAATGCCTAATTTCCAAAGTTCACCAACTCTATTTCTGATCCCCAAATTAGGAAAAATCATATTGATTCTTTTCTCCATAGTATTCCTTCTTCCCCTGCCTGAAAATATCTTCTTATTTCAAGAGAGCCCTTTACAGCTCTGAGGACCCTCGACTGGGTTCCCCATTCAACAGACTGTCAATCGTGGTTACCCCTAAAGCGTTTGCTTCGACCCTAGTTTTTAACTATTATGCAACATCTGTAAGCAGGCTGCAATATTCTATGACTAATGAACAGCCTTAAAATGTCAGAACTTTGAGTCCTAAAGCCAGCTAATCCTGAGTGAGTCACACATAACCTCCTGGTACCTATAACATAAGGCCAGCAGAATGCATCATGTTCCAAGCCCTGCAGAGATTGGGTGATAAGGACTGCACACAGAGGGGGCAGATTTCATGAGAGAATTCAATCCCAAAGTGAGCTTTGGGTACGAGTGCCTCATGGGTCGGTACATCTGTGGACACCTGTTGTTTTGCCATTTGTTCTGCTGAATTGGAGACACCCAGAATCCCCCAGGCTGATCCCTTGACTTTCACACCTGTCCACATCTGAATTTTTCATCTGTGATCCGAGCCAGCAGCACACTAAGGGCCCTCTAGAAAATCATGCATGGCATTTCTAGGCTCTGCTCTACAGAACAAAAACAAAGCATATTTTCCTGCTGCCAACTACCCAGGAAAGGTTTGTTTCTGCTCTGGCCATAAGAACACAAAGTGAGAATTTTGTGCTTGGACAAGTTCAAAAAGAACATTATGGTAAAGACCATCTGAAGCCCCGACATGGGAAACTGGATTCTGGAGGAATCCTGGAACAGATGGTTTGGGTTTACCCCATGTTGAGACCTCAGACTGAAAGCTGCTTCCAAGGTGAAGAGAAGAGGGAAAAGGCGGAGTTGGTGAGTGGCTTGGAGAGGACTGGGGTGGAAGGTAGCACAGAGTGACTAGCTGACGTTTTTTTTAAATGCAAAGAATGTTCTCAGATTCATTTAATGTAATGCATTTTTTTGTAATGCATACTCCTGAAATTTCGGGTGGGGATGTCCCAGTGTCACCTAGGCTAACACTGTTCCAAGTACATCCTCTTGCCCTAGGAATCTCCTTTTGAGAAATGGGCCTTTTGTCAGGAAATCAGGGGAAGTCAGGACCAAGCAGGAGACAGACTGGGAGAACTGACTGAGCTAGCCCTCAGGAAGGATATAACACCCCAAGGACAATGGATAGGGGTTTCGACATTCTCAGTACTAATTCTTTTTTTGTTTTTTAACTTTATATGTTAATATAGAACTTTGCTTTATGGAAAAGGTAAAGGTATAAAGCAAACAATGCAAACTTTAACTGACCTATCTAGACTTACAAATTGGAAAGGAACATGCTAACCACAATAAGCATTAGCTGAATAATTAACTATTGTTTCATTCTCACTAATTCCTTGTTTCTTTTTGTTCTCAGTGGGCACAGTGTACTGCCCCTAGGGGGCGTACTGAAATTTTGTGGGGACAGTTTTGTCCTGGAGTTCTCACATTGGTTGTCAGAGAATTTACATTGTGAGAAACATATTATTTTATTATTTTTATTGATATGAGTATAGGACTTCAGAATAAACTACTTTCTCTTTTTCAGCTTTATGTTATTAAAACTTTACATTGGTTTCTTGAAATTATTTGTGCAAATAGTTTACATTATTTATGAATTTAATTCCGGGAGAGCTAAAGTAGTGTTAAATTTTGTTGTAAATACAGAGTGTTGAGTATGCAGGCTAGAGTACGTCTGTTTATAAGATCATTAAGTTTTGCTTGCTTCTGCTTCCATGAGTTCTAGAATTCTAAGATAAAACATACAAATAAGAAGTTGGTGTACATTGATTTCAATAATCAGGCTTTCACGTTTTTTCTTTCACAGCAGTATCTCCTGATAAATATATATGTATAGTTCTTTCAGCTTCTTGACACCAAAGCTTACAACCTTACCCACATCTATCTTCTCTTATCCCCTTCCTGTTTTGTTTTTTTTATTCAAGGAGCCTGGCTTTATTTATTTTTAGTTTTTGTTGTTTATTTATTTATTTCACCTCCTCCTCTTTGGCAACCATCAGCTTGTTCTCTCTATCTATGAGTCTGTTTCTGTTTTATTTTGTTTATTCATTTTTTTACATTCCACATATAAGTGAAATCATGTGGTATTTGTTTTTCTCTGTCTTATTTCACTTAGTATAATACACTCTAGGTCCTCTCATGTTGTCACAAATGGTGAGATTTCATTCTTTTTTATTGCTAAGTAATATTCCACTGTGTGTATATACCATTTCTTCAGTACTAATTCTGAAAAAGCATTAAGACATCCAGGGCAGTGCACAAAGCATTCATTTGCGCAAATATACCAAGTGCCTACCACTGATAAATAATAGTTTTAATAATGGGTTAATAAACAGGGATAATTAGAATTAACCTTTATTGAGCACCTATTATATGCTGGACACTGTTATAAAACACTTTACTATATGTATTAACTGGTTTAATACAAGTCAATGAGATAGGTACTATTATTAGCCCCACTTTACAAAGGAGGAATCTGAGGCATGGAGAAGCTAAGCAACTTCCCAAATAGTAACAGAGCTAATTCAAACCCAAGCAATCTGGCTTCAGAGCCCACACTCCTAACTACTCCACTATACTGCCTCTTGAGACAAATAGGCAAGAGCCCTGGCCAATTGAAGCTTTCAGTCCCTAGAGAAGACATATATCCAATAAGTCATTTCAATGCAAGGTCATAAATATTATAGTGGAGTCATGATGTATACATGGGTTGAGCAAAGAGCAACCAGGTCTCTTCAGGGATACCAGGGAAATTTTTACTAGGAGAATGAAATAACAGTACAAATGAGTGCACAAAAGCCTAGAAGCATGAGTGAGCCTGATATGTTCAAAGAATGGCCGGTACTGTTCTTTGTTCTGAATGGCCGGATGTAAGACGCACAAGGAGCAACACAGAGTAATAGCCTCACTCACGTAGAAAGGGATCGGATCATGGAGTCCCTGATACGGCATGCCAAAGAGTTCAGTTGTAGATTTAGGGCTTTAAACTTTGTTTGGGGATTTTTTTGTTGCTGCTGATGATATTTTGATTTGGTTTGATTTCCCTGTCAATAGTGAATTTGGTAATGGTATGCTCAGCTGTGCTTGCTAGAAGGCTAGCTCAGGCTGCAGTGTGGAAGATGGATTGAAGAAGGATGAACTGAAAGCAGAGAGACCAGTTTGTAAACTGTTGCAAGAAACTTTGCAAGGGATGATTAGTATCTGTATTGGGGTACAACAGGAGGGATGGAAAGGATTTTTGAGGATTTGAATATATATTTTTTAATTCTACAAAACTATATGAAAAATAGCAACAGCTTAGAAAAATGGGTGAAATATACAAATAAGCAATTAACCAAAGAAAAATCCAAATGGGTCCCCAAAAAATGTATGAAGAGATTGTTCAGCCTAATAATTAAGGGAATGCAAAAGTAAAACAATGAGATACCATTTTCAGGCTTCAGATGAGCAAAAATAAAAAAGGATGATGATAGAAAATATTGGAGCAGACATGAAATAGTGCGCTCATACATCGCTAGCGGGACTGTAAATTAATTCAGCCATATATGGAAAGCAATCGGGCAGCATACAATAAACTTGATAATGCAAATACCCTATGACCTAGCAATGTCCCTGCTAATTATATAACCCATAAAAATTTTTGTACGTGGGCACAAAGAAACATATACAGAGATAGTCATGATGGCATTATTTGTAATGGACAAATAAAATGTGGCATATGAACTGCATACATAAATAAAATATACATCTATGCATATGTTTAACATATCCATAACATAACATATGCATAAACATACACAAAGTAATCCTATATATTCTTTATGGCTAAATATATGTGTGTGTAAAAAAATAAGGAATCTGAGGCATGGAGAACTTGTGAAGTTGAACACAACAATAATAGGGGGAGGGGGATTAAATTGGGTGTGTCAGTTAGAAAGAACTCAGCTACTAATGTAATGTTTTATTATAAAAACAAAAAGACCAGGAGAAATAACTGGGCAAAATGTTAATAGTCATGAGTTTGGAATGGGGAACATATGTGTGTAATATTATTCTTCATATTTGTCTATATCTTTTATATTTTTAAAACGCATCGAATATGGATGTGTGTACATGTATTTTTAAGAGAGAAGAGAGGATACAAGTGATATTTAGGGTGCAAAATCACTAAGACTTGGTGACTGATAACAGGTGGGGGCTGAAGGTGACAGAGAGGAGGGGTTCGTAGGGCTCCCAGGTTTCTGGCTTGGGTGACAGGAGAGGGGAGATTCACTGAGATAAGAAATACAAGAGAGAGCATCAAATTTAGAGGTTGGGAAGGAAAAGATAATGAGTTATGTTTAAGACACATGGAGTTTTAGAACCCAGCGACAAATGTTTGTGCTACCAAGTCTCTGTCAAGCCATATAATTTAATGGCCTCCACACTGCCCACAAGGAGCAGGTAGGAGCAGAAGTGTCAGTGTCCCGGTCCCATGGAAGGCAGACGAAGGAGAAATGAGTAGAGGCTAATACACAAATAGTGGCAGGTGTCTGGCAAGGTCTCACTGAAAGCAATTAGTGTAACACAGTGCACGTTTTCATCTAAAACCACTGGTCCTTTTATTTCATAAGCATCCTTCCAGAGACAGTCTTGGCATATACATGCAAATAACCCCTTTTCTTTATACAAGGCAATAACATAGTATATATATATATATATATATATATATATATATATATATATATATATATATATATACTGTAGCATATGCTGTTCTGCAACTTAATTCTTTCACTTAATATATCTTAGAAATTATTCCATTCCAGTTTATTTATAAGTGTTGACAATTCAGCTAAACTACTCCATAATATTGTTTTATCCGTTTTGTGTGGCCAAGGAGACTGCAGTGGCCTTGAACGGACACTAGCCTTCCCACACACATGCTTAGATAACAGCCTGCAGAGTCACAAGTTAATGTAATTTCCTGATACGACTTCCCAACAGCCCTTGTGATAAATTCTCCCCTGTCTCCCAGGGCCTTCCCCTTGTGTGCCCCTTAATAAGACCCCATGGAACTTATCAAAACCGGCTATTTTAGGTTTGAATCGACCAATCCAGCCTTAGCCCAAGAATGCCAAAGCACGCTACCACAGAACCTAATAAAGGTATGTGCCCCAGGTCCTGCGGCTCTCTGTCTCCCTGCAGCCTTCCTTGACCTCCCCATGTGGCCCTTCCAGGTCTGCCACATACTTGCTCCAGGATCTGTGAGTAATAAACTTCTCTATTCCGTTTTCCCTTGTAGTCTTTTGTTGACCATGGGCTCTCCGTCTAACATCCCGGGGCTCTACTTAACAAATGTTAATTTAACAAAATCACAACAAGTAACAATAGCTAAACCTTATAGTTCCTATTATATGCCAGGCACTGTGTTAAGTGCTTTGTTTGTATTAACTTATTTAAAACTGAAAAATTTATGAGGCAGGTGTCTATCATCATTCCCTTTTATAGACAAGGAGAGTAGCACAGAGAAGTTAGGTAACTTGCCCAAGATCACAGCTCTGCTGAAGGGCAGAGCTGGGATTTGAACCCAGACAGTTGAACCCTAGGGCCTGCACGTTAAACCGCAACACATCCTGTATAACTACCTCAGACTTCCTAACTGCTGCATGTATTCTTCTATAAGGCTGTGCCATAATTTGTTTAACTAGTCCCCTATTGCTAGATGAATTAGTTCTCTTTCAGTCTATTGCTATTGACAATGCTGCAGTGAATACCTTTACACATTCACCTTTGTGAACATAGGAAGTGTATTTCTAAGATACATCAGAAGGGGAATTGCTGGATCAAAGGACATGCACATTTTATTTATTTATTTATTTATTTATTTATTTATTTATTTATTTATTTGATAGATATTGGCCATAGGTCCTTTTAAACACCCCTAGGTATTGATCATAGGTAAAGTATGGCAATTTCTTTAAGAATCCCCGAGTGAAAGTCCTGCGAACTCCCTATAACACTCCTCTAGGCACCAAAAAGTACTCACTATTTCCTGCTCTTTTTGCTCCAAGAGACATGTGCTTTAAGAGAGTATAATCTCATAGAACTATTGAAACAAATGTTAGAGTGTGTATCAAGATGTCTAGGGCAGCTCAAATGGTGGGAGGGTGCAGGCTTTTACTGCAGGTCTGTGACATGTCTCACCCCACCACTTCTGGGGTCTGATGCTCAGAGCAAAGGAAGAAACATTGGGTCTACATTCCCGTATGGAAATTGCGGCCTGGAGAGGCTGCCCCCCTTTAGTGGGGAATGTGCCCTCCAGTTCTCCCACGCTCCCACCTCTTTCTACTCAGGGAGGCTGAGCTTCAGGTGCCATTTATTATCATGCTTGTGCAAACACTGGGTAAATGCCACCATTTCCCAATTGGTAGAAATGTGAAGATTTGCTGTTAAGAAATATTTCTCTGATCCCTATTCTCTATAAAAGTTAGGAAAATGGACCTGATTCATGTACCTATATTACTACCTAGCCCCTGTAGGCATAAGTGTGAGCCAGAAATCCAGAATTTTGTGTGCAATCCCTTGATTTTAAGATGTTGCCCCACATCTTTAAAAAAAGCTCTTTAGGAGTTAAAAGATCATCTTCAGGAGGGCATCTTACCATGCCTGGCATAGGAGGGTCAATATTTTGGTGTTGCGGAAACTTACAGCTAAAGGACAGTGGTGATAGAGAATGACTCCGAAGAGGCAGGTCAGAGCCCAATAGAGAAAGGCCCTATGGGACGTGAAAGGTGTGTTGAATTCTGGGAAGAGCATTGCAAAGGTGTGAGATCAAATGTATTATCCTGTCTCCAGTTCCGGGATGGTGGGGTTTATGCGAGGGGCAGGTTGGAATATACATCTTTCTGTCTCTTTTGGACCATTCTGTCCCATTTCTCACCTGCAGTCCCTAGATTACAGAGGACAAGGCAGGACCTGATAGGACCACCTTAGCCACTCCTCTCCATCTTGAAGCTATTATAGCACGGGAGGGATAAAGGCAAGCTTCTTTGGAGAGATGTCTGCTTTCCTCTACAAATCCGCCCCCTCCCCAACTCCTGGACGGTATGGCCTTAAAAGGGCACAAGGAGAGCCCTAGTTAGGTCCCCCCCCCCACCCTCCTCACCAGCAGGAGTGGCGGGCCAAAGGAAGTCCATCATTTTTCCTCCAAGCGGTTTCTGCTGTTCAGTGCCACCAATACACAGAAGCATGAAATAGGGATACAGATTATAGCAACTTTCAAATTTTCCACCACTGCCCACAGTTGAGGCCACAGAAATACATTTTACATCAGTGCCATATAAAATATATATACAACTGAAGAAGTTTTGCAAAACACATACCCAAATACTATGTGCAAAAATGCACTGATATTCTCTACTCCATTCTCTTTTTGTCAATGTGGCTCATGACACATTACATCAATTTCAAAACCCTCTAATGGGTTGCTAATTGAGTCTGAAAACCACCTGATTATAGTCTGAAGTCCATAAAACAAATATTTCCCAAAGAGTCTCTTGTATTTCAGATGTACGAGTAATACCTATGCCTAAAGCCACTAGCAAACAATATAATTCTAAAAGAAACATGGAGACAATTTTTTTCTATTTTTTATTTAGTTACTAGTTTTCAGTTAGCTTCCATTTGGAAAGTTATCACTTTCCCAGTGATACTGGTTTTTCACTTATAGAAATGATTTTTTTAAGTTTTCTTTTAAATAAATGTATTTAAATTTAAAAAGTGATTTAAAGAAAAATATATTACATAAATAATAGTATAGGAAATAGGTATGTAAAAAAATCTCAAATATGTGACTCATGTTCTAAAGTGTGGGAAAACTATATTGCACCATTCCATAGTGAAGTAACAAGAAATCTACTTTCCTAAATATTAGATCTGCTTTTGCAGAATTTGCTAATTACTCCCAGGAAGTTTAGGTTACATGACACATTGGATTACATTTGCCTTTTCCCCAGCTGCCTCTTAAAACCAAGCCAGTGCTTTTTCCAAGCACTTGTTTGGCAGTTTTGAGTTCAGCATCCATTTGCAAAGTGATTTGTGCAGGTCTTGAGATGCTGGAGCTGCCTTCCCTTCTTCAGATCATCGCCTGGTCTTTCTTTCCCTGTCAGGTATTCAAGTTAATTATTTCTTATTTCTCTGAGTCTGTTCCTTATTCCCCTTCCCAGGTGACCTCTACCCTCTCTCCACACCTTTTCTTGGCCACAGACAGGTAGCTATGCAGCAAACCCAGCCTGCCTGAGCCCACCCTCCAAGAGTCTTCTAGTTTACTCCACAGTGTAGCAATCTCACAGCAAAACAATGTCAAATTGTCTGGAAAATCAGAAGTTACTTTTAGTTCCCTCTGTTTAGTAACATTCTTCGTTCTTTGTAACTTATTAAGCTTTTGTTTTCTTAGTCCCTGCCCCATAAAGTACTGGGTGAGCCAATCTGCCCCAGTTGTTTTCTCCTTTTGACTGCCTGGGATCTCTGGCATGAGTTGTACTGCCACACCTCTCAGGACTCCCACCTTGGGCTTCACATTCAGCTTGACATTCCTAGCAAACAATCTGTTGTTCATGCAACATTGTTTCTGTTGCTGCCCCATTCCCTTCCCTTCAAGGCCAGAGTTGGAGCTCTTCTATTGTCTTTAACAACTCAGGATGCTCAACTGAGATCAACTCTACCATATAGAAGCCTCATGCGTAGAAGCCACTCTGTTCTGTGGCCTTTGCTTCCTCTTCTCATGCCCCCAAATCTTTTCAAACTAGCCTTTTAAGGTCAGCTGCCCTAAATTTCTCCAAATTATTTTTCCAATCCTGCCTGAAGTTTTGTCCTTTCTACTTCAGTCTTGTCTACTTTACTCATCATCCTTTCCCTGAGCCCCTCCCCACAAGTTTTTCTCTACCCTTGTCTCCCGGAGAGCAAATGCCTGAACTCTTTAACATCTTTCACCTACTGTACAGCTTCCTGGCTATCTATTTCTGGACCACTACAAATTAATGTGTAAACAGCCCTTACATTAACGGTGTGTGTGTGTGTGTGTGTGTGTGTGTGTGTGTGCGCGCGCGCGCACACACACACATTCAAAGTGGGAGAAGGCATATAAACACAAAATAGTGTCCAACACTATTTGGGGGGAAAAGAGCCTTAGAGAGTCCTAGCAGTTCTGATTAGTACATTGAGCATATTTCACCCTGCAACCCAAATTTGTATCCTTTTTTGAACACAGTTTAAACAAAGGGCCTTGAAGCTTATTGAGGATTTAGATAACTACTTCCCTGTTAAGATTTTTTTTTAATTGTGTTTTCATTATGACTCCATCTCCATTTATTGATCAAGGGATTTCTTGCCTCACTTAACTCCATAATCTGTTGCTCAGATTAAGAAAATGTGGAAACTATTGTTTGGTAGCATGAGTAGAGACTTTAAAGTGCTACCTTGGAGGCTTGGATGATTCAAACACTATAATCCAAGAAAAGCAACTAATTGATCACGCAGAACATGTTTTTATGCATTACTTTTTTATGGACTGCACATGCAATGAAACGAATTAGATTAAATGCTTTGTAGATGTGCTGTAATAGAAGCAGGAACTTACTCGTGTAAAAACATCCAACAGAAGCACTCAGACAAGAGACAGGAAATAAAACATGTAAAAAAGCCCTTAATGAACAATGTATGTCTTTATTCATTCCACACATTTTGAGCATCTATTATGTTCTTTTTGTACGTAAGAAACAATGCTAGTTATAACTTCTCAGTTAGGAGAAGCAGAAAAATGTCCCTTATTTTAGTATTTCCTTTCTTGCATCACTACTACCTAGTATATAGACAGCTGTGCATGTGTGCTTTTTGGATGAATGCGAGACCTGTACATTCACTGTTTACCTTCTACCCTCCACTTTGCCACCTTGTTCGCCATTTTATTCCTCATTAATTCTTCCTCCTGAGGGCTAACTGGAAAGCAAAGGAGGTGAACTTCAGGTCAGTCAGGCATGCTTAGCTTCCAAAGCAGTTAAATCTCAGTGCAATAAACTTTAAAGACCTGTCTAAATTCTTTGGTGTCATTTAAGATTTTGTTCCATCCAACTGATTGAACAGGCCTGCCAATCAAACCTTGGACATCCTTGTTATTGATATGTTGGTTAATAGTTATAAGTGTCTGACCTACCTCCGGAAAATTTTGTAGTAAGTTAAGAGTCTGTCTAAAAAAACGAAGGAACTCTAAGTTGCTCAGTACTTATTACATGAGACTGAACTGTATGGTTTACATCGCTTATCTTTTAAGGTTTACAATTACCAAAAAAAGTAGGTACCATTTTATAGATGTGGAAACTGAGGCTCAGATACTCTGAGTAGTCTGTCAGTTTGGAAAGAAAAACCCTGGCTAACAGTCTCCAAAGCCCAGGCCATTTACAAAGGACTGGAGATTGCTGGTGGCTTTCACTTATCTATGCTGTCCACACTTAAACATGGGTAATTGAAACCTGACCCTATGTTCCTTTCCAAAATCTCCGAGGAATCTGGCTGCAGAGACTTCATAGATAACTCCTTTCAGCAGCTGAGAAACAAAATACTTCTGTGGAATAAAAAGTCTTTATTTCAATGGGTTTTTTTTCCTTCTTAAAAAAAAGAAAGAGAATCCACCACAGCACTTAACAAGAATATTAACTGAATGGACAAGTCTTCAAATCTGGCTGTGCAGACTACCGAGGAAATGGTGACAGCATTAGGGCACTTTGGCCTAAGATGCTAAAGACACAATGTAATGAACAGCTGGGGTTTTCGGAGACACGATTGTGAGACACACAAAACCCAACTGTAGGCCATCCTCACTGAAGGTAGCTGCCGGGTTGGGGCTGCTTGTGCAAACCTCGCCCCTCGCTCTCGATCAGGCGGGTGTCGCCAGCTGCCGCAGCGCCCACGGCGGCCCGCGCCTTCCCGCCCCCAAGGGCCAGCCAAGGCTGACGCGGCGGGGACTCGGCAGCGCGCCCCCATCCCCTGTACACGTGACGGCAGGGCGGTTTTCCTTCTCCCCTCCCCCTTCCCGAAATTCCTCCTTCTCCTGAGTGGCTGCGGCTCTCTATTGCCCTACTACTGCAATGACCGCCGTGCCAGCCAATCAGAACGCGACTCTTCAAGTAAGACCCGCCCCCTGATGGTCCTCAGGTTCCTTCCCGCTCACACAGGAGTCACTTCCGAAGAAAGAGAACCGCCATGAAGAGAGCAGGGGGTGCCGCCCACCTCCGCTCCGACAGCCTCCCGGAGTCCCAGCAGCAAGACGGCAACCACGCACCCAACTTCTCCAGCCACAGCTCATGCCGCCGTCGCCAGCGGCGCCGACATGACAAGGCGCTGCATGCTCACTAGACCAGGTTTCCCCTCATCCCCAGCCCCGGGGTCGTCGCCCCCGCGCTGTCATCTGAGACCGGGTAGTACCGTCCCTGCTGCAGCGGGAAAGAGAACACAGAGTCTTGGGGAAAGGTACCGTGCGGAGGGCTTGAGAAGGGGCCGGGTCGCGGGGGCAAGGGTATGAGGGAGGATCGCAGACGGCCGCTCTTCCAGCTCCCACCATCCTCCGCGAGCTCAGGCCTCTGTTTTCCGGGGCCTGGCAAACCCCCGCCCCGCCTTCGCGCAGGGGCTCCTGGGAGTTCGAGTTTTCTTTTCCGTAGTTGGGACGCTGTCCTCGGTCTAGTGACCACCTCCGAGGTGGCTAGGGAGATCCCGCCTCAGGTAGAACGTAATTTTTGTCCTTTACGATAGCTGGACCCGGGGCCCTAACCGGTTAATGCATATTTACATGGTTTCTGTTGTCAGTTTTACTGATCCTAGTGATTTAATGGTACAAACCTTTCTGTCATGTGGGTGAAATTATGTAAGATGTGATGAGGAAAACGCTTCCATGAATTACTTTATAGTTCAATATACACGGTAATTCATACTTGAAAGAAAATGCATATTTGGCGTGTGATATGTTTTCTCCAGTTTCTTACTTCTCACCAAGAGGCCAGTTATTATGTAAACATTTTGTGGGAGCCTATGTGATGAGATGGGGAGTTCCTCAAATGATGTCCTCTGACAATAAAACGTATTTGCATTCTCTACGCACTTGGTACTGTCTTTTTTATTTTAAGTTTAAAAGCTTGTAACATAAGCTTAACAGTAAATTTATCTTCTAATATTGTGGTACAGGTCCACAATCCCTTATCTTATTTCTGAAAGTCAGAAAGGTATGAAAACCCAAAGTTTTCGATAGGTTTGGCACCACATCTTACTTGGCAGCCAAACCTGACTCGAATTAATGGAAGCTGTATAAGGTCTTTATCCCATTAAGTGTAAGTAATCAGAAGTTTTGCTGGAGAAATATTAATGAGCTTGCTTACAGAGTGCAGTGTCAGACCCCACTGGGGGGCTTTACATATTGCATCCAAGTTACCCCCTTTCTAAAATCCAGTACATTCAGCAAATTAAAATACATTTGGCTGCAAAAGTTTCAGATAAGGATTTGTGAGCTGTTACAGATTTTTCTTAGTATATGTGCTGCTGAAGCGAGCACAAGTTTTTTAACTAGTTATAAATAAGTAATAACATTTCTGTGCATATGAATGTAGGAAACTGTTCTTTCTTGAAAGGTACATTCATAGTTATTTTACAAATTTCTTGTATGTTTACTCAAAACCATTTTCTCTCATATATTTCTTGAAAAGGAGCCAGGGATCTAATATTTTAGGAAAGAGATATAGTGTTACTTTTACTAATTAATGTAAAAGCATTTAATATTATCTTGTTTTGAATTCATTAACTGCTTCTTAATCCTGTGCCGTCTCTCTTTCCTCAACCAATAACTGAAGGCATCATGCTGTGCTTTACAGAACCTCTAACATTTCTTTACTCTCGTGGAATTAATTTGCCTGATATAATTTATGAAACCAAATGCATAGATTCTTCCATCACTCATATTCATTTAATAACCACTTAGCTTTTCTACCAACATCTCAAACAAACATTGTAAACTCTCAGTAAACCATTAAAGATGGGCATTACTCTTTTAATGTGGCCAGTAACGTGGACAAGATTTAGAAACTTAACCTTCAAGGGTCTTGGATTGTTCCAAGTTTTCTCTGAGTATTCCAACCTTATAGTGGATAAATGTTTAGATAAACTTACAGAGTATGGCTTATTCTCTTTCAGTAAAATAAATTCATTTTAGCAAAATTTGCCAGAAAGTTAATTTTTTTGCTCTGCACATAATAACATCCCTCTTTATGCAGCTGACAAATAACTACATGAACAAATCAGAGTACACATTCTGGTAATATGATCCTGTTTCACTTTGTGTCCATTGTAGGGTGCAGAAGTCTTTAAAAATTAATTTGGTTTTTGTTATTGTTTACTTGTTAACTTTCTTCCTTTTCTCTTGGTGTTTTTCCAAGGCAGCGCATTATTGTTGTAAATAATCGTAAGAATTCTTAAATTAAAAATTTAAGATTTTGAAATACTACTTACTTAGTTGTGAAGACTTATTCCAATTTCTGCTGTTACTTAGATTAGCATCTTACTGTAGTGTATAAGGTTAATGCTTGTTCCTTTCTGCCTTTTGCCTAGCCACTCTTCATCTGGCTCACCAGACCAGCCAAATCACCCATATTGCCATTCTACCATCTATTCTGGTTATGAGTCTGTTACGGTTTTACTCAGTTTTTACAATCTCCATTATTCATTCAGCAAACATCTATTAAGCCTTATTTTGTACTAGTGAGTAAATATATCAAGGAATAGGATCAGATGCTTTCAACATCTTTTATTCTATGTAACATCTAGCTTTTCATTCCTAGGAAGCACTTTACCAATTCTCTAGATGCACACTCCAATTTAGTCACTTTAGTACTATATATAAGCCTCAGTTGGGCTTTTATAAATTTAATCCTACAAGAAGTGGTGAATTGTATTTTCAGTTTTTTATAATCAAAGCATTATTGCCATTGTCAGAATTTGATTAAACCAGGTAGTGAAATCCAGCCTCTATTCTATAAATCTACTAGTGTTTTCCACTTAATATGAATTATTGAGGTTTTAATATTTGCTTATTGATACCATATTAGTTATGCTTTTATTTTCAGGAAGCAGTCAATTATAGATTTCTTCAGATCAGCTTCAAAACAAGGTATGTATACTATTAATGCATTTTTTTGTGGGATTTTTTTTTGGGGGGGAGGGAGAAGGATTCAATTTTAAAATCTCTAAATTCTTATTAAGTTGATTAAACACAGTGTTCAAAATTGAAAATATAATGAAAATGCAGTTTTATACAAAGATAAACATGTTCTAAACATGAAAAACTTTGTTGTTATGCTTTCTTACATTTAAAATTATTCCAGTCAATAATTTTCATAGTGCATACTATTTTAATTCTCTGATAGAATAACTTATTTCATAAATAGAGCTATAAGGAACTTACATGGTATTATAAAAGGGAACTTATGTTCTAATTAATCAATTTGAAATTTTTTGTGATGGATTAGTATTTTAAATGTTAATAATCTAAATACTTATACAAAATGTAATAACTGGTATATATTTAATAACATGCAATTTGTGTTTTAATTGACTATTTAGACAAACATATGTTGGATTCTCCACAAAAATCAAACATCAAATATGGAGGAAGTGGTTTGTCCATCACTGGAAGAGAGCAATTTGAAAGGAAACTATCCTCACCAAAAAAACTTAAACCCAAAAGGATGCCATCAGAAAAGAGTCCTATTATAGAGGCTTTCATGAGAGGTGTTAAAGAGCACCCTAAAGATTGTGGTGTACATGAGTCATGTCGGCCTTATATGTCACTAACCAACTGTCCAAAGATGGTTACTAAAGTCTGTTTTCCTCCTCCCTATCACTTGTCAAAAGAGGTGAAGACACTAAAGAAAAAACATCGATCTCCAGAGAGAAGGAAGTCACTGTTCATTCATGGAAATAGCAGGGAGAAGAATGACAGAGATCGAGGCAAAACCAATGCAGATTCCAAAAAGCAGGCCACAGTGACAGAAGCTGACATTTTCAAGAACACTTCCAGAAGTCTTAGCAGCAGGAGCAGCCTATCCAGGCACCACCCAGAGAGCCCACTGGGAGCTAAGTTCCAGTCGTCTCTAGCTTCTTACTGCAAAGAAAGAGAACAAAAAAAGTTGAGACGGGAGCAAATGGAGCAGAGAATCAACTCAGAAAATTCTTTCTCAGAAGCAAGCAATCTTTCCTTAAAATCCTCTAGTATAGGAAGAAATTGTCAACTGAGGCAGGAACAGAGTAAACAAAATGATGTCACACCGGGAAAGAGTAATCTTTCAAACCTGGTATGTTCAATAATTACTGAATTAGCTTGGCTACTGCTTTATATTTAGATACTATATCTAAAAATATTTAATAATTGTTAACATCACATTGGTATCTTTTCTTAATACTGATACACAGTTTATATAGAAGCTAGTTTCATTAGGTTTTCTCCAACTATCCATCAAACTCAGTAAAGCAGTGTTTCTTGCCCTTAATTTTTTCAGACCAGGAACAAAGATCTTTCTTAATCAGGAAAGTAAGCATTCTTTTTTTTTTTTTTTTTTTTTTTAGGCAAGTATAGTCATGTTTAAATTAGGCTGTGCTGAAGGGACATACTTGAGGAATGGGAAATCAAAAATAGCAGGAAGTAGTTTAGAATAGAGGTCCTCAAAACGTGGCCCCTGGGTTAGCAACATCAGCATCACCTGGGAACTTGCTGGAAAAACAAATCTCAGGCCCCACCCAAGACCCACTGAACCAGACACTAGAGGCAGAGTTCAGCAGTTGGCGATTAACAAGCCTTGCAGACGATTCTAACGCACTTTAAAGTTTGAGGATCTTTGGTTTAGATTGTATATAAATCTTAAAATAATTGAGTGTGGGTCTTAGAAAACTATCCAAATGCATCTTAACCTCATCAGATTTCTCTTTTGAGAATAGACCAAACTTAGATTAGCGTAAAAGCTATCCCTCTCCCCTGAAAAGTTAAGTTGTTAAGTATATGTGATTCAAAGAGATTCTTTATGTACAGAGCAAATACAGAAGATCAGATAAAACGAAAGTACTATGTTGAAATGCTGTGAGATTTTAAAACCAGATACTAGACCAAAAATAAACCAAACTGACGTTATAGGAGTGAATGGAGATTGTTGCATTATATGTTGCTGGAAAATACATTTGTAAACTCATACGGTTTGCAAGGAGTTTGGTGCCTTTACCAGTGAAATTTGCTAATGATCAATAGAGGTTAGTAATATTTGGTCCATTTTTATAAGATTTCAGTGTTTGCTGTTATATCAGTACTTAAACAGAAGTATTAAAGAGTGAGTTGTAGCCATTTGATTGGCAAATATCAGGCTTACTATTTCTTTATCAAAATAATCGTACACTGCTCTAATAAAATATTAATCTTGAGTTATTAATACAAATCTAAATTTGCATTATGAAAACTGACTTTATGGCATTGTTACATTTTTATGATACAAATGCCCTTTGTTTTTATGATAAAACTTACGAATTTAAAATATTTTATTATAGAAATTTGACTTTTCCTCCAAATGTAGGTGCTTATTTTATTCAATCTAGAAATCTGTGTTTAAGTGTTAGGAAGAAAAATGCATATTCTTTATTTCCCTGAACTCCTAATTAATTTTTTCTCATTTTGCTAATAGGAAAATGGACATCTCTCAAGAAAAAGATCGTCCTCTGATTCATGGGAACCTGCTTCAGGTAGAATCAAAATTAAATTTATGAATTTTTAAATTTGCATCTTAATGGCACTATTTTTTAAAGCAAATTTGTTTAAATATGCAGTTCCCTTCTTAGGGGTGAAAACTAAACTAATCTCAGATTAGTTTAGAGTTTGGTAAAATTATATTCAAAAGGAATATCCTTGAATTGAGTATGTATAACCTGTGGTTTATCTTGACTGTTCTCTGCCTTCTTCAAGAGTTCTTAACAGTGTGTTTCTCATTTTGGTATTCAGTGTTCTACTTCTGAATCCTTGGCTACAATTAAGCATAGTCTTATATTCTTGGAATTTTGGACTATCTGAGGGCTTCTTATTAAAGATGCTTTGTATAAGGTTGAAACTGTTACCATGATCCAAAACAATGTTTCCTATATTTCAAAAAGATCCTTTTTTAATATCAAATTTCAAGGACACCTACATGATATTAGTTTGTACTTTTAGTATCTATTGGTTGAGAAATGCATAATAACAAATAGCTACTGTTAATTCAGTAATTCTTAAAGTATCTTTATCTTTTTTTAAACTAGAAAATAGAACAGTATAAAATTCAAACGCTGCAGAAATTTATAACACAGAAAATGAAAGGGCCCCTGAAATAATAACTGTTAATAGTTTGGTGTATCGAATTTTTTTTCTGCTATGACGGAAAATTGAAAAATGAACTTTACAAATTTCCATACTCAGTAAGATACATTGGACATAATGATAATAGCCAACATTTATTGAGCACTTACTGTGTATCATATCCTCCTGTTCTATGTCTTTTTAATTTATTTGAGCCTCACATCGGTATAAGGTGGTTACTTTTGGAGATGAGAAAACAGGTCCAGAGAGAGAGTTCTGCCTCATCATTCTTCAGGTGTCGTGTAAAACTCTATGTTTTATATATTCTAGAGGTGCATTGCATTGTGACCAAGTGATCCTGAGTGTTAAAATCAATCTTTAGCCAAGTCTGAAATCATACTTGACCGTCATAGAAGGAGCTTCTAGGATACAGGAAGGTTTGAAGTTTATGTGGTTTTAAAACTTTATTTAATTTTTACAACATTGATCAAATTTTAGTGAATTTTGACATTATAGTACAAGAACAATAATTTCTTAGCCATAAGATTGCTCCTGTCCTCACTGTGTTACACATTTGTGATACTAAATAAATGATTACTTGACACTGAGGTACATGGAAGAACAAAATACTTTTAGGCCAGTTCTGTCAGTATAGGGGGCTGCTGGTGGTGGTGTTGCCACCAAGCTATTCAGCTTTTTTTCCCTCTGATAATGACTGATAAAAATTATCTTTAGTTCATGAGATTTTATCAGTATTAACTGAAGTAGTTTGATTTATATAATCCCACATTACTGAAGTTTTTGAACACTGCTTGAAAAAGATGCTTTCTACATATTCTCAGAGTCAGACTTAAGATGGTTGCCTTCACTTATATTTTTATTTCTAATTTGTATATTTTTCATAATCCTCATAATTGTATTATACTCTTAATCAATATACATTTATACTTTAGTTGACTGTCAACAATATAAAAGACATAAGGGGATTTTTCTTTCACTCTAGATAACAAAGAATGCTTATCTTTATCTGATAGTGAATAGATATTAATAATCTAAAGGTTGTCTTATTCATATCACTGCTATTACAGTTATCAGTTCTGATGGTGCTATACATAATCACACATTCATTAATCACACACAAATACGGTCTGGGATTTCAGAAGTGTTGGTAGTGTACACATTTGACTCTTTGGTCTTCCAGAGCCCCATCTTTTGGCTGAATTCTGAGGTCCAATTTAATCCACCCCTAGTTTATTCCATAATTTGTTAATAACCAATCCTCTATTAATAAGGATTTGGATCTTTCCTTTTTTTCTTTTTACAAAATCAATTCCTATCTTATCTGAGTGTTTTATATACCAATAGATATTTGAAATATAAAACATTCAGTCTGCAGGTTGTACAAGGGGTGCAAAAAGAATCATGAAAGTTTTGCAGTTAATCCAGTGCCCTAGAGAGCTTGCAAAAAGGGAGCCTACCTGCAGTACCAATTCACCCTCCTCTTAATTCTAGGTGTTAAAAGCTCTTAATAAGCTGATTTTTCCTAAATTTTGCCAATTTATCCTCCTGGATAAGTCTTCGATTCCTGAATAAAGCAGGAATTTCTCCTCATTACTAGCTGTATATAAATTGTCTGACTTCTCAAGGAAAATGGAATAAAGCTCAGACTGGCAGCTCTGTAGCTCTCTTTTATAACCCTCAAACTTTATATAGTCAGTGTTAAGTCTGCCCCGAATCTTGTCTTTTCCATAGTTACTTGATTTCTCATCGTGCACTATAAGGGACCCCTGTCAGCTTTTACAAGGCATTTAACTTCAGAAAACTGAGTGGGCATGAATGATTTCTTCAGGTAAAAGGAGATATCTGTAAAAGAATGGAGATAGGGGCATTTGTTTATAAATTGAATTTTCCAGATTATGTATTCATCAAGGTATCCAAATAATTGCTTAGCTCTTGAGGTTTTTGTTTATTTTTGTTTTTAGTCTGAGGATTTGGGGACATGGAGGATCTGTCCGTGTGCAGAAGGAAACTTGATTTAGGGAAATTTTAATTTTTTAAAATACTAATTATATAAATAGTAAATTTCTAATGAATGATGAATTTTAAAAGTAAATTAATGAAATCACATTTTTAAACACAATAAGAAATGTTTAAAAACTGGTTAATTCAAATATATGTGGTTATTAAAGTGCTTCTGGATGGATCGCCTAACACAGCTTGTATTAGTTTCCTAGGGCTGCCATAACAAAGTACCAAAACCTGGGTGGCTTAAAACAACAGAAATTTATTATCTCATGGCTCTGGAAGCTAAAAATCCAAACTTAAGGTTATCAGCAGGGCCATGCTCTTTCTAACAAGTCTAAGGGATAATCCTTTGTTACCTCTTCTGGTTTCTGGTGTTTGCCTACAATCCTTGGCATATTTTGACATGTAGATGCATCACTCCAGTCACACAGCATCTTCTTGGGTGTCTTCACAGCATCTTCCCTCTGCATGTCTGTCTCTATGTCCAAATTTCCCTTTTTATAAAGATAGCATTCATTGGATTAGGACCCACACTAATGACCCTATTTTAATTTGATTATGCCCTGTAAAAGACCCTATTTCTAATTAAGGTCACATTATGAGGTTCTGAGAGTTAAGACTTCAACATATTTTGGGAGCCACAATTCAACCCTTAACACAGCTGAAGATTAGAGGGATACATGGGAAAGAATAAACAATTACATACTAATGAGAAAGACTTGGATGAATTATTTAATTGAGAAATTAAAATTTACCTTCAACTAGTTACTGTATATATGTTTTAAGGTGCTATAAATTTAGATATAGAAATGTTGCATTTCTGGAACCAGGTAGTCCTTGGTCTAAGAAAGAGTATATGCACTTTGAGGGAAAGTGCCTTTGGAATCCTTTCCTTGATACAAATGCAGTTTTTTATATTTTGGAGAGTGACACCTTTAATTTTATTTAGGTAGTAAACTTTTTGGAATGAAAATGAACATTTGTCATTAGCTTTAAATTTCTTGGACTGACTAATATTTATCAGTTAATAAATAAATGATAGTATTAACTCTTTTTCTTCATTCCATATGGTAATTAATCTCCGCCTAAACTTACAGAATTTAAACATGTTGTCAGGGTGTTATAGACACTCATTGAATAAACTTTACTAAGATAGGACAATATACTTTTCACTAATCTGGCAAAAATTAAATTTTAGCAGGCTCTAAACAGAATAAATTCCCTGACAAAAGAAAAAGGAACTCTATGGACTCAGATCTGAAAAGCACAAGAGAATCTATAATGCCAAAAGCAAAAGAGTCCTTCCTTGAGAAGCGTCCTGACGGACCACATCAGAGAGAGAAATTTATAAAACATATTGCACTGAAGACACCTGGTGATGTATTGCGCTTGGAAGATATAGCCAAGGAACCGAATGAAGAAGCTGATCGCTCCTCTGCAGGCTTGGCACCTTCAAATTCTGGCCACCATTCTTCCAGGAATAGTGACCATATCCGTGTGGCAAGTACCAAAGAGACTAAGATGCAGAAACCCCACTTAACTTTACCTCAGGAAAAGTCTGCAGTTAAAAAAGCTAGCAACCTTCAGAAAAACAAAACTGCTAGCTCTGTGGCATCAAAGGAGACAAAACTACCTTTACCTTCCCATGTTCCAAATGCTGGTTCCTCTCGGGCACCATTAAATACTAAAAATTGCACTCTTCCAGTTCCTAAAAAAGATAAAGAGCGTTCCTCATCTAAAGAATGTTCTGGGCATTCTACAGAGTCCTCCACACATAAGGAACACAAAGCAAAGACTAATAAGGCTGATGATTCTAATGTATCTTCAGGGAAAATTTCTGGGGGATCTTTGCGTTCAGAATATGGCACTCCTACAAAGTCTCCCCCGGCTGCTTTGGAAGTTGTGCCATGTAGCCCGAGCCCTACAGCACCTTCAGATAAAGCCCCTTCAGATAAAAAGAGTTCAGGAAATTTCAATGCAGGTAGCAATGCACTGAAAAGAAAACTAAGGGGTGATTTTGATAGTGATGAAGAAAGTTTAGGTTACAATTTAGACAGTGATGAGGAAGAAGAAACATTAAAATCACTGGAAGAAATAATGGCTCTGAACTTCAATCAGACTCCTGCATCTACAGGAAAGCCTCCTGCTCTTTCCAAGGGGCTTAGATCTCAATCATCAGACTATACAGTAAGTAGTTCTATAACATTTATCTTTACTTGAAGAGGGAACGGTGGTTTGATTAGTGAAAGAGGGATAGAATATTAACACTTATTTTAAAATTCAGAATGGTACAGCTCATAATTGGTCTGGAACTGGTATATTTCTTGTTTGGTTAGTGGGTTTCCCATATCTTTAGTTTTATTACTGTAAATCAGTGGTCTCCAAACTTTCTTGATCACACACACTTCTATTAGTAAAAAAAATTTTGAGCATGCACCCCAATAATAATGTATACTTATAGATTAATACGTGTACCACTATTCTATGTACTTTATAAAGCATATGCAAAAACAGAATTTAAAGGAAGAAGAAAAAAGTAGTAATTTCCTATAGAAGTTATGTAGAAGTTACTATAGACTAAGTTCTACTGGAGTTTCTATAGAAGTTCCATATAAATAGAAGTTCTATTATTTTCTTCCTGCACCCCAATGGATCACCTTGCACACCCCCTGCTTTGGAGACCACTGCTGTAAATGAAGGTAGAGTGTAGAAATGTTGTTACTTGTGGTGTGCAATTTTATTTATAAAGTGCTTCATTCTATCTTGGGAATAAGCTGAATTAAATTCTAATATGTCTGTAAAATTTGGTGGGGAAGGTGTTAATGTTCCATGGTAACACCTACAGATTAGTAGTTTGATTCCACTAAAATCGAATTTAAAATTAAAGACAGGGTAGCCATGGAGCCCCTGGGTGTTTGCAGTCAGTTCCTAAGGCGAGCAGGGTTTTATAAGGAGTGCCTTTCCTAATAGATGGTAAAATCAAATTGCCTGCAATACGAGATACTAGATTTAAAGCATGATGGTGAAAATTCTCTTTTAAGAGAGGTATCCTCCTGGCCTTGGTTATTGAAATAGAAAATAATTCTTTAGTACTGTAGATAACTTAAAACATCCCAATTTTTCTCAGATCTGTTATAAAGTATTTCTAAATTTTCTTCTTGTTTTAGGAACGTATTCATAGTGGAACTTACACAAATACTCTAGAGCGTCTAGTGAAGGAAAAGGAAGACACACAAAGGTTAGCATCACAACCACCTTGCTTAATTTAACATACTGTTTATTTGTGTGGCTGGCTTTTAATTCACCTTAAAAAGTCTTGAACTGACCGCAGGGTAGGGTGTACCTGTACTCTCTACTCTTGCAGACTCCCGTACTCATTACTACTTTTTAGCATTCTCCAAGCTTTTCATCAAGTTTAATTGTGCATGGGGTTTTATTAAAATCACATATATCTCCCTAAAAAACCCCCAAAACCATGAGACATTAGCATGCATTTTGTGCGAGTACTATTACAAGTTTTGCTGTCAACTGTTTTGGAACTAAGGTATTCTTGTTCATCGGCTGGATCAGAAGCTCTAGGTTTTTATGGTATACTGCTAATAATGTAAATTTATTTCTGCTTACTGCAAGTATATAACTGATAGCTGAAATTCTTGATCAAAGCACTAGTAGAATTTGTACTTTTTTGTTATAAAATATATATAACAAAATTTACAATTTTAATCATTTTTAAATGTACAGTTCACTGGCATTAAGTACCTTTACGGTGTTGTGCAGCCATCACCACCATCCATCTTCAGAACGTTTTTGTTTTTTGTTTTTCATCTTCCCTAACCAGAATTCCATACCCATTAAACAATAACTCCTCCTTCTCCCATCCCATTCCCCTGGCACAACTACCTTTCTGCTTTCTGTCTATGAAATTGACTGTTCTACATACTTCATATAAATGGGATTGTAAGCATTTGTCGTTTTATGATGGGCTTATTTCACTTAGCATGTTTTCAGGGTTCATACATGTTGTGGCATGTGTCAGCATTTCCTGCCTTTTCAAGGCTGAATAATGTTCCATTGTATGTATATGCCACATGTTGTTCATCCATCGATGGACACTTGGGTTGCTTCTATTTTTTGACTATTGTAAATATTGCTGCTGTGAACATGGGTGTACCAGTATCTCTTCAAGTACCCACTTTCAGTTATTTTGGGTATATACCCAGAAGTGGAATTGCTGGATCATATGGTAATTCTTTGCATAATTTTTTGAGGAACTGCCATACTGTTTTCGTAGTGGCTGCACCATTTTACATTTCCACCAGCAGTGCACAAGGGTTCCAGTTTCTCCACATCCTTATCAAGCCTTGGTATTCTTCAGTTTTTTTATTAATAGCCATCCTAACAAGTATGAAGTGCTGTCTCATTATGATTTTGATTTGCATTTCCCCAGTGATTAATGATGTTAAGCATCTTTTCATGTCCTTATTGGTATTTGTATAGCTTCTTTGGGGAAACGTCTATTCAGATCCTTTTCTCATTTTTTAATTGAGTTGTTTGGGTTTTTTGTCATTTGCATAGGTAGAATTTTTTTAAATGTTTGTATGCTTGTCTAGGCCAAGTTTTGAAACCAGCATAACCAAACATGTCACTTCCATATCAAGCTACTCTTTTGAGGAAGATGTTTAGAATTATGACTGACACCCTCCTACATGCACACACAGAGAAATCAAAAAGTTTGAGGATCATAATGACCCTAATGAAATGTATGTGACTAGTTGCAAACTGCTTTTGCTAATGAGAGGGGGAAAATACATTCCTTACTAGTTCAAGGAATATCCTTGAAACTAGCCCAGAGAACTTCACTAAAAGCTCAGCTGGCTTGAAGTCGTTATATATGTGTCTCCAACTTGATAATTAAGTAGCTAGCAGCTATAGGAATTACAGATACTTAGTAGGTCAGAAGTGTTCTCTCTGAATGTAATTAGAAAAATTGTTTCTATTGTAAAATTCTTTAAGCGTTTCATGAATTCATGTAATTTATGATGTCAGATCTGAAGTTGCTTATTTAAAATTGAACATTGCACAGACCAAAGGCAGGTGGTAGTTTGCTCTGATGATTGACTCTTTCCTGTACTGATAGAGCAGTACATTTACTGGTCATTTATTGTTGTATTATACTCATCTATTATGGGGCTGGAGCTGGGTGGAAATAAGGATCTTGGTTAAAATAACTTAACCTTGGTAAATCAGTATAAACAAGGACTTTAGAACTGGACTCTCTGGCTTTGAATCCCTGCTCCTCGCATTGTGAGCTTGAGCAAATAGGCTTTTCTAATGTCTGTTTCCTCATGTATAAAATGGGTAATTATAAACTACCACGTGGGGTTATTATGAGGGTTAAAAGTGTTCATACTTAAAGCTCTTAGTACAGTGCCTGTCACATAGTAAGTGCTCACTTAGTAAGGGTCATGTGTTGTAATGATAATGACTACTGCTGCCAGAAAGCCTAGTTAACATTATCAGGTTGTTGTCTCCTGGAAGTCAAATGAGCATTAAAGATAAGAGGGAATAATCAAATTAGTGATGTTTATTCTTTGCCATTTTTCCTTCCCCTTTCTCTAAGTGATTTGGACATCATTCTTGAAGTCCTAGCTGTAAAGAAATGTTCAAGTCTTTTATGTGATGCAACACTGTTCTAATACCATACCATTAGCTGGGTAAAAGCCTAATACCTAAAATAGGTTTTCTGTGTTTGGTGAAAATAGTGTATACTCTATCGTACATCGTGATGTGTTTGCGAGACATGATTTGATCTATAGTGTATATAAAGTTTGTCTTATGACAGGTACTTAATAAAAGTATTCCTTGGTGCTGCTGTTAGACATAAACCAAAGGTTTTGTATTTTGTGCCACGTTGATGATATATTTTTAGGGCAAACCATAGATTATAACATTCTTTCAATTCTCAGGCTAGATGAACTGCAGAAGCAACTACAGGAAGACATAAGGCAGGGCCGAGGCATTAAATCCCCAATCAGAATTGGAGACCAAGACAGCACAGATGATGAGGATGGCCTCTTAGAAGAGCACAGGTACACTATTTTTCATAGTGTATACCCTATTAAGTTTATACATTTTAAAATTTGTTTTTGTAAAATAAATGGGCCATTGATGGTTATTTACTTAGTAGATAATCTATGATGGGTTTCTAATCCATCTGTGATGGATTTGAAAGGCAAATGTTAAGGCCAATTTTACATCGTTTATCTTTTCTCCTGGTTATTGTTTCTCTTCACACAGACACATTTAGTGGCTTTGGACTGACAACTAGTAAAAAGTGGGAGAAGAAAAACACATGTTGTCTTGCTAGTCTTCTAATCTGGGATTAACATTGGATCTAAGAAAAGTTTGCTTTGCACCCAACTTTGAAATACAAAATTATATGCCATATAACTGTTTGGTAGTCAGTAACTTTTTTTTTTTTTTAATTTCAGGGAATTTCTAAAGAGATTTTCAATTACAGTTGATGCTATTCCTGATCATCATCCAGGTGAAGAAATATTTAACTTCTTCAATTCTGGAAAAATTTTCAATCAGTATACCTTGGATTTAAGAGACTCTGGGTTTATTGGACAAAGTGCTGTAGAAAAGCTTATTCTTAAGTAAGTAGAAAAATAGACATTTTGCTTTTTCATATATAAAAATTACTCTAAGATTCTGACTGATGTAATCTAAAAGGTTAATTTCTATTATGAACTATCCAATTTCGTAATCCTCTTACTATTGTCCTTTTTGTTTTATTATTTAATTATAGGAAGCAGTGTAAGATAAGTCGTTGGGCACATCACATGCCTTTATTAGTTAGGATTAAGATCAGTATATAATAACAGTGACAGAATAACAGAAGCTTAAATAAGAGGTATGTTTGTTTCTTACGTGAAAGAGTTCAGAGGTAGGAAGTGCAGATTATATTCATCATATAATCTTCATCATCGTCTTGAGCACTTAGTTGCTTCAGGTGCTACTGGAGCTCCTCCAGCCTTTACATTCAAATTCCCAGAAATCCCACGCAACATCTCTACTTATGGTTCATTACATAGAACTTAGCATGGCCATACCAGCTGCGAGGAAGGCTCAGAGTGATTTTTAGTTCAGGCAGCCAGTGTGCCCAGCTAAAAATCAGGGTTTAGTTACCAAGAGGAAACATAAGGATAGATGTTGGGAAAGGCAACTAGCAGTCACGACCACAATACTTTTCTCTCAAATTAATACAAAACTAATTTATTTTCGTACATGGTCTCTCAGATCCAAAGAAATCACATCAATTCTGGTGCTGAATTTTATGGAAGTACAAACCCAAGCTGGCAAAAGCAGATGATGTCCTGAGACTTGATAGGCTCCTTTTCAACACTGCCAACTAATGTAGATTTGTCCACCAGATAAATCTAGAACAAACCAACAGATTGGATCAGCTTCAGGCCATCAGTTGAATTTCTTTTATGAGTAACCCATCCATCCCACCTCCATGAACTTAAGGATGGTTTGCTTGTTCATTTCCCTGATTATGTCATATGTGAAGGTGGTAGAAGTTTCTTGCCATGAAAGTAACAGTCATATTGATTCTACTGTATTTTTTCAGATCGGGAAAAACAGATCAGATTTTTTTGACAACACAAGGCTTCCTTACCTCTGCTTATCACTATGTCCAGTGTCCGGTACCTGTGTTAAAGTGGCTGTTTCGGGTAAGAGAAATATTTGGGGGTATAATTGCCTCTTACTGTATCTCCCAGTTAAAAACAAGCTTTTAGATATAATCTTACTTGCACATTACTAGAGGAAAAAAACTAATGTAGCACATCAAACCCATGATTTCAGTGGTTTAGAATAGGCAAAAGGGTCAATGTAAGGAGATTATAAAGAAAATGCTAATGCAGGTCATGTGCAGGATAATGTTAGTTGTAGCTAACATGTCATTAATGTTAGTTGTACCTGAGACATTTCATCACATTGGTAAATCACTATTATAGCTTCAGAGGAGGTCTTCTAATGCTTACATACCTGAGGGGTTTTTTTTACCCTTTTTCCCCCCAGCCTGCATACATTTCTAGGATTTGACTTAGATACTAATATTTCCTCTCACTCACATATTTTTTCGTATGCAAATCCAACTGAGTGTTTCTCTTCCCCATTCATATTTAATTCTTAAGTCCACTTAAATAATTGTCTTAATTTTTATACTATCTATGTGGTAACTTTATAAATATGAGTGGTATCAGAGAACTATTACTATAATTCTCATATGTGAAGTGAGAAATGAGACAAACATGGAGTTTCTATTTTGGGCTTTAAAATATTATTTCAAAGAACCTCATATTTGGCAAGAACTGGGTATTCCAGTGCAGCCTTTCATTCATTTTTTTCACACAAGTGGCATTTTTGAGTGCCAGTTGTGCCAGACCCTGGAGAGAACAGCAATAAAAAAAAATCAGTGTTTCTGATCTCATGAAATCCACGTTGTAGTAAAGAGGAAACAGATAATAAATGTGTGTATGGACATTTATAGGTTTATTATGTAAGGTGGTAAGTGCTATGAATAAATAGTAGGCTAAGGTGGATATAAAAAATATCAGGGTGGGAAAGTTTGCTCTTTCTCTCTCTATATGTGTATATATATATATGTGTGTATGTATGTATGTATATACATGTATATATATACACATATATATATACATATATAGAAACATACATATATATATGTATATATATATTTGATATACAGTTGATGAATGCCTTACTGATAAGTGTGGTCTGAGTAGAGACCTGAAGTGATGGAATGAGCTGTGCCACTATGTGAGAGAGAAGCATTCTAGGCAAAGAGAATAACAGGTGATGCAGACTATGGGGCAGGAGCATTTGCTCCCAGTGGTTAGGAGCTAGCTACTTAGACCCCAGTCGTTTTTTTTAGCAGTCCTAATTAAATAAAAAGTTGCCTGCCTACAGTTTTTATCTAGTGGTACTAATTATCTTTTCTATAGCTTCCCAGAATATGCCTCATCTGTCTTAACTGTGCTGTTATTTTTAGACAACTATCATGGCCGTTATCTCTTCCCACACTAAACATTCTACAGCCACTAAATTTCCAGTCCCTTTACTGATCATCTTTCTGAAGACCTTTAGTTTGTCAGTGTCACTCCTAAAGTATTTGTCCCTTCCCCCCATATATGGACATATGTCCCACATAGGTCTTTTTTACCAGACATTTCCAGTGAGACTTTTACCCATTTCCCACATAGTTCTGTTTATTACAATTCAAAACTTCATTTGCTTTCACACCAGAGCTTCAGTATTCTCTAATTATGTAATACATCTTTTCTTAAATTTGCAAGTAAGATTTTGCGTTCATCCATATTAATTTTGATCTTGATGTGGGCCCATCATTAAGCCTTTAAAATCCTAATGATGACATACAAGCCTGTCTTTGTGTAAGCAGTTTTTTTACACTCTCTTTATTTATTCTTTGAAAACCAAACTAATAATCATTCGTTAAGCAATTTTTCTGTGTTAAAGCACTCATTTCTCCTTTCCAATTCCAAGTACACTTTTCATAATGGAAAGACTTACCAACTTACAAGTGTTTTTTAACAAAGTATGTCAGAATTCACTTTAATGCTATAGTCCAATCTAATATTTTGTGAATTTAATTGTTATAATGTAAGTAAAATGTTTGCATCTTCATGATCTGATCATGAGTATCTAAATGTAGTAGACCAGAAAGATACTTTACTATTTTTTTTTACTATTTTCAGAGGGAATTCACATTTGATTGTGAGATGTTCAAGTAAAATAGAAAGGAAATTAAAATAAAAAAGAAGGATGAACTCCCAATTTCCAGAGGCTGTTAAATTTTAATGTGTTCTAGATTGTTCTCTGTGTGTACATAGATTGCAGTATAACAACATAAACAAAATATGTGCTGTTTTATAGCTTGTTATTTCAGATAACAATAAATTATCAAATGTTTTTAGCTCAGTGTAGATATGTTATCCTTTTTAATGGCTTTATAGTATTCCTTTGTAGTGCTGTACCATGATTTATTTAACCCAGTCTTAATAGATAGACATTAGATTGTTGTATACACTTCTTCACTCACTTAACTCACTTTACTCACTTTACTCAAGTACTGTGTTGCTCCTCTTAGAATTCATCACCCTGGCAACAAGATTGTTATCTGAAACTTGTCCTGTCCCACATGTCTTTGAATGGTGCTGCCTCCTAGTGGCAGAGCATAAAACACAAACATCATAGCAAAGACATTTACATAGGATAATTTTGAAATGACACAAGCTGTATGTATGCCTGACTGAAGCCACAGTCTGGGTTATTTCCTCTGATATTTTAGATTTAAATTTATTATAATCATAATCCATGGCTCCAAAGCAAAAGAGAAAGAGAAATACAGTATATTTCTCTATATATAACCACTTTAAAATTACTTTCAATATGGTTTTTTAAAAACATTTTTAAACTTGAATTTTTGTTCTCAAAGAATTGTCTTGTAAAATTATATTAATTATATGCTTCTGCATATAAATTGGTATGTAAACAGGCTGACTAGATCGAAGTATAAGGACAATAACTTTGCATAAGTATTACCAACTTAGTTTTTAAATTTTCCCAAATTACACTCACCCTTTCCTAGTACTACCTCTTTCCTAGTACTCTTGTGAGCGCTGGGTATTATCAAGTCTCCGTCTTAAAGTCAGTTAATGGTATCTTGTCATTTTTCTTTGTATTTCTTTGATTACTGGTGATACTGAACATCTTTTAAAAAGTATGTTGGTATATTAATTTGCATATTATATCTTTTCAGATATTTTTACTAGTTTATGGTTTGATTTTTGCCTGTGATCAAGCTGGCACCCTTTTCCTTTATGGTTTTGGGGTTTCGTGGCATAATATGAACTAGAAAGGGTTTTTTTAATAGTTTCAAATGTTACATTTGTCTAATTATAAATGAAAGTTGTGAAAACAAGCAGCATGTTAAAATGAAAAAGGCCCTGATTTCGGAATCAGACCTGGATTTAAACTCTTAACTCCTCATACATTACGTTGGGTAGGTTATTTTAATCTCTCTGAGCCTCTTTGCTCAAGTATGTGTTGTATGACCACTTTATATAAGGTTATAAAATTAAATGAAATGCTCATAAAATACCTTTATATGTGCCTGTCAAATAGTAAATGCTCATGTTCTTTCTTCTCCCTTAATATTCTATCATTTATCTACTTATTACAGATGATGTCAGTTCATACAGACTGTATTGTGTCCATGCAGATTTTAAGTACACTGATGGAAATAACAATTAGAAATGGTGAGTATATAAATTCACTGTGATTAACGTTGTGAATTATTGGTTGCTGTGTACATGGGCTCTTTCATATTGCTAAAAGTTAGGATATTTGGGAATATAGAATAAAAAATTATTTTTGTAATCTAAAATCTTTAATGATGAAATGAAACTCCAATCAAAAATCAGTATCTGCATTATTCTAGTTGCATTGAGATAAAGGGTATAAGATCTTGCAAATGATAGTCCTCACCTGATATTTACCAAGTCTTGGCTTACTGTGCTGGGTAAATAGAAATGGTTTATTTATTTAGTCAGTTAACTTAATTGCCTCTTGGTGAGCAACAGTATTGTACTGATTACACACTGAGGAGATTGAAAGTATCCATTGCAAAAATGTGACAGTTGCTTTCTCACCTTTGAGATCCCTTGCAATGAAATAAGCATAATGATTTACCTGTCTCACTTGTTTTGAAGATTGGGACAAATAGGCACTGAAGATGTTAAAATCTTCCTGTGTTAATGATAGTTAATATTTTACCACTGTTATTTCCAGTCTTCAAAATGTAATACTTCCTTTTGAGTTATGCCCTTTCATCCATCACTCTCATATATTTTGTTCATAAATGTCATTTCCTTCATATTTATTTGAAAATTTGTAATGACTATATGATCACTCTCAGTATATTGTTAACATATCATAAGCTGTCATTTCTGTAAAATCACTGTAATTTCTATAAAATCACATGCAGACTATCACCTTACAACTGTGGGTTTGTGAACGCAGGATTTGGGATAAAGTGCTGTCTTCTGTTAACTAGATACCTTCAGTGATTCACCAGCTTGGCCCTGGATCCCATCATTGTCTGATATAGCAGCTGTGTTTTTCAATATGGGAATTGATTTTAGATTTTTGTTTCCTCTGGAGACTCTTCAGCCAGACTTCAATGAAGACAATCTAATGTAAGTTTTCTTTTCACAACTAATGCCAAAACATTCTTTTAAACAATATATAAGAACAGTTAATATACATTTGATAAGTTGAATATCCATTTTTTATTTTTTTTAAATCTCTCAAAGTTGAAATGGATCTGGAATTAGATACATTCTTATCATTTGTCTTAAGCTAAAAGCCATCATCATACTTAATGGGGAAAAAAATAAAAACTTTTTTTTAAAATTCAAAAATGCGGTAATATTTGACCTGTTTTCTGTTTTGCTCTGCCTTTGTTCTAACCAAATTGCTCTGCTTGCTGTTCCTTCATATTAGCCATTGTTGCATTAGCTCTTCCTCACGCTAATCCCTTACCTGCAAAATATCACCTGTCTCACTTGTTGAAGCTCTGTTAATAAGAGCAAAAGACAGTCCATCTTTAGGGAACAGATCATGGTACATTAATAATAATGATCACAAGTACTAACACATATGCTTACTATGTGCCAGGCATGGTTCTAAGAGCTTAGTGTATAGTCTTCATTTAGTGGTCACTACAACTATTAGATAGTATTTTCATTCCCATTTTACCAGTGAGTCAGTCACGGAACGGTACTAAGTAACTTGCCCGAGGTTGTATTGCTAGGAAGGGACATAGGACTACCAAGCAGATATTTAAAAAATAAGAAAGTTCTTCACATATGGAAGTATCTCCAAGATACATATTAAGTGAAGAAAGAGATGTACACAATATAGTATATAGTGTGCTACCATTTGTAATATGTGGAGGGGGCAAATATTCATATATATTTGTATATACATAAAATGCCTGTGGAAGGAAAGATTAAAACTAGTAGTGATGGAGGGGAAATGACAGGCTGAAGGTCTGGACTGGGAGGACAGTTCTTTACAACATACAGTTCAGTGCCTTGTACCTCTTGACTTTTTAACTATATGAAGGTATTTATTCAAGAAATTAAACAAAATATCATCTCTTTTGAAGGCCAAGTTCATGTGTCCTTTTCCATGAACTTTCACTGATTACCTCAACTAAAATTGGGGTACTTAGAATTGTTTATATTGCTGTGGCAGTTTCTTTATGCCATGCCTATGAGGCCTTTAAATATTATGAGTTCTTTGTAGTCAGAGCCACCTTCTATGTAGCTTTCTGACACCAAGAGGATAGTACCTTATGAAAAGAAGCTGCTCAAGGAAAAACTAATGCATAGGGATAGAAATCAGATTAGTGTTTACTTGGAGTGGGAGATAGCGGATTGGCTTGAATCTAGCATGAAGGGAGTTTTGAGAGTAATGGAAATGTTCTGTTTCTTGATTTGGATGGTGGTTACACTAGTATATACATTTATCGAACTTAAAATGGGCATATTTCTTTTATTGTATGTAAATTATACCTCAATAAAACTTTTTGTTGTTCAGTATTTCTTAAAATAATTATATTGTATCTAATTTCATGTTGCTTTATTCACCTTTCTATAGTTCTGAAACACAGATGACATTGGGGGGGAAAGGAAGTGAAGATTCCTGTTCTAAGCCAATTTTTTCAACTATTCCTGAAACCAACATTTTAAATGTGGTTAAGGTAGGAAAAAATTATTTTGTATGTCTTTAGCACAGAGCTGGAACCATTTAGTTTTGTGGTTAATGGTTTCAAAACAAAATCACTAGTGTTTAACCAGGTGATTTCCAGTCTCTGCAATTTCTGGAAATCACCTGGTTAAAGGTTGTTTTTGCTGGTTTTATTTTTGTTTTAATATTAGGAGTGAAAGGGATCTCTAGGCTAGAATTAAAAGTTTAAAATAGTTCTAGGAATACCTTTACCAAGAAGCCTTTTGAAACTAATATTTTTTATTTATTTATTTTTTATTATTTTTTTTTAATTAAAGTTTATTGGGGTGAGAATTGTTAGTAAAGTTACAGAGATTTCAGGTGTACAATTCTATATTACATCATCTATAAATGAAACTGATATTTTTTAAATCAATAATTTTTTAGAATTACGATGTGCAAAGAAAAAATATTACAATGTACCTAGTGATCAAGAATTAATAACAATTTTAAAACATTTTTAGTGGCTGAATCAAATCAATGATATTAAACCATTAAGAAGAAAATCTTGAAATTGAAATATACAGAAGAAAATACTTATCATCTAATTCAACTACTGACAGTATTTCTGGCTTTCTTTTTTCTAGACAGCTGATGTTTTATTTTCTACACAATTCTCTTGCATTTTTTGTTATAAAGTTTTTATTTTAAATTCTTCAAGTAAACTATATCTCAGTTTGTTTTGTCTGTATTTGTTTCAAAGTTTCTAGGCTTATGTACATCTATACATCCGGAAGGTTACCAGGATCAGGAAATAATGTTGCTGATTTTAATGTTGTTTAAAATGAGTTTGGAAAAACAGCTGAAGCAAATTCCTCTAGTAGACTTTCAAAGCCTCCTGATAAACCTGATGAAAAACATCAGAGATTGGAACACAAAGGTAACATTATTAAAAAGTTTAGTATTGTTTTTTTTTGTATAACATCACAATTTGATTTTCATAGGGCATGCAGAACAGTGTCAAAGCTCAGTTAAGATCTTCATCAGATAAAAAATAAACTGACAAAGAAGATAGTCTTTGCTGAGACTATATTATTTAAATTCACAATAACTGAATTTTCCCTAAAACTATTCATTCCCCCACAAAATGTGCTTATTGGGGATTTACTGTGGGCCAAGCATGTAGGTTCTAGAGATACAGCTGTGAAAAAGACAAAGCCCTTGCCCTCATGGCAGTTTTATTCTAGTCAGAGGGTTAGATAATAAAGTATATGTAGATTATAATATTATGTCAAGTTGTAAAACGGCTACAAATAAAAATACAGCAAGACATGGATAGAGTAGCCAGGCAGGGATGCTCTGCTATTTCAGATGAGGCAGTCAGGGAAGGCCTTTTTAAAGTGACCTTTGAGCAGAGACCTAAAAGAAATGATGGGGCCAGCCTGGTGGCTCATGTGATTGGACCGCTGTGCTCCTATTGCCGATGTCGCCAGTTCGATTCCCACATGGGCCAGTGAGCTGCACCCTCTGCAGCTGAGATTGTGAACAACAGCTCTCCCTGGAGCTGGGCTAACGTGAGCACCCGGAGGTTGGCGTGAGCTGCTATGGACTGCTGCGGTCTGCTGTGTGCTGCCACGGGCTGTGCTGCCATGGGCTACCATGTGCTGCCAGGAGAGACCGATAGCCAACGTGAGTGGCCAGCAGCCAGCGTGAGCAGCTGTGGGCTCCTGTGTGATGCCGTGGGCTACCATGTGCTACCATGAGTGGCCGGTGGCCGGTGTGAGCAGCCGACTGACAACTGGCGACCGACTGCCTCTGCCGGGGGAGCACAAGGCTCATAATACCAGCAGGGGCCAGGGAGCTGTGTCCTACACAACTAGACTGAAACAAAAGCTTGCAATGCAGTGGGGAGGCAGAAGAAGTGGGGGAAAAAAGAAATGATGGAGCGAGTCATACATACAATAAGAATTTGAGTTGAACTTCTGCAGCCATATTGAAGCTAAACATGTACAATTTTTGTTAGATTATTTTAAATTATATTTTTCAACCTTTTTTGGTGGAAAATTTCAAACGAGCAAAAGTAGAGGGAAGAGTGTAACGAACTCCTGAAGACCCATCACCCAGCTTCAGTAATTATCAAGACATACTCAATCTTGTCTCATCTGTTACTCTCATCCCATACTTCTTTCCCTACTTGGGGTATTTTGACTTTAAATACTGGAATAATTGAGGATCCTTAAAAGGCAAGAAATCCCGGGTCAGGAAGATACATGATCTTGTATAACTCATTATACACCTTTGGAAACTGGTATTTGTATTTAGGTCACTTTATTCTTCCAAGAAGGACTGTTTAAATACACATAGACATGATATAACACAAAACATGAAAACCAAGTGAAATTCTGATAAATGTATCTGTTCCTATCTGTTACAGAGATTAAGATAAAACTGAATCTGTGTACTGTGTATGTTTTAGCAGGCACTAGACTCCATGCTATTTCTAAAAATGAGCTTTTTGTAATAATGCTTCTGTTATGGCAAGAAGGTGTGGATAGTCTGTTGGATGGTTGAGTCCACTGACCTTTTGAAAACTCGTTCTTTGTTTTCAGGTGTCTGAACTCTGTCTGGCCATAAATGAACTCTCCAGTCATCCCCACAACCTTCTGTGGTTGGTACAGCTGGTCCCTAACTGGACATCACGTGGAAGGTATTAAAAAGTGAGAATTAAACATTAAGAAAAGTATAATGTTTACATTAATGAGATGCTTTTGGGTCCTTTATTTCCTTTCACAATTCTTTGAAAGTTAGATCTTAGTCTTTTATTCCATATTCAGGTGTGGGAAAAGGCATTGACACCCTGATTCTGATAATGAACTCAGATCATTTTATAATATTCTTGACTTTTAATTTTAGCTTACCTGATAAGTTAATGTAGATGGTACATACCATGGAAATGAATTAATTAGCTTTTTTTTTTTTGCTTTAGTAAAAAGAAAGTCCCTCAGTAAAATAGATTTTCTTCAGTCAATCAGTAGGGTCAAGGATAAAGGCTCTTAATGATTTGCCTGAGTCTCAGGCAACTCTAACTTTATGTACAAATAGTTTACATGAAATTTTTGCTATTCTATTAAAGCTTATATGTTCTTGTACAGCCTTCTCTTGAAACATTAGCTATGTTTCCAGTTAGCAGGACTAGAAGAATTCCCTTTGGCTCATTCATTTGCTTCTCAAGCAGTATTGCTTAAAATACATTCTAAATACTTTTAAATTCTAATTCCAGGCAACTGAGACAGTGCCTCAGCCTAGTCATTATTTCAAAGCTTTTGGATGAGAAACATGAAGATATCCCTGATGCCAACAATCTGCAGGTATAAATAACATTTCTCTTTTAATAAATGGAAGAGGTAGTGAGATTTAGGGAAAAATTGATGGATCCTAAGTCAAAAGTCTTGGGTTAGATTTCAACTCTTAGATATAGTACTGTTTGTGTAGTTTTTAGAATGGTACCTAACTAGTGAGACACAGTTTCTTCAACTGTGAAATGGAAATGGTATCACACCTGTTACCGTCTCAATAGGATTGTTGTGGACATTTAGATGAATTAATGTATAAAAACTACTGGGAAAATTATAATGTGCTAAATATGACATCATTTATTAAATTAGTTCACCTGATCAGGGTTAGAAATTTTATCACAAGATTAGAAATTGCAAAACTATTATACACTAATTACATCTTGTACCTGTTTTAATATTAAATAATTTTTAAATTGTAGAGCTTAAATGCGGTTGCCTTTCCGTACTTGTTCAATAGTAAATATATCGTGTATATGTGAGTGTGTATAAACATGTCCTATGGAAGTTCCACTCCAAGAAGTCCTGGGGGCTTTTTATAAACATTATTAGCACTAATGGCGCTACTTGTAGTTGGATTTGAAAACTCAACATAGAACCTGATCTAGATGTGGTGTTCTTGTTTGAATTGAAATTCAGTACAAGGTACTCCAGTAGGGAGTAAAAAATGAATTAGAGACTCTGCCCTTGAAAACATAATCTAGTGTTGAAATAAAGTAAACCAAGCATTGTGGTACAGTGTAGTAAGAGCAGTGATAGAAGTATGCACAGGGTGCATGGGATAGAGAGGTTGAAAGAGAGAACTGGTTTCTGCACTGGTAAAATTGAGGTAGATTTGATTCCAGATATATGGGGACCACTTCTGAGTCACCAGGGTCATTATCAAATAGCTCTCAATCCTTTCAGTGATATTTACAGCCATCAAAAGAGAATTCTTTTCAGAATTCAATGACTTCTACTCACAGGAAAACTCAATTTTGCTGACTTTCAAATAATTTCACAGAGAAAGCACTCTGTTTGACCTCTATTGTAATGCCATTTGGTCTCCTCCTTGAGCTTTTATCCTCAATTACAAATACTAGATCTTTCATTTAAAACCCCTTTTAAGCAATTGAGGACTTTTAAGTAAAGGAGAATGGGTATCACTGGACTATAAAGAAAGCTAAAGGTACAAAATTAGAGAAGGCAAAATGAACAGAGGACACACTGAAAAAAAATAACCTAAGAAAGAACAACTGTATTGCTTAATATTGTTCAATGTCTTCTCTTTATTTTGATAGATATCAGTCCTACATCGCTATCTGGTACAAATGAAGCCTTCTGATTTGTTGAAGAAAATGGTCTTGAAGAAAAGGGCTGAACAACCAAATGGCACCATTGATGACAGTCTTCATTTGGAACTTGAAAAGCAGGTATCCAAGGCTAGATTATCTCAAAACAGTACATATGAGTATAACTGATACCAACTTCCTAAACATAGACTGATACAGCATAAGCATTTCTGAATTTAGAGACTAGATACACAATTATAAAGTGAATAATATTTTTTATTGCTGTCATAAAATTCTTTGATAAACTTGAAAGTTGAGAATTCAAGTAAAAGGATGGTTGTTGGTAATTTAATACTGGGAGTGTTTTTTGTAGCCCTTTACTTAGGCAGTTGTGAGCTAAAAGTGGTGCACTTGAGTTAAAAATCAGAAAGTCTAGGTTAAATTCATGGCTTTTCCCTACTTACTAGGTCAGTTAACTTTAGCTAATCCTGAATCCTTCCTAGGCAGCTTTCCTAATGTGCAAACTGGGATGACATCTATGCTAACTAATTCATGGGTGTTCATTTCATCCTAATAGGCATATTACCTGACCTACATTCTTCTTCATTTAGTTGGTGAAGTTAGTTGTTCTCATTCTTTCTCTTCTGGACAACGAGTAAGTAGTTTTTAGTGGTTTCGTTTTTTGTTTTTAATAAGTATCACTGTTGATGGAATTAATGAGCATTATTTTAATTTTATTACATTTATTGGGGTGACATTGGTTAATAATATTATATAAGTTTCAAGTGTAGAATTCTGTAACACATGATCTGTATATTGCATTGTATGTTCACCACCCAAAGTCAAGTCTCTTTTCATGACTATATATTTGACCCCCTTTATTACCCTCTTCCACCTCCCCCACTCACCTTCCCATCTGGTAACCACCATGCTGTTGTCTGTATCTATGAGTTTTTGTTTGTTTTCTTTGTTCATTTGTTGCTTTCTGTTTTATATCCCACATGTGAGTGACATTATATGTTTCCTATCTTTTTCCATCTTACTTATTTTGCTTAGCATGATGCTCTCAAGACCCCTTCATGTTGTCGCAAATGGAAGTATTTCATCTTTTCTTATGGCTGAGTAGTATTCCATTGTATATGTGTACCACGTCTTTATCCAATCCATCAAGGGACTCTTAGGTTGTTTCCATGTCTTGGCCACCGTGAATAATGCTGCAGTGAACATAGGGGTACATACATCTTTACAAATAAATGTTTTCAAATTTTTCAGGTAGATACCCAGAAGAGGGGTTGCTGGATCAGTGGAGTTGCTGATAGCTCTATTTTTAATGTTTTGAGGAAACTCCATACTGTTTTCCATAGTGGCTGTACCAATTTATGAACATTATTTATATAGGAGAAAACTTTATAAAAGTTAACTTTGGATTTCGCTATACAGTATTCCCTCCTTGACCACAGGGAATACGTTCCAAGACCTGAAATGGATGCCTGAAACTGGATAGTACCAAACCCCATATATACTGTGTTTTTTCCTATACATACATACCATTTCACTTAAAGAAAGCACTTTATGGCTTCTCTTTGGTACACCCAAATTGCCAAAATCACTGCTCTTACGATTTGGGGCCATTATTAAGTAAAATAAGCGTAACTTGAACACAAACACTGTGATACCACAACAGTCAATCTGAAAACAGACGGCTACTAAAGTGACTAATGGGCGGGTAACGTACACAGCATAGATTTGCTGGACAAAGAGATGATTTACGTCCTGGATGGGACAGAGCAGGATGGCATGAGATTTTATCACGCTACTCAGAGTGGTGCAAAATTTAAAACTTAGGAATTACTTATTTCTGGAAATTTCCATTTAATATTTTCGGACCATAGTTGATTGCAGGTAACTGAAACCATGAAAAAGCAAAACTGTGGATAAGGGGGGGACTACTGTAGAAATTCCAGTGTACACTGGAAAGTAAGAGGGAAGTAATAATAACTTTGCAACCCCATCACTGAAAAGAATTATTTGTCTGCAAATATTCTGTTTATTGGAGTGGAACTTAACCATCATAAATAACTTGTCAACAGTGTAATACATTAATAAGATATCAAAGTCACAAAATACGAAATGGGCCAGCTGGTTCGTTCCCATCTCTTCTCCACATTTTTTCTTCTTTAGAAATATTTGCCTTAAAAATTAAGTTGATGGTAAATCAGGTACTTTGGATATGCGTTTCTAAATTACCTCTTCATGTTAAGATTTTCGTTTTGAATTATTCTGTTCTTCCCATACTACCATGATCCATACTCCTGGGAAAGTTCTTGTTTAATTCCTCATGTTTCATACTTTAGGCCAGGGGTGTCCAAACTTTTTTAAACATTTTTCACCAAGGGCCATGTGCGGTAAAATACACAAACAGCCGGGCCACTCACTCGAGGTGAAGTACGTATTGCCTCACCTAGTTTATTTAAGTAAACTAAATATGTTTTTGGAATTTGCTGCGGGCCAATTAAAAACAGATTGTGGGCCGCAGTTGGCCCACGGGCCGCAGTTTGGACACCCCTGCTTTAGGTAATCCAACCCGTTTCAAAATTTAATACCTCCTTAGGCACGATGAAAAGGACACAAGACTGGTTCATGCATTTTTATAAACACTGTTGTATATAGAACTGTCTGCTTCCTAATATAGTCGTCTATCTGTAATTTTCTTACATGATCTTTACTTTATATTTTAATTATTTTTTCTGATTAAAGAAATCAGTATTATTTAAAAATTCAATTATAATACAACCATATAAGGTAGAAAGTGGAAGACTTCTATAATTCAGTGCCTTCCTGTAAATTTCTCCATAATTTATGCATATACTAACATAATTTTAGCAAAAAGGGAGTCTAACTATTTATATTATTTGCAACTTGTCCTTTTGTCACTTTAAGATATTAGTACTTTTGTCTAAAAAGTATTATTTCAAAACCCTTACTGATGGATATTACATGTCTGTGATTACACACAGTGCTAACGTGAATATGATTATTCATATATTTCTACCAACCTATGCAAGCATTTCTGTAGGGTAAATTCCTAGAAGTAGAGTTGCTAGATCAAAGTTTATAAATTTTTCAAATTTTAATTATTTAAAAATAGCTGTTATCACATTTCCCTCCTAAAAAGTGTCCATTTACATTCTCACCTTAGTATATTCAACCTTAATATACTCATATGTATGAGGGTGACTGTTTTGGACTATCTACTTCAAAAACTTAAAAGACACCTAATTTTTTAAGGAACTACTATTAAAGCTTGTTTTGTTTATAGAGGAAAAGTAGGACAGCTGTTATTTGAATATTTCCTGAGAGAATTTGTTAAAGGAAGGGCTCTTTAAATTTATGGGCATTGTATCACAGGCTGAGCTCTAGGGTTAATTTTCATTATTGTGCTTCAATACATAGCAAAAAGCAATTTATTTTTGTATTTATTTTTTACATTAATTAACAAAAAACCTTAACAGTCTTATTGTTGTGGCAGTTACAACTTTCATTGCTGTAACTGCTACTGCTGTTATGTTGGATGGTTAGCATCAGAAATTGCTAATTGGAGAATGGTAGATTTTGAAATGATTGTTAATTGTTCTAGTGATTTGTAATGCTTCAGAGTTGTTTTCATCCCTTACATTTGTTTTGCACAGAAACACTTCGTGCATCTCTGTGGGGCTTTGGAAAAGCATGTTAAGTGTGACATTAGGGAAGATGCAAGACTGTTTTATAGAACTAAGGTAAGTTCATTTTTCTTACATATTGTTAGTTTTTTTATTTAACTTTGCTTACATTAACATTTGAGGAAGAGAAGCATGAGCCTCTCTTTAAAAAGAACATATGAGATCTCCTTTAATAACTGAAATTACCTTCTACTAAGTACTTCTAGCTAGATTGAAAGTGAAAGGGAAAAAATCTCAAAGCAAATATATTTTTTAATTTTACTATATTTTCTATTCTAAAACTCCTGATACCTAAAGAGAAAAATTCTTCCACTACTAATGAAACTTACGTACAAATTAAGTCCTGTATGCTTAAGTTAGCTTTAAGAATTAAAGCTTTGTTTAAATAAATACATAAGTTTTAAAACTGGTTATAAAATTTTGTAATGGTTGAAAACTTGTTTAGTTCATAGAGAAAAAATTGGCTAGGTGTTATTCTCTGAATATTCTTAGAGAATGTGTTAAAGGAAGGACTCGCCTCAAATCTCTGAGTCCTATGTCACCCAGTCTGAGCTCTAGAATGGAAATGATTCAGCAGTAAGCTTGCTAAGCTTTTTTCTTAAAGGTTTAGTATATATATTCAAAGACAGTAGGAAAGCTGAGTATATGAGTATAGAGTTAGGAAAGCAACTTTAGTATTAACAAAATGATTTGGCAATTTTTCCTGAAACACTAACTTAAACAACACTTTTTAAAAACTTTTTTTTCTAAGGATTTTTTAATTGCAAATCATCTTTTAGCTTTGTGTTGGGATAGTCACAGAATCTTTGTAACTTTATATCTTACATTAATTAGCTGTAAAGTTTATTCATTTCAGCAATGCCCATTTGGATTTAGTATCTGTATTTATTTTAGTAGATTTAAGTTAAATACAAAAATGAGCAACTAATGAAGTTGTATCAGATTACAGATTTTCAAATACATGTTGGGGATACCTCTTTGCCTTGGAGTGGAAACCATAGTTGCAGAAGCACATTCTTTTGAACACTGAGTAGAGTTACTGGCCCGTAGAACTTGGTGGTAGTGGCTACTGCTGACAGACATGCTAAAAGGGGACCACCCAAGGTTTTTGTTTCTTAAAGCCAAGGGTTGGGCATAGGTTGGTGCCAGGACTCCTCTTACTTAGAGTGGAGAGTGACATACAGGTCTATGGAAATTGCTTCAGGGGATGGTCCTGTTGAAATGATGAGTTGCGTTCCCCTCCACAAGCCTCTAGTAGAAAGGTGGTGATTGTTTCAGAGAAATTGAATCTACTGAACTCTAAATGGAGAAAAAAAATCAGGCCTTGCAATTTACTTTATAAAGTAGCTATAATATTCCTGACTTGTTTAAGACATTTTTCTCAAGCAGTTATGTTCAAGAGCTAATTGAGAATTTCTGGAGTGGTAGGAAAGTTTGAGTTTCACACAAAGGCTTGTTCAACCTCCAAATGTAAGAATATACCAGGTATTTCAAGAAGATTCATAGTGCTTTGGAAAAACCTAAAGAGGTATAACAGTGAATTTTGGGTCTTCTGATGTGGGAAAGAATAAATGACAACCATTCTTTGTGGCCTTGAGTCTTTCAAATACAAACTGGCCGGGAACAACCTAAGCCTTGGGCCCCATAACAAAGCCTACCCTTTAGCTTCTCTGTCTGGGTGATCAAAAGCCAGCAAGTTGAAAGTGTAGGTGTCTTGAAGACAGGGAATATATTTTTCTGGATGATCTTTAGTAACTAATAGGAAAATGGAATCCTAAACATTCAGTATTTTATAGTGATGAAGAAAAATCTTACTAATTACTGATTTTAAAGCCCCTCCAGAAAATGAGTTATTTTCTGTTTCTTGACAAAAATCAAATTTGAGTTGTAGGGTGTGGGCCTGTAACAGTTGTCAGATCTTTTCTGTCAAGCATTAAATTGATTTTAGATGAGGATGTTTTGATCTGATCCCTTTTCCCCTTTTTGATATTTTTAAGGTAAAAGACTTGGTTGCCAGGATACATGGAAAATGGCAGGAAATAATCCAGAACTGTCGGCCTACTCAGGTGTCATTTCATTAAACAGTTTTATTTATTCTTAATCGTTTTGCTAAATGGTACTTCTTCATACTGTTTGAAAAAAAGTATGACAGAGGACTTGCTCCTAGGTATCTTAAACGGAAAACTCCGGTATAGTAGCTTGTATATGTGTTTTTAGTTTTTGTTTGTTTTATGTTCATTAATTTATTTCCAGAGATGGTTGAGCACATTTTAAAATGTTAAATTGCATCAGATGGAGGTTTTATTATGAGGAGCATTTCTTTAACAGCTTAACTGAGATAAAATTCACATATACATTTCAGTCATTTAACCTGTACAGTGGTTTTTAGTATATGCACAGAGTTGTGCAGTCTTCACCACAGTCTAACTTGAGAACATTTTTGTCACTCCAAAAAAAATCCCATACCTATTAGCAGTTATTCCCCTTTCCCAAACCACCTGCACTCCCATCCCTACTCCCCCAAGCCCTCGACAACTACAGACTTTCCGTCTGTATAGATTTGCCTGTTCTCTATGTTTTCATATAGATGAAATCATATACTGTGTGATCTTTTATGGCTGGCTTCTTTCACATAACAATGTTAAGTGAATCCATGTTGTAGCATGTATGTCGTTTCTACTGCTACTTAATAACTACATTGTATGGATATATTACATTTTATTTTCCACTTATTAGATAGATATTTGAGTTGTTTCTACTTCCTGGCTATTACAAATAATGCTTCTATGAACATTTGTGTGCAGGTTTTTGTGTGAACATATGTGTTCAAATGAAAACATCTTAGGCGTATACCTGGGAGTAGAATTGCTGGGTCATATGGTAATTGTATATTAAATAGTTTGAGGAACTGCCAGACTGTTTTCCAAAACGGCTGCAGTATTTTACATTTCCACTAGAATGTATGAGGTTTCTAATTTCTCCACATTCTTGCCAACATTTGTTGTTACCTATTTTTTGACTAAAGTTACCTATTTTTTTGACCATAGTAGGGGGTTGGAAGTGGAATCTTACTGTGGTTTTAATATGCATTTCCCTAATCACTAATGATGTTCCATTAATTTAATTTGCATTTCCCTAATGACCAATAAGCACTTTTCATGTGCTTATTGGCCATTCATATAGCTTCTTTGGAGAAATGTCTATTCAAATCCTATACCCACTTTTTAAGTGGGTTTTTATCTTTTCGTTATTGAATTGTAAGAATTCTCTATATGTTCTAAATACAAGTCCCTCATTAGGTATATAATTTGCAAATATTTTCTCCCATTCTGTGTCATCTTTTTATTGTCTTGATAGTATCATTCGTAGAACAAAAGTTTTTAATTGTAATTAAATCCAGTTTTATCTATTGTTTTTTCTTTTGTCACTTATGCTTTTGGTGTCATAGATACCAAAGGTAAGGAGACTTTGCTCAACGGGAGCATTGTTTAATTACCTGCTATTAAGTCTGCCATCCCGCTTGTTTACAAACGAACTGATAAGGGATTATCTGAAATGATGCTTCTCAAATTGTAATGTGCATAAGCATCAGCTAGGAACTTGTTGAAATGCAGATTTTTATTTGATAGGTCTGGACTGGGACCTGAGATAGTCTGCGTGTCTACCAGGTTCTCAGATTAATGCCAATGCTGCTGGTCCAGATGCCACCCTTTCAGTAGGAGGGCCTAGAAGTTGCTTCTATTTTTTTTATCAAAGTAACAGGAACTCTGAAGATTAATTAGGAAAACAATCTCACTATTTTAGGACATTTTGGCTCTTTTGCAATTGGTATCCTTCATAAGATATGCACACCATTTTAGAGAAGTCTTTGAGAAATCTTAAGCTAATGTTTTTTTGTTTCTAACCTCAGTAGACTTCTTTTTAGGCTGGCCATCTTTGCTGATGTGGCATTAAAACAGAAAAGAATGTAAAGCCAGAACTTTATGTTAATCAGCTTGTCATTTTATTTATTCTTCTTAAATATGACTCTCTACATGTGTGTATTGGTGAGAAAACATCTTGTACTTATTTTATACTTTTTAATTGTTAGACCACAAAATGTGAAACTTGAATTGATTGCCATGAGTTTTCAGAGAAATGTACAATATAAAGATTTTATTACTTTCATTATCAAAGCCCATTGTCTGATGATTAGAAGTTTTAGATAATTCATAATCTGCTTTTCCTTTATCCTTTTTTTCCCCCCTTCCCTTTTCTAGGGGCAGCTTCATGACTTCTGGGTACCAGATTCTTAACAGGAGTTGCAGCAGCAAAAATATGAACCAAGAGCAATTCAATAAAAGCCTTTCCTAGAGAAATAGAAAGGATTACTACAAAATCCAGTGGAATGCTAAGAAAATGTGCAGATGTACCTACCACTTGAATATCTAGTATGAACCTAGTAATGAAGAAATTGCCATTTCTGAAGCAGATATGAAATGCGATCCATTTAAGGCAGTTGGCCTTTTTAAAGAGCAGAATCCTATAACGGGAGGAGTGGAAGCGGCCAATAAAGTTGCATGTCTAACCTGCCCCTATTAACTTCTCTGTTAAATTGTAAGCCAGTTATCTTTTTTTTTTTTTTTTTTTTTTTGTATTTGTGGCACTTGGATAATCATAGAAAATACATAAGAAAGGGTTTGGACCAACTTGAGTAGTTGGATGTGGAAACCAAGACCAAGTTCCAGTTGAGTTTAACTTTCTCTTTTGGTTACTTTAAGACTCAAAGGGAAAGCTTACAACTGAGTTGAGTAACAAAAAGGATAAATCTGTTCTGTAACTCCTGTAAACTCTAGGGAGGTTTCAATTCATGTGTTTTCCTTCACTATTCAAGATTATAAATCTGTTAGGTTTTTAAAATACATTTAAACAAACAGTTGAGAAACAGAAGTTTGGTGTATTATCAGATCCCCAAAGGGGAAGAGGTTAAGCTATAAAACAGTGGCTTTGTTTATATGCCAAAACATTCATACGTAGTTTGTTTTTAATTTCTTTCCAGTGCTTTTGTTTTAAAATACTGGTTAAATCTTAGAATCTTGACTAAATCTTAGAATTCTGGCCCCTTGATAGCCATATTACAGAAGTTTATACTGTAAAAGCTTAAAGATCTGGACAAGTTTCCAAAAACCTTATTTTCATGAGTATATCATCTTGGCAGAGACCTGGATGCTGTTTATTCTTTCGACACTGCACGCATGTGTGTGCACACGCGTGTGTGTGTGCTTGTATTTTAAAGTTGTTGCACTTGAAAACCACAGCTGCTCTAAATTCTTAAACACTGGAAAGCCACCCTTTGGTTTAAATGGTGGAAGGTTAGTAGAAGTGCACGTGCTGGTCTTAGCCCAAGGGCCCTTTGAAGCCTTTGATAGTAATAGACTCTTACTAACTGAAAAATTCTTTTGTTGACTAAGTGTCCCTTTTAGGAGGGTTTGTTTCTTAAAAGACAGCGCCCGCTCTTTTTTTCCTTTTGGTATTGACTTGGATGACATTGCTCTCCTGAGCACTCTAAAGGTCTTCAGTTGTGGGGGGAAAGATGATCAGGGGAAGGGGATTGAACTTGATGTTTGTAGTTTGAGAGGGGGGGGAAATAAATTTTGAAGAATAGCTTTCTACCTCTAAATTGAGGCTTAGTAGTAAAAACCATTTTATCTTAAATTTATCATTTAAAATAGCATCAGTAACTTTTGAGCCCATGCCAAGAATTGAGCAGTTAGAGATTATATAGGAAAGACTAAGTCCAGCTCCTGAGAACCCTGGTTGAATGAGGCTGCAAGAGTCAGACCAACAAAAGTTTTATTCTGTGTTGTTTACTGGTAAGAGTATTATTATCTTGATACTACCTCTCAAGGGTATTGTTAGAAAATGCCACTTATGGCTAATGAGATAGATACAAAGAGTTATATTTGACAGAAGCTTGAAACTCTGGCATCTATCTGCCCAACAATGGGGGCTTTTTCACTCTGTAATTTAATACTTTGTAGATACATTATTTGTGTGTAATTTTATAAGTGTTCATATTTTTCTCATTTTGCATTGTGTAAAGTGTACAAAATCTCAAAGTATAAAATACTGCTTATATTGCTTGTAATTACAGTGTGTAAATATTTTCTAATTGTGTACATTGATGCGGGGACAAGTGGGTTATTCAGGTTTTTTTTTAAGTGACCCTTTTGTATTGCAGTTTCAACAGATAACTGCCCATCAAATTTAAAACCACTTTGATACATTTTTATTTAGCAGTTCCAATAAGAAAAATATCTATTTTTCATTCTCTTTCTCCATTAGAGAAGAATACTTCATCTGTCCCTTTAAAATGAGTGGCCAGACATCGGTTTGGGCCCTTGTATTTATGACTCTGGTTGATGTCTTCAATCTCCAGGTCATATTCCAGTCAGTATTTGCATTTGGGTTTTCATAAAAATGTTGTGATTCTCTTTTAGCACAAGTAGCCCATGGTTTTTCTCCCAAATCAAGTATTATCCTTTTCCCTCTGTCCCCATGCTTTGTCTCCCTCCCGCTGTTGTCCACACAGTGAATGGGACGGTAGTGGGGAGAAGATGTTCATTGCACAGAGAATGTCAGGCCACTTTCGGGACTTGGCGAACAAAGCTTGCACTGAGTGGTGGTGTGTTTGGCAGTGTTACTGTGCCAAAAATCACCTTGTCTAATTTTCTGGATATGTATGGCACACTTATTACCCTTATTGCAAGCTGAAAATTAAGGTACTTGTGTTTATGCTTTTGTGTGTAACTGTTTGCCTTTTCTAACCTGCTTTTCTTGTTATCCGAAAATATGATTCTATTAGTTAACATCATGTTAAGAGGCTCTCCATGCACAAAATGCATCTATGTAGCAGTAAAGTAACAGCATTTGTACATTTCCTGTCTATCTCCTGATGGCAGTAGTGCCTTTGTCACCTTTTGGAAGGTTGGCGTTTGATTTTTGTTTTCAGATTCAAGTTAGCTGGCTTTTGACTTCACAGAAATCTCCCCAGATGTAAAAGATAGAAAATGGCATGTTGTCATCCAGGCTCAGTAGGAGCGTTTGCATTTTTATTTCTGTCAAAACAAGTATAGTTGGTGGGGACTGGCCAGTAATAATGTGTGGAGTCATTAAACCAAGAATAATTTTTAAATTTAAAAAAGTTAAAATTTAAGAGGTGACCCATTAACGAGGGACTGAGTTGGAGAATTAGGGAAGGACTGTCCTGATTTGTCTCTAAGGAGGCAAGATTATGGGACAGGTGGCTGGGCATGTAGAGCATGGTCTGTGGTAGTTATTTCTTACTCATTAACAATGTTGGCACCTCACTATCTGTGTGTTTGTTTCCCTTGGGCAGTCCTGTCAGCCAGTTCCACCAGCTCTTAGGCAGTTTACAAGTAAATGCAGATTTCCTTTTTTTTTTTTTAATTTTATACTAGATCTTGTTTAAAGTCCTATGAATGTATGTGTCTTATTAAAATGGCTTTTTCTCAGTTTGAACATGTGTTTGGTAATATTTGTTTGGGAGTGGGGATGGTTAAGTATCTGGAAGGTCCTGTTTCTTCCCCCGCCCCATCTGGTTTTTAAACTGATTGCTTCCTTTCTTCCTCTTGCTTTGGATTCTCCAGTGTTTTAGCTTAATGTCTCCTGTTTCTGGAATCCATGAAGCTGTAGTTGTACACAGTTCACTTTATTATAACCCAATTAATAATTTGCTGTGTACTTTGCAGTCAGGAATTCAATTCTTACATGACGTCATTCACTCTGTTCATTCAACAACTGTTGAGTACCTACTCTTGCTAGACACTCTTTTTAGGATTCAGTGAGGCTTCAGTAGTGAACCACACAAACGGAGCTCTCTTCAATGTCCCTTCTTGTATCCAGGCGAAAGTACTTTGTTATTGTGCAAGAAGGACTGGAAAAGAATACCCTTGGCCTGGCCCCTTGTTCTCCAGCCCAGGTCCAAGAAAGGAGAAGCCATACAATGCAGAGGAAGGGCTTAGGATCACCTCCAACCTGCCAGGCAGATACAGCTCTGGATATGCCAGTTGGGAAGACAGGTTGACACCTCACAGGAGCAACTGTTCTTATGAACTTGTAGAAGGGACTGGACATGGTTGCCAGAAGCCTCGGGTTCCAGAACCAGGCCAGTATTTCTCACTTCTGACAGCCTAGTTAGGAGGGACACCACCTGGGAGCACTTTTCTCTGACAGGCAGGAATGACAGCCCAGTCAAAAGTAGAGACATTGCCTAAGAACTTACTGGGAGGCAGGCGGCACAGCCTGTGCAAGTTAAGGGCCTAGCCCTTACCTTAGTCCTGACTTCGGATCCCGGATTCACCATACCAGCCGTTCGATTTGGGCAAGTTACTTCTTCATCTATGAAAAGGAATAAGAACGGTGTCCATCTGAGTTCGTGAGGATGAGATGAGCTGATAATGCATGAAAGTGCTAGCAAAGTGCCTGGTGTATAGGGAGAACACAGTGCTAGTTGTTTATTTTCAGCTCTAATTTGAGGCTCTTCCCAGATAACAATTAAAATTGATCTTGAGGCACTTGGGGTTCACTGACATCAGCAAACCATATCTCTTAAAACTGTAGTATATGTGTGCTCTTGTCCTTCTGACATAGCCCGCAGAGGCTTCTCTGTCCAGCTCTGTCTGCTAGTAAAAAATTAAGTTTGTGACTTTTTAAAACCCAGCATGCTAAAGCTGAGAAAGGGGTGGTGGGTGGTGATTCTCTAGCATGTGTGGACATGTCCTGATACTCCCTTTTCCTTGCTAACCATTCCCCAGGCAGCAGTCAAGAGAGGGCAAGCCAGAAGGCCCAGCTTTGGGTCTGAGTCCAAGACGACTGGCTGCGAACAGTGAGACTACAGCGTTGTTGCACTGGTGACAATCCCTACTGAAGAAGCATCTCAGCTGTAATGTGGCCAAAATAAAGATCACGCCACCTAAAGGGAGAATGCTGGGCAAACCAGAGGTGGAGATGGCAAAGCAGGAACAGAAATGCTGCCACAGTGAACAGGAAGCAGTACAAATAAGGCCAAGTTCTTTTGCCTCAGGGAACCTCTGCTCAAGTTTCAGTAGTTCATACTTACCCCCTTCACCTAGGATTCCTGCTATAGTAGGTCACTGCTCTGTGCAAAGCCTGGAGCCAAACGCTGGTGTGTAGGTGGCTGAGGACAACTATCACTGCGCTCAGCAACATTTGGGGAGAAGAGCTTGGCAAAAACAAAACCTACACTTGTGTCTGCTTGTGAAGTACGCCAGAAGGTTTTCAGGTGAGATCCTCTCACAGCCACTTCGTGAAGCAGCCAAGGGAGTAACTCTAAGGATGAGCAACAACCTGTTCAAAGAATGACCTGCCTGTCCCAGGACACAAGTTCATGGCTAAGTGCGGTTCATTTCTTGCTTTGATTTTGAGTCAGTATTCCCTTCATATTTTATCAGCTTGATTTGCAAAGAGGAGTATTATCAATCAAAGGGGCTTCCTATAGAAAGTTCCATTAATTGCCATCACATCTGATCATTTCATTAGGTTCAGAGATTGAAGTGGGAGGACAGCAGAGAGAAATGGCTTGTGGTCTGAATCGATATTACCAGAGGTACTAAAGTAACTGCCCAACTACATTTTAGCAAGTGCCATGCTGGAACTCAGCATTGTGAAGTACACATTTTGTTCATTTGAAAATGTGTGCGGTCTGAGTCTACCATCAGAGCACCTTAGAGGAGAAAGGCTTGCCTCATGGAGTACAGGTAAATGGGATGCTGAACCTACCACCAAATCACTGGCCTACTTGCCACCTCTTGAGTTATCTAAAGCCAGCACTGTGAGTTCTGTGAGAACATGAGCTGGGTCCCTTAGCCTACCGGACCCCCTGCAGTTTAACTTCTCTCCTGTCTGGTACTGTGAGACTAGCAGTCTTCCTGCCCTTCATCCTCTGTCACCCCCAACCCACTTTGCCACAAGTGGGTTGCAGATTTATTGTTCTTAGCCATGCCTTCCCAGTCTTCCCAGCTTGGACTTCCTTACTCAATCCATCAGCTCGTTCAGGATTTTCTTGTGTGGTCTTTTCCATACTACTTGCTGACTTTCCCCTTCTATTTCCCACTAGGAGCCCTCCCATGTCATCACATCCAACACACCTTCCTCTCTCATGCCTTTTCCCTTCTGTTTACTCCCCCAACACTAACCTGCACATTTCCACCTTTGCTCTGAAAATACCCCTCCAGGCTTACCCTGCTTCCCTCTTCTCAGGCTTTTCTAGTCCTGATTGTCCACTCTGTAAAGATAAGAATAATTTCAAGGAAAAAGCCTGTTTTCCCATCTATAAAATGAGGCTACTAATCCCAGAATTTAAAAAAATGAAGCTGGGCACTCTTTGTAAATGTGTGTGACATGCACTTTACGCATTTCTCTCCAGCTACCTCCCCCTCCACATACACCACAGAGTGCAGAGTGTGGAGGTAGGTGGAAGTGTGATGTGGGCCCTGCTGTCTAGCCGTCTGCACTCACACACAGCAGCCCAAACGGCGAGAGTGGATATGATGAAGTGCCAAACTAAGCTTTGAGGAATTCAGTAAAGAAGGATGACGTGTCTTTCCCAGGGTCCCTTCAGTTAAATAATGACAGAGCCACTCAAAGCTTGTTCCCCCTCTCAGGCCAGTGCTCATCTATTTGTTCCCCCACCCTCTGTCCCTCCAGAGCGCAGACTCCTAGGCACATGCAAGAGTCAGTTACCTATGTCCCCGTGGCCCTGATCATTTTAGTCCTGCTCTTGGGCCCATATCAACACTCATAGATGAGAGAGGATCAGGCCAGCTCATGGCTAGAGCTGGGGTTTGAGTCAAACCCTAAAGGGATCTTTAATAGGCAGTGGGAAGGAGGCATGGCACGAGTTGAGGGGAAACTGCTGGGCTAAAGACGCATGGGAGGACCATCCTAGTCGTGGAGTTGATTCTGAGGGGGCTTCCTAGATTGCTGATGAGTCAGATGGCTGAGCCTAGGAAGGACAGGATATTTTATTGCCTAGGTGGAGTTCACCGGAAGATCTGGAGCAAGAATGATGTGCAAGATGAGGGGGAAGGGAAGGCAGATGTCTGAGTGACCCAGTCCCTAAAGAAGCGCACCTCGGGTACATCTAAGATTTGTTTCAGTGGACAGGTTGTGGGTTATTTATCCAGAAAAAACAGCATTTTCTGTGCACTTCTGGTCAAGCTGTTACTTCATCCCTCTAGGCCTGACCGCCTTCACCCACCCATTCCTCAGACTGAAGGACCAGGCCTTTGAGCTGAGAATCAAGACCCTGTTCTGTGTTCAGAGCTGCTCCAAAGCTTGGTTGGTCTTCACTTGATGTGTTCCTCTGCTCCCTGGGCAGAGAGCAGAAGGACAGCCCCTCGGGCCCTCGGAGAGTTTTAAGCCTCCAAAGGACAGGTTTGCACGTCCCTAGCAGTAGGAAACTCGGAGGAGACTTAGGGCGAGAGGGGAGAGAAGGTGGGCTATAAGCATAAGCCGTCGAGGGAACTCCAGGTGGTAAGGCCAACACCAGGGGGCGATACCCCGGCCGCGGCCCTTGGGGGCGGCGGACGCCAGATGCTAGGAGGCTGTGTGCCTTGGCCTTAAACCGTCTCTATTGTATAGGGCAGGGGGCGCGAAAGAAGAGCGGCGACCTTCAAGGCACCCCACCCCCTCGGCCCGCCTCCCTGTCCCGCCTTCCAGGCCCCCGCCCCACCCCCGGCTCCGCCTCCACCCCCGCCCCGCCTCCGGCCGCGGCCCCTTCCTCCCGCAGCTGGTGCTTTAGGGCCGCGGAGCAGCGCGTCGCCGTCTCTATGGCCCCAGGATCCGAACGCAAAGGTGAGAGCGGCAGAGAGAGCGGGCGGCGGTGGTGCCTTGGTCGGAGGGCGGAGGCCAGGCCTTCTCCACGTCCATTCCAACCCTCCAAGCTGGGCCAGGCCTGTCTCACCGCTAAGTCCCCCGGTCCCGCATAAAGGCTCGAAGGGGCGCGGGCCAGGCCTCGGGCCGCGCTGGGCGCAGACCCGCCACAGCGGAGTCGGGGACCAGAGCGGGGCGGGGGCCCGCGTGCCGAACAGTGTTCCTCCAGATCTGGGTCACGTCTCCTGATGTCCGGCGGGATAGAAGGAGAGCTCGTCCTCGACCTGCAGCAGTAGAGACTGAGGTTAGACCTGAGGAAAGGATTGCACCGGAGAGCAGATGGTGGAGGAAGGAGATAGAGGGGGATGGGCTCTCTGCCGAGAGACCACCATCCTACTGGGCAGAGGGAGATACCGCCTGCACTAAGCAGATGGACATCTGGGATGAAGGTCAAGAGCCCGCTGATCCTACATTGATCTTGTTTGGGGGGGTGGTCTCCCCTCAGTAACCTCTGCCCTAGAATCTGCCTAGTGGGAAGGTGATCAGAGTTCAGGGGGCTGGCCCTTGGGAGGAACCCAAACTGGTGGAACTGGGGGTAGAGTGTGGGGTGTGGACTGGAGACCTTGAAGCCTTGTTGCCACTGGGAGGGGGGGCAGCTCCGCCCCCCATTTAACCCCGCCCCCGCCCCAACAGGTTAAGTGGGGTCTAAGAGCTCAGGCCCAACTTCCATGTCTAGAACTGCAGTATACATGGAAGTAGAAGATGCTAAGTTAATGTTCCATTCCATCTTTTCTTTGCTAAAACTAGGGGCCTTCTGCCTGAGTTAGGTATTATACCTCTCCCTCCCTGGCAGTGGCCTTGACCCATGCACCCATCCCATTTGAGCATCTGAAGTCAGAAACCTCTACCATCTCATGCGCGCACGCGCACACGGAATCTGGCCTTAGAATTGGGACATTCAGGAGGGAGGCGGGGTTCTGCTCTGCATCTCACCCTCAGTGGACACTGGCAGCCTGCAAGTCTGCAGTGAGAATTGGACCCCTGTATGTACATATTCTTGTCTCCGCATAGATGTAGTTGTGTGTTTGAGGACTGTGTGAACACACATGTACTTGACCCTTCTGGGAGCATGACAGTGCCTGACCTACTGTATCAATCAGTTTGTGTGCATGTTCGTCCACATACGTGTCTGTGCAGCACCCTCCTGTGAATAGGTGTACGGTTCTTCATATGCACATGTGTGGGTTTATAGCCCTCTTTGTCAACCTCTGAGGCTGTGTGACCTGCTGAATGAATGGGCATGTAATTAATACAAGCTTACATGTGAATATGTATGAACCCATGTGGCAGGCCCTTTATGCGAACACGTGTGCACAAACCTCCCTGTGAATGTGCGTGTTCATGACTCTCCTGCGAGTGCATGTGTTCACAGCCCTCCCGTGAATCTGCATGTATGTGCTCCTGTGTGCACGCACACCACCCTCCTGTGGACACGTGACTCTTGTGGAAACCCGTGCAAGTGTGCCATGTACCACACTCTGAGTGGTTCCTCTGACCTGGGGTGTGTCTCTGCTGCCCAATCCTAGGGACGGGTCCCTCCTAGCCATAGGGCTCCCACTCCTGCACTAAGCAAATAGGAGGCCCCAAAGGTAAACAGGTGTGCCTCCACAGTGAGGGGTGGAGCGTGGGCAGTTTGCCTGGGGCCTCCTGCTGCCCCAGCCGCTAAACCAGTAGCTGATGCCCTTTCTGTGGTCCAGGGACTTTCTTTCTACTCATACTCCATTCTCCCGCTCTGGGCTCTGCCCACTATAGTAGTGACCTTTACCTCTTGAATAAATGCTCCAAATTCCTGTTCTCCTTCTGGCCAGCTCCTAGTCCCTCCCCTCTCTTCAAGGCCACTTAGTTAATATTTGACCTGGAGGGGAGGGGAGAGGCCAGTGACCCCTCTGGCGTTGTCTGTGGGCACCAGATGAGATGGGTGGGTCAGGCTTCTTCCACACCTAGCCCAACTCAGGAAGCCTTCAGGAGGTCAGGCCTGTTACAGGACTCAGAGGAGGCCTGCCACCTACCTCCACCCCACCCCCAGCTGGTTGGCTTGAGGGAGGGTCCAGCTGTGGGAACAGTGTCCAAGATATGCCAGGGGAGATGGCCAAGGGCTCAGGGATCCCATCGTTCACTTTTTCCATGTTGCTCATGTCTCCATTAACTGGCCTTTCACACTACAGCCTCCTGCACAGACATTACACCCATGCAGCCAGTGGGGCCCAGGTACCGCTGCCCCCAATGCCTGTGAGTGCCTGTTTGCAGGTAGGGGCACATGCAGATGCCTAGCGAGAGGGTGCAGCACAGACTCGAATGGGCAGGGCGGAGATGTGCACCCCCTCAGAGAGGAATGCTGAGGAGGAGAAGTGTCTAATTAAAGAGAAATTCCAGAGGGAGCGCTCAGGCCAGGGAAAAGAAAAAACAAAGGAAAACAGGACAAAATAAACAAAGGCCCATTAAACGTCTCTGCCCGGGCCTTCCTGCATAAGGCACCCCCGCAGGCAGCAAGGGCAGCTGCTGCAGCTGGGTCTCATTGTTGGGAGGAGAAGGCGGGTGTCCTCCCAGAGAACCTGACTCCACCAAGATGGAGGCCTAGCTAAGCTTCTGTCTTGGTCAGAGGAGGGCTACTACCTTGGGTTTGGGTTGGGGGGAGTCTAGGGTCTTGTGAAGAGGATGAGTTCCACCCAACTTCCTACATGAGCATGACTGTGAGTGGATCCTGACATGGGAGCTCTGTGGGTGCTGGGCCTCGTCCTTTCAGTACCCCCTGACTTCTGGAAGTAATGTCATCTACCTGCCACCCACACACAGATCAAAGGGCTTTTTCTCCTGTTTTTCCTTCAGAAACCGGATTTCAGAGAACCAATACAGCCCTGCTGTCGGGGCAGGGTCACCCTTTGCGTGAACTACAAACCCTCTATGATCCCACAAATCCCTCTCACCATGGAGTTTCTATTTGATGCAAACAGACAACGTGTGATCCATCCTTCCCTCTGACCTTTTATCTGGGATTCCATGGCCGCACAACCCTGTGATTCCATGTCCCCCCAATTCCAGGACCCTCCCTGGCCCCATGACCCCTGACCTTCCAAGTGACCTCCCTGGACCTTGACCCCTGTGACTGTTCTCCCCATCATCCCCTTTACTCTGGCCCTGGCTCCCCCGGAGAATCTTGTTGGTCTGGGCGTCCCCAGGAAGATGTGGGGGAGGCTCTGGCCCCTCCTCCTGAGCTTCCTCACAGCAACTGCAGTCCCTGGACCCTCACTGCGGAGACCATCCAGAGAACTAGATGCCACCCCACGGATGACCATCCCCTACGAAGGTTAGGACCCCCCCCCACCCCCGCCAACCTCAAAAGGCAGCAGGAGCCAGGGCTGGGGGTGGGGAGGCAGTCCCAGATCTGGGCTCACAGCTCCCACTCTCCCCAGAGCTCTCTGGGACCCGGCGCTTCAAGGGCCCAGCCCAGAACTACTCAACACTGCTGCTGGAGGAGGCCTCGGCAAGGCTGCTGGTGGGAGCCCGAGGCGCCCTGTTCTCTCTCAGTGCCCATGACATAGGAGATGGGGCTCACAAAGAGGTCAGCCCCTGGAACCTGGACCACCCAGAGGGTCTCCAGCTTCATCCAGCTCCCCAGGACCTCAACTTTCTAGAAACCCTGCCAGCCTTCCGTAGCCCCCTGGTCAAACAATGCTGCCCTTCCCAGCCCAGGTCTCCCTTACATCCCATGTTCCTCCTGAAACTTACCCCACCCCAATTTCCCCAGCTCCCTGGGGTCCTATCACCTGGTCCCACAGGTAATGGGGAGAGGCAAGGGTATTGGGGTCATTGCATCAGCCTTTCTCCCCTTTCCCCCCTCCAGATCCACTGGGAGGCCTCCCCAGAGATGCAAAGCAAATGTCATCAAAAAGGGAAAAACAATCAGGTATGTGGTCTGCCCTGTCCCCAGGTCCTTTCCTCCTTCTCCTCAATTGGAGATGTCAGAGTTGGTGGGAACACAGACGGTCCACCAGTCAATTGCAGCAACCACAGTAAACATTGTAAGTGCTACTAGAGTGGCAAGCCCCCGGCGCAGTTCTTTTTTTAAAACAAAACTTTTATTTATTTTAAGTGTGTTTTTCTGGGACCCATCAGCTCCAAGTCAAGTAGTTGTTTCAATCTAGTTGTGGAGGGTGCAGCTCACAGTGGCCCATGTGGGGATCGAACGGCAACCTTGTTAAGAGCACCGCGCTCTAACCAACTGAGCTAAACAGCTGCCCCCAGGTGCTGCACTTCTAATCCAAACATCTGGTGACCTATTAGCTTGGTCTGTGATGGCGTCTTAATCTCCTCTGGGCTTCCCGATAATAATCATAACAATAAGTAATCTCTAGTAAGTGACTTAGCTATTATCACCTAATCCTAAAATAACCCTATGAAATAGTATTATCCTCCATTTTCGATAGGAGGAAAATGAGGTTTTGGTCAAGGAATAGCTCAAGTAGCCAGTATTCCAGGGAGGGGCGTTGGTGAAGTGTCAGCCCTTTCTAGCTAAAGAACAGGGTGTCTGCAAGGGTCTCACGTCTGGTTGTGTAACAGATCCTTCCGGAGAGCTTTCTAAAAATACACATTCCCAACGTCCACCAGCCCAGGGATTCTGATTCAGTGAGTCAGGGGTGGTGCTGGGACAGCTGTGTTTAAAGAGGCGCCTCTAGGAGCTTCCATCAAAGGATGCTTCTTGGGGCAGCATGGGAAACAAATGGGGCTGGTGAGGCAGGTGGAACCCAGGTCATGAAGGGCTGTAAATGCCCAGCTGGGGGTTTGGATTTTATTCTGTGACAATGGGCACCCTCACCATTTGGTAAAAACTTTAGAGACTCAAACTTTAATGTGCGGGTGACTCACCTTGGTATATTATAAATACAGGTGCTAATTCAGTAGGTCTGGGAAGGACTTGAGATTCTGCAGTTCTAACAAGCTTCCAAGTGAAGCTGACACTGCTGATTCCTGGAGCACACTTTGGGTAGAGAGAACATTTCCCAAAGCATGTCTTGAGGAGCATTAATTTTCAAAAGGGGTTTAATGGTCAGATGAGTTTGGAAAATGCTGCACACATTTCAATCCCACAATGCACAGCAACACCCTTAAGGCTCTGAGAAGTCCCCAGTAAAAGTAGGTTTCACCTGTGGTTTCCAACTTATTTAACCACAGAATTCCTCCTTCCTCTCCCCTTTATTAAATATAAACTTCTTGGGGAAACACGGCTATAGGAATATTTATTCAGCCCCAGGCACTAGATGAATTAGAATGGAGTGAGTCTGAAGGCAAGAAAGGTAGTGGGAGGTTGGGGACATCATATGGGTCAAAGGAGAGAAGCCTGAGCAGGCTGGTGGAGAGCAAGGATGGCTGCCAAAGTACTGCATGCGGCGAGGGAGCGGGATAAGACAAAGACACCTGCATGGATTCCAACCCTGGGTACCGTGCAGGAGGAGGAATCACTAACAAGGCAAAGAAGTCAAGAGAGCAGCAGCTTAAGGCACCTGATGGGCAGAGAAGGCCAGTGTGGCTGGAGTCGGGTGGATGAGACCAGAGAAAGGGGCAGGGCCAGGAGCATGTGGGACCCTATGTTCAGGACTCTGATGAGCCACTGAAGGGTTTTTTAATACAGCTGTGACATGATCTGGTTTACATTTTTTAAAATATGCTTTGAAAAGTGGGTTGCAAGAGTGTGCTGGTTGGTAGACTATCTCTGGAGGGAAACTTCAGACAATGGCAATAGCAGTCTCCTTTGAAGGCAACAGAGATAAAAAGGAGACTGTTTACAACATATCCCTTTGTACCTTTTGAATGTACACTGCATATACTCGTCATTGATTGAATAAATAAGTCGTTCTCATAGAGTGGCGGAGGATGGGGAGAGCTGTCGGGGTCACTGCAGTTCAGGCAAGTGGTGATGGTGGTAATTTAAACTCGGGTGGGGGCAGTGGAGGGGAAGTGGGCCAAGTCAAGAGACATAGGACAAAGACTTAATCAGGGAGCAGGACTGAATGTGGGGGTGAGGGGATGGGAAGCAGCAAGGATGACTCCTGGTTTCTGGACTGAGTAATAGGATGCAAAGATGGAGAGGTGGGGATGACTGGATGAACAGGTTTAGGAGGGAAGATGCAGGTTAGGGAGGAGGGATAAGCTTGCTTTCTGACCAGGTGAGTTTGTTGTGTCTGTGGGATATCAGGTGGAGAGAGGGCTGGAGCATGGCAATAGATTTGGTAGTGTCACCCCAAAGGGGGTGTGGGAGCTCCAGGAGTGGGAGACGTTGCTGATAAGGAGATGTGAGAGAAGCATTTTAGGATGGTGAGGGTCTGGGAGCCTCTGAACTGGGGGTGCAGGAGATGCAGGAGAAGCTGGCAGAGTGAATCAGGTAATCCAAGAGATAGAGGAGTCGTGCCATTGGGAGGCCAAAGGACAGTGAGTTCCAGGGAATATTCTGTGTTCTGGGCAGTGAGAACACCCACTGGGATCTTGGAACCCGCTGGGATCTTGGAAAGAACTATGTGTCCTGTGGGTAGGGTAAGAGCCAGACTATGACGCTGGACTATGAAGAGGCCTCCTTCTGGAGCTCACAGCCCTCCCCCACCTATCCCACAGACCGAGTGTTTCAACCACGTGCGATTCCTACAGAGGCTCAATGCCACCCACCTCTATGCATGTGGGACTCACGCCTTCCAGCCCCTCTGTGCAGCCATTGTGAGTATGCCTGCCCCAGCCCTAACCGCTGGTCCCTGACATCAGACTGCTCTGACCTTGGGCCACAACCCCTGCCTGTCCTTGGAACCACTGACTTCTGGACTCTCCATTCCCTCAGGATGCTGAGGCCTTCACCTTGCCAAGCAGCTTCGAGGAGGGGAAGGAGAAGTGTCCTTACGACCCAGCCCGTGGCTTCACAGGTCTCATCATCGGTGAGCCACCCAGCCCATCCACAAGCATGCATTTTGTGGGACATGGATGTCATTGCCAGGACTTGCCCCCCATGTGTGTCATGTGCCTTGTTGTGTGTGACACGTCTCGTGCCTGGCACCTCGTCCCGCAGATGGAGGCCTCTACACAGCTACACGGTATGAGTTCCGGAGCATTCCTGACATCCGCCGGAGCCGCCACCCGCACTCCCTGAGGACGGAGGAGGCACCCATGCACTGGCTCAATGGTTAGGACGATGAGGCACAGGATGGTGGGGGGCAGGGCACTATTGCTTCATCTTTACTCCCTTGGGCAGTTGACCATCCTATCCCCAAATCCCCAGGTGAGCCTGCCTCTTCCTGTGTGTTGTTGAGTGAGGGGTGGGGGATGGGAGAAAGCCCCAGCCTGGCTCAGAAGTCACGTGAACTGCCCCACCCAGATGCTGAGTTTGTGTTCTCCGTCCTGGTGCGGGAGAGCAAGGCCAGTGCGGTGGGTGACGATGACAAGGTTTACTACTTCTTCACGGAGCGTGCCGCTGAGGAGGGTTCTGGCAGCTTTGCTCAGAGCCGCAGCAGCCACCGAGTGGCCCGTGTGGCCCGTGTGTGCAAGGTGAGTAGGACTGAGGCTGGGCCAAAGGTGTCGAGGCTGAACCGCAGACCCTGGCCTCTGACCCCCTGCCCCTACCTCCCCAGGGTGACCTGGGAGGGAGGAAGATCCTGCAGAAGAAGTGGACCTCCTTCTTAAAGGCGCGTCTCATCTGCCACATTCCACAGTATGAGACACTGCGTGGTGTCTGCAGCCTGGAAACGGACACCTCGGCCCGCACGCACTTCTATGCAGTCTTCACGCTGACCACACAGTGGTCAGTGCAGGGACAGTGGGGAGGCAAGGAACAGGGGGCTGGCATAGGGGCTGGAGCGGAGGTCAGTGAGGATGAGCAGGAACCATTGTTGGGAGGGCAGGCTGCAGAGAGGATTTCAGGCACATCCAGCTGGCCTGGGGCTGGCGGCCACAGTGGCCTACTGACCTCAGGAGACCCTGTGGGCCTGGAGCTGGGGTTGGTCAGGGTGAGCGGGTAGCGGGGGCAGGCTCCACTCAGTGTGATTCAGCCCTCTCCCCTATGTCTTATCCCTAGGAAGACCCTGGAGGCCTCAGCCATCTGCCGCTACGACCTGACGGAGGTGCAGGCTGTCTTCGCAGGCCCCTACATGGAATACCAGGATGGTGCCCGGCGCTGGGGCCGCTATGAGGGCGAGGTGCCGGAACCCCGGCCTGGCTCGGTGAGTGCCCAGGCCTGGGGTCAGTGCTGAGTAGACAGAAGCCCTGGGAGGGCTAGTAGGACCCTTGTGGGGAGTCCTGAGGTTCACCACCCCTGTCCCCTACCCCAGTGCATCACAGATTCATTGCGCAGCCGAGGCTACAACTCATCCCAGGACTTGCCATCGCTGGTCCTGGACTTTGTCAAGTTGCACCCACTGATGGCTCGGCCCGTGGTGCCCACACGTGGACGGCCCCTGCTGCTCAAGCGCAGCGTGCGCTACACACACCTCACAGGGACACCTGTCACCACGCCTGCTGGACTCACCTATGACCTGCTCTTTCTGGGCACAGGTGCTTCTGACCCCTGGCTTAAGCCCTCTGGTGACTGCTGACCTGTCCTTAATCCCTATTGAGCTCTAGCCCCCGGATGACCCTTGATCACAAAACCCTGGTCACCACTGATGTTGATTCTTCAATGAACATTGACGACTGGCCCCTATGACCACTGGCTCTCGGTGACTGTTGACTCCTTTCACCAACCACAGTTGACATCTGACCTCAGTCACAATGCTATGAACCCAGTAATTCCTGCCATGACAAGCCCAGAGTTGCCAGTGTCCTGAGGCCCCACTACTTCTGGCTGATTCCTGTCCCTGACCTTATGACTCCCAAACCGGTCCCATTAGGCTATTGCAGGGGGCCAAGAGCAAGTTCATTGCTGGGGTCTGACCCTCTGCCCTATCCATACTAGCTGATGGCTGGATCCACAAAGCTGTCGTCCTAGGCTCTGGGATGCACATTATCGAAGAGATACAAGTGTTCAAGGAACCCCAGTCTGTGGAGAATCTGGTCATCTCTCCAATGCAGGTAGCCCCTGACTCATGACCTTCAGTATGGTCTTGCCGGAACAGGGGGAGGGAGTTGGGGAGGCTGGGCAGTGGCTGTGTGTGTGTGTGTAAGTGGGAGTGGGGCTGTTGCTGACCAGCTATCCTCTCTGGCTCCCAGCATAGCCTCTATGTGGGGGCCCCTAGTGGCGTCATCCAGCTACCACTGTCCAGCTGCTCCCGCTACCGCTCTTGCTACGACTGCATCCTGGCCCGAGACCCCTACTGCGGCTGGGACCCCAGCACCCATGCTTGCATGGAGGCCACCGCCATAGCCAACAGGTCCCAGGGTAGCTGGTGGAAGGTGGAAGGGGGTGTGAGGGTCCCATGTGCCCAGGGATCAGGACCTGAAGGGAGGAGGAAGGCCCGCCAGCTGTAGGGGCAGTGGCTGCCAGTAGTGGGTATCAGCCCTATTGACCCTTCCACTGGGGAAACAAGCCCAGTCCCTCTTGTTCATGAGTCCTGATCTTCCATCTCCAGGACAGCACTGATACAGGACATAGAGAGAGGAAACCGAGGCTGTGAGGGCAACAGGGACACAGGTAAGTGACATTCATGGATGTGTGTGGGTCTGGCTGCATAGCTTGTCTTCTTTACCATCTACTGTCATTTGTTTGCACATGTATGTATCTGAATGGCTATATGTGTGTATTTACAGAGTCTGGCGCAGAGTAAGTGCTCAACAAACATTTGTTGCCCAAAAGAATTATAAATAAGGAAACAGGCTCAAGATGTGAAGTTTCTTGTCTGGAGCTTAAAGCCAAGTTGGAGGTGGAGGGCTAGCAATCACATGATCGTACAATGAATTATAATTATTTTCTTTGGTTTTTGTTACAAAAGGAAAAATTATAACTATGACAAGGGTTTGAAGGATAATGGGTACTACCCCAAGGATGATCAGCACTGCTATCTGAAGGAAAAGTTAGTAATCATAGCTAATATGTACTGAGTACTCACTATGTGTCAGGCACTGATCAAACACTCACATGCACTGTCTCATTCATTCTCACAGCATTCCTCTGAGAGGTGCCATTACCATCATCCCCATAAGGGGCAACCTCTCTGAGGCACAGGTAGAATAAGTAAGCGGCCCAAAGTTAATCAGCTGTTAAGCAGCAGGGTCAGAATTGGAACCTGCCTCCATGCAGTCGGACTGGAGTTTGTGCTTTTGATCACTGCTATGTTCTCTCCCCCCAAGTTAACCAGGCAAGTGGCAGTGGAGACATGGGGAGAGAAGGATGACACACAAGCAGAAGGAACAGCAGGCAGAGCAAGATTCGTGTTTGAGCAACAGGAGGCTGGAGAAGTGGGCAGGGCCCATGCTAAGGCAGGGGAGTGGCATGATCGGCTGTTTTTAAAACGTCACGCTCCTGCTGCCTGGAGAACAGATTAGTTGGGGACCAGAATGGGCCAGCAGTTCGGGAAGGAGAGAAGTCAACAGGTCTGAGATAGATTCCGGAAGCAGAATCTTGGTGAGGGTTAGATACAAAAGTGAGGGGGAGAGAGAGGCGAGGGAGACTCCCAGGTTTCTGATTTCAGATGGTGACGTTCATGCTGATGACAATTCATGGTGATGAAAAGAACTAGTGTAGTTTGAGAGGGAAGTTTTGCTTTGGTTCCTGCGACATGTCCAAGAGACCTCATGGTGATGCCCAGCATGTAGAAGATACTCAATTCTGATGCTCAGGAGAGAACTCTGTGCTGGAGGTAGAGATTAGGCATCATTGGCAGATGGCAGGAATTGCAACTACAGGGAAGGGCCAGTGTGAACCTGCTGTGGGAGCGTAAGTGCAGAGCTTGGCCAAGTGTCCAAATTCCGTGCTTGGTGCTGGGGATACAACGGGGAATCATCTGGCGTGCCATCGCCAATGCCCTCCCTGGAATAGGCAAGCACTGTGTGCTCCTCCTGTCCTTCACTCCCTCCAGGGCCACCACCACCAGTGAAGACCCGCTCTGTGCTCCGGGGTGATGATGTCCTCCTGCCCTGTGACCAGCCATCCAACCTAGCCCGGGCCTTGTGGCTGCTCAATGGGAGCCTGGGCTTGAGCGATGGGCGGGATGGCTACCGTGTGGGCGTGGATGGGTTGCTAGTGACAGACACACAGCCTGAGCACAGTGGCAACTATGGCTGCTACGCTGAGGAGAACGGCCTCCGCACCCTGCTGGCCTCCTACAGCCTCACAGTGCGGCCAGCCACCCCTGCGCCGGCTCCACAAGCCCCTGCCATGCCTGGGGCACAACTGGCACCTGATGTGAGGCTGCTCTATGTGCTAGCCATCGCTGCACTTGGTGGCCTCTGCCTCATCCTGGCTTCCTCCCTCCTCTATGTGGCCTGTCTTCGGGGAGGCAGACGAGGGCACCGACGGAAATACTCACTGGGTCGGGCTGGCAGGGCAGGGGGCTCTGCTGTCCAGCTACAGACAATCTCAGGCCAATGTCCTGGAGAGGAAGATGAGGGTGACGATGGGGAGGGAGCTGGGGGCCTGGAGAGCGGCTGTCTCCAGATCATCCCTGGGGAAGGAGCCCCAGCCCCACCACCTCCGCCACCCCCACCGCCACCGGCTGAGCTGACCAATGGGCTGGTGGCGCTACCCAGCCGGCTGCGCAGGATGAATGGCAGTAGCTACGTGCTCCTGAGGCAGAGCAATAACGGAGTGCCAGTGGGGCCCTGCTCCTTCGCTGAGGAGCTCAGCCGCATCCTGGAGAAGAGGAAACACACCCAGCTTGTAGAGCACCTGGATGAGAGCTCTGTCTGAGCCCAGCCTCCCAGGACAAATGCTCTTCCAAGCCAGCCGTCTACCCCAGGCTGGGCTGCTGCTTCCCCAACACAGACACCCTACCTTCACCCCAACTCCAGGCCCTTCTCCCAACTTTTCGTGTCCCTGTAGGGCTGGCCAGAGTCAGGCCCAGCCAAAGCCCCTCCTCAGTCTCCACAGACCCATCTGTGAGCAGCCCAGGCCAACCGGTGCTCCTCAAGGTAGGTGGTCCCACGGGTTCTGCAGCCCCAGTTCCTGTCCCCGTCCTCCTGCCCCATTTGTCTGCTCAAACCCTTCCTCTTTCTCCCAGGCAGGACTCTGCAGGTCCAGATGGCCTCAACGTCACCACCCTCTGCATGGCCCTATGTGCCAGATGGTCCTCATCCCACACCTGTCAGCCACCAGAGCCATCTGAGCCCTGCGCACATGCACATGTGTACACGGAAGAATGTCTATCAGCTGGGCTGCAGGGCCTCCACCCTCCCTCACCCCCCCCTTCTGGTACATTCTTGTTTCATCTCTTCTGGACTTCGGGTGCCCTCCCAGTTGCCACATCCCATCCTATCTAGTCCTCTCACCTAGTCCCAGCCCCATGTGGTGCCCTTTTTGGCTAGAGCTTAGGAACAGGCCAGTCTGGGGAGGTAAGACCATCATTCCCCTCTTCTCCCTTAATGTGCAGCCCTTATGAGTCAGCCCCACCCCCCACCCCCTTGGTCACTTTTGAGAGTGACAGAAACAGAGTTCCAGGCATGTCCCTTTCTCTCATACGTGTGCTTACATTTCCACTCACATGCACCTTCTGAGCCTCCCCTTGCTGCCTCGGACCTGTGTCTGTCGGATTTGGTCCATGGACATTTCAGAGGGAGAGCCCTCTCCCGTTCAGCTGTCCTTGAAGACACTTCCCTAGGACGGGTCACTGACACTGCACTCAATGAGCCAGCTTCCCTTTTGGGGACCAAGCATTTGCTATCCCTCGACCAGAGCAGGGGGAGGAGAGATCTGATGTTTCACCTGGCACATGAAGCCCGTTCTAGGAACTATGCAAAGGGCAGAGGCTGGGATGCTTGGCTCCCACCCCTGTCCTACCTCACCGGGGCACTTTCAGAGTCCAGGGGCCTCTGAAGTCTCCAGGCCCATATGGGACAATCAAATCCTGACTGAGCTCCCCGATTCCCCTTGGGTGAGGATGACTGTTATTTTTGTAGCTGAGAACGTGGAATCCCACGGATTTTTACTGCCCTTCACCCATCCTCTCCACCTCCACCCACAATGAATGTATTTATTGTGAGAACAGCTACATTTCTTTAGGAATGCCCCCACTCACCACCCTGGTGGGTGGAACAGGCATGTGAAAGAGTGGGGAGCCTGGGCTCAGCTCCTCCACCCCGTTGGTTAATAAACAGTCTCTTTTCCCCACAGCTATGAGTAGTCTGCTTGATCTAAACTGGCCTTCCCCTGAGCACCAGGGGACAGGCTCTGAGCCTACACTGAAGGTGCTGCAGGGCTGACTGCTCCCCATACAAACCATTTGCAGAGGAAACTGGGATCCTCAGCCACTACCCTGGGTGCCCTGGGTAGGCACAGAGGCCTTTATTAGGACTTTCACTATTCACAGACCTTGGTGATAAAGGCACAACAAACAAAAGTACGACAGTTCAAGAATTCATACAAAGGTTTCTAGGTTTCTACATCCTGGCTCTTCTCACCATTCCACACCCCACCCCTCACCCCTACCCCCCACTCTCATCCCTGGCCACACACACACAACTTTTTTTTTTAGTTAAGCCTAGAAGATCCTGCCCATTTCACTCTCTCTTAGGTCAGGCCTAGGCCTAGATTAAGCATATGGCCTTTGACATTAACCATCCTGAAGGATTATAAGTTTTACTTCTGGTTTTATAATAATGAAAAATGGGGTTATACTTAAAATACACACAAATTTGAAGTAAGACCTCAAGAGAGACCGTGGGCAAGTTTATTAATCAGTTTTCTAATCTGTACACAGACATTCACACAGATATAAAGTGCCTAGCCCTATGCCAGGCTCCCAGCAGAGTATAAGTGCTAGCTCTCTAGCTCAATGGTTGCATAAATAGGACATCAGGGGTTCTTCAGAAGCCAGCCTTGAAATCCCTCACTGTGATTTGAGATCACTATTATCAGTTTGGATTTCAGATATGAGGACCCTGTAAAATCCTTGAAGACTCTCAGGTCTCAGTAATGTCAACTGGATAAGAATTAGGAGATACCGAATCACTGCCCCCTGCAGTGGGCACCAAAAAGAACAGGCAGCTCTTCTCTGTCCCAAGCAAAAGCTTCAGCACCAGCTTCCCCTTTCCTGGGCTCCACCTGTTTGCCTGGGCTTGGAACTCCCTGAACCACCTCCACTGTGACTGGACTTGGGGCAACTCTTCATTGCGCTGGCACCCGCGCTGGGGCAGGCTCCTGGGCCTCTCGGGGGCGCAGCCCGCCCCACGTGGTCGGCTTGTTGGTGAAGGGGTGCCACTGGCCCTGGATGCTCGGGCTGTCCGTGTGAAAGGGCCGGCGGATGCGGATCACGTCCAAGCCCGACTGGTTCGCCAGCTTCTGCACCAACGCCGTGATCTCCTCCACCGACTTGCAGTTGATGCTCTCCTCGCGCACAGCCCCGTTAACTGGCCGGAGGGAGGTGGGGGTAAGAGGAAGGAAGCGGCCCAAGCCCCCCGCGGCCGCCCTCCAGCCCCCGCCCGGCCCCACTCACGGTATTCCGCCACAATTCTGGGCACAGAGCACGGCCGCGGGTTCACGTATATGACGACCCCTGGGTTCCGTCGGGCGAAGTCCGCCACCTCCCGTTCCACGAACTCCCTGAAGGACCCAGAAGGGTGAGCGCTGACCCAGGGCGACCTCTTCCCAGAGTCGCACCCCCGCGCCCTCCGCCCAGCTCACCTGGCGCCGCGGGACGAGGGCGCGTCGCGGCTGAGGCTGAAGCTGAGGCGCTGCAGCTGCTGCACGTAGCGACCTAGCCCGTTGTGGAGAACGCTGGTCAGAAAGCGGCTGGGGGTGCCTCGCGCTGTCATGGTTTCAACCCCCAGGCCACCGAGCCCAGCCTGGAGGTGAGGGGGCGGGACTAACGCCCGGGCTTCCGCTTCCGGGGACACCAGGCCCGGGGAAGTTTTGATTCCGAGGTCTCGGAGAGTGGCGCGTGCGAGTGACCCACGTTGCGAGTGAAAGGCGTGAGACAGAGTGGTGACTCGGGACCAGGGTCGGAGCGTCGGCGCTCTTGGCAGTGGAACCGAGGGAAGACACGCGGGCGGGTGGAGAGGGGCGAGGAGCCGCACAGGGGCTCCCTAGTCGCGTCGAGTCCCCTTTGAGGGCAGGAACAGAGAAGAGAGCCACTAGTTGGGGACCTAGAGCAGAGGGGCTACAGAAAGGACGCAGACGGTTGTGGCGATGAGGACGACGAGGAGACTCCGTGGAGGGTAGTGCTGCTGGAGACATGATCTGGAGAAACCCTGTGGGTGAGCGGGAGGCGATGGGAGAAGCTGGAAAGGACCAGAGAGGTAGGGAGCCAGACAGAGGACAGAGATGTGAAAGGGTCGTGTAGGTGGGCGTGGATGGAAGTAGCAATGCGGAGGGGCAAAAGAGGATTCAGAGAGATGTTTATGAAGGAGAAGTTTGGAGAGAGAGAGAAGCCACCTAGATTGAGCTCTTAGAGAGCTCCGTAGAGGATCCCTAGGGCCTGAACAAGTGAAGGCACCCGAACCAGGCACCTAAGGCATTTCAAGTAGGGACTTTCTCCATTTGACTGGGAATGTGGGTCCTCCTCCGAAGTGCGTACCCCCTCCGTATCCTGTTGCCCCTGCGTGGGGAGTGGACGAGTCGGAGGGGCCTGCCCCGAAGCTTGGTGCCAGGCCCTCCTCGCAGGCGGTATAGGAAGGAGGCTCTCCCAGCCTTGGAGGTACCAGTGTTGCCTGTAACTGCCACTGAAATCCGTCAATATTTGCGAGCACATGGGATCCCCTTCCAGGATGGCCACAGCTGCCTGCGGGCACCGAGCCCCTTTGTGGGGGCCTCGCAGCTCAAGGACCAGACTAGTGCTACCACTTCCTTCAGCCTCTTCATTAACAAGACCACAGGCCGCTTTCTCTGCATGACCAGCCTAGCAGAGGGGAGCTGGGAAGACTTCCAGGCCAGTGTGGAGGGGCGCGGGGATGGGGACAGAGAGGGAGTCCTGCTTAGTGAAGCCCCAGAAGCTGAGGACAGTGAGGAAGTCCGGAGGATCTGGGACCGAGCGGTACCTCTCTGGGAGCTTCCTGAGCCAGAGGAGGCGCAGCTGGCTCGCGTGATGTTTGGCCTTACCAAAGTGACGGACGACACACTCAGGCATTTCAGTGTGCGGTACCTGCGGCCTGCTCGCAGCCTTGTGTTCCCTTGGTTCTCCCCTGGAAGTATGAGACTACGAGGCCTGAAGCTCCTAGGGGCTGAGGGCCAGGATGGTGGAGTGCACTACGTGGAGACCACCATTCCCCGCCCTGGCGCTTACCACAATCTGTTTGGATTGCCACTGATCGGTCGGCGAGATGTTGAGGTGGTGCTGACGAGTCGTGAGCTGGACAGCTTGGCCTTGAACCAATCCACAGGGCTGCCCACCCTTGCCCTTCCCCGAGGAACAGCCTGCTTACCCCCTGCCTTGCTCCCTTACCTTGAACAGTTCCGACGTATCGTGCTCTGGCTGGGGGATGACCTTCGGTCCTGGGAAGCTGCCAAGTTGTTTGCCCGAAAACTGAACCCCAAGCGATGCTCCTTGGTGCGGCCTGGGGACCAGCAGCCCCGTCCCCTGGAGGCCCTGAACCGAGGCTTAAATCTTTCTCGAATTCTGCGTTCTGCCCTGCCTGCCTGGCACAGGTCTATTGTGTCTTTCCGGCAGCTTCGGGAGGAGGTACTAGGAGAACTGTCAAATGTGGAGCAGGTAGCTGGTGTCCGCTGGAGCCGCTTCCCAGACCTCAATCGTCTCTTGAAGGGACATCGGAAGGGCGAGTTGACTATCTTTACAGGTGACCCTTTGGGAAATCAGTGTTTGGGGTGGAGGCAGAGAATCCGGTGACAAAAACGTGGGTTTGGGTCACAGTGAATGTTGGAAGAGGAAACTTTCCCTCCCAACTTTGAAGCCCTGCTTCATGTCTTGCTTTCAAGGGTAGGACTATCCTCCCTCACCCAGATCTGTGTTCAACCCCCCTGCAGGGCCGACAGGCAGTGGAAAGACAACATTCATCAGTGAGTATGCCCTGGATTTGTGTACCCAGGGGGTGAACACGCTATGGGGTAGCTTTGAGATCAGCAACGTGAGACTAGCCCGGATCATGCTGACACAGTTCGCTCTGGGGCGGCTGGAAGACCAACTGGACAAGTATGATGAATGGGCCGACCGCTTTGAGGACCTACCTCTCTATTTCATGACTTTCCATGGGCAACAGAGCATCAGGTAAGATTCCCAGGCCTGGGGGTTTTCAAAGAATGGGAGGGCAGGAGAACAGACCCTGGACAGAGTTTTCAGGATGCTGGCTTTCTGCCTGGGATAGTCTAGAGACTACTTGTAATTGACTCTTGAATTCATTGCCTTTTCCTCTTCCCAGGACTGTAATAGACACAATGCAACATGCGGTCTATGTCTATGACATTTGTCATGTGGTCATCGACAATCTGCAGTTCATGATGGGTCACGAGCAGCTGTCCACAGACAGGTGACATCCTCTTGTCTAGCTGGAACCCACTTGAAGACACATGTCTTCTCAGGCAGCTGGCCTCTAGGCACACACACTGCACTCTCTTGTTTTCTGACACATGTGCATGCACATGCCACCCCATGTGTATTTCTGTCTTTATAGGGGTGTGACGTGTGGCAATGGGAAGTACAGATAGGGACCTAAGTGTGAGTCCTTGGGTAGAGGGAAGTAGAGTGGAGTTGTGTGCTTTGTGGAGATGTGAATGAATCAAGAGGATGTGTTTATGCTTGTCCATCTGAGTCTGATAACCTCTTTGCTTTGTTGGGGTGGGAGCAGGATTGCAGCTCAAGACTACATCGTTGGGGCCTTTCGGAAGTTTGCGACAGACAGTAGCTGCCATGTGACACTGGTCATTCATCCCCGGAAGGAGGATGATGATAAGGAACTACAGACAGCATCCATTTTTGGTTCAGCCAAAGTAAGTGGCCTTTAGAGGAGCCCAACCTTTGGAAACTACAGGGGGCAGGTGACCAGAGGTAGCCCTCTGTCAGCTTTAAATCATCTTGACTATTCCTCTGGAAGAGGCAGCTGGGGCCATGACATGAGGAATACAAAGTCTGATAATAGCTGGTCCTTTGCCCTCCTCACCCTCCAGGAGCTCACATCCTCTGGTGGGGAAACAATGGGAGAGTGATTACAACTCAGTGTGATAAAAGTTATGATAGGCAGCACAAGTATTTGGGGAGCAAAGAGAAAAGACATCTGAGTCAGCCTGGGACATCTAGGGAGACTTCCTAGAGGAGGTGTCAGCAAAGGTTGGGTTTAGTTTTGGCTGACAGTAGGTGTGAAATAATCAAGGCCTTCTGAGCAGCAGGACCAGCCCGATCCTAGAGCTCCTCATGGTACACTGAGTGCCTATTACATGCCAGGCCTGGGCTGGGCACAGGGAATACAGGGCGAGGAGCACAAACTATGCCACAATGGAACAAACATGGAGCTGGGGAAGAGAATAACAGAAGTGGAAAGATGGTGGTACCTTCTTTATTTATGGGGATCAAGAATGGTCTCTCTAGTGAAGTATGACATTTAAACCAAGACCTCAATGATAAGACGCTGGGGTTGAGTAGGGTGGTGAGTTGTGGAGAAGTGTTACAAGCAGAGGGAACAGCAGATACAAAATCTGGGACAGCAGCAAGGTTGTCATGGAACTGAAAAACTCAAGTGGCCTTGAGCATCATGGTCAGTAGTTCAAAGAGCTTTGATGAAGGGGGGCAGTACTTTCCTTTCCTCATTCTTGCCACTTCTCCCTGCACCCTCAACCTTTGTTTCTGCTTCTCTCATATGTCTTCTCACTGCTCCTTTGTCCTCTGTCCCCATCCCTCAGGCAAGCCAGGAAGCAGACAATGTTCTGATCCTGCAGGACAGGAAACTGGTAACTGGACCAGGGAAACGGTATCTACAGGTGGCCAAGAACCGCTTTGATGGAGACGTAGGTGTCTTCCCACTTGAGTTCAACAAGAGCTCTCTAACCTTCTCCATACCACCAAAGAGCAAGGCCCGGCTCAAGAAGATCAAGGATGACAATGGGCTAGTGGTTAAAAAGCCCTCTTCTAGTAAAAAGGGTGCTGTGTCCCAGAACTCTGAGACTTACTCAAGCAAGGCCCCCAACCCCTACCAGCCAGACCCCTCTAAGCCTTCAAGGTGAAGGCAGTACAGAGCTGGACACTGAAATAAGCCTGACAGGACAGGCTGGGGCACAGACTCTTTATTGGCCCTCTGCTAGGGCTGCCTCTGTCCTGTGGTCCTGAGCTACGGGCTCTTCTCAGTCTGAGGGACCTAGCCGAGGGCAGGATCCCATAGTGAGAGAATTCAATTTAGCAAATATTTGAGAACCTACTGTGTGCCAGGTTTTGTTCTAGGTCCTAGGAATATAGCACTGACAAGACATGAGGTCCCTGCTTTCATGGAACTTAAAGTCTGGTGTGGGGACAAGTAAGCTAATGAACAAATAAATACAGAACACACTTTTAGATAATGAAAAATGCTATTTAAAAAATAAAATAGTCATGGGATAGTACTTACAGGCTAGTTTAGATTAAGGTCTGAAAAATTGTCTTTGAGCAGAGGACATTTGAGCTGGGGCCTAAAGAACTAGTATTGAGCCACGTGAACATCTGGAGAAAGAGGGATCTAGGCAGAAGGAAAGGTAAATACAGAGGCCCTGAGGTGGGAATGAGCAAGTTGAGTTCAAAGTAGTGGGGTCAGGCCCCATGAACCTGGAGGGGACTAGGGGACTTCTGGCCAAAATTCCAGCATAGGCTTTCCGAGCTGAAGGGTGACATGGTAGGTACCAAACTCCTCTGCTCCACTCGAGCCTGCTGTGTGGTGGCACTCACTACCACTGGATCCTAGGTGCTTGTCCCTGTAATATTAGGGCCCCAAAGGTGGAAGCTGGGCCAGAGAGCCATGGAAAGAAGCTGTGAACCCAGCGTGCCTGCCCCCTGGACACATTGTATGGTATGCTGCCTCAGACCGCTGCAGTGGATGCAGTCATAATTTTTTGTAGAGCCTTTTGAAGTTTTACTAAAAAAAAAATTTTCCATTGCTTTTGTTTCTGTGCTGTTTCTTATTTGCCCACCAGGTGTCTCCCCAGTCTATAATTGGATTTTCCTCTGAATTGGGACAGGTCCCCTCCCCCACCCCTAGTCTTTGAGCTCTACGCTCCCAAGGAAGCAAGAGCATTAAAGGGCCTTTGCATGCACACACCCTTAGCACCTCGTCTTGGCCTGGGGAAGACAGGATGGTGTTTCTTTATCTCTGTTTTCCTTGAGGATCTCCATGTGATCCCTGGCAGAGGTGTGGGTCACCTGGCCACTTACCTAGGCTCAGCCTGACAAGCTGTCCCTCTGTGATAATAAGCCACTCACTGACCTCTGGCAATGTGGACTCAGGCTTCGCATATTCTTACCTGGCCCCCGTCCACTTCCCTCCTCCTGTACCCTCTCAGTGTTTCTCTGTTAGTGTGTGTCAGAACTCCTAGGACTCTTGTTTTAAAAAGCAGAACATAGGCCCAACTTACCCCAATCCTCACAGATTTCAAATTCTGGAAGTTCAAGGAGAGACATAGGATTCCTCGTTTTCAACAAGTCCTGAGGGAGATGAGAAAATAAGTTACCCAGAGACCCTGTCAGAAATATTCCTAGATGATGAGACTCTCATCTCACTTCCTCTAATATCCTAAAATCCCAGTTTCCCTTTAGATTTGCCTGCAAGAGTGGTAAGAATGCAAGAGGGGCCTAGAGAGAAGCCTTTTGTAAGGGTGGCAGTTGGTTCCCTGCTCCCTGGAAGCAAGGCTGCCTTATCAAGATCTCCCTGTTAATCCAAGAGGGGGCTTCTAGGACCCTGCAGAAGGGCCTGGGGTCGCTGTCTTTTATGTGTGAGAACTGTGACTACAATTGGCTCCTGAAAGAGACCTGGAGCTAAGCTGTTTGGGGGGAGAACATGGGGGAAGGGAGGGGAGAGCTCCTGGAGGGCCTCCCTTCTTGGGGGTCTCTCGCAGACTGGCTGGAGCCAGGCCTCCTAATCCCCGCAGTAATCATTCCCAGCCGCTGGCTGGTCTAGGCCTCATCCAGGGTCTGTAACATTGAACGTCAGCCATGCCTTCCAGATGCACACCACTAGGTCAGTCCTAACCTATAAAGACGTGGGTTCTACATTCTCGTCTCCCTAGAATGTTTTGTGTGTTCTCAGGAAATCCTTTAGGGGTTTCCATTAAAGGAACTTTGTGAGGTGTCCGTGAATTGGGGATAGAGGGATAGATACACACTTGCCTGTTTGTCTTGCCCCATCCTCCTAGCAGACACCCCCACACAATACAAACCAGAATGATGGGGGAGGGGAAGTTAATGCTCCCCCTGCCCTATGCCCTATACAAATACATTCCATTCCACACCTGTCTTTATTCACATCAAGATGAGCCCAAAATGTGTTCAGGAGTCCCTGGAACCTAGAAAGCAATGAGGGATCCCTGAGTCCTGTGTAAGGGCCCTGGGAGCCACTGACCTTGGACACAGCCAAAGTGGATTGAGGCAAAGTACTCTGCTTATGTCCAACTGGATGTTAAGAATCTCCCTGAGAGCTCAGGAAGGGCCTGGCCAAGCAGAGGCCAGCTGGATCTCAGATTCAGCTGTGAGAGGGCTGCTTTGGTCCTCCAGCAGCTTCTTTACTGCCGTTGGGTTTGAGAAGGAACTAAGTTCACTGGACTTCTGCAGCCCAAGTACTCCGGCTGTAAATACGGCCCAGATACCTGTAGACATCATATGCTGCCTTGGGTTTCTTGGAGGGAGGGAGCTCTAGGTGCCTCCCTGCAATGCAGGCCTACTTCCTGTTTGTGCCTGTGGGTGGAACTTTATGAGTCTAAGGGAAGCCAGGCCATGCTCTGTGGGGGGCCAGAACTGGTAGGTCTGCTCACCTGGCAGACACTACTTTAGGGGAAAGTGAGGTGTGGGGGCACGCGGAGCCAGGGTGGGAGGGAGGAGGGGACAGAGGGGCGGGTCTGTTTTGGTGAAACCCGAGCCTTCTTTGTCTGCTTCCCAGGGGTTTTCCCTGCATCTGGGGAGTGGGCTGAGAGTGGACCCGGTTTGGCTCCCTCCAGAGCAGGGGCGGTGGCAGAAAAAGTCTTATAGCCAGCTTGGTTAGGGCAGCCGGGTGGGTAGCTTAACTCTCGGTCACGTGCCGCTCGCCCCTTCCCCAGGTCGTAAGCCAAATCCTGTAAGCTGTGAAGTCAGAGACCAGAGGGCAGCCCCGGGTCACCGTGGAGTTACTCCGGGGTTTGGTACCGGCTTGGCTATTGAGTGGGTGCTGAGCAGACCACTCCTTTCCCTCCGTCGGGGGCGCGGCCTCAGCGGCCCCGCCCCTCTCCACCAGGCCGGGCCTGGCGGGCGCTGCGAGTCCGGCTCCCGAAGCGGGCTTAGGAGCCGGCGGATCTGCATCGAGGAGGTGCCCGCACTGGAGCAGGAGGAGCCGGGCAGGAGCTGGAGCAGCGGCGCAGGTGGTGCTGGGTGAGTAGTGGGGGCGCAAAGGTGTAGGAACTCCCGCCTCCCGCACAACTCCGCTCCGGATTAAACTTTGCGGTCTGGCGAAACTGGGGGTTAGGATGGGAGTGGGGGGGGGTCCCTGAACAGGGAACCGACACGGAAATTCACACCGACGGGCCCACACACGCGTGCACACACACCCACTCACGCACTTGGGACACACGAACACACGTGCACCCAGGAAAGGACGCGCCCAATGAGGTACTCTTGTAGCCCGTGGAGCAGCGCCACTGGCTGGCGCAGACCCCCAGCGGGCACGGCGCTTGACAGGGGCGGGAGAAAAGTGCAGACAGGGGCGGGGCGGGTGAGACACCTCGAGCTGTTCCTGCTTCCCCGCCGCCGGCAAGTGAGGACTAATATGCAAAACAGGCGCCCAGCCCGGGATCGCTTCGCAGACGGGTAGGTTGTGCTTCTCCCACCCCGGCCTCAGGGCGACGACCTTCCTCGCTAGTCCAGGGCGAGTTTGCGAGGTCCCACAAGGGGCTGTATTCCATTCTCCGCCTCGAGAGGTGATAAGCCCTCCCCTAGAAATGGGAGCGTAACGCCCCCTGGAATGGGTTAGCACAGGAGGACCGGAGACTGTTGGACTGCGGTGGGGTTACCTGGTCTCCTAGCCCTTCTCCTGAACACATTCGTGGTTCCCCATCCCTGAAGGTATCAGAGGGGGGCGCTATTCTTGATAGCAGTGGACGGCAGCTCCTACCCCATTCCTCCGGCCTGAGGAGCAACGGCCTGAGGAGCAACAACCGTAGCTACTTGAGCGCCTGTCGGTCCCCTTGCTAGTACCACCCCTCCTTGCAGAACTAGGAGCTCCTCCCCCCCCCAAGCTAGGGGCAGAAAACGCACTCATGCGAGAGTGGGAGTCCCCCACCCCAAGAGAATGCAGGACCTCCTTTTCAGTACCAGAGTGGGCCTATCCCCCTCCGGTAGAAAGGAGGACGAACCCCCATCCCCTCATCCCACTCCACTAATGAGATAGTGGGCAGCGGCCCTCGGCCTCCCTCCCCGCCCCACCCCCCACTTCTGCGCGCGCGCGCACACACACACACACACACACACACGCACGCACGCACACACACCACACACACACACACACACGTTGAGCCCAGCTGCTGCCCGAGCTTCTGGGCAGTTTGCCAGAAGGGGGAGGAGGCTCCTAGTGCCCCAGGAGGCTGGGATCAGGGCAAGGCCAGAAGAGGGGTTCTCTCTCTACAGGAGAGAGGGGCTCCGTCTGTTCTTGTGAGGCTGAGGGTTTGAAATGAGGTGAGCCTGAGGGTGGCTGTGCTATGTTTCCCTTTCCAGGGAGAAAGAAAGAAAAACAACCCTTTCCATGGAGCTAAAAATAGAGCTGAGAGCCGGCCAGGGCTGTGGCCTGGAAGGGGGGGATGCTCCTTCCCTGGGCAGAGGAGCTCTGGCAGGCCTGGGCGGGGGTTAGAGGGCGGGTGGCTGTCCTTGCCCAGGGGTGCTCCATCAGCCGACCTGACCAGTTCACATAGACCCCCACGGAAAGTCTGTATGGTAGAATGTTTGAGCAATATATGTATGTGTAAAAAGTTGTGTGTGAATAAGACTGTCAATGTGTAAAACATGCTTAGACTAAGTGTGTTTATTAATATTGTGACTACGTGTGAGTTGTGAAAGTATGCACAACTAGGCGTGTCACACCGAGTGTGTTGTATCTCTGTAAGTTGTTGGCTTGAAAGACGGAAAGAAGGAACACGGAACCACGTGATGGATGAGACTGATTGTGGCTGTGTGAGACTGAATGTGGGAAAGGTCGTGTGGGTGTTAAGGTTGTGTTTGCCAGAAGGTGAGAATATTCGTGTCCCTGAGAAGACAGTGGGATGTTGTCTGCTGTGAGGCTTCTGTAGGTTTGGATTGTAGATTTGGACAGGCTCACCCCAGTGATTGTTGAGGGGCCAGGGCCTTCATCTCTGAGCAATATCCTCTTTTATCAAATGACCCTGAGGGAAGGTCGGGGAGCACAGAGCTGCGCCTGGTGCAGCCCTGGGCTCCAGGAGAAGGGGGATACAGCGCTGGGGAGTCCTGTAGGGCTCCCCTCTCTAGGTCGGGGGTTGGGGGGTAACTGGGCGTGTTCTCCGAATCCGCCGCCAGGTGGCGCCGCCTCCGCAAATCCAAGTGTGCCGCCTCCAAGACGCTGGGGGTGGGGCAAGCACGGACCGAGCCTTAGCCCCTGACGTGTGCTGGGGGGGCGGGCTCGGGGCCCGGGCCGCGGGCTAGGGTGAATGGCAGCTGGCCTTCGGCCTCCCACTCTGGACTCCGAAGCCGGAGAGTGTCTGTGAGGGAGGCTTCAACTAGAAGAACGGAGGGGGTAGGGCGGCCGCCACGGCGCCAGGCCCTTTGTGCTCCAACAATGACCAGCCGCCACTGGCCCCGGGGCCCCGGTTGTAGTAGAGGGTGACCTGCTGCCGCCGCCGAGTCCTGAGCCGACCGAACTCCCCAGACATACAGCCACCCGGCCTGGGAGGGAGGGATCCTGAGTCCTGCTGTGCAGCACCAGCGTGCGCCCCGCGAGACACGCGTGACGTGGGGTGCTTGCGCGTGCCCGCGCCCCGGGGGCGGGGACGCCCCTGGGACCCCTCCCCCGCGCTGCACCGCCCACTTGGGCCGGGCGGGGTCTGCCCCGCGAGGGGCGCCGCGGAGGCGGGGCCGGGTCCGGCCGGGCCGCTCGGAGTGGCCGCGCGGGCTGGAGCCGGGCGGCTCGCCGGTGGAGCGCGGGGGGCGGCCCGGGGCTGAGCATGGAGCAGCGCGGTGGAGGTGAGGGGGGCTGGGGCGGGGAGGCCACCTGGGGGTGTCCCCAGCTTCTGCGCGGCGGAGGGCCAGTGGGGCGGTGGCATTACATGGTTCCCCCCACTTTATGGAAGGGGCGGCGGTGGGTGGGGGGCCTCCCTGTCTCGGAATTGGAACTCGTGACCCCAGACTCGATCCCGCTTGACTGGTCCTTGGAATTTGGTGAGGGAAGAGTTTCCCCAACTCTTCAGCCCCCAAAACAGGTCTGTGGGACCTCGGACCTTGGCCAGACCTCCCTCGTGCCCTGACTGAACTCCGCCCTTGGCTCCCCCCAACCACTAAGGTGGGGTGTGCTGTGCCAAAGTGGCCACTCAAGGAGTGCTGGGGAGAGCCGGGGTTCCCTTTCCCACAGCCACAGACGCATTTCTCAAAATGGAGCCTCCACTTGCCCCTCCTTCTCTCTCGGGCTCCAAGAGCGGGAGCAGGGCTGGCTGGGCCTGGCTTTCCAGGCGCCTGGCTCTGGCTCCTTCGGTGTCTGGCTCGAAGAGCCCAGTTTTATTTCCTTTCTGGGTTTAGGGGCCCCCTGGCTGCGTGGGGTTCAGGGCCCCCTGCTTACTGGGTCTGCCTGTCCTCTTGTCTGCCTCTGAGTCTTTGTCTCTTGTCTTTTGGGTCCCTGTCTCTCTGAGCCTGTCTGTCTCCTCCCCTCTGTTTTCACTCTCTGTGCTCACTGAAGTGAGGAAATGCAGACAGATGTGCCAGACCCCACTGCCCCCTAAAAAGCCCCTTCCCCACTCTTTTCTCCATGTCCTGAAGTGGTCTGCAGAGGGCAGAGAAGGGGGTTTTCCATCCGTTTTTCTCAGGACTGGCACTTATGCGGTGGACACTGCTCACCCCCACCCCCAGCTCCCAGTTGCTCCTTCCTCGGTCTGTACATCTTCCTGGGTCTGAGGGTCTTTTGACTTGAGTGGGGAGGTTGGGGGCGGACTTAATGGAACACAAGCATGAAAGAAGGGGAGCAGATCAGGCAAAGGAGTCAGATAATGTTTTCTCTACTTCTACACTCCAGTGAGGGACAAAAACCAAGCTTCCACTCACCCAATTGGCCCTACATGCCACCCAGGCTCCCAGCCTCTCTATTCATACACACTCTTTGATACACACTTGTGTACACTCACTTTCCTGTTCACACATTCATGTGAGTTCACACATATTGGATATGTGAGTGGACAGCTATCCAAATATATTCTTATATAGTCAATGTCATACACCACAAATCTGCTTAATTATGCATTTTAACTTTCACAGACTTTTTAAGAGTGACCCCCTTATTTACATACGTACTCATGTAAGATGCACATATGAATTCACACATATACTCATGTATGTATGAATTCATCCAAACACATCTCATATTCATGATGTCTTCACACATTTTCATATGTACAGTGCTTATTCTCGTGCTCCTGTGCACAGTCACACACACAAATAAGTAAACGCACACACTCCTCCTACGCAATTCTCTGTCCACTTCTTGGCCCCCGCTCTGCATGATGACTTCAGCAGATGCCTGAGTTCTGGTCTTCAGCTTCAGGATGGAGGAGGAGGGAGTTCCGGGTGGAGACTTTCCGTCCCCTTACAGGAAGAAGCTGGGCCTGGGGAGGTGGAGTCCTCTTTCCTGGGCTCCAGGGAAGTGAGATCTTGGAGCAGGTGTCAGAGGTGATGGTGGGGTCTACCGTCATCCCCTCGGGGTCACACTGGGGAACATCTAAAGCTGGAAGGTTTCATAGAGGTTGGCAGTGGGCCTGTGTAGGCTCCTTTAGGCCCGACTGATTGGGTGCGGTGAAGCTAGGAGTTGTCATGGCAACAAGCCTGAGCCTACATCCACCTCTGAGAGGCGGAAGACCCGATAGGGTACCTGTGGGCTCCCTAAGATCTCTGGGTTTCTTGTTTGGCCAGCTCCACCCTTGCTGCCTCTCTGTCTGGGAGAAACTAAGGCCCAGCTGGGGGAGGCTGGGCACTGCCTGGCCTTGGCTCTTTGTTCCTTAATTACCATTTGAGTTGCTGACTGCATCCCTGAGGTTGCCTCTGCCCAAACTGCCCTCTAATGAGGCCACCTGTCCCAGGAGACCTGGGACCGCTGCTGGGAGCTGGTAGAGAAGGCGCCTTCCCTCACTTCAATCGTGGCCCCTGTGAGGGATGCAGGTTTGGGCTGAGGCCTGGGCCTCTGCTCCCAAGGGACCTGCATAACCACTAGGCCTCCCCTCCCCTCGTCATCCTGCTAAATAGGCTCAGTCTTCAGCTGTGTTCAGGCTCATGCTAGGCAGTGGTATGGGGCACAGGGAGAACTGAGGTTTGTGCCAGTGCTTAGAGGGGAGCTTCCAGGGGGCATCAGAGATTGTTATTGATGCCAGAGGGCTATTTTACCTGGGACCAGGGGTCAGGAGAGGGACTTGGCCTTGTATTGGGAGGGGGCTCAGGGTGGAGGGACTCTGACACCACTGCCCTGCTCACAGGTTCCTCCGGAGGCCCTTGGCCAGGCCTGAGCCTCTACCGCCATGGCCATTGTGCAGACTCTGCCGGTGCCACTGGAGCCTGCTCCTGAGGCCGCCACTGCCCCACAAGCTCCAGCCATGGGCAGTGTGAGCAGCCTCATCTCAGGCCGGCCCTGCCCCGGGGGGCCGGCTCCCTCCCGCCACCATGGCCCCCCTGGACCCACCTTCTTCCGCCAGCAGGATGGGCTACTGCGGGGTGGCTATGAGGCACAGGAACCGCTGTGCCCAGCTGTGCCCCCCAGGAAGGCCGTCCCTGGCACCACCTTCACCTACATCAATGAGGACTTCCGGACAGAGTCACCCCCCAGCCCCAGCAGTGACATTGAGGATGCCCGAGAGCAGCGGGCATGCAATGCCCATCTCCGTGGTCCCCCACCAAAGCTCATCCCTGTCTCTGGAAAGCTGGAGAAGGTGAGGACCAGCCCTTCCTTTGGGGCCTGGGTGGAATCAGGAGTCCCCTGGAGAAGCTAGAGGAATTTGGAGGCCTATTTAGAGGAAAGAGTGTGGGCTCCAGATTCAGCAGACCTAGGTTCTAATCTCAGCTCTGCCTCTGGCTGTATGACCTCAGGGAAGTCACTTAACCTTCCTGAGCCTCAGTTTCTGTATCTGTGAAGTGGAGGTAATAGGTCAGCTCTCACAGGATTGTTATAAGAATTAAATAACATACTATGTAAAGTGCTTAGTCTAGTGCCTGACACATAGTATGTACTCAATAATGTTAGCTGCTTGATAATACTGTTACTACATAGCAGCGATGTGTTTAACTTTAAGTAAAGCCTTTAACTCTGCTGAGCCTCCATTTTCTCATCTGTAATATGGGGATAGTGATAATATTTTGCTTCTATGGTTGTTAGAATGATTAGAGATAAGCCTTTTAAATTACTTGACATAAAGCTGACACTCAGGAGGCCCTCAGCTAGTGGTAGCAATTATTATTAATATATAGGGATGGGAGACCCCAGATGGGAGGGCAGGAAGTATGATAGGGGCTTGGAAAGATTGGGCAGCTCATCCTCAGTGTCATATGGCACCTCATTTCAGAACATGGAGAAAATCCTGATTCGCCCAACAGCCTTCAAGCCAGTGCTGCCCAAACCTCGCGGGGCGCCATCTCTCCCCAGCTTCCTGGGTCCTCGGGCCACCGGACTGTCTGGGAGCCAGGGCAGCCTAACACAGCTGTTTGGGGGCCCTGCATCGTCGTCGTCTTCCTCCTCCTCCTCGGCTGCCGACAAACCCCTGGCACTGAGTGGCTGGGCCAGTGGCTGCCCATCAGGGACGCTGTCTGATTCTGGACGAAACTCACTGTCCAGCCTGCCCACTTATAGCACCGGGGGTGCTGAACCAGCCACCAACTCCCCAGGCGGGCACCTGCCCTCCCATGGCCCTGGACGGGGGGCAATGCTGGGGCCAGCCCGAGGGGCCCCTGCTGGCCCCTCCCATTCAGACAGTGGTCGATCTTCCTCCAGCAAGAGCACAGGCTCCCTGGGGGGCCGCGTGGCTGGGGGGCTCTTGGCTAGTGGTCCTCGGGCATCCCCTGATAGCAGCTCCTGTGGGGAGCGCTCCCCACCACCGCCCCCACCCCCTCCACCCCCTTCGGATGAGGCACTGCTGCACTGTGTCCTGGAAGGGAAGCTCCGAGACCATGAGGCAGAGCTACAGCAGCTGCGGGACAGTCTGGATGAGAGCGAGATGACCATGTGCCAGGTGTGGTCAGTGGCGGTAATGGGGGTGGCATGGCAGGACATCCAAAGGTGCTGGAAGCCAAGAAGCATTTGTGTTTGTTCTGGGGTGGAGGAGCAGGTGGTAGGCAGTTGCACTTGTAACCCCACCCCCACCCCAGCTGTCTGGCTTAACTGTAGAGTGGTGAGAACTCAAACTCAGCACTGCCATGTACTGTTTTTCAGACTTGAGCAAGTTACTAATTCATACTGAGCCTCAGTTTCCTCTTCTATGAATGGGGATGTTTCTGGCCTCTTAGAGTTAGGAGGGTTAAGTAAGGCAAAGGGTACGAAGTGCTTGGAATAATGCCTGGCGCCTAGGAAGTGCTACATAAGTGCTTGCTGTTACTGTTGTTTTTCTCTTATCACAGAAGTAGTTGTCACTATTGCTGTCCTTATTCCTATCATTCTTTAGTGGGATCTAGCATCCCTGAGCCCAGACCAGTGGGCCACCAGAACAGTCGGTGATTGGGGGTGGCCAGGGCTCGAGGTTTGGGGGAGCTGCCAGGACCCAGGTCTTCCTTCTTGCCCACAGGTTTACGAGGACCGGCAGCGGCATTTGCAGCAGGAGCGCGAGGCCCTGCGAGAGGACGGTGCGGCCCAGGCGCAGCGGGCACAGCGGGCCCAACAGCTGTTGCAGCTGCAGGTGTTCCAGCTGCAGCAGGAGAAGCGGCAGCTGCAGGATGACTTTGCACAGCTGCTGCAGGAACGGGAACAGCTGGAACGGCGCTGCGCCACCTTCGAGCGGGAGCAGCGGGAGCTCGGGCCTCGGCTTGAGGAGACCAAGTGGGAGGTGGGTCCTGCAGGGACAAGCTCAGAAAAGGGGGGCCCAGTTCCTTACCTCTGAACCTGCCACCCCCAGAGGGCCTCCTGTTCCTTACCTCTGTGAGATGAGAATTCCCCCTCTTTCGGGGGAGGGGACACCTCCTGGTGCCCCTAAGTTTGGTCTCCTCGTTGGTATGGTCTAGTGCCCATAACCAGTGGCATCCCCACCCACTGCCTTCCAGCCAGTGATAATGTAGTGCTTGCTATATGGAAGGTACCATTCTAAGCATGTTGCATAGACTATCATCTATTTCTCATAACAGCCCTGTGAGGTGAGTACTGTTAATACCCCCATTTTCGAGATGTGGAAACCGAAGCCCAGAAAGGCGAGAGCCCAAAAGTCACACCTAGTCTATGGCAGGGCTGAGATGGGAACCCCAGCAGTCTGGCTCCTTGATCTACACTTTTAACCAAAACACTAGTGCCTCTCAACTGGAAATGTGGACACTGTCGTCAGTTGCCCCCACTCCTACAAAACCTGCCACCATCTAGGCCTTAGGCCTTAGAGCTCTGCAGTGCTTCGTGATGGTTTAAAGGCACTCACTTTGAATGAGAAAGATGAGTCTATTTCACTTTAGCCAATGACTAGCTGTATGACCTTGGACATGTTACTAGGCTCACCTCAGTGTCTCCATCTGTAAAATGGGTGTAATGATCATACCTCCTCAACTGAATGTACCACATGATGTCAAGGCCTGACCCCCAGGGATAACCCTTCACACCACCTTTCCAACTCTCCCACCCTCCTTCCCCCCAGGTGTGCCAGAAGTCAGGCGAGATCTCCCTGCTGAAGCAGCAACTGAAGGAGTCTCAGGCAGAGCTGGTGCAGAAGGGCAGTGAGCTGGTGGCCCTGCGGGTGGCTCTGCGGGAGGCCCGGGCGGCGCTACGGGTCAGTGAGGGCCGGGCACGGGGACTCCAGGAGGCAGCCCGAGCACGAGAGCTGGAGCTAGAGGCCTGTTCCCAGGAGCTTCAGCGGCACCGCCAGGAGGCTGAGCGGCTGCGCGAGAAAGCTGGGCAGTTAGACACTGAGGCGGCTGGACTCCGGGAACCCCCTGTGCCACCTGCCGCTACTGACCCGTTTCTCCTGGCAGAGAGTGATGAGGCCAAGGCACAGCGGGCGGCAGCCGGGGTTGGGGGCAGCCTGCGGGCCCAGGTGGAGCGGCTGCGGGCTGAGCTACAGCGGGAGCGGCAGAGGGGCGAAGAGCAGAGGGACAGCTTCGAGGGGGAGCGGCTGGCCTGGCAGGCAGAGAAGGAGCAGGTGATCCGCTACCAGAAGCAGCTGCAGCACAACTACATCCAGATGTACCGGCGGAACCGGCAGCTGGAGCAGGAGCTACAGCAGCTCAGTTTGGAGCTGGAGGCCCGGGAGCTTGCTGACCTGGGCCTGGCTGAGCCAGCCCCCTGCATCTGCCTGGAGGAGATCACTGCTACCGAAATCTAAGGCCCTGAGCATCCCATCTCTGCAGGGAGCTCTACTGAAGGGGAACAGTTGCCTCAGGTCCACTGGGCCCCAGAGCCACTCATCCCTTGGGATCTAGACCTCTGGGCCCCTGCCAAGAACTCGGGGCTGCCCTATGACTTGGATGAGCAAGATCAGACCCCTTGGACTTGGAGGTCCCCATGTTCACTGTCACCCAGAGGCTCCTACTCCACCTGTTTCACTCCACCCCTGCTGCCAGTGCCACTGCCAACCCCATTCACCCCAGACACTCACCAGCTTCCTCAGCCAGGGGGCTGGAGAGAGGAAGGGGCTCCCTCCTTTCCACACTCCCTCGCCCCAAAGCCAGAGAGAGCCAGACAGTGCCAGCTGCTCCAGATGTGCCTGCCCCCACCCTGCCCATGCTGGGGGACAGAGCTGGGACGGGGGCCTGATCCCCAGCTTCCAGCTCTGCAGCCTTTCTCCTGAGGTGAGGGGGCTGTAGTCAGACCAAAGGAAGAACTCAGAAATGTCTTGTTTATTTGTGTTTGTGACCAAGGGGCCCTCCCACACCCAGATTTATGGCCTCGTTTTTCACTTGTATATTTTTCACACTGTAAATTTCTTGTACAAACCCAAAGAAAAAAATTAAAAAAATTTTTTTTGTTTGTTTTTAAAAAAAGTTACTGCGCTGGATAAAGCTTATGGGGACTTGTTTGACCCCCACCCCCGCTTTATTTGCTGGCTATTCCCCTACCCCTCATAGAGGTCTTAGGGGAGAAAAGATGATGGGGGAAGGACAAATCCAGCAGAAAGTTTGAGGTCCTAGTGGACCACAATATGAAATGGTCTCTCAGAGTATGAGAAACTAGAAAAGCCTTCCATCCTGTTCTTTGCACAGAATATTGCTGGGGGCTGGACGCAATGACTGTATCTGAGAGCCCATGTCCCTCAGTGCTTGGGAATATCGAAGCGGGCATCATGAGAAAGTGCCCACAAATCCCAAGCTCCAGACCTTGGGTTTCTCAACCTCCTTCCTATCTCGGGAGGTTGGGAGCAGTGAGCAGGTGACACAGGCTGCCCAGTAGCACCTTGTCCTTGACACCAAGTTTGTCTGGAGACGGCAGAGCCTTAGGGACAACTGGGGAGGGAAGAAAGCAGGGAGATCTGAGTCACCGGTGTGGAGCTTTGGGTGTAGGCAAGGCAGGCAGCTGTGGGAGGCTCCTGAGTCCTGAGGAGGTGAGTAGGTGAGGTCTGGGAGAGAGCTGGAGGATTCTGGGGTCAGTGGGAAGATCTGCGGTCAGCAGGAAGACTCGTGGGGTAGGTGGGCAGAGTCAGGAGTTTGTTTCAGGAGTCTGGAGGGTTGGAGAGTGGACTGGGCTGGGGGTCAGCTGGAGGAGCCTGGCATCAGTGGGAGGGAGCTGGGCATTGGTAGGAAGGGCATTAATAGGAGGGTCTGGGAGCCAGGGGGAGGGAAATGGAGTACCATCGTGGGGTCAGCGGGCAGGGGAATTGTCAGCAGGAAGGCACCTATCGGTGAGGTCTGATGAGTCAGAGGGTAAGGGTGGTGGGCTGGGCCCAGGGACCCTGACCACAAGCTCCATGGGCTCCCGAGCCTTGTTTCGATAAGCCCTGCGGATGGTGTCCACTGCTCGCTGGTGAGTCACCTGCTCCAGGCTCTCTCCATCCACTGCTACAAGCTCGAAGCCAGCCTGGGACGGGAGTGGGAGAATCACAGCCCTCACTCTTCAGGTCACTTCTACCCCAGGACCAACCTCACCTCCATCAGCTAGGACACTCCTCCCCATCTGGGTAGAGGGGATGGACAATAGAACTTTTGTGCCTGGAGCTGTTGGGGGCTGGGTGGGGCACAGACAATGGCCCTTTGTCTCTTGGGACTAGGGCTGGAACAGGATGGGCTGCCCTCAGTCCCAGGCTGGCATGAGGGGGCAGATTTTTCCTTTGGCCTACTCATCCTGCAGGCCTGACCCCCGCCCCCAATGACCTGGTCTAAACATGCCTGGCTGGCAGCTAAGCATATACCAGTCCACCCCCACCAGAGTCAGCTCTGGGCCAAGGAGCCGACCTGAGTGTGCTTCACCCACCTGCAGGGCCCCACTAAGGAAGGCAGCCCCCCCAGGGAAGATCTTTTCTATCTTCACCATGGGCTGCACCTTGGACTCAATGCCCCCTGAAATGCTGATGCCTAGTGAGAGAAACACGGGGTGAGTGCACCATGCCCCTAAGACCCAGAGCTCCCAGGACAGACCCAGGACCCCATTCCCAAATCCGGGGCCCCCAACTTCTCCCAAACCCCGATTCTATTACTACTCAACTTTCAACTCCAAAATCCTCTAGATCCCAAAGCCCCCAAATCTAGACCCACCAACTATACCCCAATACCCAATTCCTTTAACTAGGCCCAGGCCCCCTAGTCACATCCCAAAACCAAACCCACCAAACTTACCCAGACCCAAGAGCACCCCTGCCAGGCCCAATCCCACCTGGACTCACCCAAGGACTGTTTCATCTTGGACAGCGTGACTGTCCGCAGCTCCCCACTAGGGGCCTTTGTGGCTGCCTCCTTGGCTGTCATGGCAGTTCCATTCTCGGAGGGCCCGTGACTGCCTCCCACCTTAGCTGCCTGCCCATCCAGAGGTCGCGGCAGAGGGGGCCTGGCCTTCCGAGGCTTATGGTAGCGTCCATTGGTCGTGCTGGGGTTGGGGATAGGTACCGGGGATGGGGAACGCCTGCGTCCGGGGGACTTGCCTCGGCCCCGGCTGCGACTGCGGCTGCGGCTCCGGCTCTGGGCCGGGCCATGGCTCTGGCTCTGGCGAGGGTCCTCTCGTGTCAGGGGTTCTGTCAGCAGCCAGTTAGGCCTTGGGGGTCGGGGAGCAACAGGGGGTGGTTGGGGAGGGGGTGTGCAGGTGCTTCGGCATGGAGCGAAGGCATCTACTGGCACATCTTGGAGAGGGGGTATCCCTTTATGAGGGTGATGGGGGGCAGAGGCACCCAGGGAGACCTGGAGGTCCCCCAGCCGCTCCCTGAGCTCCCCATCATCTTCCTCTTCTGAGAAGCCATTCACAGGCAGCAAGTAGAAGCCTCCGCGACTGTCTGGGGAAGAGGGCCAAGGTCAGACTGCCTTTTCCTCACTAGCCCAGACCCCAGTCTTTGCCTGCGTTCCTGGGCCAAGGAGCCCCAGGCCTGGGTGTGCTCAGACCCTACAAGCAGCATTCCCCGCAGTGGGTCACGGCCCCTGTTCCACTGGAATAGTATTTTAATACTTTCTATTGTAATACTTACAGTTTTATTTGAATGTGTCTAAAACAAAATATGACTCACACACCTAACTGGTAATTTCTGGAGATTATTGCATAGAATGAGACTAAATTTAAAAAGCGGGTGGGTTTAAAACCAATTATTAGGTAAATAATAGTGGTGAACGGATGTGACAGAAATGGTTCTGGTGGACAATGGCTTTCCTTCAGAGAACCACACATACCTCTGAAACCACAATAACCCACATGGGGGAGGGACAAAAGGCCTGTTCTCCCTTCCCCAATCTCCCAGGGGTGTACCCCCTCCCCAGGCTCTGGGACTCTGACTAACCAGGCACAGGAGTGATGAGGTGACGCTTGGGTGGTGTGTCCTGCCGGGATGGTCGCAAAGCAGGAGGCCGTACTGCTTAAAGAGAATAGGTCAGAGGCAGGGCCCCACTGCCAGGCTCCCTGATGGACACAGCTAAAATAACTCAGGCAGTCTCTGCCCCCTCTCCACAGGGAGATGCCACCCCTCTCCCCACCTGGGGCTCAGGATCCGTAGCCCTGCCCCCCAGCTGCTGACCTGCCCGGCTCTTGAGGGCTTCAAACGCTTCCAGCTCCACAGGCATCACCATGCTGTCGAAGCGGCCCAGGTCAGTGGGCGCCACCACACTCCTGGGCAAGGACAAGAAATGGGTTGGGCAGGGGCTTCAGCCCTGGAGAGGTTAGGGAAGGTATCCAGGGACCCCTTCCTGCCTTCAAGCCCTCCCCACAACCCCCTCCCCACCTGATGTCCCGCAGCAGCAGCAGCTTTGCTGGCTTGTCCAGAATGGCCAGCAGGGGCCTCACCAGGTCCTCCACACCGCCCTCATGCACATACTGCAGAGAGAAGCACCACGGGTCAGATAAGCGCAGGGACTTCCAGAGCTGGGTGAGGGGGAATGCCTGGGCACGTGCGGCCCCTCCGCGTTTAGGAAAGGCTCTCCCCATCCCCAGGCTGTCCACAGGATGTTTCATCTTGGTGACTCGGTAGAAGCCTGTAATAATAATAGCAGGCTTGTAATAGCAACAACAGCAATGACAGCTTTGGGACAGGCACTTTTCTAAGCCTTTTACACATGGTCTTTCATTTAGCAACCAGCCTGAGAGAGGACATTAATTATTCCTGTTTTGCCGATGAGGAAACTGAGGCTGGGAGAAAAAGACTTTGCCAAAGCCACACAGATAAGGAAGTGTAAAGAGGGACTGGAACCTGAGAAGTCTGGCTCTTGCCTGCTCCAGGACCGGAAAAGGATGTGCAGGGCGTGGACTCTCTTCACCACCCCCACCTCCAAGCAGAAAGAAGGAATTCGAGCCAAACACTAGGCTGTGGCCCTGGCTGGCCCAGCATTTGTCTGCACACAGACCTACACATTAGGCTTTGTTCAGGGCTGGAATGGGGACTTTGGGGAAAGGGTGGCCCTACAGAAAGCCTCTCCAGTTAGTATCCATGGGGGTGGCGCCCCTTCTGCCTGGCACTGCCCGGATACTACCAGCCACACCCCACCTACGCAGACAAACTGGCAAACTGAACACTAGGAGCCACCCTACTTGTATAGCATACCGCCCCCTGGTGGTGAGAAGGAGACGCATACTGCTTCAAGGATACAAACACAGAGCATCTTGTATGGGCACAGACACAGGGAAACAGCGTGCCCTGGTGGTCAGAGTGAGACATTCATAAATATCTGGAAATAAAAGATAAACTAGGTATGTGGCCTTAAACCACACACGAAGTTATAGGGACTTACACATACACATGTCAACGACACACCCCTTTTGTCTGGAGAGAGATACACGAGTACATAATGGTACAGAAATAGTCACATATGTGTACACACTGCAAGTCCACAAATCTGCATCAGCACCCACTAAGGGCAGTGTACTGGGCAGTGGGGACACAACGAGGGAGACCCTGTTCCAGGTCTTCAGGAACTCAGTGTAGTGGGAACGAGGGGCATAATGAGCCACGTGCCCCCAGTGAACTACAAACCACGAGCAATGGGGCAGAGGGCATCTCAGAGGAGGACGGGAAGATCAGAGTAGGCTTCACGGAAACGGTGGCCTTTACACTGACATAGCCAGGACTCCTCTTCAGAGGGTCTGATCTCTTGGTGTGGGTGGGGCTTGGGTCAGGTTTGGGTGGTGTATCGAGCTCTTCAGGTGCCGTGGGGACACTGCGAGAGGCCAGCTTGGGCCCGTAGGAGGAGCTGAGGGATGAGGGAAAAGGAGCTGAACAAAGAAACAAACACAGAGCTCCCCCTAGTGGCCAGACTTGCAGGCTCGCAGAGCTCCACTTACCGCTGAGAGCTGAGCATGACACTTAACTGAGTTTAGCACAAAGACTCTCAGCTGCCCCCAACATGCACCCCATCTGCAGCTCTACTGTAAACCAGGCCTTGGTCAAGGGATGCGTGAATTACCACGTCTCAGTCTCCAGGTGACACACACATATCTTAGCCAGACACATGCATACTCACACACAGATACAATTATACAGTTAAGTCCACACAAACCCACGTACCCCACAGACAGACAAATGCACACATCACACAGGCATACAACACAGCCCCCGCCTTGACCAAGTTGAGGGAGTGGGGGGAGCCACAAATGATTTCCTGAAACTCCTCAGCTTGCCCTTGCATGGGAACCCATCAGAGAAACCTGGGGGTTCTTGAGACAGTGGGCTAGGAGAGGGTCTTCCAATCCCCTTGGAAGGGATGACCTGTGCGTCCTGCAACCTCCCCAACATTCAGGCTACAAAGACTCCCTCAAATCTAACCTCCACCCTACCCTGGGCCCTCTGGTCTGTTTGAAGTGGAAGGGAAAAGAGAACAACAGTGTGGATAGACGCCGTGGGAGGCTGGAGCTGTGTGGGAGTACAAAAGATTACTTACTTGGATAACAGGGCGGGGACCTGGCACCAGGCCAGTCCTATTGGCTGACCCAGAAGCAGAAGTAGGCAAGGGGGAACAAGCCAAGCTTCAGAGGAGAATGGAGGCACGTGACTGTAGGGACTCATATCCCCCAACTCATCACCTGTCTGGCTCCTTCCCTCCTCAGCTTAAATATCACCTCCTCAAGGAGGCCCTCCCAAACTATATCTAGTTTGTGCCTCTTGGGTTATTTTCTCATGTTCTTTTCCTTCACAGCACTGGACACGATTTGTCACATGGCTGTTTAGGTTCTAATTATTATCTATCTCCCCTTCCTGGCTATGAGGTGTGTGTGTGTTTGTGTGTCAGGGTGGCTTCTGCTCTTAATGACCATTGGCCTCACAGCATCAAGCCCAGATAATGGTCAGCAGACAGTGGCCTCAATGAGTGAGGGGCTGGTGACGCAGTGACCACGTGCTGGGGCTGGGGGCAGGCTAGAGGCTCACCCTGGAGCAGTGACGAGTGACGGCCAGCACCTCGTCATCAGTCAGCAGCCGCCGGGCCAGGTCCTGAATAAGGGGCCGTCGGCTCTCCCAGGCCTGCACCCGCTCATCCACATTGGGCAGATGGCTGGAGGGGCTCCCAGACCTGGCAGAGAGCAGGGCGCGGCCCCTCTCCCGGTCTGCAGGGCAGGAGCAAAGGGGTATGATGAAGGAGCCAGGAGCCACCAGGTAAGGAGGTAGGGGCTTCCCTCAGTGGGGGTCAGACCCCGGGACAGGCTGACATGGCCCCAACAGAGTCCCAGCCTAGCTCAGATGCTCCCCACCATGGTCTCCCATAGTTCCACCATTGGCCCCTCAGCTTCCCCAACACAGACCAGTCTGTTCCTTAATGAAGTCCTGACCCAGTGGCCCCCAGGACCCCTGAACATGCACTGTCATGCTAGTCTGGTCTCCATTGGAATTCTAGCACAGGCTCACTCATGTCCCCAAATCTGTCTTTAAGAGTTCAAACTCAAGCTCCCAGTCCTCAAAAGTACACCCCAATATCTGTCTGCAACTCTCCTAGTAAACTTAGTCCAGTTCCTTTTTGTTACCCCCAATATGCATCTCCCTATCTGCCTGATCCCTCATGCTTGACCCCAGCTGAGTTTAGCCCAAACTTCAACCACCCCCAACATGCACCCCATCAGCATGTAAACCAGGCCTCGGTAAAGGGATGCATGAATTACCGCGTCTCAGTCTCCAGGTGACAAACTTCTGCACGGGCCCCACTCCCCCTGCTAAGAAGAAGAAAAAGGCTCAGCAGCAGGCCCTGATTCTCAATCTGAAAATGGGGGTTCAGGGGCTCAGGATTGGCTGGATCACTGGCTGGAATGGAGAGTTTGGGCTGGAAGGAGCTGGGATAGGGAGGCAAGAGGCCCGGCCATGAGGATCTTGAAGGTCGTGCTCAAGCTAAGGACTCTGTTCATAGGCACTGGGGAGTCAGTGAAGGTTTGGGATCAAGAGAGGGGCAGTCTGAGCTCTGCTGTGGGGACAGAGTCCCAAAGAGCAGTTTCCAGGCTCTCAGCCTCACATGGAAAGGTGCTGGCTCGGGTAGTAGGTGGCCATCAGCTGTGACTAGTTGGCTGTCAGCTGTAACCAGTTAGCCATTGGCCACTGATATAACTGCCATGGCTGAGCTAGCAAGCGTGGATTGCAGTTAGCAGGGCGGATTGTAGCTAGCAGGGCGGATTGCAGTTAGCAGGGCGGATTGCAGTTAGCAGGGCGGATTGCAGTTAGCAGGGCGGATTGTAGCTAGCAAGTGAGGTTGGTTGGCAGAGAAGCGGACGGCGGATTGCGGATCGTGTGGCTCCTGCTTCCTGTGTCTCCAACCCGGCCACCAGAGAGACTATAGTGGTATGACTCTCCTATCTATGGCTCCGTGGGTGTTCCTTTTTGGCCTCACCATGTCCTGCGTTCTTATGTGGGGAGCGGGAGCTGAGACTCCGCATGACTCCCTGCGTGGTATCTGCTTATGCAGATTCATTTGGAAGCAAATGTATGGAGGCAAGAACCCCAAGGACAGTGTTTAGAGGAGTACCTACCTTCAAGGGACAAAGAGAAAAAGAGCCTTTGAAGGAGAAAGAGGAGTGGCCAGAGGTGGGAGGAGAATCAAGAGAGAGCAGGGCTCCTGGGGCTGTGGAAAGAGACATGAGTTGAGGGAGGGGGAATGACCTGCCCTGATTTGAAGGGATTGTCTCACCATGGGACTGTCACCTTGAGACCCCAGAGAGGGATAGGGCCCAGCTCCTCATCCTGTAGTTGTTTTTGCCAACCATCCTGTAGTTGTTTTTCCACTCTCTCTTCTGGAAACAGCACCTGATTTCACCTGGGGACCCCCATTCTCACTGCATGTACTCCAGGGTGGGCACATGACCCAGGCCAGCGATGAAAGTAGCCTCCCTCTCTCCCACATCACAGTGATTTGTTGGGCATGTGATCCCAGCCGGGCCAGTAAAAGCCTGGGACTTCAGCTGGGGTTATTTAAGGAGACCTCTCTTTTCCCTGCGTTGCTGAGTGACAGTGGCCATCTTAGCTTCAGTGGGCAAAGCCTGTATGACAATGAAGCCAGCCAGGGGAAAGGGAACCAAAAGACAAGGAGGGGCCAATGTCTGATGAGATTGTTTAAACATTTAGACCCAGGTTAAATCAGTAGCTGAGCCAAGAACTGCTTTTTAAAGCTAGTTCGGGTTGAGTTTCTATCATAGGCAACCCGGAGAGTCTGAACTCATCCACTCTTGGTCCAGTCTCTGAACCTCACTTGTGAGATGAGAGGCCCTCCGTGAGGATCCTTAGGAAGCCCCAGACATGAGTTAAGTCTGCCCTTCTGCCCGGACCCTGATCTAGAAATGGCCTTATTCGAGGATGGTTCTAGAACTGAGTAGGGCCTGTGGAGCTTTGGTAGGTGAAGCCAAATGCTCTAGGAAACAAGTACCCTTCCCTCCCAACAGAGCCAAGAATACAGGGATCAAACCCAAGCTCTTCCACTTCCTTCTACGCTGTGACTCTGTTTTCCCTTCTGTAAAATGGGAAGATGAAGCAGTATAACAATGACCACTACATTTTTTGAGCACCTTCTATGTGTCAGACAATGTCCTGAGTGATGAACATACACTAATTCACTTATTCCGCACTACTCCTAAAGATATAGGTATTATTACTTCTATTTCACTCATGAGGAAACTGAGGCTCAGGGGGTGGAGTGGTGACTCACAGCTAGAATCCCAGAGCTGCTGGGTGCCAAAGTGGACTTTTCCTCCATCCTCCCTGTCTGACCCACCCAGCACTTACCTCTCTCCATGTCCAGGCGAGGGCGGGGTTTGGCTGGGCTTCCACTCTCCAGAGTCCAGGCCTCTCTGCATCCATCCCCTGCCAGCCGTCCCTGCCGCCCTCCCTTGAAGAAGAGGTTCATCAACGTCTTGGAGCGCTGCAGGGCACCCTTCTCCCCAGAGGACCCCGACTTCTCCTTCTTCCGCTGCTTCTTCTCCTCTGCAGACACGAGGGCGCATCGGGAGGGGCTGGAGGGGTGGGCAGAAGGGAAGGACAAGGGGCAGGGGTGGGGGGAGGGGCAGAGAGAAGGGAGAATAGGGGGCAGACAGGCTCTGCAGCCCGGTGGGGAGGTGGGGTCCTCCTCTAACGTCCCACCCTTCCCCCATCCCACAGCTACAGCGATGTGAGGAATCCATGAGGGCTGGAGTGTGTGTGTGTGGACAGGCCTAGGAACTCCAGGATGAAGGGGATTGGTTAGCGTGGGGATTGACTAAGAGTGGGTTTGGGGCCCAGGACTAATTTAAAATGGGGCCCAAAGCAGGGTCTGAGTGTATTCTGGGGCTCAGGTTGGGACTGGGGGTGGGGCTGGGTGAAAGCCTGGGGCAAAAGGAGGTTTGGTGCACAGGACAGGGTGTGAGGGAAGTTTTGGACCAGGGGCTATGGAGAGAGCAATAGCCACCAGTCCCCTACGTACCCCACAAGGTCAGGTGACTCTGGGAGCGTGTGATGGGGGGCCGGGGCCTGCTGAGGGCCAGCAGCAGAGCAGTTTTGGGGGACTCAGAGAGCGCAGAGTCAAGGTGGCGGGCGGGCGGGGGTCCATTGGAGCGGATGGCTGTGTCCCTGAGGATGACCGTGGGCCGCACGCTGCACCAGGTCTCCACGCAGCCCCCCGTGTCGGGCTCTGTTTGCATGGCTGTGTCTGCCCGCCCCCAGCCTGGGCCACGGCTGCCCTGCTCCTCAGGCCCCAGGCAGACATCCATGCGGTCTGAGGGCAAAGAGCTGGAGCCCTCCGCTGAGCTGTAGGGGGCACTGGACGCGTATGAGGAGACACTGGAGCTGCTCTCAGAGGCGTGGGACAGCTGCTGCAGCACCCCGTTGCTCACTGCGGGCATTGGGGAAGGCAGGAGTGTCTCGGGGGTCTGGTGGGGTTTCTTTAGGGCCCTGCCAGGCTTGCCGACCTCCCCTGGGCTTGGGGGTTTGGGGAGCATCTGGCAGCAGCCAAGGTTGGAAACACGAGGTCTGGGGACCTGGTTGCCCAACATTCTGCCTTGCTGAGACCTTGGGCAGGTCACTTTCCCTCCTCCATCCACCCCCTGGGACTCCAGATCCTAGACAAGCCTGTAACAGAACGTGCAGTTTCTCAGAGGGGAGCCCAGAAACAGCTCTGGGCAGTGTGAAAGTTCCAATAAGGTTTTAGTGCCCTTGGCCATTTATTCTTCAGAGATTCTGGCCCCGCCATTGGGCCTCAGCCCTTTCTCTCCAACATTAGGGGCCTGAGTCACTTACGTCGGTCCAGCCAACAGTATTCAGAAACCATCTCCTTGTAGGCAGGATACCGGCCTGTCTCCTAAGGAGGGCACAGTGGGCAGAGGAGAGCATGGGGAGAGGGTGGGAAGGGAGGGTAAGAATGGGGAGTGATGGGGGTAAACTTTTCAACCTCATCACTCTCCTCCAAGTTCATTATGCTCTCACCACACAGGCCACTTTATTTCTGAACGTAGCAAATTCCTCTGTACCTCAAGGCCTTTACACTTGCTTTTCCTTCTGCTTAGGGTCCTTTCCTTCAGCTCGTTTTATAGCTAGCTCTTTCTCCCGCTTCAAGGTGTCACTTCCTCAGAGAGTCCTGTTCTGAACACCCCCACCTGGACCCAGCTAAAAGGGCCTTCTTAAATGACCCCATCCCATCTCTCTATTAATTTCCTTATAGCACTTGTCACAATTTGCATGTATCTAGTTTATTTGTCTGTCTCCCTCCAGTAGCAGAGACCTTGTTTTGTTCACTGTTGCAGCCTCAGTACCTGGCCTTGTGGCTGTCATATAGTAGGTGCTTACAACAGTTGAATGGATGAATAAATGAATGAATGAATGAGGGGCAGAGTGGGAGTGAGGAGGAGTGTTTGGGAAAATTTGAGAGGAAGGAAAGGGAGAAATGGGATGTGGGAAAGGCGTGAAATAGAGGCAGTGCGGGGCAGGGGATGGTGGAGGAGGAATTGCATGGTGAAATAGGTAAAGGCTTGAAGAAGGGAGAAGGGTGGAGCAGGGGCCAGGATGAGGCACTAGGGAGAGTGAGGCATCACCTCCTCCAGGAACCAGAGTGAGAAGGACCTGATCCTCAGGCAAGTGTGAGACCCACATGAATAATGGATCCAGCCACTTCCCCTGAAACTCAATCTCTGGTCCTAGCCCAGCCTTTCTTACTCTGTACCCTGAGGATGCCCACCACCTAGGTCCTGCTCAGAGCCACAGCTACCACCCAACCCTTCTGGGCAGGACATTTTTCCTTTTAATCTTAGGCCTCCACCACTCATGTGAAGGGACACTGCCCGAGGTGTCTGGGGAAGCAGGCCCGGAATCAGGGCCTGCTACTGGCCAGCTGAGTAATTGACTGTGGTTCCTCAGTTATTTTGCCTCTCTGTGCCTCAGTTTCTTCTTCTACAAAATAGGGATGAGAACAATGCCCGCCCTACCGCTCATGTGGCTGTGGGAAAGTCCTACACTGTAGAGCGACGGGCTTAATTCAGTACCAGAGGGCTCTAGGAAGTCCTTTCTACAGTCTGGCCTCTCCATGACTCCCACAGTGCTGCCCACCTTAATGGTCAACATGATGTGCGTTTGGCCCTTCAGCACCTCCACGGCCTGGCTGTGGCTGATGTCGTCGAACCTGACACCGTTGGCCGCCAGGACCTGGTCTCCCACCTTGATGCCATTCTCCTCGGCCAGCCCGCCATGGTCCACTCTGGGGGCAGACAGGCAGCAGTCTGATGGGCCCCCAGGCCTGCCCTCCCTCACCCCATTCCAGATTCTCTTTACTTGGATACAGGGATGCTCCAATTAAACTCCTGGACTCTCCTCCTGGTGACGCCGGCCCCCCTCTGCAGATTCCACCCCTGACCTAGGCCCTCATTTGGACATGGAGTTGGCCAGCCTCACGTGTTGACCCAACCCCAGATCCCAGCCCAGACCCCACCTTTTCCCCTCCCCATTTCATTCCCTGCCCAGCTCTCACTTGGACACATAGATGCCCAGGCCAAACTCCTTGCCCCCACGGATGTTGAAGCCCAGGCAGAAGTCATCGGAAGTTGTGTAGAGGTGGACGATGCGTCTCACACCGTCCTCTGAGCAGCTGTCGGACGGTGTTGAACTGCACTTCTCCACTACCAGCCGTCGATTCACAACGTCCACCCTGGGGCAGCAAGCAGGGGCCCTCAGCCTGGGCCCTCACCTGCCACCACTCACTCCCTTCTCTCAGCAGCCCCCACAACTGCATGGGAAAGGTGGGGTTGCCTTTGAGGGACTTCCCAGACCTGAGACCATCAGTGGGACATAGATTAATCAAATCTGGGAAACGATCCTAGTCTCCATTTGTTATTGAGTGGCTACAATGTGCCAGGCCCAGCTCTGAGGGAGAGACGCCGTTACTATCCCAGACTCAGCAGCAGCAGTGTAGAGGGCAGGGCCACTGGGGTCTGGGATAGCAGAGCTGTGGGCACAGACATGGCCTCTTTTTATCTCAAGGTCAGGCCTTAGGATCCCTGTGTTTCCAGCCCCAGGGATTGGGAGGAACAGAAGCCATACTAGCCAGGCCCATGCACAGCTCTGTGCCCTCGGCCTCTCCTGCCATGACTTTGGGTGAAGGTGCCAGGGCAGGCAGGACAGGCCTTCTCACCATGTGGTCTTCTCCTTGGAGAATTTGATGCCCGGCACACGGCCCATGCGCCTCACCATCATGTGCAGGCGGCTGCTGCCTGTCAGGACCTTCACGGCGCTGCCCATTGTGGTGCTCTCCAGGCTCAGCCCATTCACCTCCGTGATCTTGTCCCCCACACACAGGCCAGCCCGCTCTGCACCAGGGAAGAAGGATGGCTTGCATGGGCCACTCAGGAGAAGTCTCCAGCATGAGGCTGAGCCCCCATCAGACCAGGCTCCCTGGGAGAAAACTTCTTCCCTGAGATTGGGGATCCCCAGATAGGGTTTGAGTGTCCCCTATTAGCCTAGGGACCTGTCCAGTAGCCCACTCTGCCCTGGGAGGGAAGCCCATCTCCCCATCAGATCAGACCCACCAAAGATGAGGGCCCTTCCTCCCACCCCTGACAACAGCACCTCTGCACCCCACTGAGGTGGGGTCCCATATGTCCCCCAGGACCTCACCCCTGGGGGCCGTGCTCACCTGCACTGCTCCCCTCCTCCACCTTGCTGACGAAGATGCCCAGGCCATGCTCAGAGCCGCCCCGCACACTGAAACCCAGCCTCCCCGCTGGGCTCTTCTCCACCCGCACGGCGTGGATGATGTCGCTCTCATCACTGTTGGCTGTAGGGGTGGGGACACAGACATGACTCCCATGCCCACTTGGGGCACAGCAGGCCCCTTGGTTCCTAACTTGGGGCCTACAAAACCTGCGTGGCTGGGCACAGGCACCCAGCGACCGAAATGGGAGGGGGGGGGCAGCCAATTTCTGAGTTCCCTGTGGGTGATTTTGAGACCATGGGCCAGTGAGAGTGCAGGAGCAGGCAGGACAGGACTCCATGCCAGAAGACCCTCTTCTCCATCCCTCATAACATAGAAGGGTGTGTGTGTGTGTCTGTGTGTCCGTGTGTCTGTCTAATGCTTACTAAATTCCCATGCCCACAGGATAGGCCAAATGCCTAAAAATCCTGGTACTCTGAGGGTCAGATGGACAGAAAGAAGTTCAAGACTCCATCCTATGGGGCACAGGTGAGGGAGCCTAGGCTCTTCAGCTTGCAGTGGAAATGAATATATTAGCTCAATTTTCAAATAGTTGAAGAGCTATTTTGTGAAAAGTATTAGATGTTTTTGACTATGCAACCCAGAGGGCAGAGCCACGTCCACATAGTAGAGTTAGATGGAGGTCAATTGAGCAAGAGAAAACTTTCTAAAACCTTCAGCTGTCAGACAATGGAATGAGTTTTCCAGGAGGGAGAGTGAGTTCCTCATCCTTGGAGGCATGCAAGCTGACACTTGGTAAATCCCTGTCTAGCATGTTGTGGAAGGATCCCTGAGGTGCCTTCTGTCTTTTAGACTCTGGGATTCTGGAGGTAAGGACTCTAGGAGCTACCTGACTGTATGAAGAGAGAAATCCCGAACAACCCCATGTTGTAATAAGTGCCCAGATCCCAGAGTGGTCCTCTCCATCTGTGCTGGGGAAAATCAGGGAAGGGGGGTCCCTAGGAGCTGGAGCTGTCAGGGAAGTTTTCTTGGAGGATTAAGATGGGTGGGATTTGGATGCATGGAGGGGAAAGGAAGATACTAATGAAGGGACGAAGTGCGCAAAGGCTCAGAGGTGGATATGTGAGGAAACTTTCTGGTTGGAGACAAGTGAGAAGACTGGAGAGGTAAGTTGGGTCCCAGGTGAGAAGGTGAGATTTTTGAGCAAGGCTTACTCCAGAAGAAATCAGAGACAGAGACAGAGAGAGAGAGAGAGAGAGAGAGAGAGAGAGAGAGAGAGAGAGAGAGAGAGAGAGACACTTCAATTTGATCTAAGAGAAATCATGTTACAGTGCATGACCAGGGCAACTCAGGAAGAAATCCCCAAGGGAAGCCTGTGGGCAGGGATGGTGCAGAACAGAGACACGGAGATCTTGGGGCTTCCTAGCTAATTCTATCTGCACAGGTTTTGGGACCTTTTCAGCCCAACCAAGGAGGCTTTTGCTCTCTCATCCCCCAAACATTTTTCTGCTCAGTCCATCTCTGGGGCCTCCCTACGGCCCTCGGCTAGGGGGATGCCAAATCTGGGGATTTGAGCCGAAGAGCTTGGGGTATCTGAGGATGGAACCTTTTCTACGTCCACTGCCCTAGCCCAGGCCACTGACCGAGGGCATCACACAGCCTCCTCACTCTCTCCCCACTTCCACTCTTGCCTTCTTTAATCCAATCTCTACACAGTGGCCAGAGTCAGCTTTGATAATAGATTGCCTTTCCCCTGATTAAAAATGTCAATGTGTACACCTGCTTCTAGAAGGAACCCCATACTCCTCCCATGTCCAATAAGGCCCTCCCGGACTTTCCTCTGCCCACCTCTCTCCCCTCACCTCTGGTCTCCCTCCCTGGTCTCCCTGAGCTTTGGCCACACTGATCTCCTTCCTGTTCTTCTCACAGGTCAATCCTTTCAGTGTTCAGAGTCAATCCTTCCCTGTGCCTATGACACTCTTGCCCAGACCTTCATAAAGCCAGCTCTTACTCTTCAGGCTATCCTGGCTCACACACCACTTTCTCAGAGAAGCCTTCCTGGGCTACCCTAACTAAGAAAGTCCCTTCCCTCCTCTCTGTTAGAGTGGTTCTCAAAGCATGCTCTCCAGACCAGCAGCACCCAGGAAATGATTAAAAATGTGAATTCTCAGCTTTTACCTCAGACTCACTGAATCAGATGCCCTGGGTGTAGGATGCAGCAATCTGTCATTTAACATGCTCCCACCCCCCAGCCCATTCAGATTTATTCTAAAGTTTGAGGAACACTACTCTGTCATATCATCTGAATTAGTACCTTCAAGATTCTTACCGGCCTTTCTCATTATTTGCTTTGTGTGTATTATTTATTATCTATCTATTTTCACTAGGCTGTAAGATCAACCATGGTAGGCACTTTATAATTCTTTTCCACCAATCTATCCCTAGTATGTGGCTCAGTGCTTGGTATTTGCTAAGTCATTTTTTAATAAATGAAAGAATAAATGGATAAATGAATGAGCTAGGATAGACAGAGGAGAAAAGGCTAGTTTGGATTAAAGATAATGCATTTACTCTGGGACCAGCTGGGTTTGCAGAGCTGGTGGGAACTTATGGGGGTGATGTGCGTGGCAGTGTAACTCTTCCCACTGTATCTCCCTTATTAGTTACTTTAGGCCCAAGTGGTCTAAATAATAACCCAGGGGAGGGGTTCCAAGCTATGTAAGTTGGGAGATATTTGTGCTCAGGCAGAGGAGAAGATTCTGAGCTCACAGGCTCCCAGCCCAGACAGGTTAGGGGCCAGCAGGTCAGAGCAATGCCCCTTGGGCGTGGTGTGTCTGGTGAGTGAGGGGGAGCTATAGCACAGTTCTGTAATACAATGGGACTTACAAGGGCAGTGCTGTAGTGCTCTCCTCCCCCCTCCACGTGTCATAGCTCCTCTGGGGACTTCTTTCTGTTCCATGAGTAGTGCCCTGCTGCTCACCTGAGGGGGAGGCTGAGTGGGCCACTGGTGGAGGAAAGCCTGCTGCCTGAGCAACATGCACCATCCCTGACCCGGGGGCCTGGGTAGGGGAGCAGAGATGCCCAGCTGGGTTAGAGGGGAGGAGCAGGGTCTGAAAAGGACAGTCTGGGATTCAGCCAGGGGTGCTCTGCTGGCTGACACACAGGATTGGAGCTGGAGATATTTATCTGGTCCTGTCCAGAGAAAGCCCAGGCCCAGGGAGCCCCCACTTCTCCACTGCCATTCAAGGTCCTGCTTTGCTCACCTGCTGTTTGTCGCCTCACACCTGTCACTGCAGCCAGGCTGTCTCCTAAGTGCCAGCCCCATCATGCTCCATGCTTTCCATTTTCATCCTTTGTCTGTGATACCTCCACCCCAGCTATTCTCATCCCTGTCTCTAAGTCCTGCTACACTGTCAATTTCTGAAGGTGAAGATTGAGCCTTGTTTCTCGCTGGGTCCCCTGCAGGACCTAACCAGGGCTGGTACAGAATCGGTGTGCAATGAAAAGGCATTAAGCACCTACATAAGCTTAGGTGTCCCCTCCGTCAGGGCTCAGCCCTGGGACTCCCTCCCTGACCCTTCACCTTCTTCCTCCTCTTCTAAGGATTGGCTGCACTATCTTTATTTCCCTACTTCTGCAGGTCTTCCTGTCATTCTATCTGCCTCACTGGGCACTGGCTCCATAGCTCAGCACAGAGCTGGTCACTCAATAGGCTGGTTGATAGAGGATGTTCTCCATCCTGCCCACCCCTCAAAGGCATACACAAACGGGTTTGGAGAAAGGGAGAGTCCATGGGATGAAGGGGCCAATTCAATACCCTGCCTAGCTCAGTTGGGAGCTAGCATCTCTCTTTCTTTCTCTCTTTCTCTTTCTTTCTCTCTCTCTCTCTCTCTCTCTCTCTCTCTCTCTCTCTCTCTCTCTCTCTCTCTCACACACACCTTTTCCTGCTGCTATGCCCCATTCCACCTCTGACCTCTCTATAATCCTGGAGCCCTAAAAGCTTGGCCTGAAGGGGAAAAAAGGTAGATGAGAAACAGTGTATGGGCTCCCAGAGGGCCCTGCCTACCCCATCCCAAAGACTCCCATCTCTTGAGTTCCCCCACCCATGCTGGCTCTGCTTACTTAGTGCTATATTTCCCCTCCCCCCACCCTCCGTTCCAGGCTAGTGGCTGGGCACCACCCGCACCTTCGATGGGGGAGTTGATGAGGATGACGCGGCCCATGGGCGATGAGGCTCGGATTCCGCGGGGGGGCCCATTCAGCAGCCGCTGTTGCTTCCTCAGCAAGTATCGTGTTGCGGAGCCTGAGTCGCTGCCCAGGTGGCCTCGGGAGGAGAGGGAGCTCAGAGAGCCGGAGCTTAGGTCTCCGAGGCCCAGTGGGTCGAAGCCCACTGAGAAACCGTGCGCCATGGCGCCTAGACTACAGGTCCATAGGGAACCTGCTAGCCCTCGAGTGGAGGGCCCAGCGAGCTCAGGGCTCCATGAGCTTTCTGTGCAGGACTGGGGGTTCCAGTGACCAGGATCCCCCCACCTCTGCTGCCTCGCCGAAGTGTGAGCTCCAGGCCTGCGCAGGAAGGGGGTGGTGTCAGGGGTGTGAATGCTGCCTCCCAGAATTTCCACCCTTCCTCCTGGTTTGAGCATCCTACCCTCCCATGCCTAAGGCCCCTCACCTCTCCTACCCCTGGCCAGAGAACTGCCCAGTCCAGGCACCATCGTGGACTTCTGGAGCTATTCACACAAGGCTAGTGGGAACCTCTCATTCAACCCTCATTCACACTCTGAGCTGAGTCATCTACTCGGTCCTGAATCCTCAGTAGAGGTTGAGAGAGTGGAGATGGGATTCTTGCATGCCCTGGGGCTTCAAGCGGTGTGAGAGAAATCGGGGCCAGGACAGTTCACTGCACACCTTTCCTGCGTACGTGGGTAGGGGCCAGCCGCGGTTCTCAGGCCTCGAGGGCAGGGCTGCAGGACCTGGGACAGCTGCAGCCAAAGACCCCAGAGATCTCCCGGCCCTCAGAGATCGCCAGGCTCCAGGCTACTATCCCCTCCGTCCCCTCTACTCTACAGTCTAAAGAGGTTGCGTGAATCTCTCACAGGCTTGGGGGGAAGACCTGCTGGCGAGAGCCCCACAACATCCGGTGCAAACCAGGGCTAACTCCCTTGGAGTAGCTCTGGGTCCCAGAACCAAGCACCCCATCTTCGGTTCGGCCCTCCCGGCCCCCCACTTCTTGGGCTCGGCCCCGGCCCCCCTCACCTGCTCGTGTGTGCGGCAGCCGCCGGCCTCGCCCGCCCGAGGGCGCGAGCGACTGCCGCAGCGGGGGACCCCGCCCACGCCTCGCCGAGGCGGCAGGAGCCCGGCTGGCCTGCGAAAGCTCTCGCTTCCATTGGCTGGGAGGACCGCCATTCACTCCCTCCCGCCACCTCCCTTGGGCTCCCAGGACAGCCATTTGTCACCCGGGCTGGGGCCGCCGGCTTCTACTTGCTCCAGTTCGAGCTCTGATGCCCAATCTCAACCTCGAAGTTAGGGCGTGGGTCTCTCAGCTTGACTCCTGCTACGGGTTCAGCGCAGGGGAGCTCGGAACCGCGTCTTCTCCAGGCCAAGCCAACTATCAGGGCTCATGGAATTGCCACCGCTCCGTGGTCACCCCCGAGGTCTCAGTGAGGGAATGTCACCTGGGCAGAGCAGGGCGTGAGCCTGCAGTGGGCAGGCGCCTGGGGGTGCGGCAGGCGTGCTCTGTACTGTGACTAGGTGAGTTGTGAGTGTGTGTGTGTGTGTGTGTGTGTGTGATTGAGCGCTGCCTTCTTCACATGCATCCTACTTTTACGTCAGAAAGTGTCTCTCTGTCCACTGAGTTACAGAAAGGTCGACAGGAGGAGCAGCTAGTCCCAGGACACTAGGAGTAGGAAGAATCTTTCTGATCCGCTTGCTTGATGCAGACAGAGCTACCTTGAGCCTTCTGCTCCTTTACATCTCAGAGCAGGGACTGCGGCTGCGATCTGTGATGCAGGGGTAGGGATTGAGGGCATAAGGAAACGGGGGACCCCGTGGAGCTAGGAGTTACAGAGAGAAATAAGGAGGGCCCTGGGGAGGAGGTAAGGGCTGGGGACATAGAAGGGGCACAGACACGAGCAGAACGGGGCTGTGAAGGGGTGGTGAATTTGAGGGCTGCGGAAGGAAAGAGGTTGCGGGAAGCGAGGTAGGAGCCCAGGGGGCCAATACGCAAAAGCCACTGCCAAGGCAGCCATCAAGTAAACAAGTCAGGCGGTAATCCGAGTCCTCTGATGGATGGCCCCTCCACATCGCCTGCCTGAGCCCTGCGCGCTGCGAGCTTTCGCCCTGTACACCTAGACCGCTTACTGCCGAGGCCGGGTGCTTCCCGAGACCGGGTGCTTCCCGAGACCAGCCTGGGACTGCAAACAAAGTGGGCAGCAACCGTGGCTCCTCCCCTCCTCTCTCGGTCTGGGGACGAGGCCAGAACTGATCCCGGAGCTGGATTGGTTCTGGGAGGCAGCATGGGGCTGGACCCCGGTGGCCCTGCTGGGGGCGTCGCCCCAAATGACACCCACCGCCCCCAGGTTCTGCCAATCCCCGGGCACGCCGGGCGAAGGCGCCGGGGAGCCCCCGCCCCTCCTGCTGGTTAGCGTCAGGCGTGACGTTTCACGTGATGAGTGGGAGCGCGGGGCGACGCGGGGAGAGGAAGGAGGGTCTGAGAGCTACAGAGGCCAGGAGCCCAGAGCCCAAGAGAGTGTGAGTGCTCAGGTGGTGTTCTGGGGTCAGGCAAGTAGAGGGTTGAGGGCTGGGAGTTGGAGAGGGTGGCCTGCCTTCTCAGTCTTTTCCGGATTCAGAATATTCGTCTATAGGGAGGTTCATGGGGCATGAGAAGAGGTTGGTTGGGGAAAGAATGTCAGGGTGGGGCTCTGTGTGGTCACACATTCAAGTGTCTGCAACTGATGGATATGGGCTATATGTGGAGTGTGTGTATGCTTGCAAATAACAGTCTTGCAAGCTGGTGAATGCAGGGTGTGTCCACCCTGTTTTTATGTCTGTGTAGCACAAACGTGATGGTGTCTTTGTGTGTGGGTATGTGAGTGTCAGTCTGTGAGAGGGAGGGAGGGTGTGCCTGCCTGTAAGGGAGGAAGTGTGGTTGAAGAGGATTAGTCATTCTGTAGGATTTTACCCAATGCAGCCAGATGGCTGTTTCAGGCTTTCCTCTCTGTGCTGGGTGGAGGGGGCTCTTACTGAATCCTGCCCCTTTCTGGAGGCAGGTGGCTCCAGGAGAGGTGGATGGCTGTCTGTGCCAGCCCTGCCCAGTTGGGGAACAAGGAGAGCCTTGGGCCATTCAGTGTGGGTTGAAAATACACACACATTCACATAGTTGGCATCAGAGTCCCTGTGTTTGAGATCTGGAATAGATAAGCCCTGGGGTGGCCAAAGAGCTCCTGCTCTCCTTCAATCAGGATCTAGGGTGTGGGATGGCTTATGCCATCTTCCCAAACAGCCTTGGGAGTTTGTATCCAGGTCTCAGGGCAGCAAGGGCCTAAAGCTGACATGAATATGGATGTGGAATGCATATAATATGCATATTTGTGCATACAGAGCACAAGAGTCGCTGCATGGGATTAGTTGCTGCTCATGCATCAACCACACACACATAAATCCTCACTCATGAAAATCTGCACAGGCCGGAGCCCAAGATCTGTTTTCCCGGGTCTGTACCCCACCCCCAGCCCCTCTAGTGGCAGTAGGTCCCTGGCCAGGACATTGCCTAGAAAACAGCTCCTCCCCCCACTGTTGCTTACCTATCTAGAGTCACCTTGAGCACTAGAAGGAATTGGCGATAGGCCCAGGGACCAGGGCAGACAGGGACACCAATGGCTCTCCCACGTTGAGCCCGTGGACACCCTCCTCCTCTGATTCTGGTCCCTGCCTTGCAGAAAATGGGTGAGTTGCCCTTAGATATCAACATCCAGGAACCTCGCTGGGACCAAAGCACTTTCCTGGGTAGAGCCCAGCACTTCTTCACTGTTACTGACCCCCGAAATCTGTTGCTGTCTGCGGCACAGCTGGAAGCTTCCCGGAACATCGTGCAGAACTACAGGTGACCCCCTTCCCCATCTGACCTTGTAACCCAGGGTCTCATTCCCTGCCTTTAATACAGTACCTTTTGCACCTGTCTCCCCAAGCTTGAGAGTGACCCTTTCCTACCCCTCATTCCCTGGCTTTATCTTTTGAAATCATGGACAACTATGGCACAGAGCTTTAATCCAAAAGATTTTAGGGTGTTTGGGTTTAGGAGATGGCATTGATACTTATAGGTGGGGGGCTGCTCTATGCCTTTACAAACGCTCTATAGGGACCCATCCCACTGCTGGACCATCCTCTGCAAGGACAGAGGGTCTCAAAGTTGAGTCCCAAGGAGGTAAGAGGGCATCCCCCTTATCTCCAGGGGGAAAAACCGTTGCAATATCCCTAGACATTTTTGACCCATTGGGATCCACCCTAACCCATGAACCAGTATTTTGGGCAGAAATACAAGGGCAGCCATATTTGTGTGGCTAGAAGAAAAGTAGAAATAGGAGTCCCCTTTCTGGGAAGATTTGATTCTCTCCCAGAGACAAGGAGCTCCTTTATTCTGAGATCGGGGACCACAGTGCTGGGTCCTTTGCCCAAACTTCCCCTGAGCCGTGTGGGCAGGGCTTAGGAAGACATATCTGCCCCACTAGAATTACCTGTTTGCTCCCTGCTAACCTCTGCAGGGCCGGCGTGGTGACACCAGGACTCACTGAAGACCAGCTGTGGAGGGCCAAGTATGTGTACGACTCTGCCTTCCATCCAGACACGGGGGAGAAAGTGGTCCTGATTGGCCGCATGTCAGCCCAGGTGCCCATGAACATGACCATCACCGGCTGCATGCTCACCTTCTACAGGCATGTCCTGTCCCATTTGTCCCCTCCCTGAGCACTCTGTCCAAGCTAGAGTGTAGCTTGACGTAGGTCCTTCCTCTCTGGGCCAGTGTGGGCTGAAAATGGTGGGTGGGGGAGAGCTTGTGTTCGAATCCCTTCCATTCCTCAGAACTCAGCCCTGCAAGTCCTCCCACCCCAGAGACAGGGGGTGTGTTTGTGTAAATGGGTAGGGTCATGCAGGAGTCACCAGAGAAGGATCTAGGGCCACCACCTGGTCAGTCCTGAAGGTTTGGGAGTAACCTTTGGGGTTTCATTATCGGGGCCCGAGGATGAGGGACACTAGAGGGAGCAGAAGTGCCTTTGTTTCCTCAGGAAGACCCCCACCGTGGTGTTCTGGCAGTGGGTGAATCAGTCCTTCAACGCTGTCGTTAACTACTCCAACCGCAGTGGCGACGCCCCCATCACCGTGGGGTGAGTCATCCCCGGAGATTCTTCTCCTGGCCCACCATGGCTCTTTCCTGCTTGAGCCTGTTCCCTCACTGCCCATGAAGCCAGTTGCTTCCTGCCCTCCTCTCAGCCTATCCTTCTCCACTTTCTTGGCCTGAACTTATGGGGTCCTCTTGTGTATGCTTTGGGGGGCCCACTCTTCTTCAAGGGGAGGAGTGGAGGCTTCCAGACAAGTCTCCCCTGGAGCCAGGAGGCATTTCTCTGCAATGAGGCCACCTGCCCACACCTCATGTGTTGAATATTTGGCATGTCCCTGAAGGAAAGAACCACAGACTGGACTGTTTACCTCCCCTCTTGTGTTGTGGCTTTTCCACCCATAGGCAGCTGGGAACAGCTTACGTGAGTGCCACCACCGGGGCTGTGGCCACAGCCCTGGGCCTCAAATTCCTCACCAAGGTAAATGCCCCCATTCCACTGGTCCCCAGTCACCCTTTATTCACCTCCTTCATCCCCGTCACCCCTCCCCCTCGACCTGCAGGCTCCCCATATCTCTCCCTAGAGTTCTTCACCATCTGGTTGCCTTCAGGGCCACTAAATGATATCTTTCCTCCCCCAGCACCTGCCCCCCCTGGTTGGCAGATTTGTGCCCTTTGCAGCTGTAGCAGCTGCAAACTGCATCAACATCCCTCTGATGAGGCAGAGGTGAGTGGCCCCCACTCCTGGCCTGTGCACGCCCACCGGGCATGGGGGCATACCATCCAGCCATGCAGACCAGCCAGAATGGGGACTCCTTCCCTGAGCGTGAGCTGCTGGGCCCAGTCTCAGTCTGGGATCTGGGGTGGGAGAACCAGCCTTTGAATCTAGGACATCTGAAGGGACCACAGGGAGTAGCTGTCCATGAGGGCATTTTGGCTAGGATTTGGGGCCTGTGACCTGACTCTCCTCACTTCCGTTCTCAGGGAGCTGCAGGTGGGCATCCCGGTGACTGATGAGGCAGGTCAGAGGCTTGGCCACTCGGTGACCGCGGCCAAGCAGGGAATCTTCCAGGTGGTGATATCAAGAATCTGCATGGCGATTCCTGCCATGGGTGAGGCAGGGGTGGCTGGGTGGGGCACAGGAGGCTCTGAGAGAAAGGGGTATGGTTCTTCAGATGTTTTGAGGACTCTGGGGGCCATAAGACTCCAGGGGGAAGTGGGAGGAACTGTGAAGGGGGATGCCCCCTCCTTAGGGTCCCGACAGTCATGCCACTAACTCCCTCCCTCCCTGCTCTGCCTCCCTTTCAGCCATACCCCCCGTGATCATGGATGCTTTGGAGAAGAAAGACTTCCTGAAGGTGGGTCACTCTCGCCCATTCTATCCTGGAAGTAGTGGTGATTGGGAGCAGACGTGAGTCCCCAATCCCAGCCCCTTTTCCAGCCTGACCTGAGTGAGTTTAAGACTTGCCACTTGTTTGCCCCACTCCTGTGCTGCCCCGTTCACCTTCATTCACTCAGCAAGAATGAATTGGGCTGGGGTGAAGGAACATTGAGGGAACAGGAGGAGAAGAAAAGGGAAGAAAGGAAATGGTTTCTATCCTAAAGGAAACTGGTGTCACGCCAGAGACCTCTGACACACACCAGGGACAGGCTATAAATATTTATTGCATACCAACTATGCACATTGGAGGAACAGAATGGTGGTCCCTCTGGTTGGGCCAAATCGAGCAGGGTATGCAGAACAGGAGGTATTTTGGAAAGGGACAAATTCATGCCACTGGGACAGGAGGAAGTGAGTGAAGGGTCAGAGGAGGGAGGCTTCCTGAAGAAAGCAACCCCTGGAGAAAGTGAGGGAAAAGAAAGAATGGCAGGGAGTGCCATGAGAACCAGTTCTGAGAGGCCAGAATGGGTGATGGAACACTAGGGAGGGTGTCCGCAAACAGGCCTGGCTGGAGTAGAACGTGGTGATCTGGAGATTCCAGCTCTGTTGTGGGCTTGAGAGAAAGAAAAGGGCCACGTATCCGAGGTTCACAGGCAGGGCTAATGGGATAGAGCTGTGGTGGGTGAAATGGGGTGGCAGCCTGGAACACGTGCCATTCCATTGTCTCTGTCTCTCCACAGCGCCGCGCCTGGCTGGGGGCACCCTTGCAGGTGGGACTGGTGGGCTTCTGGTAAGTGTGCAGGGAGTTAGCTAGGGTGTGTGGGAGTACCTTTCCATGGGGGATGTGGGCGTGTATTCATTGCTTTTAAGATGTTTACATATATCGTTCAGTCATACATTGAGTAGGTATGGTTCTTGGACATCCATAGGGCATACTGTGTGTGTTAGGGGGTGATCCCTGTCCTTGAAGGTCAACAGTATAGTTGAAGGGGTTCCAGTCTTCCATCTACAAGAGGAAACCACAAAAATTTACCTTTTGTACCATCCAGAAGTTTCATACACATTGAATTCCTGATTGTCTCACTCTCTGGCTGTGGAGCTCTGAGTCACTGCTCTGGAGGTTCTTTCCTCAGCCAGAACCTAATGCCAGAGTTGACTTTAATCTGTCTTCACCCCGAGGGACAGTCTCCAGAAATGGGATGGGGGGCAAGAAGGGAACACACTTAGGTCAAAGCTTCACAAACCTTTCCAACATTCTTCTCCCCAGCCTGGTATTTGCCACCCCCCTGTGCTGTGCCCTGTTCCCCCAGAGAAGGTAAGTGCTGCCCCCCGCCCCGAGCTTGGCTCTGGACAGGTCTCCACATCTGTGGAACCAGCTGACCTTCAGTGTGTTCTGGGAAGAGGCCTGGCAGATACTTATACTGGGGGTGGGGAATGACAGTGATCTGGGCCTTGTGGCCTTCAGTGGAGAAGATTCTTCAGCTTGGGAAGAGGAAGGATGGTGATCCCTTAGCCTGAGGGGGTTGGGTTCAGGGGACACTCAGCTGGCCTGTGCTGTTCTGTTGCAGTTCGATACACGTGAGCAGGCTGGAGCCGGAGCTGAGAGCTCAGATCCATCAGCAAAACCCCGGCATGGAAGTGGTTTACTACAACAAGGGGCTGTGAGGGAGGGTCAGCCCTGGCCCCTCCCTCTCCTCGTGCTGCTGCTTTAGTGGAGCCTTGCCACCCTGCCACTTTCTCTTCTGCCTGGTACTGGGCAGGGGCCTTGGTAGTCAGCAGCCATTGAGACCAGCAATCCATTAGGCTGGGGGAGGTACCCCCCCATCAGCCTTTTTCTCTCCTCTCTGATTTCAAAGAGTAGGGTCACGTAGTCCCTTTCTCCTGTGCTAGTGTGTCTACTTATGTACATATGTGATATATGAGTGTACATGCTGTCCTGGAAGCTAGGAGCAGGCGTGCTGTCCTGGGATGTCCTGCTGTCTGGCTTCTCTTCTTGGCCTCCTGCCACCTGCCAGCCAGCCAGGCCACAGAACTTCCTTGCCTAAACAGTTCCACTGGCCAAGTCAAGTCTGACAGCACATTACCACTTATGGACACAGGAAGAGCCCCAGGGTCTCAGGACAGACTGAGGGACACTAGCAGACCAAATGGGGCTGAAGCCTTCAGATTTCTGCTTCCTGGCTCCCAAAGCTGACTCAGGAACTGGCAGAGGAACACATGTCAGGCTAAGGGAGGCAGGGGGCTTATACCACCCCCCACATCCTGGAATAGATCATTTCCTCTTCTCTACCAGAGCAAAGGGGTGTCAGTATCCTGTACTACTCTTGCCATCTCCTCCCTCCCCCCCACCCCACATTGCAATGTGGGCATCTTCAGGCACAATCCTAGGAGTTCTTGGTCCACTCTGACAGCATAACCTCAAATCTAAACTCCAATCCTCTCCCTCACTAAAAAGCCACAAAGGCAGAGAAGCATTCCCCTTTAAGAGCTCCCACCGTACCCTCTTACTGAGGGACACAGCTATGGGAACAGCGCTTAAACTCCACAGGTATCCAAGTGGGTGTAACTAGTACGTCCTCAAGGGCACCTAGGCCCTAAGACAGGGAATTTTGTGTTCCATTGACCCTTGTTAGACATTCAGCAGAACCCCTACCTTAGCTCCTTCTATTTCTTGAGGCTTGGCCCTGCTCCCACCCCAATCCCCATCCTCAAGAGGCATCAGCATCTGGTGTAAAGGGGAGGTGCGCTTGGGGATAGCGTATGTGCTGGTAAACTCAGAGTGTAGAGTTGCACCTTGACTCCAACTCCCATGGCCTCTGGCCGAAGTGGTAGAGTGGAAGGCCCCCAGAGGGATCCTCTAAGAGTACTTCCCTGCTCGCCCAACCAGCCGCCACCAGTAGTAAAAGCTATGATGCCACTGTTACTCAATAAACTGAAAACCTGTCTACTTTTTGATCTGCACTTGATTCCATGTCCTGAGTGCCCAGGAAGAGCCTAATGCCTATGGCCTTCCCTTCTTTCCCCACCAAGTCCAGGTCTTAGTCTCTCCCCTCCCCTTCTGTAGGGAGCCTCATCTCCCGGCAGAGGGCGCTCTGAGATTAGAAAATCAGTCTTCCATCAGCACCCTGAGTACTAAAATAGAGGGGATGTAGGTAGATGCCTCCACTTTCTATTCCCTCAGCTGATGGAGTCCTGGCTTCATTTCCTTCACTAGGGCGGGAGCTGATCACATACCTATATACCTACTCAGGCTCTGGGCTTTTTGGTTCCTTTAGGTATTTGGCATGGGGTGATGGCCTGTGGTTCCCCAGGGAGGCCTCTGTATAGAGGAAGGCTAAAGAGCTAAGGATTACTCATTCATCAGAGAGAAGTTGTTAGGGCACTGAAACACCCTCCACACCCTCCATGCCCCCACTGATACAACACAAGAACAAGTCTGGCAGGGACCATTTGCCACTTAACACCCTTTTCCCCCATCCCAGTGTCCTCTACTCCCTCCTTGCTTATATGTAAATGCCCCCTTTTTTGTTCTGGGAAAAATTAGGCCAAAAGTTCATGCCTATGTACAGCTAATGAGAGCTACTACTAAACAGTTTATAGTTGCCTCTCGTACCCTAAGAGTAAATATGAATGACTCTATAATAAAATCCATTCCCTACTCCCTGCAGAAAATACCTCTCATCTCTCTTTGTTTAGCCCAAAGCTCTCACACTAGGTGGTAGGGAGACATCTTTAGGGCTGAATAGTCCCATAGCAGCCTGAAGTGAACCTGCTACTTTGGCCTGGGCTCGCTCACTCCTCTTGAGAAGTAGAAGTTATATAGGCAGTGGCAGTGACACCAGCTACTGTTCACTGAGTCCTACTGTGTGGTGCCGGGTTTAATGAAACAAAGTGCTTTAGTCCATTATCTCTTTTGATCGTCACAGCCACTCCTGTGAGACCAAACATGTTATGTTCATTCTTAGCAAAGACACAGACTTGAAGACATTAAGAAATTTGTCCACAGCTACACAACTAGTAGGTGGTGGAGTCAGGATTCAAGCCGAGCTCTGTGTGACTGAAGCCACTATTCCATGCTCCTTCCTCCCCTGCCAGCTGCAAGCCAAACTTGAAGTCATTTTCCTAGTCCCTTTGACATTCCAGGCCAGCAAAACTGACAGGCCCACAAATGTTTACAGACCTTTCTACAAAAGCCCCTGAAGAGTGTCCAAGCTTGGGGGTTTATAGCTGAAGGGGTAAAAGCAAAGATTCCCATTCTTGATGACATGGAAAACCAGTTTCAATTCTATCCTCTTCTGCCAATCTGGATCAGCACCTCCCATCAAGCCCACTGGAGCCCTGGATCAACTCTTGAAACCTCTTTCTGCAGTTACACCTTTGGTCTTTGGTATTCCTCTTGAAAAGAGGCCTTGCACTTTTACTGGAAAATCTGTGTAAGATTAACCCACCTGGGTGGTGGGTGCAGGGATCTCTGTAAAACACAGCCATTAAGAACCTTTTATAACAATTATCTGTGCTTTGCAGATAACACTAAACCATGTCAGAGAGAAGACTGGCTGGGGCATCAGTGGACAAGTTAGGAAGGAATGCTTTCCTGCCATCTTTCCTTCCTATTTCCACACCAGTGTCTCAAAGCAAAAAAAAAAAAAATAGCTTTAGGCTAACTTCACAGGCTCTCTAGAGGGAAGTCCTAGCCAGATACGTTTTCCAAACTGCCTTCACATACTTAGACTTTTCCATGGAAGTCAGCATTTGGGCAGAGGTAGCACTTTTCTCATTGGAAAGTAATCTGCCCCATTCTTGGGCCTCCTCTCTTCCTCCTAGTCTTCCAGACTCCAGGAGACTTTTCTGGTAGCCTGCGTCTGCGTCCTTGGCCTCCCTCCCGTGCCGTCTTCCCCTCGCCTGGCCTCATCTGCTTCAGAGCTCCCACCCTGCCCGTTATTAAGAAAGACCACAACCCTCCCCCTCTCTCAGCCCACAGTCTAAGGAGAAAAACGGCTTGGGTCTGGAGCGCTGGCTTACCCTGGCTATAGAAAGAGGGCCATGTGTATCCTGCTCTTTTCCCGGGTCACTGGGACTGAGGCCGACATCTTAGGGACAGGTTAGTCCCTAATGGTTAGGGCCAGCTTCAGCTCCGGGCCTGTGGGTTCATGCCAATCAGACTAGTCTAGTCCCAGCGGATCCGGTGCCCCACGGGTCAGAGCCAAGCCTCCCGACTCCATTTCCTCCCAGTCAAGCTTGTCAGTCTCAAGTCAGCCCCAGACCGGGATTCTGTCTGTCACAGGCAAGCCACGCCCCTGTGGGATGTAGCCAGTCAGGAGCGTGGTCCCTGTCAGTCAAAGTTAGGCTCGGCTCCACCTCCTTCCAATTCCCTGGCAACAGCTTTAGCCCGGCAGGCCTGAAATACAATTCTTCGCTACCTGAGCCTGGAACCGTGTCTCAGGTACGCTTCCCGAGTGACCTCGGTCCTGGACCGCTAAATCCGCCAAGTCCCCTTCCTCCGTTCCAGTTTCTAAGCCCGTAAGCACCTCAGTGCCCGCCCTTTGACTTCCTACCCGGAAATCCGCGAGGTTTTGGAGGATTCATGCAAGGCCTCTCCTGGGTCTCAAGCCCTGATTTTTTCAGCGGCCTTTGGAGCTATTGGCCCTTTTGCGCGGTTCGCCCCTCTCCCTCTCTCCGCCCTTGCATCCCTTGTTCAGGAAACGTTTACTAAACTCTGCTAAGAGTGGCTCTGTGCCAGACTCTGGGTAGAAATAGCTTGTTGGGTGAACAGAGTCCCTTCTCCAGGGACACAGAGTCCCTTCTCATCTTTAGGAACACAGCCTGTGCCCAGCAGTCATTAAGGCGCCTCTCCCAGTCCTCATCTCGGGTCCTCCTGTGGGGCAACCTTTTGCTACAAATTGTGGCAGAATCTTGACCCAGTTGGATCATTTCCCAAAAGGGAACTTCCTGAGTTGCTCCCTGCTCTCTTGCTATACACACACATCTTTTTCCCTTTTGGCACTCCCAGTACAGGCTGCCAGAGGGACCATTGCACCATCAGTTTGGGGCCACAGCCTCCTCCAGCTTCCTCCCAGGCTTCTTCCATCAATTAGATTTTGCAACTGAATAATGACCAGGAGAATGTGGGAGGAACCCTGCATAGCTGGGGCTATAGCCACTCCTCCCTCCTTGCCCCCATATATCCCGTAGGAAAATAACCCCCACCTGTAACAAACAACAGGCAGCTCCTTCAGAGTGAAATGTTTGCTTATGGAACAACAGTCTGCTATGTTAATCTATAAATTAACCAATAAACCATCTATGTTATTTTCTGACTGAAGACCTCTCCTCTATCACCAGCAAGTCCTCAATCAATTGACAGCTTTCATTTCATTCATTCGTTCATTCATTTATTCATTCATTTATGGGTGTGTAATGATGAAAACAACTGTATTCTTTCTCACCACACTCTGTTAAACTTGTTTTGTAGAAATTGACAACTTTTATTTCCCAGCAGAAGCACTTCTGATTTGGTTTAATTGAAGTTATTTTGTGGAAAACAGCAGAGAATAATTGTGGCTAGCTTCAGTACATAGGGGGTGTATTGGAAGGATTTGTCTGTAGCTCTAAGAACCAAAGATGGAGCTAACCAACTTGGCCTTGGAAAGGGCAGGAAGCTGGGCAGCTGGGGGGCGGGGGGAGCTCAGTAACTGGAGTTTATGGGCACTGCTACTAAGATATAGTTTCAACCATCTCCAGTCTCCGATCTCTCCATTCACGTTTCAAAAATTGGTACAGCTTAGATCAGTTGTCTATCCCTAGGAGGTGGCCAGAGGTCAGGGTCAAGTTGCAAGGACATTGAACATCATTAATTCAGGTCCACCTCTGTGGTTGGGGCTGTGCCCAAAGTAGGGCAATTGTTGTGAGCTGGGACTCACCCTGATTGGTGTTTATTACAACATGTTTTATTATTGGTCTTATAGAGATGTACAAATGATTCTCTCCAGTTTAAATGAAACCCCCCCCCCCCCGAGGGCAGGCACCATATTTTAACTTTTTCTCTAATTGTGATAAAAAACAAATAACAAAATTTACCATCTTAACCATGTTTAAATGTACAATTCAGTGGTGTTAAGTATATGGGGTCTGACGTTAAGTTCATGAACTCATCCTAGAAAAAGTTCTACATACCTCATTGCTGAATATCACTACAGTCATCTTCAAAGTTCTCCCCTTGGGAAAATATGCACCGATGCCAGCACCTAGTCCACCCTTCAAAGCAATTTTGGAACTCTTTTTCTGGAATGGCCATCAGAGCTGGTGTCTTATTACCCTTGATGTCCTGAATGTCATCAAAATGTCTTCCTTTCAATATTTCCTTTATCTTAGGGTAAAGAAAGAAGTCATTGGGGGCCAGATCAGCTGAGTAGGGAGGGTGTTCCAATACAGTTATTTGCTTACTGGCTAAAAACTCCCTCACAGACAGTGCTGTGTGAGCTGGTGCGTTGTCGTGATGCAAGAGCCATGAATTGTTGGCGAAAAGTTCAGGCCATCTAACTTTTTCACACAGCCTTTTCAGCACTTCCAAATGGTAAACTTGGTTACCTGTTTGTCCAGTTGGTACAAATCCATAATGAATAATCCCTCCGATATCAAAAAAAGGTTAGCAACATAGTTGCAACAAGTTTATTAACTTAATTGTCAGAACTGGTATCTAGGGACAAGCTTCACTTTGCCTGGGGGACTTTTCAAGCTACACTACCCTTAAGATTCTGAAATGCCTCCCTGGGAGGACATGTCCTACAGGCTGTAAATCACTAAGGCTGTCAGCCATTGTTTCTGTTGTAAATATGTCACCTTTACTTAGATTTCTTGAAGAGTAAAACAAATTGAGAACCACTGTGTTAGTGACCTTACCTAGGACCAACACATGAGTAGGGATTTTGGATTCCACATTCATTTATTTAGCAAATATATATTAAGTACCTACTGTAGATCAGGCACTATTATAGGTGCTATGGACACAAAAGTGGAGATATGAGTTGTTGTTTAATGGGCATAGAGTTTCAGATGTGCAAGATGAAAAAGTTAGAGATCTGTTTCACAACGTGAATACAAGGTCTGACAATTAAGCTCATGAGCTGTTGCAATGATGTTGCTAACCTTTTTTTGATATCAGAGGGACTATTCATTATGAATTTGTACCAACTGGACAAACAGTTAACCAAGTTTACCGTTTGGAAGTGCTGAAAAGGCTGCATGAAAAAGTGAGACGACCTGAACTTTTCGCCAACAATTCATGGCTCTTGCATCAAGACAACGCACCAGCTCACACGGCACTGTCTGTGAGGGAGTTTTTAGCCAGTAAACAAATAACTGTATTGGAACACCCTCCCTACTCACTTGATCTGGCCCCCAGTGACTTTTTTCTTTACCCTAAGATAAAGGAAATATTGAAAGGAAGACATTTTGATGACGTTCAGGACATCAAGGGTAATAAGACACCAGCTCTGATGGCCATTCCAGAAAAAGAGTTCCAAAATTGCTTTGAAGGGTGGACTAGGCGCTGGCATCAGTACATAGCTTCCCAAGGGGAGTACTTCAAAGGTGACTACAGTGACATTCAGCAATGAGGTATGTAGCACTTTTTCTAGGATAAGTTCATGAACTTAATTGTAAGACCTTTGTATGTCCCTACATAGATGGCCAGCAAAAGAAGCTCAGCCCTCCCTCCTCTGTGTCTCTCCCGGAGTCCCAAATGCAGGGAGGTGAGGGAGAGAGTGTCTCACATGTAATCAGAGCCACTGTCTCCAACTCTGTTGTCTGTCTGCTTCCCTGCACATGCCAATGCCTTTTCCCTTTGACAGTACCGTGTGGTACTGATGTACCCTCCACCTGTGCAGTTTCTTGGGGGTGGCACTGAGCTGCTATTATTTAAGACATGCTGGAAAGGAGACACATTCACCTTATTCTTATCCAGTTCCTATCGAGGTGGTCCCACAGCAGTTGCTTGGGCCTCTGGTGATATAGTTTCATTTTCATGACCTCCTTTCCAAGGCACCAATGCACAGTGGGGGTGGGGAGTATCGCTGGGTAGTGGTGATGTAAGGTCACCCTACAATATACCTGGAAGCATTGCTTTTAATGGTACTCATGCCTTCTGCTGAGTCTGGTTCATCCTGCTGGACTTCTTCATTACTGCTAGTGATTTTCTGCAAGCTGGCTTCCAACACCTGACCCTCCAGGTTGTCAAACTCCTTTGCGTACATCTGGTCCCTGAGTTGCGGATAAGATTCAAATTCTTTTCCTTTGGTCAAATCAGATGACCTCTATTCAATTGTCCCAAACTTTCCAAGACCTCTAAGGAGGCTTGTTGTGAAAGGAACACAGGCAGCCTCCCTAAATCTGCAGTTTCCAAACTGTGTACTGAAGCACCCTAGAGTGCCACACTGAACTCATAGGACATTTTAAGTTTTTGAGGAGAACCGAGTCCAGCAATACTTGACTTCTGTTGGACGCTGCACAGACTACTAGCTCAAACTCACAGTTTAAAAATTAGATTGTGGTACGTTACTTTTAATGTCTTTGCAAAACTGGGTTTTTGATGACAAAAAAGCAAGAACTGTGACCCAAAAAAAGCAAGAACTACACAGAAGTCATTGTGGAACAGGAAACAAGGGTGGCAATGTCCAGGCTGATTCCAAGTGTTGAAAAGTTGTGCAGAGTCCAACAGGCTCACACATCCCATTAGTAAATAATTGAGGGTAAAAATGACAAAAATATTCTTTTTTCCTTCCAGTTTATGTGTATTAGTTTTTTTAAACAGCTGCAAAGGAGTTAGGACATAAATGCTTACGTTGTTTGGACCGAAGTACTTAAAGGGAACTGTTAACTATTTCTTTTGGCCTAGGGTGCTGTGATAAAATTACTGAAAACATAAGGGTTCCATGAATGTAGAAAATTTGGGATTCCCTGAATAAATGAATGAAGGGAAAAATGAAGGAATGAGAGAACAGCTCTGGGTTGTATTTGGGTCTCAGACCTGCCCCCTGTAAACTCACTGCGTACTATGTAGGAAATTTTCTTTTATTAAATTTTTAATTATTCCTTCTGGGATGTTATAAGCTTCTTTCAGTGATTTTGGTTGCTCATAACTGGATCAGAGAGTGGTGAAGTCCTTAGGGACTGGGGATGGTGGTGGTAACTTGGAAGCTAGAGTAGAATTAGCCGGTGCAAATCAGAAGATCAGAAGCAAAGGAGAAAATGCAGGCTGAGGACAGTGGGCTCCCTCCCTCCCTGGCTCTGCTCTGCATCTCAGGCTGGGCTGCACAAGGTAGCCCAGTCTCCTTAGTGAACTCCATCCCCAGAGAATTGCCCCACACTGCGCCCCCTCGAGGCCGTACCGGGTTTGTTGGATGGGACCGAAACCACTGGAAATCTGAAGGCCTTTGAGCCCCCATCCCGTGGAAGGGAAGGGTGGCCGTCGCTGGGGCCCCACGCAGGTCTACGTTTCTCCCTCCTTTCCCTCCCGCATCCTCAGGTGACTGGCGGGCGCCTACCCGGCGCTAAGACGATTGAAGCGGCGGGTCCCTAGCTCCCAGGCTCATACATTAAAGATGCGGAGGCGCCGGGAATGCGGTGCCACAAACATGAAGACAAATTTTAATCCCGAGCAAGAAGATGCCGGGAGATGGGGGGCGCGAGAGAAAAATGAATTAGGTTTTTATTATGTGTTTTATTATGCTGTAATTGAACAGGATTAGGTGAGAATACAATATATTTCTGATGCAGCTGAAAGGGGGAGGGGGCGGGAGAGAGGCTGACAGCGAGCAAGAGACAGCGAAGCCCACAGAGAAGCGAGGGCTCCAGGATGCAGTGGATCCCAGGGGAGGGCGGAGGCGCGGCGCCGACCGGCTGGGGGGTGCCGACCCGGCACCACCCCCCGCCCCGGGCAGTTTGGGCCAGAAGGTGTGTGTGTGGTGGGGGTGGGAGTGAGAGGGATGCTTTGGGAAGACTGAGTTAGTAACAGGTCCTGCTAGCTTATGCTGGAGGAGGGGACGGTCTCGAAAGTTGAAGGGTTGGGGGCTCACAAGCCCTCACCAGAAGGAAAAACTAATTACACACGGGGAAGGAGTAGCGGCTGTGAAAAGACAAGAAGCTCTGGAGTTACTGGGGTCCCGGAGGCCCACGAAGTCACATTTGCTCCCAAAATCTACCCCCTGCGTACGTCGGGCACAGGCCTAGTAGGTCAACAAATATCGGAGCGCCCACTTTGTGCCCGAGCTTATTGCATGGTGCGCTTATCTCAGACACTCCCCCTCTCCTCGTGTACAGCCCAACTCTGGTCACCTCTGAAAAGATCCATGCCCTTGCAGGTCTAACCCAGCACCCCTCCCCCAGCACTGCGTCCCCAGGAAGCTTCCTCCGCTGAAGGGCGCCTGGGTGAGCCCCAGAGCTGGGCTGTCAGCGCAGGGGTGAGTGAACCGTCTTCTCGCCCCCGGAACCGCCTCCCTCCCCGGAGCTCCCTTCTCGGTCCGCCCCAGCCCGGCAGCTTCATTAAGGGCCGCCGCCGGCTCCGCTTCTCACCTGCTGCAGCGCCCCTCGCCCCCCGCCAGGGACCCGCTCCTGGCGGTGATGAAGAGGCCCATTAGCTGCTTCTACCTTTAGGGCGGACTAGGCCTCTCTCCCCACCTCGCAATTAGGACATTAGAAACCGTCAACCAAGATTAATAGTTGCCCGGCTCCGGGGCAGGGAGATGAGCCCAGATATCGCTGCAGAGCCTCTCACTCCACATGGGCCAACCTGGTGCGGGCCGGGCGTACCACCTGCCGCCGCCATGCCTTCCTCCGCCTCATTTTCCGGCCTTCAGGCGCACCTGAGGCTCTCAGGTGAGACCCATAATGGTGTCGGGAGTACAGGAGATCGGAATCCTATTCCGGATGCTGGGTCTCCGACCCGGGCGTCCTCCAAAGCAAGTCGAGTGGGGAAGGAAAGTGCGCCCCCTGCAGGGTACTCTCCCGTTTTCCCCACGGGCTCGATTGAAGGACTTCTGATCTTTGCATGAAGGACTGACCATTGCTTTCTAGGAAAGACGTCATCAAACCCCTCTCCCCCATGTCAGTTCTCTTATTCTCACTCATTGCTCCCTGTCATATTTTTCAGCATACTCGTATGTACCATATGCGTGCTTTTACCTTTATTTTTGATAGTATCATTGATGTCTGTCTCTCCCATTGGATGGTGGGCTCCCGGAGGAAGGGACCATTGTGTTGCTCACCAGGGGCTCTGCAGCGACTTCAGTAATTGTGAGTTGAATGAATGAGTGGGCAACAGGCTTGTTCCCTGTTTGTTTGTTTGTTTTGTTTTGTTTTTATTGAAACATCTGTTTCCTATGCTAGCTTCCCCCACCCCTTTCTTACACCCTCATAGCACCTGCATTCATATCATAATTGTAACTGATTAATTATTTCTGTATTATCAGTTCGATGTCTTCTCCCCTTTGAAGCCAGAAGGTCCAGGAAGGTAGACAAGGGCTGGACACACAACTGCATTCTGCCTGCCAGCCAGGAGCTCAGCACTTAGTCGGACAGATCATAGTTGTTGAGGGCTCAGGAACCTGAGCTCTTCCAACCCCATTCTTTTGAGGACTCCATGGCCTGGAGAGGCAAATGACTTGCCTGAAGTCACACAGTCAGCTAGAATCAAAGCCAGCATGAAAACAACTTTTCTCTCCAACACACTACGATTTTTCTCCAAAAGTCACATCATCTGGGACCCAGAGGAATCTCCTTCTGAATGCTGAGTTTCCTAAACCTTGGGGGAAAGTGTGAGGCTGTCCCTGGTATCTCTTCCTTTGGTCATGGTAGTCATCAAGAAGTAAAACTTTCACTCTCCCTACAGGGGTCTGAGCCCCAGGGACGCCCTATTCTGTGTCAATAGGGGTACATTCTTTCCTTTTAGTCTCAAATCTAGTTTCTTTTCCTTGGATGTAAAACTAGGGGAGCCCCACCTCTCCAGCCCTGCCTGGAAGGATATGAACTGTCTCTGATCTCTCCTCCACCACCCCCATGCCCTCCAGTAGCATCAGGGAAAAATAATGATTTGGGAGAAAAAAATGCAGGGAACTACAAAGGGAATGCTAAGTCGGAGAGAGTGGGGGCCTGAGCTCTTCCTTCACTTCATTACACCCCTGCTGTTACCTCTCTAGAACCCACTTACTCTAGGGGGAAAGGGGCAGGACTGGTTTGGGGGGTAAGATCGATACTTCACTGGGTTTTGATGACCGCAGGCTTTCACCTTGCAGATAATGGGGTGAGCGGCGGTAAACTCTCACTGACAGAGCGGGCTCCCCCGGCCTTAATGAGATAATCAATACTTGTTCTCGGCTTAATTTCCATCTAATTGCTCTTTAACGACGCCGGATAATGGGCCGCCTCCTGTGAGGAGAGAGCTGGCTGGGAATCCGACCTGCCTCGGAGTCCCGCCTCTCCTCCCAGGGCGGGGTGTCTTCGCGCAGGTGGGATGCGGGCACACCAGGCTCCCGGGCGGGGCTGGAGCTCCCTCCGCCCGCCTCCTCGCCCGGCACCGCCACCTGCCCGAGGCGCTCTCAGTCCCCGCAGGGGGCGCTCCGGCCCTTGGATTCGGGATCCCAGCCCAGGCGCAGGGTTCTGGGTTCTGGGCCACCCACTTGACTGGGCCGCGGAACCGGGCAGTGCCCTCGTCCCCTGACGGCGCCTCATCCTCCCTGCTATCCACACGGCCAGGGAAGTCGCATCTGAGCACTCTGGACAAGCCCTTTCGTCCTTTTCCTTCTCACCTCCATGCACTGCTCAGGATGGTGGCCCCGCGGCCTTAGGTAAATCGCTGTGTTTCTGAACCAAAGAAGGGCTCCAATCCTATTTTTCTCTGTGAGGTAGCTGGGCTGCCTCACCACAGACCCTCCAGCAAGGAGAGGAGATGGGCAAGAATGAGGAAAACTGGGGGGGGCACACCTCAACCCCGTGGCTCAGAGGCTCACACTACCTCTAGTTCAGAGAGCCACCTGATTTCGACTCACCACGCCCCCCACCCCAACCACCCACAGCCAGGAAAGTTCTTGGCACCACCAGCAGCTGATTTCAGCTATAACTACTCTCACCTCCCACCTTCCTGGCTCAGCACTAGGAGTAGCTGGAGGTTCTTCCCAAGGCCTCTCAAATGTCCCAGCCTCACAGGGGACTGACCTGCCGACCCCACCGCCGGCCCCACAGCCCCAGAGCATTTCTCCTCTTCTCTTGATGCCGACCAGGAAGCACATTGGCTTCAGGTGACCAGATGCTATGAACAGCAATGTTCCCATCACCTCCCCACGTCTGCCGTCTGGGCACACACTCACCTGCTTGTCTACAGCTTGGCTCCCGAATCTGGGGTATTTATAAAACACCAGCTGCAGTGCTGGCTCCAGGTGCACTGAAGTTAGGCTGACAAAAATACAGTGATAGTGTATTTTTGTGTGATAGTGTGATGGTTACACTCAGGCCTTGGACTTAGGCGGTCCCAGGTTCAAGTCTCGGCTATGTTGCTTACTGGTCAGTGGGATGGGGGCAAACTTACCTACAGGTCTGAAGCTCAGTTTTCTCATTAAAAAGTAAGGTTCATAATCTTACCTTTGTAAGTCTGAAACAAGCTGATGTATGTAAATTGCTTGTCACAGGGCCTGGAACACTGAATCCATTTGATAGTTGTAGCGATTGTTGTTATTGCATGTTAGAGCTGAAGGAATCATGTAGTTTAAGGGTCATAAACTAAAGGCTATAGGAGCAGGCAGGAATCCTAAATGAGGAAAGCAGGCCATCTCAGGACTATGGTGATCTGGAGGGCCAGCCCCACCTAAAACAGCAGCCGGTACATCTCCAATGGTTGCTGGGCAGACCAGATTCCTGGTTTTTCTTTTTTTCAAGAAAATTTGGCAGTACCGGCAACTTAGATATTAGCTGACTTTTCTTACCTCCCATCTCCCTACCTCAGCACTAGGAGGAGCTGGGGGTTCTCCCCAAGGCCTCTCTGAACACCCTAGCCTGGTAACTCTGGCCCCCACATTCTGAATTTTTATGTAAAAGTTCACACAACGGAAATACTGGCAATTAAGTAAACATTTTAAAACACTGCCAAATACAACATGTCTGAAGGCTGAATTCATCCTTGTTTCTCAGAAGAAACTGAGGTGCAGATGGGTCATGGCTGCTGGCAAAGCTGACTGGAAGCCTGGATTCTAAGTTAAAATAAGAATTTCTCCTAGAAGGCCCTTCCTACACTGTGGATTTTTTCAGCTGCCTCCCACTGCAGATGCTGCCCGCTCTGCCCAGGTGCCTGGTCCCAAGACACAAGGTCTGGGTCACAGTAACCTTTTCCCTTGTGATTAACCCACATTCTTTTAAAATGTAGGGGGCAGTGTGACAGCAAATCAAGCGTCTGGACCCTGGAGATCTCAAACCCTGATTTAAAGCTCCATGTTCTACACATTTCTTGAGTTCAACTTCAGTGTGATTCTACTCAACAATTTCCCCACATGGGTCTCCCCCAATCAAAGGACAGAGTCAGCAAGAGGTTTGCTAGGCATAATTCTTCTGATTGTGCCTCTTCCTGTACCTTATCCTTGGTGAAAATGGTAGAAAACTCATGAAGGCATTTGGGGTTTTGGGAGCTGAGCATATCTACATGTAAGTCTTAGGGACTTTTGAACGTGCTCAGAGGTTCATGCTGAGCCTCAGGTTTGTTCTTTCTAGGCCCTGTTCTTTCTAACATGTTTTTTCTCTTAGTACTAAGTTGCCCACACTGCACAGAGGTAGCAGTTATTCTCTGCTCAGCATTACACTCATCATATTCTGATGCTCTCCTGGGGCTCAGGATTTTCTGTGTGGTTAGTTGCCTAAAAGCCAAGTAGCTCCTGACTAACACTCCTCTTATTTTTCATTGCCCATTGAGAAAGAATCCCACCATTTCTTCCTGAGAGTTCGGAGCATGCATTTCCCAGATTCTTGCTTGCTTTCAGGGAAACAGCCAACTCAGGGCAATCTTGGATGTTAACCAATTGCCCAGCTCCCAACAGAACCCAGCACTAAACTCAGTTGTGTCTTAAAAGCCAAAGTTGAATGTGGGATGTGAGCAAGGATATTGCCACAAACAAATGTAGTTTTGGAGTCCAAATCTTTTCCTCCTCCATGTGGTCTTGATGGGGCTCTCAGACAGATGGCCTCCTCCCTTTACAGGGATTTTCTTAGTTTTGCTTCCCCAGGAAGCAAATCTTGAGACAAGGATTGTTTGGGAGGTTATCCCAGAAAATACAGTGAGGGAGAAGGGAAGGAAGAGAAGGGAAGGAAGAAAAGCACATAAAGGGTGGTGTATTAATGAATGGGTTACCACTGAGGGTAACTGGTTCTCAATTCCACTGGAACCCTTCTGCAAGACTGGACAGAATACACCTCAGAATTATCCCACTGAAAGGAAAGGAAGCAGGTGTATTTATCCTCCAACTCCTGGCTCTCGTTGGGAACGGCTTGCTCCTGAGTCAACTCTGGCATTTTTAGCCTTCCCTGTTAGCTGAGCTCACTGTAGGGGTGGGAGGATTCCCTCAAGCAGAGACCCATGAGATTGTACAGGAACTGTCTACAGGTAACCTTTGGTGTAGCCAAGGGTAAGTGGGTGGAACATCGCCTGCATCTGCTACAGGTTGAGACTCATGTTCCAGACTGGCCAGGCCTTGGCCCTGTGATGAATTCTTGTTGAGCACATTGCCCAAGCAGAGTCAATCAAATAGTTCCCTATGATTTGACATATTGATGCTTTTTCTGGGAGCCATAACTCTGATGCAGGGTGCCTGGAAGAAAATACCAAAAATAGATTCATCAGCTGTTTGGATATATTGGTGTGATGTTCAGGAGAGAGGTCTGGGCCAGAGATAGAAATATGGGAATCATCTGGACGTTATATAAAATAATGGTGGAAGGAATGAGGAACCACTATAGAGGTCTCAGTAGAAAGTTATTTCATTGGCCTCACCTGCAGAAAATTTTCTTCAAATAAAAAGTGGATATAAGCTGGGACTGAAGAACCTGCTGCTTTGGAGAATATCACTTGTCACCACTAAATCTCTTTCTCAGTAATGAAAAGTGGACTTCAATCAGTGACCCTGGGCCTCAACCCACGCCCACAGCTGCCCCAACAAGTAGATGTAGAGTGTGAAAATGTGTGAGAGTGTTTAGCTATGACAACTAGCCTCCTCTCCCTTCACTGGCTTTTGATAATTTTTAAAGAAGCTTATAGATTAAATGACATAGTATTATAGATGCTACTAGTATTTCCCTTGGCATTAGGATGGTATTTAGAAGACCCATTTACTCACCTGTGGTTACACAAACCTATACACATGATACAATTTCAATATGAACACACACACAAAGACATATAAAAATCAGTGAAATCTAAATAAGGTCCATAGTTTAGTTAATAGTTTTGTAGCAATGTCAGTGTCCTGGTTTTGATAATTATACTATGGTTTCTAAAATGTTATTAACGGGGCAAGGCAAAAATTCTGGTTTGGTGCTAGTGCTGAGCCTGGAATGACTCAGCAAAAGTCTCAGAGCACACTGAGGCCATTTGCGTTTGTCTGGGGCCTGCCAACTCTTGATAGTTTCCCAAGAAAGAGTGCAGTGTTGGTGGGCTGGCTGCTCTAGAAAGTGTCTCTGGTGTTGGGCAAGTTGGGTGGGGCGTGGTCCCATTGAAGTTCACCAGGCCAATCAGATTCAGATTTGGCCGGAAGCAGAGGGGGAGGCCTCAACATAGGAAAGATGATGCTTGCCTCCCAGCTGTATGGGGGAAGGAGAATGCCTTACAGGGAAAATGGCAACTGTCCTCCAGCCCTCGCTTCAAGCCACACACCTCAGTCTGCCCCTCGTGTGCCTCTGACGCCCCCCTGAGTCACCATCCCTCTGCTGGAGCCCAAGGTGAATGTCTGAGTGAGTCTGAGCGCGGGTTGTTTAAAGAGGACGGCTGGGTTTCCCACGGCCTTCCGTCCCATCTGGCCGGAATTCCCACTGTTTTTCACAGCCAGATATTGTGGGGTTTCTCTTCCCAGCACAAGTACTCTGGGCTGGGGAGTCTGGTGAGAGGTCAGTATCCCTCGCTCCTCCAGGGCAACCTCTGTAACTGAGATAACCCTCTTGAAACCGCCACACGGAGGTTTGGGGCCTGTTTCGCGTCTCTGCCCCTCCTACCAGTCACGATGTGGCTGCTTTTTTATATTTTTAGTTATAGGACTTGTGTTCAGTTAGATTTCAGATGGTCTCCAGGTTGATTTTTCTATAATTTAGTTGTAATTTTAATGTTTTCATGGAAGGATGCAAGCACAGTGTTTATTCTGCCATCTTGGATTTCTATTTCTTCAAGTCTTAAAGCTTGTTCAACTTGCCTTAATGCATAGGTATTCCAGCTTTCATTTGGTAATGTATAGCTGAATTATAATGTTTATCTTACCACCCAGCTGTCCCAAGTTTTTACGTTTACCTCAACATCCTAATTTCCCTATAACAATAGTGTCTACCTTTTTATTATGAAAAATAATTTAATAAAATAGTGAGCATTATACTCACTCATTTGTCTCATTCCAAATTCACTTAGTGTGTTTATTGATGATATATATAAATATTTACACAGTTGTGATCAGTATCCATATACTTCTTTTCACTTAACCTTATTTTCCTACACGTATTTTTCACTTCAAGTTCAGCTTAATTATCTATGGTGACCCCTTTTTGACTTAACTGATTCTACTGTTCGGGGGAAGCACAATTCCTCTGTATCCATCTCCGATGAGTCAATGTAGACCATTTGCTTCATTTCTAATTCTTCCTCACAGTTGCAACCCCACTATTTTCACCAGCTGTATCAAATCAGGGCTCATGAAGTGACAGATTAGAATGTATGGGTCCTCCCAAGTAATTCTTTACCAAGTTACACACTGACCCTTTATGCCTTGTTTCATTTTAAATTGTTTATTTGTATAGGACCCATTTCATTCTGCCATTATATTTCAGTCATTTCATGGGTCAGTGGCTGAAAGTGAAGGTATGATAACCTGTAAACTCCAGGCTATAACTCACAGGGAAAGCAAACTACACTCTCTATACCTCATTCCTTCTTCAGTACAATCATCTCAGGAAATGGTGGGGAGAGGAAAAAGGCAGGACCATCTGTTCTTCAACAAATTTTAACTTCACCCTCTTCATCTAAATCTAGTCTCCTTCGGGTAGACGTGCAAAGGATACTGCCATTTGGCTTCTCTCCTTGCAGCACTCACATCTATATTAGAGAATCCTTTCCCTGTGGCCCAACAATTTTGCATGACCAGGTCAAACCGAGTCAACATTTTCAAAGTATGAATATGCAAAATATTTAGCTATTTCTTTACTATTTATGATGCAAATCGATGTTATTGAATGTGTGAATGTTTTTGGGAGCCTTAATCGATAAAGTGTCAGATAATGAGGATCTTGGAACAAAGACCAAATTGTGTCTTGGGCAAACAATTCCCTTCTAAAAGTATTTTCACAATATGTGATGTTTTCCTGGAAAGAAGTCTCTGCTTAATAAAAGCAGAATTCCTATATGGTCAACATCTTTGTGCTTACTGTATACGATAATGTTCTCGTCACCAACTGCAAGACCACCAGAGGGCGCTCGTTCTCTGTCTATCTAGCCTTCTCCAGCAGCAACACAGAAAATCAGGTTAAATTTGATTTCCAAATTTAATCCACAATTATTTACTACCGTGTTTCCCCGAAAATAAGACCTAGCCGGACAATCAGCTCTAATGCGTCTTTTGGAGCAAAAATTAACATGAGACCTAAATAAGACCGAGTCTTATATTAATTTTTGCTCCAAACGACGCATTAGAGCTGATTGCCCGGCTAGGTCTTATTTTCAGGGAAACACGGTAAGAATTTGCTGTGTCACCAGACATGGGGCTAGGTTCATGAGATACAGTGGTAAGTTAGACATGATTCCTAATACCAGATGCTTGGAGCATAGTAACGACTGAAAGTAAACAACTGGTTACAATAAAGTGGGGTAAGCTAATAGTTTCTAGGTTTGCGAAGTTTGTTGTTTAAATTCTGGCATCAAGCCTTAGATGCAGGTAATAATTCATTAAGAGATCCCAGACAATGATCTCTGCCCCGGAGGCATTTTGTTAAGTAGAGCAAGAGGCCTCTTCTTGGTGGCTCCATTAATCACCTCCCAATTTTTTTTAAAATTTTATTGGGGAATAGTGTGTTTCTCCAGGGCCCATGAGCTCCAAGTCGTTGTCCTTCAAACTAGTTGTGGAGGGTGCAGCTCACTAGCCCATGTGGGAATCGAACTGGCAACCCTGTTGTTCAGTGCTCTGGCTCTAAGGAACTTAGTTCTAAGGAACTAAGCCATCTGGCCACCCCCAGCCTCACAATTTTAAGTCTCTCCTCCCCACTCTTTTTCCCCCCAGGGCTTCCTGCAGTTTTCTTACAGTTCACTTTTGCCCCGGTGGACACTTCAGTTGCGCCCATGACCAAGGATAAGGGATCATAACTATCAGCTATAGCTGGCTCCGCCCATTCTTTTCCCGGTTTAAAATCCGCGGGCTTTTTCCATTATGAATTCCTAGACTTCCTGTTCTGATTCTCGCGACAGTTTCGAGACACCGCGTAAAGTTCCCATCCAGTCTCTCTTTTGAGTTTGAAAAGGTGACAGGGTACCTGCCTTCGCCCACGTCTTCAGAGCCCTCCTGGCGAGGAGTAGCATGTCTGCTTCTAGGAGACCCCTAAGTGATAGGGCTTGGAAAAGTGCAGGTCGGAACAGAGAGTCCCGACCACAACAGGCAACGCGACTCTCCGGGCCTCCGGTGCGCATGCGGAGCCCACCCCTCCTCATTGGTCTCGAGGCCACAGCCCCGCCCTGAACTCCGGGGTTGTTTTGGAGCCCCCAGCCCGAGAGCGGCTCCTCGCCAGGTCCTTCTGGGCGGAGCCTAAATACAGTCCCCTCCCCTGCTGCAAAGCTCAGTTCCGCCCCCTAGAAACAGAACTGCAGCGCAGCTTCTGTAAACCGCTTGAGGCCAGCGGGGCGGATCCTGGCAGACAGACCCCCGGTAGGGCGGGCGGGCCTCCAGAAATGCTCTCCTCCCCGCCCCCAGCCCAAAGTGCCACGGTGGCGCTGGGGGCCGCTGCGAGACCAAATGCCTCCCGTCCTGCTAGCCTCTCAACCATAACCTGTAATTCCGACCCGGGAGGGGCCCCGCCTACATCTCCCTGGCAGCCGGTCCTCTCGGACCTCTAATCACTGTTCATCCACAGTTGAAGCACCTGCCGGATGTGGGGAGGGAGGAGGAGGCCAGATGTGGGGAGGCAGATGTAAGCGCCCAGTCTCTGGTCCGTGCCTTGGTGGGGAAGCTGGATGGACAAGCCTACAATCGCCCCGGGAAGCCGGCCCTGGGCTGCGGGGAGACAAAGTTGGGTGGCCTTGCCCTCCAGGAGCGACCGACTTGGCACCACAGCTCCTACCGCCTCCCCACTATGCAGTTGTTCTAGCCGAATTAAGGGACTGTAAAGTCATATGGGACAGGGCCTAGTCGGTCAGCCAACTCTTCGAGCTTCCCAGACACCCCCCCCCTCCCCTACTCCCAACCCCCGCCCCATCCCGTCTCTGGTCCTCTCCCAGCTTCGGTGTCTGGTTACCGCTCCTCTATTCTCACTGTGACATTGGCCCAGGCTGGGGGGAAGTGGCCCAGGAGGGTCCTGTGCGGCTGCATAAAATTGGCAGCTTCAGAACTGGAGGGGGGGGATGGGTGCGACATCGAGGGGCGGGGAGAGGGGCGGAGGAGCTGCTCTCTGAGTCCAAGTCCGTGGGCCCTCTCAGAGATCCTCAAGCCGGAGCGGGTGGCCAGCGGGCCCAACCTATTGTTGGCCTCTGCTTTCTTTCCACTGCCTGCTTTTTCCGACTGAAGCACCGCTTCCCTGAAGGGCATAGTCCCCGACACTAGGTGAGCGCTCTGGACCCCGAGGCATCAACCCCCCTCCCTTCCCACCCTTATTAACAATTCTGTACTTCTCGAGGGGCCATCCTTCCAATCCATCTCTAGGGCAGGAAGCTTCAGAGTTGAATGGTGTGTAGTGTGGTGCTGGTGGTGTGCGTGTCTGAGCTTCATCACCCCTTCTCACCTCTCCCCAACACTCCGCTCGCCGGGAACAGTCCAATCAATTACCATCCAGCAGAGCAGGATGACCCCTAGAGGGTCACTATACCTCTGTATTGAGGGTCTGCTTAACTCCAAGGTAGCAGGGGAGGAGGCAGTGCTAGAGTCAAACTTTGGACCGAGGAAGAGTGAGGTTGCTTCTGACCTGCCGACCTGGCTGTCCTCCCTGGCAGGGTGTTACGAACGCACGCTGATGCCCTGAGTGCTCACGGAGCTTCCAGCTAACCATGCTACAGACACCCGCAGATGTCTTGGCGCTGCCCCTGCTACTGCTGCTGCTGGTGGTACAGGCGCCGCCCCCGACTGGCGCGCGGCCGTCCCCAGGCCCGGATTACCTGCAGCGCGGCTGGCTGCGGCTATTGGCGGAGGGCGAGGGCTGCGCTCCCTGCCAGCCAGAGGAGTGCGCCACGCCACGGGGCTGCCTGGCGGGCCGGGTGCGCGACCCGTGCGACTGCTGCTGGGAATGTGCCAACATCGAGGGCCAGCTCTGTGACCTGGATCCCAGCGCCCACTTCTATGGGCGCTGCGGCGAGCAGCTTGAGTGCCGGTTGGACACAGGCGGAGACCTGAGCCGTGGAGAGGTGCCGGAGCCGCTGTGTGCCTGCCGTTCGCAGCGCCCACTCTGTGGTTCCGATGGCCGCACCTACGCGCAGATCTGCCGCCTGCAGGAAGCGGCCCGAGCTCGGCCGGACGCCAACCTCACTGTGGCGCACCCAGGGCCCTGCGAATCGGGTATGCCTGACCCGGGGGCCCCACCCCCATCACTTGGGGTTCCTCGAGGCACTGCTACCCGACCCTCAAAGGCATTGGTCTCTGGCCAGCGGAGCGAAAACGATGAGGCCTCTAGTCCAGTCTAAGAGCCCATTTTCGCTGCTGGTCCACAGAGGCCGCTGCCTGAAAGTGCAGGTCCGAAGCTTTGCATGAAAGCTTTCCAGACCTTACTAGCAGAGACCAACCCTCTGAGGGTGCAGGCACATAGCCAATGGTTGGCCTCAAAACTAAGAAAGTGAAGAGACTCCCATTTTATGCCCAGACTGCTGGAGCCCAGGCAGGGAGACTTGGGTTCCTGTGAGATGCAATCAGGTTTCGTTTGGGTGGCTTCATAGAGCAACCTGTTAACCCAGTCTACCCGCTTCTCCCCCTACTTCTTTGGCGCCGAGGGATTAGTGATGGAAGGGGCTCTTCTAGCTCCTCCTCCCCCGTCCCAGGGGACTCAGGGCCATTCAAGCCTCAAGTTTTATTTGGCAGCTTTAGTAACTTTCACTTCCTGAGCCCCTTTGAGGGGTCTGGTTTGTCTGGGGCTGCCAGGAAAACAAACACCCGGTGGGGGTCCCAACACTTTCTCCCACAACTCCAGGCTTTCTGCCTGCTGCCCAGGTGGGTTTCAGGTTGTCTGCTTTTGCCACTTGGAACAATCCGGCCCCCAGAGTGGGGAGGGGGAAGGTCTGCTCTTTGGGCCTTTGCCAACTGGACCTGGTTAGAAAAGGGGGAGGGTGAGAGGAGGGAGGTGTTGGTTACAAGTCCAGCGGGATAGGGGCCTAGAGGGTGGAATGAGGACAGGGGAGCAATCAGGGACAGAGTGTGGCTGCCAAGCTGAGGTGTAGGTCTGTGTGCTTTTTTGTGCATCTTGTCTGCGCGTACATCTCCATCTCTGCGTTTGCACCCCGTCTGTACCTGCATCTATATTGGTGGTGTGTCATATCATGTTCATGGAGGTGTATTTACCTCAGCATACGTTGTGTGCTCCCACCAACATGTTCACAATGGTTCGCATATGGGGTTCTTGCTGGACTGCATGTGCTATCCTGTTCTCAGGCTTCCCACCTCCATCCCCAGAGCCCCAGATCGTGTCGCACCCATATGACATTTGGAATGTGACGGGGCAGGATGTGATCTTTGGCTGTGAGGTGTTTGCCTACCCCATGGCCTCCATCGAGTGGAGAAAGGATGGCTTGGAAATTCAGCTGCCAGGGGATGACCCCCACATCTCCGTGCAGGTAGGAGCAGGAAGCAGAGCCTCCCCGGGGCAGCCCAGGGCCTGCCTAGGGGATCCTACTGACTCCTCCTCTGGCTCCAGTTTAGGGGTGGACCCCAAAGGTTTGAGGTGACAGGCTGGCTACAGATTCAGGCTGTGCGTCCCAGCGATGAGGGCACCTACCGCTGCCTGGCCCGCAATGCCCTGGGCCAGGTGGAGGCCCCAGCTAGCCTGACTGTACTCACACCGGGTAAGGAGGAGCCCTGGAATCTGGGGCTGGGGGGATAGTGGTGGATTTGGGCCTTGGAGTGTGTTGATGTCTGTATGTGCATGTGGGTAGACACGCAAGTGTTGCTTTCCCATAGACGGGAATGTGGGCACTGACAGCCCCTCTTTCCTGTTCTTTCTCTCTTTCGCCCGCTTGTGTTCGCAGACCAGCTGAACTCCACAGGCATCCCCCCACTGCCATCCCTGCACCTGGTTCCTGAGGAGGAGGTTGAGAGTGAAGAGGGCGATGATTACTACTAGGTCCGGAGCCCTGGCCCATGGGGGTGGGTGAGTGGGGATAGCGTTCATCCCTGCTCTTGAAAAGATCTGGAAAGGGAGAGCAATGCCTCTTCACAGATAGATTGCTTAATGCCCTTAGTGGGGGAGATGTGGTGGTGGTGGTGGTGATAGGAGACAAAAATTGGAGGAGGGTAAGGAGAGAGGCAGGGGATAGGAGTGGGATACAAAGGGGCCCACGCAGGAGATGCACGGACCAACCAGGTGGAAGACAACAGCTGCCTGCTGGTCTCTAGGCTGGATGGAGGGCTGTGAGGAGTGGAAAGAGGTACAGACACAACGTGTTCCTGCCCTGCTTTCCAGCAGCCCTCCCCCCAGCCTGCTCAGCTAGTCTTCCTAACCGCCTTTCCTCACTGCTCCTGTTATTTTCCTAGTCCCCAATCTTTGCCTGGCTTCAGTTTGCCCTTCCTCAAAACTCACCTTCAAGAAAATTTCCCTCTCTCCCAAGTCCCATTTGCACTTACTAACTGCGGTCTTCTTTGCTGTTCGCTGTCTGCTGTCCAGGAGAGCACAATGAAGCCTGGTTTTCATTCAGTGCAATAAGATGGGCATTTGGGCATATTTAATTTCTCCTGTCATTCTGAAAACTCCACGAGGCCAGCACATATCTTATACCACTCTGTATTGGATGATGCCTAGCACAGGACTAGGCACAGTGGGCATGCAATAAAGATTTATGAACGAACTGAGACACACATGAACAGATGGTTCATGCAGATGTGCATACTCGTATGAAGACTGCATTTCACGGTAGTAGGACTCTGGCTTCCAGAAGCTCTAGGTCCTGCTCTCTAAGCATATGTCTGCCAGATGTACAGAGAGGGATCTTGAGCTGGGGCCTACCCTGCCCTCTAGGGAGGAAGGCTGGAGCCATCTGGGTGGAGGGAGGATATCCTTCCAATCTGCTCTCCATCAGTGCTAGTCTAGAGCTAGATTGCCTGCTCCTCTGTACATCTTATTCCCCAGGCCGAGTAGGGAACCACGCTGTAGGCAGGACCCAGTATAGAAGCATAAACTTGTTGGAGGAGGGGAGAAGTTTAACCACAGGTATGGGCTGTACCCTAAGATTCCTCTAGGAATCCACCCATTTCCCTGCTGAACGCAGACAAAGACACAGCTTGTTCCTTCATCTGCTCCAACTGTGACCTGTTCTATCCTACTGGGGGTCCCTCACAGAGCCAGACTCTTTCGTTCTCCAAAGCTCTCTCCACACTCTGTTTACCCAGCCCCAGAGACACTGGTGAGGCGCAGTGTTTATTGACTAATTAAAGAAGATGAAAGCTTAAGTTCTCAAGGCCACATAGGGTGGCAACGGCCTCCTGCACGCCTGGGCTCCGCCCGGAGCCTGGCGCCACCAGGGGAGAAATCACAGTTTGTTCGATGTCTGAGCTTGTCCTCTGGGGCCCAACGCAGGAGCCGCAGGAGCCGGGCCTCTTGAGAGGGGCGTGGTCTGGAACCCCAACCCGAAGGCTTGGCCGCCCCTCTCGCAGAACAGCAAGGCTCCTCCAGAGACTAAGCCAGAGGACAGGTCTCACTGCAGAGTCATGGTTGGAGGCCCGCGGCTCCAGGAGCTGCCCTCGACACACTTGGGGCAAATTCCGAGGCCACTGCAGAAGCAGGAGTAGGGACATGAGCAGTGTGGCGGTGGCAGGGGGCTCGTCCAGACCAGAAGAGAGGAGATGTGGGTCTGGGTCCTGCAGCAGCCTGGGAATTGTTCTTTGTGGGGGACTCCAGCCTAGCTGGGTTCAACGCCGCCCCCTGACGGGTCCATTGATGCTACCGCGCCCACCTGCAGAGCAGAGGCTCCACCCGACTCTAGAGAGTCACATGAGCCGGTACTCCTGGATCCCTTTTGCAGACTTTGTGGGATGTTCTAGTTGAGCTTCCTTACAGCCTCAGTTTCCCCCTCCGTGGCCCCGAAGGTTCAGGCCCCACAGCCTGGAATAGGAGGAACTCCTGCTGCGTCCTCCACCCCCAACCCCCCACCCCCGCCCTCGCTCCAGCGACGGGCTTTAATAACGTCGCCGGAAAGTGACATGCGATTTATTATTAAAGTAATGCGGGGACGGGAAAGGTTTAATAAACGCGCTGCGATGCCGAGGATTATTCACCGCAAATAAATGAGAGCACGGGCGGCGTTTTAATAAATAATTTCCCGCCGCTCCCGGGGGAGGGAGGGGAGGAGGAGGGGGTAGCTGAGCTGCTGCCAGAACTCCCGGCTTCGCCTCCCACGGGTTTCCAAGCCGTCGCCGCATTTTTCTTCCTAGGTTGCTCATGCCCGACACGTGAGGTTCCAGGAAAGCTGACTCGGAGCGGCCCAGGACTGGAGGTGGGAGAGGTTCTGTCCCCACCTTCCCCCACATCCCCCCTCCATCTCCAGGATTTTAAGTAGTTTGCTTAAGATGAACAAACGCTCTTCCTTCCGCCTCCGAACCAGAAATTCGGAATCAAGACGGGACGGGGACAGGAAGGGTTAAGCGGCACCAGACCCTCTCAAGCCGAGGGTCCCAGGGTCTGGCCATTCTCCTTCCAGCTTTTGGCTGACTGAGGCTGGGCCTCCAGGACAGGATGTAGGGCGTACGCCCAAGGGGGCTGTGTGTACAGGTGTGTAGGTGCCATGAGTGTGCAAATGACCCTGACCCCCATTCTCAGGCCGTCGTGGAGAATGGGGCCACCAAGTCTGTCTGCTCTTCACTACGAAGGCCCGGAGAAAGGGTCCTTGAGCCTGGTCTGAAATAAGGGATCCTGGTGAAGCCCACCCTCTGGCTTCCTAGTGAACCGGGGTGGTTTTGAGCTCAGGCTGCGCAGAACTGAAGCCTTAAGTGGGAATTCGCCCCTTGCACTGAGGCTTGGAAGCACGAGAGGATGAATCCGATTTTGGAGAGGGCGGAGACCGCAGACTTTGGGAGCACACCGCGCTGATTGGTAGGAGGGAGAGAAGGGAACGTTCCTGCTATACAAGGGCTCCGCAAGTTTTGTGCCTCTGCCGAAAGAGGCGACATCTCTGGCGACCCCTCTGGCAACACTTGGGAGTACAGGAAGTGGCGAAAGAGTGCCACCTGGTGGATATTTTGGGTTATGGCCGCCAGGTCTGGGCCATTTAATTTAAGACAGTTAAGTTGACCGGAAATTTTTGAGTAAAAAGGTGCTTCGCTTTGCATTAATTTATGTATGTGAAGGTGCACATGTATGTGTATTATATTTGTGATATCTGTGTGATATCTATGTAATAAATATCATGTTCATAGTAGTTATATGTGTATGTGTGTCTATATACCCTGTATATATGGTGTATGAGGTCTGACAATTAAGTTCACAAACTCATTCTAGAAAAAGTGCCATTTACCTCACTGCTGAATATCACTACAGTCACCTTCGAAGTACCCCCCTTGGGAAGCTATGCACCGATGCCAACGCCCAGTTCACCCTTCAAAGCAATTTTGGGACTCTTTTTCTGGAATGGCCATCAGAGCTGTCGTCTTATTTACCCTTGATGTCCTGAATGTCATCAAAATGTCTTCCTTTCAATATTTCCTTTATCTTCAGGTAAAGAAAGAAGTTATTGGGGGCCAGATCAGGTGAATAGGGAGGGTGTTCCACTACAGTTATTTGTTTACTCCCTAAAAACTCCCTTTGGTTTTGTTCATTGGTGAGTTGCTTAGGGACTATTTTTGTATACACGTTTCTCATGCCAAGAGTTTCAGTTAAGATTTTGCTAACTGTTTCTCTATCAATGTTTGCTTGGTCTGCTATGCTTCTCACAGTCAGTTGATGATTTTGACGCATAATTTGACGAATTTTTGCAATGTTTTCGTCAGTTATGTTGGTTACTGGCTACCCTGACCTCTCTGCATCAGTGACATGTTCTCCCGCCTCAGAAAAATATTTAATCATTTGTACACTGCTGTTTTCTTCACGGCATTATCCTCATAAACTTGGGCTAACATGTCCCTGATTTCACTTCCACTCTTGCCAAGTTTAACAAGAAATTTAATGTTTGTTCATTGCTCTAATTCAAGCTCAGACAGTCTCATGACAGCACACAAAAACACGCAACACCAGTAATGAACGCCACTCAGCAAGACACCGCCACACATTGACATGCACACAGCTGTGAGACACTGATATACCAAGGTTATGAAACCTTACTGAGCTGTTTGCACAGTGCTGCCAATGGAAGCATATGTGGCAAGTTCACAAACTTAATTGTCAGACCTCGTATATGGATGTATTGTTTTATGTGTGGATAGCTATATGTATCCATTTATTTGCAAGTACATGTTCCATTATGTGCCATTCTTTCAACAAATATTTATGTGCCAATGTTGTATAGGGCTGGAGCTACATCACAGAAAAACACATTGTCCCTGCTCTCATGGAGCTTATATTCTATTCTAAGATGTGCATGTAAATTAATTACATACACATATGTTTATAGGATTATATGCACATGTATGTGAAATTCTGCTAGTGTGCATCGGTGTAAGGAGTAGACAGGCTTAAACACTCTTGTGGCCTTGGAGATTCCCAGGTTTTTTGCTCAAAATCTCAGGTCCTGTCAGCTAGGACTATGCTAGTGTGCAGACAGCTAAGGGCAGAGGGAAAGAGGCTGGAGACAGGCAGATTACCTCCTAGGGCATATTTTGGTTATTTCCCCAACCCTCTGAATGACTAGATTTTTTCTAAAATAGGGCAAAGCTATGTAAGTCCACTTAGAGTAAGGACGTGAATGAAGACCAAATCTCCCTCCACTCAATGCTAAGCACCTTAGGAGGAAGAATGATGTCTCGTTACTGGGGAAGGGTAGGGATGGGGTCTGGGAGGGTGGGGATAAGAATAGGTTGTCAGAGGGCAATGATGAGGGTTGAGGGTATTTAGAGACTGGGAGGGACCAGATCTGGGAGGTAGTGAGGGGAGCTCTGGGAGTCAGTTGCAGATAATGGGGATAGTTGAGAACTCTTGGGGAGGGATGGGCTGGTGGATAGAGATGGGGCCTGAGGGGAGTAATGATGGAGTTGGGGGAATAGAAACAGAGGCTCTGGTGGCAGGAATACACCGGTCTTGGGGTGGAATTGGGAGGCCAGCTCAGGTGGCGTCATCCCTCTCTTTCTCCGACCTCCCTTCTCCATGCCAGGGGGCCATAATGTTCTCCAGTCCTCTGCCTGCTCAAGCTGGGTCCCAGATGTGCTAGGAGCAGAGGAGAAGAGTATAGGCTGTAGGGCTTGTTCTGGCTTAGGTGACTCACTGTGGGGTGAGGTGAGTCAGTGCTCACAATACCACTGTCCCATGAAGACTCATCCCAGCTACCTGGGTCATTGCCTGCCTAGCTGCCATTACCAGCTTCCAGTCTGAGCTCAGCCCAGGGGCTCACACAGGGTAGGGCCTAGACCTGGATAGGTTTACAGAACACCTCCTTTCTTCCTCCTCCCCACCTTTTCCTAGACGTTTTCCAGACGCAGTCAAGGCCAGAAGTCTCCAGATGCCGTCCTTACCCTTGGTCTATAGTAACACCTCATGTCTGTCCCCTTCCTTCTCAACCTCCCATGCTGCACTACTTGACCCTAAAACCATGGTTTCTGTCCCTTCATTGCCTCTCCTCCCTTCCTTAAGTCCCTCTTTTCTTCCCAGGGTTAAAATCTAAGGTTTCTGGGCTGTGCCCCACTGGGTGGGGGGTGGGGGAGAGGCTGAAGACACAGGCTGGTTTCTGGCCTGGATCTATTTTTGACATTTTCTCTGCTATCTGGGCAGCTGAAGGTGCTCAGAACAGGATGAACAGTTATGAAGGTCAGTTTTGGTGATGAATGTTACCCCACAATCAAGTCTTGTCCTGTCCCCTTGGGGGCAGCACCATGGGAGGTGGTACGGACTTGAGGGTAGTGATGGGGGTCTGGCGTCCCATGGAAGAAAAGACACTGTCTCTATGAGAAGTGACGGGGTCTCCAGGATAAGAGCTGAAGACTCTAAGGACAATCACTTCTGCCTGTCACCTGCCCCCCTGACCCCAGACCACTGGAGCAGGGCTGGAGAAGGCCCCACAGGTCTCCTGGACTCAGCTGGCCCCTGTGTGGACCCAAGTTCTAACTCTGGCTTTCCCACTCCCCTCCCCCTCCCCCACTGTGTGACTAGGTTTCAGAAGGGGGTCTATTCTGGGAGCAGCAGTGGAGTCGCTGGGGACAGTGGTTTTTGAAAGGTAATGATGGGTCTTTGGGAGCAGAACTGGGGCTCAAGTCAAGGTGAGGGGACATGAGGTTGTACAGTACATGTTTGAATCTCTGTTCTGCTTTTTAAGTGTATACTTGGGACAAGTTTCTTAGCTTCCCTTCTGTGTCCTCCTCTGCAAAACGGTGATGAAAGTCACTCTATAGAGGTTGTGACGAGATTAGAGATCTTATAAATAATGTGTCTGGAATACAATACGTGTTCAACAAATGGTCAATTTTACTATTACTATTTCTGGGCTGGTGACCTGCATGGAGGTGGAAACCAGGTACCTAGTGCAGAGCTTCCTGTGTGTGTTAGGGGAATGGGGTGATTGCAGTCTTGGTGCCTGCCTGGAGGAGGCCTTAGGAATTGAAACTTAGGAAGAGGGGACGGGCAAGGGCAAGGTGTGGATGGGCAGGAACTGGGCTTCCAGAGAGCTTGGCAGTCTTCACCCTCACCCTCAACCCTCCTCAGGGAGCCCCTGTCAGAACTCAGGGCTCTAGCTCTGGGCTTGCAGGGAGGGGCGCCCCCTAAACTCACCTCCATCCATCTCTTTTATCTGGGCTGCTGAAGGGCTGGAGCTCAGATGGGGCCTCTGATGGGGAACAGATACAGACCAGGCGGAAGCAGCCGGAACTGTGCGGAGTTGGAGCTAAGGACTGGGCCAGGGGGTCAGTGAAGACAGATAAAGCTCAGAGCAGCTGGGGACTCAGGGGACCCAGGGGGAGGGGCAGCAGGGGCTGAGGGCAGGCTGTGTCCTGGGAGGAGGTAAGGGCCGGATGCTTCTGATGGGGACCGCTGTCCATCAAGGACTTCAAATGGCCAGACACGGCCTTTAATGGCTCTTTGGGAGCAGGGAAGGGGCAGTGCTCCATCCTCCAGATGTGGCTGCAGGGAGGTCAGGGTGCCTGCCAAGGAGGAGGGTTGGTCCCAGGGAGAGGTTGACCCTGAGAACAGGGGACCTCAGGTCCAGCTGGAGGCAGGGCTTCTGGGGCTGCCTTACCTCTAAGGCAGAGATGGGGAAAAGGTTGGTAAGCGATTCTTCGGTTTTTACTTTCTGTTTTAATTAACTTTGAAGGGCTTGGGGCCTCCCTGAACGCCAGGGAAAGGAGCCGCACAGACGTTTATTTTCCTCTTTTCCCTTTTAAAGACAATTTTATTAAATCACTTTGTTTTCATTCTGGCTTGAAATGGGGCATTTAAATGGAAAAGTAATTATTTCACCTCGTTTGCTTATGGAGAAAGGACAGTCAGGAAAGGGAGGGAGGGCGGCCAGTGAGAGGAAGAGGCTGACAGCACACACGGTCACCTTCACCCTAACGCCAGCATTAATGACCACAATGTCCCCTCACACTGGCACACATTGGGGGCCCACAGAAAGACACACCTTATCCACACCCTCCCAAAGGTAGACACCTCAGAACTTGCCAGCACACATCCACATTCTCCTGAAGACACACTCCTTCACCACCACCATACCTACAGGCAAAAGCTCTCTCTGGTGCACAAACAACACATTGTGCTCACAGTACAGGCACCCTCACAGACAGCCTTCATGCACAGTGGGTACACACACACACACACACACACACACACACACACCATATTCAGCTCCTCTGGAGCCTTGCATTACATGGTCACAAGTACATTCCGGCTGAGACACACAACTCTCATTCTCAAACACACAAGTCACCCTGAGGAGGATGCCTGGGACAGACTTGTTGGGGGGTGGGGACGTAACCACGGAGAATGTGGAGGGGTGGTGGAGCTCTCCCTCTCCTTGGGATTCCTGGGCCCCCCAATTTACCCACCCCCTAGGCTCCTCCAGGAGTCCCTTTCTCTGTATCTATACCGTCTTTAGAATGATTGCCTGTGACCTGATTCTGCAGGCTCTGGCACATAGTGGCTCCCTGCCACCCTTCCGCCCTCCAACCCAGATGGCTGGCGATGGACAGAGAAAGCCAACAGGTCTCCTGGGCTGAGCCCGCCCTCGCCAGGAGCCAGCTTCTTACTCGGGCTTCCCCAACTGCCCCCAGCTCCTCCCTCACTGTGCAGACCGGCGTCGGAGGGGTTAAAACTTGGGTAGCGGCCCCCTCCACTCCCACCTCTGGCTGGTACATCGAGGGCCGGTTCGCAGGAGCCATACCTGTACTTTGTCTTCATCTGTCACCCCTTCTGACAGTCAGATACATCTTGTGGGGGGGGCGTGGGGGTGGGGGAGCAATAATTAACCTCTCCCGCCTCATCCCCCAAATGCCGACTGCCTCCGCCGCCATTGCAGCAGGGTCTGCGGGAAAGAAGAAAGATGGAGGGAGGGGGAGGAGTAGAGAGGGGGAGAGGGGCGACGGGAGAAAGCGAGAGAGATCCAGCGAGAAGGAAGCACAGAGGAAAAGCCCTGACATTTTTATTGCCCTGCCAACCTCTTTTCTGCACCCTTCTTTCCACTCTCTCTTCTTGGGGAAGGGAGGGGAGAAGGCAGAGATGATGGGAGGGATGGGAAAAAGCCTCGCGCACTCACTTACAGGCTCATCACTTACCCCTCACACCCCAGAAGTGCAGGCCCCTTTGCAAGGCCTGGGGGCAGATTTGGGGGAGCCGTGGTGTGGTGAGCTTTGCACAGGGACATGTAGGCCTAGGAGAGTGTGTTGTCTGGTCTAGAACGGGTGGGGGACACCATGATGGTGTTTCACATTTGTGGCAAATAACTAGAGCTTGTGTCAAAGATGAATTTTTCTTCCAAGTCACGAAGGGGGTGGGGGGGGCTGTATCTTGTGTTATTCCTGGAGAAGGCAAGTGACTCCAGTCCCAGAAGACTGTGGATCAAAAGGACTCTGGATTTTGAGTAGGAGACAGATGACAACAACACATGTAAAAGTGAAGGAAGCCCCAGGGGGGTGGCTGGAGTCAGCTTCAATAAGACCAATTTGTCCTGGGCTAGGTCCTTGGATGACTCACCCAGGTGGGACTCGGGGTCAGGCAAGAATCATCTGTAGCCAAGGAGACGAACTTGGAAATAGAGTATCCCTAGACAGACTGCTACTGATGGGTGTGCCCAGGAAGGAGGAGGGACGCAGCCAAGATGGAAAGGAGAGGTGAGGCCCTCATTGCTGGAGCTGCTGGGGGCTCAGAGCGACTGGGCCCTGCCTGTCTCCTGGACAGCCTGGAGGTCAGGAGAGTCTAGCTTTTTCCATCTCTTTGAGAAGTTGTTAGTCAAACTGTCATCCACGGTGTCTGAGAAACAGGACCTTTCCTCTAAGGTCTCTGATAGAATTGCGGACACAGCACTGTCCACAAGTCAGGATCCCCGTTTCTCACCCTGGTTCTGCCACTAGGTAGCTGTGTGATGGAAGATAAGTCATTTAACCTCTCTGGACCTGAGCTTCCTCATGTATAAAATGGCGGGGGCAGGGGGACTGATGAGACAAACTATAGACTCTGCTGTTACTGATGTCGTATGATCTTTTAAGACCTGAGGAAAGAACAAGTTCAGCTGGGAGCCCACCTCCCCTTACCCACCCGCTGAGCATCACACACAGCCCAGAAGATTCTCTCAGAGAGTGTCTCTCTCTCTCTCTCTCTCTCTCTCTCTCTCTCTCTCTCTCTCTCTCTCTCTCACACACACACACACACACACACACACACACACACACACACGCGCGCACACACAGCCTCCTTGCCCCACGTACTGTGGCAACCCTGGACTCCCAATCATCTATAAAATTTGCTATGGTTGGGAAGGAGCCCAGGGCCAGAGCACCCCAACAGAAAAGCTGACTCTATGTATTTCTGTGGGGGGAAAAGAAGCCTAGTAAAGCTGGAGAGTAGAGCACCAACACAGAGAGTTAGCACCGGAAAGGACTTGCCAAATGGGGAGAGGGGGCATTGGGGAAGGGAAAAGAGCCCTAGAGAGATGAAGAGAGAGAAAGGAGAAGCCTCAGCTCAGCTGCAGGGGACTCATGCTGAGGGTGAGGAGTGAAGTGTGCTGACAGCCTTGTCAGGAAATCACCTCAAAGCGTCCCACACCCTGGTCTGTCAGGTTCCATCTCCCCAGGGGAGGAGCCCCTGTGAGTCATGGCTGCTGTCTGTCCCCTTGATTCCACCCCCCCCCCCCAACACACAGCCCTGCTCCAAAAAAGGGAATTAATTTCTGGCTATGATTTTCTTCACCTGAGAAGTGCTGGGCTTTTTGTCAGCATTAGAGGAAAGGAGAGAAGCAGGAAGACGTCAGGACTGCCTGGGCTGGGGCCACCTAGGGTGGCGTTGGCTCATCCAGAGCAATATGGCACCTAGGATTGAGCTAGTCTTGTAGGCAAGTGTAGCACTTAAAAAAGATGTGCGCTTTCCTTAACAGCAAGAAGCCTGGAAGAGCAGTAAGTCACTTAGGACACATCACAGGCCTGAAATAAAGCTGAGCTGGTGTAGGCTGTCCTGCTGAAGGGGAGGCTGGGAGTTTGGAGGAAATGGTTTGGGCAGCCTCATTTGTGGAGTGGAGAGCCTTTCTCTTAGGGGTCAGAAATGAGTGTCACTCTCCTTGGGCACACTCTGGGCTTTCTTCTCTGGTTCTGCCTCCTTTTTTCTTGCTCCCCCTTCTGTGGAAATAGGTTTCAAATGCCAACCCCAATGCTGGCTCTCCCTCACTCCCAGATCTTCCCCCGTCACATTCACAAGATAACTTCTTTACAGAACTGTCTTGACAGAACCCTTTTCATTGTTCTGTACTTTAAAAATATAGTACATGAATATGTGCTTATAAAAATTTCAAACAGTTTGAAACAATGTAAAGATGTGTAGAGTAAGAAGTAGAAGGTCCTCTTTCCTCCTTCCCTCTAATCCTACTCTCTTCTCTATACGTTACTGCTGTTAACCATATGGTGTGTATTCTTCTAGGTCTTTTACATATGTACTGCACACACACACAGCCACACAGCCATGCAATCGCGCGCACACACACACACTCAAATTAGAGTTTAAAACAATTATTGTATAGATAGATTTATCATGTCATACAACTATTTTACAAAATATCAGAGATATTTTCCAGGTCAATACATAAGGATGTAATTCAATAGATATAGATATAGTTCACATGGTCCTTCATAACAGATTTAGCTAATTCCTTATTGGTGGGCCTTTAAGTTGTTTTTCAGTTTTTGCTCTTACAAACAATGCCACAGTGAGCCTCCTTAAACATAAGTCATTTTGCACAAGAAAGACTATTTCTGAGTTTCAGATTTCCAAAAGTGGCGTTACTGGGTCAAATATATGCACTGTATATCTAACTCTGACTTCTCTTTCAAGCTTGAAACCCACCTTCCATACTTGGAAGAGGTTGGCCTGCTGATTTTTTTCCAGGTGAATGTCTCCAAACACTCAAAGCTTACAAGTTTAATACCAAGCTCATCATCCCCTCCTCTCCCATCCTGCCACCCTGCCTACCAGCCTCTTTGGCTCGGTCAGCATCACCCTATTATGTATTTTATTGCCCAAGCACCGCACCGTGGGTCTTCATTACTAAGGTATCTATGTGTCCAGATTTGCCCAGGATTCTCCAGCATATGTCTACTGTCCTGCTGAAATGATTGCTAGTACTCCTTGCGTGGTCAAAACTGTTCTGGGTTGTACAATACATTAAATGGCCACACTATCCCTCTTCATCTCTGATTTCTGTTCAGCCCATTACTAAGTCCTACCAACTGTCCCTTCACCCTCCCTCTGTCCCTTTCCCATTGCATGGCTCGGGAACCCATCATCAGACTTGAATGACAACAGGCTTCTAACTAGTCTCCCTGTCTGCATCTCTCTCCCTTCAACATACCCTTTCACTCCACTGCCAGTCATGTCTTCTTAGGTCACTACTTTTACTATATAGTCCCCTTGCTTCCCATTGCCTACAAGGTTGAGCCCACTCCAGCTCCACCATCATGCCATAGCTCACCAGAGCACATATCTCCCATCTTCATAGGTCAGGAATCTATATCACCTTATCTGGAGAAAGGACAGGAATCAGACACTGGAAAAATTGTTCTATTACCCTCCTCCCCATATCTGCCTGAGAGGGGTTGGCATGAGAAAGATGACTTAATAACTTATGAAGAGAAAAGACTGTATGATATGAATGAAGCCTGGAAGATGGTTTGGTGTCTCTTTGAATTCAGATCTGGGGGTGTCCAGAGAAAGAGGCCTCCTGCTCGTGCTTTCTCTCCCTGTTCACCTGCTTTGTCCTCTGGTGCCCCAAAAACTCCAATCAGTTTTCCTCTCATCTCTTCTTCCAAGCCTGCAGTCTTCAGAGACATTTTTTCATGTTTCTGATTGGCTCTGGTCCAGCTGCTGCCTATGTGCTGCTCTGTACACCAACTCTGAGCAGTGTCAAAAATCAAAGATCACAGGGATGCCCATTCCTTGAGTGAGAGGGAAGGTGGCAACATGGAGCCCATTATGTGTATATGTGGTGTTGTTAGAGTCGATCCTTAAGCCATTTCAGGCCACACCCTGGGGGGAACATTCTAGAGAACCCTCAGGGCAGGCCTGGTCAGAACTCCCTGTCCCTCCCCCACCACACCTGAGTCTTTAGAAGAAAACTCTGGAGCTCTTCACCAAACCTAAGGGCACCTGCAGCCTCTCCACTCCCTTCCCTGGCATCCCCTCCCCTCACTCAGATGTTGCCAAATGAATGGTGAGCTTGGATGGGTCCTGGTGGCCAAACTCCAAACAGAGGGGGAGGCATCCTGGCCCCCTGCCAGTGTTCTGTCCATGGTAATTTGGCAGGAAAGCACCAGCTGCATATATCTGCACATCTGTTTATGCCTCTGGCTTGTTATTTATTCTCTGCCTTTCATGGGCAGCAGAGCCAGAGAACACCTCAACTCTTCCCAAGTTAGATTAACTGGGAAAGAAGGCTGGGACACTCAGTCACTACAATTGCTGATGTTCATTGAAGGATATGCCTTCTCCAGCTGCTGCCACTTTTCAGAGAGATACAGAGGAGAGGAGCAAAGGGGTAGGGAGGGGGAGAGAAAGAGTAAGAAGAGAAGAGAGATGAAAGGAAGGCTGTGGGAGTTAGAGCCATAGTCATGCTGGGAGTTCTTACTAAATCAGGTGGGCCAATCCCTGGACCCATTGAGATGGGGAGAGAGAGTTGACCAGTCTTTCAAATACAATCACTCTGACCTTCCTTCCTGCTAGACACCAGATTTCAGCGTGTGTGTGCTCTTGGATGGCGTGGATGAGAGTCAATCTTGGTGATAAGACCTTTAACAGAGGTTAGGTAGGATAGGCTTCTTGAGGTGCTTAAATAACTCTTCTTGAAGGATTCCTGGGGTGAAGTACTTGGTGGTGAGGAATGAGTACCAGGGATTAAGGAGGAGAAAGAGTGAGAAGAGGAAGAGGAAGAAGAAGAGAGGGAGGGATAAGAGGATGGAAAGGGGGAAAAAGTGTTAAAGAATGGAGAAACGTGTTTGGCAGGAAAGAAAGAGGGATGGGCCTGGAATTGGGAGATCCTTGAAATGGTGAAGGTGCTATCCTTGGTCCTGACCGACAAAAGGCCCAGGAATAGCCCCGAGTCCCTGTCCTTGATGGGGCTCCAAACTCTGTAATTTTCTCTGAAGGAGACTGAATGATTTTGGAGTAAAAACAAGAGCTGGAGCCTCATAGTGAGAACTGAACCCACAGGTCTGATTTCTCTCACTATTACCCCATTTCCTCCTGCCTTTCCCCAAAGCAACTCCCTGTCAGTCAACGCTCCTTGCAGGGGACAGACAGGGGTGGACTCAGAGAACCCTGGCAGAGCTCCTGGGTAAGGGTGTAGGCATCCGAGCCTGGGGGTATCCTTGGCCTGAGTGGGGAAAACTGGGGGTACCCTAGGGTGGGGATTGCTGGCCTGGTCAGATTTAAGGCAGCTAGGTACCCTGCCAAAAGTCTGGAGACATTTTGCTTCCCCTTTTCCTCCTCTTTGCAGAACTTGAAGACCAACATCATTTTTTCCCCCTCCTTCAAACAATTATATGTAACGAGCTGTTCACAGGCAGGTCTTACACAGATGGGGGTTTAATCAGCGCGAATCTAAGCACAGGACATTCCAGCCTAATCCAATTCCCACCAGTTCATTAGAGGAAATATTCATCACCCAGAGATTACAGCAAGGCCAAAACTCTGAATGGATTCTAAAGAGCTGTCAGTGGAGCAGTAACTGCACCAGCCGAGACAGGAGGCCATATTGTGTGGAGGGTGCCTGGCAGCCCCCGGCTGTGCCCTGAGACCCCTGGTACTACTGGGCTATTTCACAGGTACTTTTATTTTATTTTTTTTTGAATCATGTTTATAGATCTTGGGGCCAGACACTGAGGGGGAAGATGGAAAGGAAATATCAACTGCCATTGGGAGTCCCTGTTTAGAGGGGAGATACATGGCCTCCTGCTTTTAGGGAACCCCCAGTCTGATGGGGGAGACCATAGCCCCCACCCTCTAGACTCTTCTCTGAAGAGTGCTAACTTGTAAGTGATCAGACATCTTTGTCCTAGAATCTCTAGCAAGAGGTGAGAAATTGCCTCCTCATGAAGGTACAGGCAAAAGCATGACTCTTACCGGTTCCTGCAGCAAATCAGAAACATAAATTGGGAATAGAGGACAGGGTACAGGGTACAGACTCCAGACCAAGCGACACTGTCATGCAGGGTGTCACACGGGGTCTCAGCTCCCGCTCCCCACATAAGAACGCAGGACACAGTGAGGCCACAAAGGAACACCCACGGAGCCATAGATAGGGGAGCCACACCACCACAATCTCGCTGGCGGCTGGCAATCTGCCATGCTAACTGCAATCCGCTCTTGCTAGCTCAGCCACCATCTTCTTGTTGGCCCCCATTTTCTGCTAGCATAGCCACAGCAGTTATATTAGTGGCCAATGGCTCACTGGTTACAACTCACAGCCAACTAGCCACAGCTGATGGCCATCCAATCATAGTTGATGGCCATTTACCACCTGAGCCAGCACCTTTCCACGTGAGGCTGAGAGCCTGGAAACTGCACTCCTGGCTCTGTCCCCACAGATACCATTACTTTCCTTCTGGCCTGGGGGAATTGGGCCAGGTGAAGCCAGGGAGAGCAGGCAAGGGACCTCTGCAAGATTGGCTTCACCAGGACACTATCTCCCAGAGATTTAGCTGAAAGACTTCAGACCTAAAGGAGGAGGATCCAGAGGGGTGCGGTCTGGATATTCTTCAAAGGGAACAACCAGTGTCCAGAAGGCACATAAAGGCTGCCACTCTCTGCCCCATGTCCTCGGGAAGGAATCAGAGAGAGCATCCAGATCCTGGGACATAGAGCTGGGAGCTGATGGAGAAGACAAGCAATGAAACAGCAGCTGAACCACAGTGATACTTGGGAGTTATGAGGTGTGGGGATCCATTAATACTTTCCCACTTGGGCACAGCTATGATCTACCTGGGACTTGGGACCTGGAGCCACGTCCTGCCACTGAATGGCAAGTGGTAACAGAGTCAGGGCCCTGGCTTCAAACCTTGTTTTCCCACCTACTAGCTAGGGATTCTTTGCTCAGCACTGTTTTGAATCTGATTCAAGTTTCCTCATCTCTAAAAAGGGGTGTATCAGCCAGGCAGAGAACCCGGGACGAAGGTTTATTACAAGGAATTGGCTTACGCGACTGTGGAGGTTGGCTAAGCAGCTCTAACATCTGTAGGTCAGGTCATCAGGAAGGAAAGATCAGGACCAAGCTGGACCCCGAGGCACTGACAAAGCTGTTGTCCTCAGGAAGTTGGGAAGAGACGATCTAGTGAGGGGAGAGCCATTGTAGAGTCGTCTGCTGTAGTAGTCTCCATCATCAGGAAGAGCTCAGTCCCTTCTAAGTGTTCACCTGATTAAGTCAGACCCACAGAGGATACTCTCCCTGGTTTAAAGTCTACTCTTTAGGGACTTTAATTACATCTTCAAAATCCCTTTCAGCAGGACCTAGATTAGTGCTGTCTTGAATAACTGGGAGAAGGTGTGTGTTTGCTACAAAGTGGCCGTTGCCCTCTCTTCCATTCTCATCGGTTAGCCTCGCTGACACATCAAAAAATCACATGGTGAAAATGATTTCTATGAAGATGAACTGTTAGATACTCTTTGGGAAAGTTCCCGCCAGCGAGGAATCTCTCAGCGTAGGTTAGTTGAGCCTACCTGAGGAGCTGAGGCTGTTTCCCTTAGCAAAGGGAGGCTAGGGTGGGTCCGTCCTTAGTTGTTGTTGGTCAGAAGTAAGAGCGTCTCTATGGGACTCCTGGGGTTTGTGGATATGGTGCAGGATGGCGAGGACCTCAGCACCAATTGGCGCTGCAGGGATGCCCTGTTCTAGCTGTTGGGGCCACCAGAGCCAGAGCCACAGCAGCAGGTGATGGGAATGGCCCTCAGTGACCAGTGAGGCTTCAGCAGGTAATTACCCGACAGAAGCTGGGAACTGACAGCGTAATTATTAGCTTCTAATTGCAGGGCAAACCCAGGCCGATATCCTCCTCTCCAAAGCAGAGGGCATTACTATTTGCATAGCAATTAATTACTATGGGAGCTACAGAATTTAATTACCCACTAGTCCGCAGGAGCCAATAATTAAATTACTCTCAGAAACAGGGTATTTATTTCCCAGTTAGGCTGGGCAGGTAGCTCCTACCTGGGGGCGTGATCCTGGGTGGTGACACCTGCACGAATGGTTGGTCCTCGGCCTGAGCAGGCAGAGTGGCAACCTCCGTGCCCCAGGAAAGAGTGTCCGTACTGTGGTGCAGGTAGACACCCAACACACACAAATGCAGGCCCCCGAGGAACACGCAGCCACATGGTACACTCAGACCCAGGGCTGGCACTCAGATATGCGGTTGCTCATGGAGTGAGGTGTAGATGCCAGCATGGAATCGCACACATGGCGGGAAGAAGGGCAAAAGAACCAAATAGGGCGTTTTGGCTCATTTTGTCACAGTTGTTTGGCCTAACTTGTGTCAAATCTAAAAATGTATTTTTAGTACCATGTACTTTGGTCAACAGACTGATTCTGAGCCCATCCTGGAATCTGTTTCCTTCCCTGATTCCTCTCAGGGCCTGGTTGGCACTGGGGTGGGGGTAAGGAGGCTCAGGACAGAGCGGGGTTATGGAGGGGCTGGAGTACTTGTTTTGAACACCACTTGATGGTGATGATAATAATAATAATAGTAACAATAATAAATCTGAAAGTTTAATGTTCCTGCACCAAAACGGCATGTTAAAATGTCATATACTCTCCTAAGAGATGATGACCCTGGGGCATCTGGAATCTTCCAAATAGCAAATGGCTCTTTGGAGCAAGGCTGTGTTAAATCCAGACTTTAGTTCTCCCCTTTCATAGAAAGCCAGGTGGATCTGGGGTCATGGAGGCAAGAAGGAGCTGAGGGGAAGCCACCGAGGGTGTGTCTGGTCAGAATGTCCAATGGCTGGGACCCCCACTGTTCCCTCAGGCCTGAGGAAGCCTACAGGTTGGGTAGTATCTTCCCTCACACCCCATTGCTCACCCCTAACTCCACCCACCCTGTTCTCCATTTCATTGCTTCTCACTGGCTGCCTGGTAGGTCGTGACTTTTTTCCTCCATTCTATCTGGAGAGTGTGAGGTGAGGTGTCTGGATTGTTCGAGCAGACGGCTGCCTGGTGGTGGGTAACCCAGTCCTCTGGGGTGGGGGACCTGGGGTGTCTGTGCACCATCCCCCTCTGAGGAAAGATGGAAGGAATGGGGCTTGCTTTCCTTGCTCTTGACTCCCTTTCCTGGGAAGGATCTCAGGCAGATCCAGTAGGTTCTGGGTAGTCTGTCCTATTACCTTCCTCCCTTTTTCCCCCCTGGTCACATTATTAAGCCCCTGCTGTGTGCAGGTCCAGAGCCAGGCCACCACGCTGCCCTGACAACCACTGGGGAGTTCTTAGCTGATGAGGGCACCCAGGCCCTGGCCGCTTGGCATTCCTTCCCAGAACCCAGAGGGGAGCCCCTGCCTCCACTCCTGCAGTCTGGCCGCAGGGCCATCCCAGGTGGGATCCTACAGGCGCTTCTAATGAAGTTCTCTCTGACTGTTCAGGGCACCCACCACCTGAGGAAAGCAGCGGCCGCAGGCCCTCAGCCCAGGCTGCTGACAGCAGCAATCCATCTCCATCACAGTAATGGCGTCCCCATTAATCGGCCATAAACTAATAAAGCAAGCACTTTCCACCCCTCAACCCCCCCCCAACTTCATTAAGTCTTTAGTACATTAATATGTCTTACTTAGTGTCAGCTAAGCCTCTTTCTCTGTTTGGGGTGGAGCATGGTGGAGTGGGCGCTCTGCCCAGCGGGGGGTGCACATGACGCCTCCCCTGGCCTGGGCAGAGGAGCTGCTGACTCAGGGTCACCCACTCCCCCCTCCCTCATTCTCCACCCACTGTCCCCTTGAGGGGCCTGAGAGGAAGAGTGGAAGCAGGAGCAGAAGGAACAGGAAAGAGAAGTGGGGAGAAAGGGTAGGAAAGGGGGCAGGAAAAGGAAGGAGGAGACAGGATGGACTGGGGGGGGCTGGAGGAAGGAGGAGACGGGATGGGGGAGGAGCTGTACACCTCCAAATTAAATTTGTGATTCAGGCATCAGATGGGCCGACAGCCAGAGATTAATTCGACTGATCGAGTTATAAAGAGCGGGAGGCCTGGGTAATCAATCTTGCAGCTGTCAGGCCGACAGGCAGGAGTATTAACCTGGCGAGACGGCACATACCGAGGACTTTTTCATTTCATTCACCCCAACCACGTCCCCGACCACCTCTGGCCCATCTCTCCAAATAATAATAATTGTGGCTGTTAACGATGACAGACAGGATGAAGGGACTGGCTCGTCTGCTAGGGTCTTCTCTCCCAGAGTTCCCACCCATTGCTCAGTTTGACCACTCCCAGAAAGCAGAGCAAGTGACAGCACTTGCTTGGCCCTCTTTGAGGTAGGGAAATTGAGGCAGGGAGTCTAATAAGACTGTCAGACAGGCCAGAGGGCTGGGAAGGTACTTGGAGCTAAAGGACAACGTCTTAATCATTCTTGCCTCCTGGGAAAAGAGTTGCTCCCCAACCAGCTTGCTCAGCCCAGTACTTTCAGCTCTGGCCAAGGAAGCCGGGATTCAGGTCAGGCTGACCCCTCCTCTGGCTTCTTCCCACCCTGGCCACGAATCTGAACACTGGGTGGGTTGGGTGGGGGCCCCACCCCTGGCACAGGCTCCTAGGCTGGGACAGCTGCTTTTCCTGGCAAGTCACCTTCTCTCTTGCTCACTCTCCTCCTCACCTGACAATGTCAGTCCACACCTGGGGGTGGGGTGGGGGTCTCCCTGCAGAGACTTGTGGAAACACCATCCCTTGGGCAGAGAAGGGATGGGGGTAGGGCAGTGCCTTGAAGTTGACACCTCTCTCAGCTCCAGCTAATTTTCACATCCTTCAAACTCTGATATCTCTTTCTTCCTCCTTGCTCCAGGGAAAGGAAGGAGGAAGAAGGAACATTGTGTGTGTGTGTGTGTGTGTGTGTGTGTGTGTGTGTGTGTGTGTACACATAAGAAGATGTGATGGGGGCACCTTTAGGGTTTACTGGAAGTGAGCCAAGACGGAGACAAGTCAGCTCTGTGAAGTCCATGCCAGGGTGGGTTGTAGGTAGTAGAGGCCTTAGAGGGCCGAGGTGAGGAGACGGGAGTTTGCTAATACCTTTCTAAGTAAGAACTAGGCACAGGGTTGGTTGAGGGGGCCATGGTCCCTGTAATGCTCTAACAATGTTAGCTATTATTGTTATTATTATTACCAATGTAGAGAAAACCGCATCCCTGCTAGCAACATGACTCTCATTTATTGTGTTTTAAGTATCTCCAAGTACTTGCTAAACATTTTATGTGTTCCAACTTTAATGTTTACAAAAAGCTCTATGTAGTTAAGTTCTATTTTTAGCCCCACTTTACAGGTGAAAATTTGAGGTTCAGAGAGGTTGGGAGACTTGCTTAGGCTCATATGGCCAGGAAACAGTAAAGCCAATACTAGCCCCCCACCCAGAGCCTCAGCACAGGCTAACTTTCCCCCAAGGTCCCCAAATTTCTCTTGCCCTCCACCCTAACCCCGTCCCCACCAAGTTTCCCCAGTGTGCCCTGTTGGCTGATTCTAGATATGTCCATATATGTCCAGCTGAGCTTACCCACGTACCAGATCTCTCTGGGTATGAGAAGGGTGGTGCTGTTTATTGGGGGGGAGGGGAGCTTGGTGTCAGAGAATACTCATCCAGCGCAAAGGGGAGAGTAGGGGCCCCACTTGGGGAGGCTTCCCAGTGCCCTGCCCTGGAGTAACCCCAGGGAATAGGATTTGTACCCTCCCCAGTCCCATGGCCTCTTGGGAAAGGAGAGGGTGCTGACTTGCCCATATCCCTCGCCCTCCCCAGGGATGGAACAATTGGAGGGCTGCCACGCTGGGTGTGTGTTGTGGGGGAGGGATCCTGGCTTGGAAGTGTCTAGAGAGAAAGCTCTCCCTTTCACCTCCTGACCCCAGCTGGGGCTGGGCCCAGGGGCGGTTGGGGAAGGAGGCTTTGCTAGGGCGTCAGGAGTTGGAGGCTGGAGCCAGGCCAGCCCCTCTCCCAGGCTCCCTGGGACCCATTTCAAGTGGCTGTTTCCAGGCTGGGCCAGCCGGGGTGGGGGAGCGGGAAGAAGGAGCCTATTTCCAAGCAAAGGTTCACGGGTCTCTCTTCCTGAGCCCTGGCCCCCTTGCTCAGGGCAGCCATTGATTCCACCCTGTCAGTCTTGCGTTTACTCCTTTCTCTTTATCTGGGCCGAGGCCCAGTGGAGGGACCTAAGTCCCTGGAGACTTTATGTGTCACTCCCAAGCCCATCTTGAGGCGGTTCTTGTGCTTGGAATGGGAATGGATTGAGACGCTAGCACAGCCCCTCAGGGACCCGAATCTTAAGGCTTGATCACTGCGGTAGCCAGGGATTTAGCCTGTTTGTTGCTCTTGCTCACCCTCCATCCTTTCCCACTAGTCTTGTCATTCATGCCAGATCCTAGACTGGAGGACTGGTACCTAGTAATTCAGGGCCTTCTCATGGCAGTAAGGAAGGGGATGTCCTCTGTTTTCTAGTCCTTTCACCCCCACCAAGGTTGACACGGAATCAAACCCCCAAGGGCTGTCTTACTGTGATCAACACGATGGTCCCTCAAACCTTCTTTATGCCGTAGTTCTCCTTCTGTAGGTAACGGAGGATTATATCCATGATCTCTACTTCTTCTGCCTTAGGATGGGGAAAGGTGTGTTGCTGGGGACGGATCGAGGAAAGACCTTCCAAGGCAAATCATGTAGAAGATTTCAGGCTTCAGAAGCCAGCCATCTCTCTGGGCCTCAGTTTCTTCATCTGGAAAGCAGAAGAGATAATGCTTACTTCCTGGGGTCATAGTGATGCTTAAGTGAGGTGGTAGAGAGGGCCTCACACGGTGCTCAGCACTGTGGGTGCTGAATAAATATTTGAAACCATCAGCCAAAGCAGGGAGGTGATGAGTGTAGCAAAGGTGTGAGCTGCAGGGGAGACTCCCCCAGCCCTCACTCTATGAGAAGCCCAGGCAGAGGCCCTTGGCTTGGACATCCCGGCTCTGAAGAGCTCTTGCAGAAGGCTGGGAGAGCGCCTGCGTGCTGGACCCCACTGTGCTTGCGGGCTGTGTGTGTTTCCACAACCCCGTTTCCAAAAAAGAGTATTTGGACATCAGCCAGGCTGTGTGTGTGTGTGTGTGTGTGTGTGTGTGTGTGTGTGTGTGGTGTGTGTGTGTGTTTGTGTGTGTAGACTCAATGGCTGGCATCAAAATACTTGCTGATTAATCTTTCTCTTCATGCACCCCGCCCTGGTCCCTGGGAAGCTCTGGGCCTGCGCTGGTGTCCAATGGGCCTGAGGGGGCAGAATCAGGCCCAGGAAGATGGATTTCCCTGTCCTCTCAGCCCCCACCCAGCAGGGGAGGGAGGAAGGCTGCTTCATTATGTTTAATGGGATTATTGGGGGGGCACAGTAGTCATGGGGCATTAGCTGCTAATTGGGTCCATAATAAAGTTAATAAAGCTCTTATGGTCTTTGCCATTAAGTGTAATTAAGGGGGTGCTCTGTGACCAGGGGTGGGTATTGGCAGGGAATGGGTACTGAGCTCTCGCTGGTAGAAGGAGCCAGAACAGGAGCAGGTGACAGGGAAGCTGGCAGCGATACCAAGGCGGGAGCTATACCAGCTTCTTGAGCCCATCCTGACTCAACCAGCAGGTCCTCTGAAGGCTGGAGGGGGAGAGGTGGACAGGAAGGGAAGGGGGTTCATTAGGTGCTATATGTAGGAGTCCAGGGGGAAATTATTAACCCCAGCCCAGATGTCCACACCCTTGAAGAGGCTCAGAACGCCTCCAGAAGAAATGGCACCTCCAAGGAGAGATGGCATGCACAAGCAATGAGTTTTGGGACCTGACTATGGCTTGTGCTGTGACACCTTGGGGAAGTTGCATTACCTCTCCCAGCCATTTCCCCTTCTGTAGCATGAGGATCACAGTATGGGCATGCCTGTTCCAGAAGCTACTGTGGTGGGAGGAAAGTGGATGTAGTGCTGTTGTTCTTTTACCAAGATTTTATTTATTTTATTTTGCAATTATAGAAAAAAATGCTTGATGTCTTATCATAAAAACAGAAGTATATAGAGTGACCCTCCCCATCCAATTTTCCCCCTCTGTCATCAATTTAGTGTTGATTTTCCCAGAGTTTTGGGGATACATTTATATAATATACTGGGGGTGCCAAAAAATGTATACACCTGACTTGTATTCATCTTTTGTTATCGGTATATATTGAGTATTACAATTTTAATACAGCTTTTTTCCTGTCTTAAAATGTGTGTACATTTTTTTGGCCCCCTCTGTGTAAGTCCATAGAGAAACGTACAGTTTTGTTTTCTTTCTTTCTTCCTATTTTTACATAAATGGAATGATATTTTTGTACTGTTTTTGCAATTTGCTTTTTTCTCTTACTTTTGTCTTTGTAGTGTTTCCATGCCAATTCATGTTGACTTCACTTTTGTATGGCCATGCAGTGTTCTGTAGCTTGAATATACCGTCATTTACTTAAATTACCTATTGATGAGCATTTAAATTGTTTCCAGTATATGACATTTAAACAATAGACCATCCTTATATAATCTTTGTGTACTTGTGTATTTCAATAGGCTAGATTTCTGGAAATTGAATAGTTGGGCCCCAGGATATATGCACTTTATTTATTTTTGTATGTATAATAATTATGTTTATTTTTGAAAGGTAAAATACGTACAAAGTCCAAAAAACTCATAAAGAGGATCACAGGAGAAATTTGTTTTCCTCTCATTCCTGCCCTCTCCCCACAGGCCACCACTGTTACTTCTTGAAAAACATTTTAAAAGATGTTTTCAAAGATATGTGACTGCTTGTTTGCCTATTTCCCTTCTTCCCCTTCACCCCCCAAAAATGGTGGCATATTCTACACTGCTCTGCACCTTGCTTTTTATCTGCGCCTTGCTATCTCTTATATCTTGAAGATCATTCTTGATGGGAACATGCAGATTGTTCTTTTAAATGGCTGCATAGTATTCTATTGTATGGCTATGGCTTCAGTATTTAGCTAGTCCTCTAGGACACCTGGAATGTTTCTAGTCTTTAGCTCTTACAGTGCTACAAAACATATCATTTTATTTTATTTTATTTTTTAAAGATTTTATTGGGGAAGGGGAACAGGACTTTATTGGAGAACAGTGTGTACTTCCAGCACTTTTTTTCTTTTTTTCAAGTCAAGTTGTTGTCCTTTCAATCTTAGTTGTGGAGGGTGCCGTTCAGCTTCAAGTTGTTGTCCTTTCAGTCTTAGTTGTGGAGGGCGCAGCTCAGCTCCAGGTCCAGTTGCCGTTTCTAGTTGCAGGGGGCACAGCCCACCATCCCTTGTGGGAGTTGAGGAATTGAACTGGCAACCTTGGTTGAGAGCCCACTGGCCCATGTGGGAATTGAACTGGCAGCCTTCGGAGTTAGGAGCATGGAGCGCCAACCACCTGAGCCACCAGGCCGGCCCTCAAAACATATTCTTGATATATTCCTCTGAACAGAATTGCAGGACATACATAGTCAAATTCTTAGAAGTGGAATTCCTGGGTCAAATGATATATGTACATTGAAAACATCGAGATGATGGTACTAATTTTCCCCTACTCCCAAACCGGGGTAGGGTCTGCCTCCCAGGCCCTTAGCTGACGCCACATCAGTTGTGCCTGGCACACTCGTGGGTTCTTCTGGCAGCTCCTGGGATCCGGGAGTCCCAAGTAAACTGCAGCTTTACCTGGGAAAGCCCGGGCAGGAGGGGCAAGGCAGGAGCTCTCTGCTCTGTGCCTCAGAAAGCCACTGCGTAAACACACTTGTCAGCAGGGAGGAAGAGTTACAGTCAGGGTCAGGGGTCAATGCAGACGGAGCTACCGGACATGCTGCACAAAGCAAACAAAACAAGGTGGGGGGAGAGGGGCTGGCCCTGGGTGGGGGGTGTACCAGCCTGTCTGGGCTTGGCTCTTCTCTGGGCAGCTGCTGTCATGGGCATGGGTTCTGGGCTGCTCAGGACTTTGTGGCTGTCTGCTGGGCTCTGAAGCCACAGGGCCGCTTCCCCTTCCATAGAGCCTCCCCAGCCCAGAGCCAGCAGGGTGGGCCTGCTGAGCAGCCCTGCCTGCCTCCCGGGCTTCTCCACAGGGTAATCCTTCTGGAGCCCTGTCTGGGAGGCTTTGAGAGGCATTAGAGGTGAGCCAGGCGGGGGCCCTGGAGCCAGGCACAGCTTTTAGAGCATTCCTGGGCATTAGGCGCCCTGTCCCAGCCCAGCCTTGCACTCGCCCCACTGAGCCCCAGGGCCTTCTCTGCCTCAGCCACTCCTGGCCTAATTACAGGTGTCCATGTCAGGGTCAGTAGTGGGGTTAATTTGGGGCTTGTCCTGGGGCGGCCAGGGCTCATTAATGGAGTCCCAAGGAGTCCAGGGGATGAGCCAGGCAAACAGGGGATTAGAGGCTGAGGAAGACTACTGTCGGAGAATGATGGGTTAGACAGGGCTGTGTTCACACACTTACCACACAGGCAGTCATGCAGAGACACAACAGGTGCTCAGACACACAGGCACACACAGCTGCGGAACTCGACCTTCACCAGAGACTCGAGGCACACACAGAATGTGCTACCCACACAGGCTCACACACAGAGAACTCCTTCCCGGGAAGCAAGGGATGGGGGCGTGAGGGAGATAAACCAGAAGCTCTCTCCTTAGCCAGAAACTCTGGCCTGCCCCTGCCAGCCTCCTCTGGTGCCCCATCCCACCCAAGAGGATGGTGTTCCCTACTCCTTTTCTTTCAGCACCTCCTCCCACCCTGGGACCGGAATTCTGGAGCCTTGGCCTGTGGGTAGAAGGATGTACAGCAGGCCTCCCGCAGGCCGGGGGGTGGGGGGAGCCTTTCTCCACATCCCCCCGAGAGTCCCTGCACCCAGCTGGCAGTCCAGCTCCCAGAAAAGCCCCCACACCCACCCTGTGCCTCATGACTACCCTTGGGTCCTGAGCGGAGACAGGCCACACTACACAAAGGTCACTGAAGAGGAGGAGGAAGGAGCTAATAGTAGCCAGGTCTGGGAGGGGCTGAGCAGGGGGAAATCGCTTAACCCCAAAGCCGCCACTGGTCTTTGGAACCCCCGGCACTGATGGAGGCCAGCTGGAGCTGGCTGAAGACAAGAGGCCCAAGTGTGGGAATCCGGGGACGGGGCCTTCCAGAGCTTCCTAGGTCAGCTGGGAGGAGGGCCCCCGGAGCATTCTGCCCCAGCCTGCTCCCCTGCCACCATCCCTGCTGTGGAGACAGGACCTGGCTCCCTGGCTCTGTTGCCGACAAGGAAATTTTCCCAGCATTAACCACACCCCCACACCCCCTCTACGCCCCCCCCACACACACCCCAAGCTGGATGGCTAATATTGTTCCACTCCCCAGCAGCCTGGGGGAGTGGGGTGTAGGTGAGGGTGGGGTTAGAAAACCACATTAGACTCTGGAAGAGTCAGATTTTTCCAAGGATGCCTCCTTATATCTGTGCCCTCCTCCCAGGGCACCCCCTTGACTAGTATTTAATGGTGACCCCAGAGGCAAAGTGCCTCCCATTACAGAACTAGCCACGAACTATTCCATCCCGCTAACTTTACCTTCTCATTAGTAAAGGTGTGCACAGGGCTAGCCTGCCACCTGTTGTCACCTCACCCTTGGTTCTAGGCATCAACCATTCCTTTCTGGGCTCCCTGTCTCCCCCATGCTATCCCTAGGACCCCCCACATACTCTGGGCCCATAATTGAATATAAAGGCCCAGAAGCCAGTGCAAACAGCAGCATTAATCACCAGCAACCTGGCAGCCTCCTGCCATAGATCTTTCTCACACGTAAAACAGCTCATGTTAATCATTGCCTCTGATTTATTGTCTTCTCCGCCTTGTACATAAATTATTCACCATTGCCTGCGCAAGGAGGAAGCCTGTAATGAGGGCTTCCTTCCTTCCACCTCGGTTCTGAGGTGGGTCCTCAGACCTCTGGGTCCCTGCTGGCCTGTGGGTGTCACTGGTCTGTCCTAGGTATGGAGCCCCAGGCAAGGGGATTGAGGGGAGGGGAGGGAAAGGGACCCCATTCATGAGTATCTGTCCCACTCAGGAGCACTTGCAGGAACTCTTTAGCTCCAGGAAACAGGACTATGGCCTCGAAAGCCTCTCCAGGGTGGACAGGAGAAACGGGACAGAATTGGAACTGTTGGGTGGCCCCTGAGCTTCCTAAGCCTGAAGGATGGAGTGGAGCAGAGGGTGCTTTTACCTGGAGGTTCCTGCCCAACACGTGGGAGCTTCCGCCGCCAATGAAGCTCAGCTCTAGCGAGCTTGGAGTCTCAGAGAGCAGGATGTGGGCGAGTCCACGGGGCTTGGAGACCTGCCTCGCTCAGTGCGTGTCCCACCCTGGGGTCTGTACTGCTCTCTCTGGCCACGCCTCTGAGAAGGACACTGCCTCAGAAGGTGGTGGCAGTAGTTATGGCAATGTCCACCAGATGGCAGACTTAAAACCCAGAACGGCATCTCCAAGAGGCGGGAGACGGCACTAGGGTGAGGAAGCGCCTTAGGAAAGAAGCGTAACGGGGACTAGGTGGAGATGGGGGAGTCTTGCTAAGGAAAAGTGGGACCAAAAGACAGGACCCGTCTCACACATCAAACCATACATGGTACCGTCCTCAAATGGGATCGTCTCGGGAGAAGAGCTGGGGCCCCAGCAAGTGTCTGTGTGCGGCGGGACCCTGGCAGGGGAGGATGCGGTCAGTCCCAGCCTCACTGGCCATGGCCCAACTCCCGTAAAATGGAGCCAGCCTACCAGGCTTTCCTTCCCAGGCTCAAACCCATTCCTTCTCGATCCCTGTCTCTTGGCTGGGAGACCCTTGGAAGCAGCCAAGACAGGAGCTATTGGCATGATATGGTCAGTGGGGGTCCAGCAAAGTCTGACTCTCCGCTCCTGGGGCACTCGCCGATCCTGCAATCTGATCACTCAAACATGCAGGCCTATGAGTTGCTTGCCATTCCACTCAAAGGCCTCTGTCTCGCCAGCAGACCCACTCTTTCCTCCCCACTTCATGTATAGTGTGCAGAGACATAGATGGGTCCTAAGATTCAGGAGACTATGGCTTCAACAATGGGCTTCCAGACTCTTCTCCAAGCCCTTCAGCCCCCACATACACCTTGAGGGTATGGTCTTATGCCATCTACTGAGGCTGGGCAGAGCATTGCATGGCATTGCGTTGCCACCTAGCCAATGAGCTGTTTCCACCTTAGATGCAGGGCACCGGCCCTTTAAATGCACTGAGTCCCAAGGGTTGAGCTGGCAGAACCGAGCTCTGAAGGACAGCCAAGCCTCCTTTAGCCCCAGTTGCCTCATTTGGAGTCCTAGGAAAACAACAGGAACATCCGTCTCCTTGGCAGTCTTGCCTAGGTGTCCTTATGTAAACCCCACCCCCCAGTTCTCTGCACACATTGATTAGCTGGGATCCTGGAGTGTCCCTCTTGGTTCCAGGACTTGAATGACTTGATGGGAACTCCCAGCGCCAGGCAGGGCCCTATCTCGTGCTCCCAGGCTCCTTGAAGACAAGGTCAAGATTTCCCCATCAATGAAGACCAGTGTTTCTCCAAGTGTGACACCTTGGCCTAAAGACCCATTGAGCTGCAGGTTGTGGAGATAGGGTCCAGGGAATGGAGTTGATAAGCTTCCTAAAGTCTGCACAAGAGCCTGGAAAATGTCTGATTAAACCTGAAGCTTCCTGAGGGCAGCTGCAGGCCAGGGTGGGTGGGTAGGAAGACTTTCCGAGTTGGCATCAGAGGGCTGACTTCCTGCAGCAGCTGCCCTGGAGGCAGGCATACAGTTGGCCTCCTCCCTCTCCTACCTGGTCCTCCCCTTCCCCACCAGCCCTTCCATACCCAGCTTGCCTGGCTTCCCTGGACCCGCTGTCTTCATGTCTGTCTTCACTCTGGTTCCAGGGCTGCCCCAGCCCAGCTTGTTTATCCTTCAGGAGGTCCAAATGGGTGTTTCAACCCCAATTATGCTCTGACCAGTCACCACAGGTACCAAAACAAATGTCCTAGGCGTCAGAGGTGGGGGAGGCTCAGACAGGCTGGTGCCAGGGGGGCTGATAAAGGGGGATTCAATTGGGCTTGGAGGTGATGAGAGCTGCTCCTAGTGATGGGGCCCTGGGGAGCAGAGGCTCGTGGGTAATTGGCCTCCTCAGCTACGCCCAGGCCACAGAAAGAGCAGTCTTGGCCTCAGTGCCCCCAAATCTCCCACTTCCCTGTGATCTCGTCTAACAGAGGCCTGGGGAGAGGGGTGCCCTGGAAAAGCCTCGTCTCCCCCCAGCCACTGCCTAAGTCTGGCCTCACCTCCAGAATATGCAGATCTTGATTCCTCAACTCAAGCCTTAGAGACTTTTTTTCTTCTCTCAGACCTGGTTGTCAGTGTCTAGAATTGGAAGTAAAAGTCGTGGATTCCAGCCCCAGCTCTGCTGGACTGTCCCTATGACTTGGATTGGGGTTCTGTGCCTCAGTTTCCCATCTCAAGGTCAGTTAGTAGAAAATGCTTCTCAGTCTGACCACCCACAAGGCAGAAAAATTCCAGCCCTCCAAGCCTCCTTGTGGTGCCTGAAGAACCTGCAGTAGCTTCTCAGGATGTAGTACCTGTTAGGACCTCCAGTGACAGGCACACAGAGGATAAAAGGGGGCAGTGTTGTTGGGGGGCGGGGGTCCTGGTTTCTATCTAGAGCTTCAGAGGGGTGGGATACCAGGCATCCAAGACTCAGTCCCCAGCTCCCATCTGCCTCTGTGGCAGCGCAGGAACTGCCCTCCAAGCCAGGGGACCCAGCAGAGGCCATGCTCAGCGCCTGCCTCCAGCTGTGCCCAGCCCCTCTGGGAGGAGCCCCCTCACTTACTAATGCCCTCTCTGGCTTCTTACCCTAGTACCTGCTTTACCTCTACGTTTGCCCTTCTGCTTTGCCCTGGAAAGGCTACCTCGGCCCATCTGCCCATTGGCTGATCTCTGCGATGAGCCATACCTAGCAACATTTTTAATAATAGTGATAATAGCAAGGGTAACAAAAACAGCCTCCATTTATTGAACACTTTCCATGTGTTGTGCCAGATGCTTCTGCAATTTGATCTTCGTATCAGTTGTACAAGGCAGGCAGATATAGCTCGGTTTTACAAGTGAGGAAGTGAAAATTTGGAAGTACACTGTCCAAATCACCTCCCTAGGAAGTGATAGAACTAGATTCAAACCCAATAGACCTGACTTCTGAGCCCAGGATTTTTGCACCAGGCTCAGGATGGCCTGAGGAGGGTCTGGATAACAGTGGGTTTCTATTCCAATCTCTGTTCTGGTCTCTCTTACTCATTTAACCCTGGCTGCTGCCCGAACACAGGCAGCCTCTGCCCCCAGGCTAGAGCCATAATGTGGCAGGTGGAGGGATGGGAGGTGGGCTGTTGGGGTCAGAAATCTGCTTCCTTGCTACTCCTCAGAAGCCCAGACTCATCTCCCCAAAAGACACTTTCAGTGAGGTCAAGGTCGAGATTAGAGATCTGGCCTCCTGGGAGAGCCAGGAGGGGCTGATGAGGGTCGCACGTGTGTGAGTGAATACGAGGTGTGATCAACACATGCGGCGAATGTTTACATTTGAAAAACATGTATTACAGTAAAAGACACATTGCTATTAATCCCCCTCAAAATACCCCCCTTTGCTTCAAACACACTTATCCCATCGTTCTTGCCACTTTCTGAAGCAGTTCTGGAAGTCCTCTTTCATCTTTAGTTGTGCTGTTGTGGCTGCCTGAATGTCCTGTATCATTTTGACTTCGAGGAAAAGCCAGAAGTCACACGGTGCCAGATCCGGTGAATAAGATAGATAGGGCACACTGTAATGTTTTTACTTGACAGAAGTTGTCATACCAGAAGTGATGCGTGACATGGAGCCTTTCCGTTGTGTTCATAAAATACAGTGAATGCTACTGCCAAGTGCCATCCAATGGAAAGGCAGGGATCTTTAATATGGGAAGTGGCAGGTTGAACCTTAGTAACAGTGTGTGACAAGTTTCAACTTGTTGGGTGCAGTCAGTCGGGTGTAAGCTACGGTTGAGAGGTATGTTTTAAAGTGTGCCATAAATCATGGATCACGAACAATAAATTAACATGAAATTTTGTTTCAACTTCTGTCAAATAAAAACATTACGGTGTGTCCTCATCCACCTTATTCACTGGATCTGGCAACATGGGACTTCTGGCTCTTCCCCAAAGTCAAAATGACCATGAAAAGTAAACATTTTGAATCAATTCAGGACATCGAGGCAGCCACAAGAGCACAATTAAGGACACTCACAACAGAGGACATCCAGAACTGCTTCAGAAAATGGCAAGAAAGATGGGATAAGAGTGTTTGAAGCGAAGGGGAGTATTTTGAGGGGGATTAATGGCAATGTGTCTTTTACTGTAATAAAAACTTTTTAATTTAAACATTCACCGTATTGTTAGATCACACCTCATATAGTCAACTTGCCACTCTCTGCCTTCCATGAACCTTTTGTGATCTTTCTATGGCAGCAATGGCTTGGGCCATAGCCATCTTTCTTTACCTCCATGAAATGAAGGGCTCTATCCAGTACGTCTGGACAGCTCCTCGATTTTAATGTTCCAGGGGTGGAATGGAAGGCAAATCCTTGGGACATTTGCCAAAGCAGAATTACTGCCAAAGAGGGGCTCTTCTCTTCATTCAATGGATAAGACTCTTGGTGTCTCACGTGTGTATGTCATGTCTCATTGCTGAGGCCTTTTTTAATTCAGTTAATGTACCTTTATTAAAATTTATTTTAAATTTCAAAAGTTAGCTATGAATACATTTTTGCTGTAAGAAACATAGATGAAGCACTTCTTCCAATTTCAGAGTCTTGCCCAGAGGTCACTGCCATGGCCAGTTTACTGGTCAGTTTTTCAAATCATTTCCTATGCATTTATATACATGTATATATCAGACATAGAGAAACCTACCATTTTGGGGGTATATTTTTGTCTTTGTACACAAGTGTTGTTTTCTGCAAGTTGTTTTTCTAATTAAAAATATGGCTTGGAAAAACATATGGCTTGGAGATTCTCCTGAATGAATCCATATAAATCTCGCTCATTATTTTTAACTGCTACGTATTAAGTATTCCATAGCATGGGGTGCCATTGTTTATTTAGCTACCCCCCACCAGTGGACTGTTAGGTTGCTTCTCGTTTTTCATTGTTTTATAATTATCAGTGAACTCCCTGGTATGTGCTTTTGGGGGCAGATGTGACGATTTCGTTAGGATAATGGCTATCTAGAAACAGTGTTGCTAAGACAAAGATGGACAGTGTTAATTTTAATAGAAACTGCCAAGGAACCCTCCTGAAGACTGAATCAATGCATGTGCTTCAATTGCTGATGAGACAACCCACTTTTTTTTAAATTTATTTTTATTTTTCATTACAGTTGACATATTAGTTTCAGGCATACAGCACAGTGGGTAGACATTTATGTAACTTATGAAGTGATCCCCCTGATAAGTTTGGTACCCACCTGACACCATACATAGTTATTACAATATTATTGACTAAATTCCCTATGCTGTACCTTACATCTCCATGACTATTTTTGTAACTGTCAGTTTGTACTTCTTAATGCCTTCAACTTTTTCACCCATCTCCCCACCCCTACCCCCAGTTTGGCAACCATCAATTTGTTCTCTGTATCTATGAGGTTGGACAACCCACTTTTTGTACATTCTCTCCAACACTGGGCACTAGCAATATTTTGAATTTTTACTAATCCAATGAATCAAGCAAAAATAAGTCTTATGTTCATTTAAATTTGCATTTTGCTAATTATGATTGCATTTCTGAGCATATTTTCCTAAGTTTATTGGACATTTTGTATTTTTGTTTGTATAAATTGCCTGTTCACATTCTTTGCCCATTTTTCTAATGGGGTTTTAACAATATTTTTCTTATTGGTGTGTTAGAATTCTTTATTCTGGATGTTAATATTTGTTATGCTTTAGTTGCTTGTCTTTCTGTCATTTTCAATCTTTTATCGTACAGCAGTTTTAAATTTAGATGTAGTATATTAGTCAATATTTTCCTTTATGGCTTTTATAGTTTGGGTCTTATTTTAAACAGCCTTCTCTAACCCCAAATTATTTAATTTTAACTTAAATTGTCTTCTAATATTTTTAGAGTCAGGCCTTTTATTTCATTTGTGCGCGATAGAAATAATCCGTTTGTAACGTTTGTATCGACCATCACTGGATATCCAGACTATGAACACGATTTGCTAATATCAAGGCATGCCGTTAGTGTTTTCACAATTTGTAAGTCAGGGCCTTTGTAAGCAATGACAGGTACCTAGTGTGGTGAAGGAAGGATGGGGGGTAAGTGAGTGTGATGTGAGGGGTCCCCACACAGGGCTCACCTGAGTGAAGATAAGTATGGGATGCTGGCCTTGGCTCCCCCTTTCCCACCCCTCAGTATGAAGAAGGCTCCAGGTAAAGAGAACAGCAGGCGATCAATCCCCAGAGGATCCTAAAAGGTGCATCGCTGTGTGTACCTGGTATATAGCACGTGTCATATCAGATGAATGGTCTGTTTCCTTAGCACTGCCCCCCACTAAAATGTCAGCCCCTGGGGGGGGGGGCAGAGACTGTGTCCTCTTTGTTTTTGAGTCTCTCACACCTAACACAGAGCTGGCATCCTTGGGGGGATGCATATACTCGGATACATCCTCGTTTGCATGTGCCCCCACTTCTGTGTACGAGAGGGATACGCGGTGAGCATCCCCTGGGTGAGCACACAGCATCCCCTCTCCGCCCCATGCATGGGTGCAGGTTAAAAGTGCACGATGGGTAGTGTACGTCCTTGTGTCTCAGACTGTGTGGGCCTGTGAGTGCAGGCTGGCGTACCTACGTCTGTGGGCGCAGGAACACAGGTGTGTTTTCCTTCCCTTACTCACCAGTTTCTCCACCCTCTACTTTTCTGGCCATGAAGATTTTTCTCCTCTCAGGTGGGAGATTTTACTAATGGGGACAAAGTCAGAACATGGCAAATCTTATAGCTTCTCCCAGGAAGCTTCCTTCTTTCCCCCTCCTCCTTCCTCTCTTCTCCCCTCCTCTTCCTATTTCACATCTCTCCCCTTCCCCCTCCTGGAGGAAGCTTATCTGAGCTCAGCCTTTGCTGACATGGCCATTTGGGCCCATTAGCTGCCTCCTAATGAGTGACTGCTCCTTGGTCCCTTCCCCCACCCCAACTGGGAGGGAGGGATCAATTAGCGGCTGTACACACACACACAGACCCCTGCACACATATTTATGCCCCCGTGTAAATATGTACACATCACATATACACTTATAACAAACACATGCTTCCTTTCTTCTTGACCAAAAATATCTTTTTAGGGGTGCCTACTGTCCACAGTGTTTCCCAGGCCCCTAAAGAAAGATCCTGCTCAATTCAACAAGCAGAACACCCACCGCCAGGGCCATTCACCCCAGCTCGTTCTCAGATTCCCATGATTCTAAATTGAGTCCAATTCTCTCATATTTTACAAATGATCAAACTGGGGCTCAGAGTGGGGAAGTGACTTGTACAAAGTCCTTCGGTCATTTAGAAGCCAAGCTGTCAATGGTTCCCTGTCCTCGGACTCCCAGTCCAACACTGTTGCTATTAACAGAAAGAAATGGGGTTCCCGCAAATGCCTGCCCTGTTTTCAACAGAGCTGTTGGGCTTCAAAAGGAGAAAGGAGTGTGGACAGGTTCCTAGAGGTGACGGCAACCTGGGCAGGCTCTGCAGTGTGCAAAGGAGGGAGAGGGTGAACGTTCAGGAGGCCTGCCTCATCCCACGGAGTCTACTTGGCCTGGAAACTGGAGAGATGGGTCCACCCTTAGTCCTTCCCCTCATTCTCACAAGGCTTGCCTTGGTTTTCTCTCCTCCTCTGAGCACTGACCTCAGGGATTCCTGAGGTAAGCTCCCTCTTGGTCAGATAGGAGGGGGGCATCTCACTGAGGATTCTGTTCCAAAGGATGTCCCCTGAGGACTGAGAAGGAAAGGTCCCAGCCTGGACCTGCCCCCGCCCGTTCTCCAGATTCTATATCAGATGAAAAAGTTAGAACTGGGTTGCAGGCCTGAGGCATGCAGGCCCTAGTAGGGGGGACAGTCCAGGCCACCTGGATCAGAATACCCTGGCACCTCTGTGCCCAACCACTTGGGAAAACCTCAGCAGCTAGGATTATGGCTGAGCCTTGACAATTCACATTTCCTAAGGTCCCAACCCTGCAGGCTCTGTATGAAAGCAGAGTTGAGGACAGGTCGTGGGGGGGTCCTTCTGAAGACTTTCCCAGGAGGGGTCATAGAAACTTTACCCAGGGGGCAGGGGACTTCCACAGTCTCCTCTCAAACCCGGGAGCTAAAAATAGTACTTTCCTTGCCCCCCTCAACCCCTTTTCCAAGAGGCAGGTGGTAGAAGAGCTGGAGTTTTTATCTAAAGGTCCCTGTTCTTCTCCCTGGGAGCTCCAGACCCCCCTTCTTCCTGAGCCTGTGTCTCTGGCTGGGAGGTACTGTGAAGACTGAAGCCTGTCTGTCTGCAGCTCTCTGTAACCCTCAAGGGCTCAGTGAAACCGGATGTGGACTCCAGAGGGGCATCCTGGGACCCATCCCTTGACCGATGTGGACCCTGTAATAGTCTCTATCAGGTTCACAGGCCCACTCCCTGCCCTCCCCTCCTCACGGCTCAGCCCAGCAAGTTCTCCCCTAGATTGAGTTGCCAGAAGGGAGGCCCTTTTCCAGCACCGCGCCTCAACCTGCCCTAAAAACATGGAGGAGCAGAGTCCTGGCCTGCTTATGTGGGTGATAGAGCCTCTCACCTCAGTTGGGCCATCGTGGTGCAAACGTGGGATGGAGGTGGCAACGGGCCCTGTGGCAGACGGAGTGGAGGACACGGGCTCCAGGTCAGGAAGACTTGGTTTAGCAACTGAACTTCCCCACTTAATACCTGAGTGACCTTGGAGAGCTACCCCACTTTTAAGAGATTTTTCATCTGTAAAAGGAGGAGAACCAGCGCTTCTTCACAAGGGTTTTGCTGCAAGTATTAGAAGCTACCTACAGTCTTTCATACTGTTTGCTTACGTGCGCACTGACCATTTCCAGAAGGGTGTACAAAGAAACTGCTAACGGTAGTTCCCTCCAGAAACGGGACTAACAGGAGGAGGAAGGGCACTACCACTGTTCACTTTTTTCTCTTGGATACTGTTTTGATTTTACTACAAAGCATATTTTACTTTTATTTGAAGAAAGGAAGGAAAGAGAGATGAACCCTTTCCAGCCAACTAGCTGAGCCTCATGGAGTCAGTGAACGCAGCCTTAATTGCTGTCTGTTAACGGGTAGCAATCCCTCCTTCTGTGGGCACTGTGTCTGGGTGTGAAAGTGATTTGTAAATAAACTGCTGTATAAATGTTAGGCATGATTAACATCTGGGTAATGATATACTTCTATGCACAATTATGAATCTGAGATGGCTTATCCTAAGGGTGAGTAGGTGTATGTATCCTTAAGGGTAATTATGTGTATATTGTAGGTGGTGGTTAAGAACACTGGCTCAGTAGCCGCGTTGCCTGGGTTTGAATCTTGGCCCACTATTTACTGACAATACAATCTTGACCAAGTTACTTAATTTTTCTGTGCCTCAATCGCCCTATCTTTAAAATGGGGATAATGAATGTACCTTTGCCATAGCATTGCTATGAAGGTAAACATGAGCTAAATTATGTACAATTCTTAGAACAGCCCCTGGCACATAGTAGGTGTTCAACAAATGTTTTTTTATTTTGTGTATCTGTGTACACATGTTAGTGTTTCTCACCCCCATCAAGGAGGTGGAGGTGGTTGGGGGGTTCTGTCTGCACTGTTGGTCTGTTTGTAGACACCTACCGTGGGGATCTAGAGTATTTGAGGAGACTGGGTGGCTCTTTTTTGAGAATCCAAAGCCAGATCCCCATCCTTAAAGGGAGCCCCGGGGAGGGGTGACTCACATCCAGCTCTCATCCCTCCCATGTTTCCTGCGGGTGGCATGTCCCAATTGCCCCACGGGTCACTGAAATAAAGTGTCAGCTGAGCCAGGAGGGAGGACTGAGCCATTGAGGGTGGAGGTGGGAAGAAGGTTCCTCTCTAGTTCAGGACAGCAGGGGCAGTGGGGGAAGGGGCACTGCAAGCTAAGATCATAGAGAAGCATCGAGGCAGCTTCTGGCAATGGCAAGCCTAATTTCCCCAACCCCTTCTGAAGGGGTCCGCATGCCCTGCCACCTACTCTACTCCCACTCTTGTTGCCTCTTCCGATTCTGTTGGCTGTTCCCCTGAAGAGGGACACTGGAGGCATTTCTGGGGGGTGCTGGGCGCCCAGGCGGGTTGAGCAGGTTTGGGAGGGGGTGGGAGGGGCCTTGGGGAAGGGAACTGGGCTTGGGATGGAGCTGACAGAGCCAGTTTCCTCAGGGTTCTGAGGCAGCACCAACCTTTGAAGCAGAGGGGGGTGGGGGGGAATGAGCCCAGCCTGGAGGCAGGTGGGGGAGCTGAGCCAGGCTGAGCCTCTCCCTTCAGAGACATAGCGCCCTTTCCAGTGGAGCCCCTATGTCCTGGAGACCTGCAGAAATCAGTTCTGAACCCCAAACTGGGACACCTGGTAGGCAAGTGATTGTAGAAATCAAAGGGTAGAGAATTTGGAGTGGCATGAACTTTCTCTACTTTCTCTGTGGAGCAGGACCATGAGGAACCATGACCACAGGTGGCCATGAAGTCACCTCAGGGACACGTGTGCGTATCCGGTCACATGGGCACAAGCACATGCACAGTAACACGTATCACGTTGGGGCATATGCACACAGTCATGTCCATGCACACACACAGGCAGACAATCACAGGGACGGTGCTAGAACCCAAAGCGCTTTCTCTCACTAGCACACAGAGTAAGAAACCAGATCCTGGGAGCTTCAATAGCGCTGCTATAGTCCACCTTAGGGGGTCTCCAAAGAGAGGCCCTCTTAAGGGTTTTTTTCTCCTCAAAATCCATCTTCCATTCATGCCCTACAGCCACACACTCCCTCCCGTATGTCGTGTCCCTCCATAGAGTGGCTGGCCCTCCACTATTGCCACATTGGGGTGCACACCTGAGGTCTGACCCACTCCAGAATCTCAGCTAGGGGCTCCTGGAGGGGAGGGCCAAGTCTTTCCTCATCTGAGCTGTGCCCTCAGGGACACTGCCTTCAAAGAGGTCACTGAGTTCCAAGGGGAGGCCAGGGAAGGTGAGATAGAGATAAGGGGAGCGCTGTGCGGCTGGGAGAAGCTTGGAGGTGAGCTGGGGTTGGGGCAGGCATTTCACCAGACTCAGCCGCTCAGATTCATGTACCTCTTACACACCCAGACACCTCACGCTCACAAGGGGGGCGTGAGGAGGGAAAGGAGGCAGAGAATTTGAAGAAGGTGAGCAAGGTGGGCATGTGAGAGGGACTTGGGAGAAGGGGTAGGGACATTCTTCATGTACAATTTTGGGGGTACCTACATTGAATTCTAACATAAATCCAGGCAGTACATAAAGTATATATGCACTTTATGGCTTGTTATATGAGTATATTGCTCAATGAATTTCCACAGAGTAGACACAACAGCACCCTGATCAAAAAATAGAATATTATCAGTACCCAGGAACTCTTCATGCCTCCTTTGCAGGCACAATACCCTATTCTGACTTCTTATACCATAGATTAATTTTGCCTGTTTTTATATTTTAAATAACTAGAATCATAGAGTATGTGAACTTTGGGCCTGGTTTCTGTTTCTTAGCAGTATAGTTCTGAGATCGATCCATGTTGTCGTGCAGGCACATTTTTAAACACTATTTGTACCTGGAGATAAATACACACACAAGAGCTCACACACAAGGACACCCGTGTGTATATGGTTCTGCCACAAGTATGCACACTTAAACTGCTCACACACAATCACAAACACACACCCAGGTTCTCATGCACACACATTCTCATTGCACTTACATACGTGACTGTCATATATATATATTTATACATATATTTACACCCAGAAACTCATGCTTAGACGCACTCATGCAGGTTCTCGCACGCAAATGCATTTGCAAGACACACATTAAATGTACCTCGGTTTTCACACTCTCACACCATGCACCTCAAACTCACACGCTGGTGCCCATTATACACACACACACACACACACACACACACACACACACACACACAGGCCAAATCCCAGCCTCTCAGGCTCAGGCTCTAAACAAACAGAGGAATGTGATCAATTCGACAGCTGAAAACTGTCCTGAGAGCAAAGCTGTACTTTGTTGAGAAACCGGAGCCTTTATTGGAGGGATACAAGTGTCTGTGTGTCTGGAGGCTGGGGGAGAAGGAAGGTGGTGGGGTGGTCTCCCAGGGCGCCTGTGGCCATTGGGCTGTTTCCATTATAAAAAATGATGAAAGGACAGGCGCAGTGAGAGCATGGCTGTAAGTAAATAAAGCTGCCACCTTTGACCCTTGGAAGTCAGGGCTCATCCCAGAACGAATGCCCACTGGGGTGGGGGGGGCGTTGCTCAGGCCCAGCCCAAGTTCTCCAGCACCTCAGACTGAAGGCCAGACTCCCAAGGGGGAGGAGCAGGGGACCTGAAAACCTATATGATGCCTGGGAAGGGATGTGCAAAGGGAAGAGGGGGAGGAGAAAGGAGTAGGGAATCAGGAAGGAGGGTGGGGACAATGGGAGAGGGTGAGGGTCACAGGGAGGGACAGGGAGAAGAGCTCTGACTTCTGGCTCTCCCTCCCTGTACTTCTCTCTTTGTCTCTGTCTGTCTCTCCCTCGCATTGTCTCAGCACCTCTTCAGGTAGCTTTTGCTCCTGGTCTCTGAAACAAGCCTACACCCCCCTTCTGTGTTTAAGGATTGGTTTGCTTGTTTTTCTAATCACCAGGAACTACAGGCAAACAGGGGTTAGCAAAAATAACAAACACAGGCAAAGTACAAAGTCACCAAGAATTCCAGAAAGGTTGAAAATGTGGTTGGTTCTGGCTTTGACAGAAATGAGAGTGTTGCTGGGCCTGCCCCCATGGGCCCCTCCTGAACCCCTTTCCCAAGAAGCTTGCCCAGCTCAGCAGTCAGCAGGCACAGTCCCTGGCTTAGAGCAAAGCTCTACAAAGTTGGCTGCATGGATAAATAAATTAATAAATGGTGAATCAATGAAAGGTTTCTGGGTAATCAACCTCCCCAACTCTGCCTAGGTTCAAAGCTCTTTGAATACATATGTGGGGTCAGCCTCATTGCGAGCTCAGGAAGTCTCCTTAGCCCTTTCCAGCCCTCCTCCTCCTCTTCCTGCTGCAGATGACCCTCTGGACCCCCTCTCCCCAGAAATGACATTCATTTTATTCTGTAGCCACCACAGCTCTTAAAGGTTCACCTGGTCCATTCCCCAGGAAAAGAAAGCGCTTTGCAATCTGGCTTTCAAAGACCCATGCCCTGCATGTCTCTCCATCCTGCAAAGACCCAATGGTCACTCCCTTTGCTCTTCCTGGGGGCCACTGAGTGGCCACTAAGTAGGTCCTGGGATGTCTTACCTTGGTTAATTATAATGAGAGTGATAATCACAGTCACATATACCAATAAGCACAGAAGTTTCCACCAAAAATAAGGATGCTCCCAGCTTTACATACGAGGAACAAACAGGGAAAGATGATGGGAAACAGGCCACTACACATCCACCCCTGTCACCCCATCTGTGCCTGACTTAGCAAGAAGATTTGAGAAAGACAGTTCAAGAAAAGCGTCCCCATTTTCCTGCAAACCTGGAGATTCGTGGTGAGAACCGCAATCCTGAATTGCAGGGAGTGATTGCTGGAGGAAATTGAATGCAAGAACGCTCCAAGTGGGACAGAGAACACCTCCTGCGGACAGTCCTCTGCCCAGTGACACTTGGCCTGCAGCCAAATGCCCAGAACCTGGCCCTGTTTACCCCCCAGGCACAAAGCCTGTTTTTCTCACATCGCTGATGGAGACTTGGCTTGGTCTTTGTCCCTGGGGGAGGGGAGGGTTCAACCCCCATGGAGTGGGTAGAAATCTGAGGCAGCTGAGCCCTGTGTGTCAGCACTGGGTTCTTGGTTTGCACCAAAGACCCCCTCTTGGCCAAGTCTCTCTTGCCTTGTCAGCTGAGATGAAGGAGAAAGCCAGGTGGGCTCAGCTTCAAAACCAGCCAGAGACCCTGAAGACATAGGCAGCATGGAAATCAAACACTGTTTTCCGCCTCCTCCCTTAAAGTTTCCTCAACCCCAACTCAATCATAGCTTTTACTGAGAAGTTCCTCTGGACCACACACTGTTCTGTGGGTTTACATGAGTTAAATGGTTTAATCCTCACAACAATTCTATGAATAGGTGCTGTCATGCCTCCATTGTACAGATGAGAAGACTGAGATCCTGAAAGGTAAAGTTATTGGCCCAAGGTGACCCAGTTTGTAAGTGGAGGACTGAGATTGGAGCCCAGGAAGTCTGGCCTCTAGGGAGCTGGAAGGTGTCTGAGTCTGGTTTGGGGGCAGGGAAGCCCGGGTTCAGGAGTCAAATCAAGGAAGTGAGTATCCATAGCTGGCTGTCCTGCATCCCCACTAAGGGGTGCCTCCATCTGACCCGGAGCAGATCTAGTCCCAGCCCTTCCACAAGCAGCACCAACTTCTTTTCTGTGTTGATGGAAAGGTGGAAGCACTTATGCTCCTCTCCTTCCCCATTTCATTGAACAACTACCTTCTCAACAACCAAACATTCCATCAATGTGAAACACCAACTCTTTACATCAATCATAAAGTTTCATCCCTTGATCCAAACAAGATTAAGACCTGTACTTTTCTGGCGTTGTAGTCAGTAAGGACATACAATCTCTCTTGCATTTTTTAAATTTAACGTTCTATTTTTCCCTGCAGCTACACTCCTCTTAGTCGTTATTTTAATTTTTTAATCCATCTTGTGTTTAATTTTATATGATATAAAATAACTTATTTTTCAAGTGGCAAAGCTTTTCTCAGCACCATTTATTGAGCTATGTTCCCTTCTCCCTGTTTTCTAACATGTATATTAAATTCTTCGGTGGCTGGGTCTATTTCTGGGCTCGCTTATGCCTCACTGATTTAAACGTCTATTTTGGTGTCTATACCATACTGCTTTCGTTTACTTGCCCTAAATGATAAAACATAACTAAATGTTTTAACAGCTGGTCAAACTTGCTCTTCTTTAGAAAATTATTTGTTACGTTCACCTATTTACTCCTTTATGTGAAACTTAGGATCTTTTGTTGTTTTTTCTGAGTTCCAAGAAAATTTCTAGTGTGACTTTGCTTAGGGCATTAAGTCTATCCATTTTTTTGGGGAATATTGACATTTTTACAATGTTTAGCATCTTCACCTAGGAATATGGTAAGCCCCACCATTTCATCTGTGTCACATTTAGCAGTTTGAATGGCTGTGGACTATTCCTTCGTACCGATGTTCCCTAGCTGGCTTACCCAGTCCCTTAGTGTCAGGTATTTGGGTTGCTTCCAAGAGCGAGCTATTATGAATAGTGCTGCTATAAACATCTTTGTACAAATTGCTTTTTTATTTCCTTGGGATATGGTCCCAAAAGGGGGATTATCTGATCAAAGAATGTGAACAGTATCATGGTTTTTGTTATATAACCCAGGGAGAATGGGGCCAATTGACAGCACCACCAGCAACATATAAAGAAATATCTACTTTGCCTTTAACAACTCCTTAAGCAACCTGAAGACTTAAAAGAGTAACTTGTTCCTAAGGTAAACAAACCACAGCCGCTGGAGGAAAAAAGAGGGAGTTTGAGAGCGCAGGGTTCTGAAGAACACTGACCCTGCAGCCGAAGGCACAGGCTGCCCCTGGCCTGTGGCTGCCAGGCTGTCTCTGGGTCCTTCTCAGAACGAGATTCCCCATCAGCATGTGAACCTGGTCTATTTTCATTTACTTAGCATATGTTTGTATAGCATTTATTATGTGTCAGGTACTATTCTAAGCACTTTACAATTATTAACTCATTTACTTCTCATCAGTTCAAGAGATATAGCCTATTATTATCATGCCCATTTTACAGATGAAGAAACCAAGTCATAGAGAAATTTGCTATAGTTCATAGAGCTGGTAGGATTTGAACTCAAGCAGTCTGGCATTAGATTATGACTACTGTGCACTGCTCCCTTGACTAGGAACTTAATCCCGCTTGTAGCTGCCCTTCTTTTTCTGGGTCCTTCCTTGGAAGGACCAGCAGCCCCAATCCCCTACAGGGAAGGAAGACTCTAAATCTTCCTGTCCTGGGTTTCAGGCCTTCTAGTTATTTCCTTTTCATATATAGCCACCATGTTTTGGATCCTGCCATGTGCTATCGTGTTTCCCCGAAAATAAGACCTGACCAGACAATCAGCTCTAATGCATCTTTTGGAGCAAAAATTAATATAAGACCCGGTCTTATTTACTATAATAAGACCGGGTCTTATATTACTTATTTTACTTATAGTAAAATAAGACCGGGTCTTTAATATAATATAATATAATATAATATAATATAATATAATATAATATAATATAATATAATATAATATAATATAATACCGGGTCTTATATTAATTTTTGCCCCAAAAGACGCATTAGAGTTGATTGTCCAGCTAGGTCTTATTTTCGGGGAAACACGGTATCCATTGGGCTAAGCACTTTTACTTCATTTTAAAATTTTCACCACAATCATACAAAATAGGTAGTGTATCTTCATTTTGTAGAAGAGCAAACTGAGGATCAGAGAGGTTAAGTGTGTTGTCCAAGATTACACAGCTGTGTTAGAGTGGCAGAGGGAAAATTTGAATCCTGTTTAAACATCAGTCCCTTTGGTCTTTCCATTATTCTTGGCCCCTCTCTTGCCCCCGAAGCTCCACCTTTTACCCTAGTGTATTTCTCTTTGCCCTAATTGGTTTTCCTGAAATACACTGAGGTGGAAACAAACCCTTTTTGGTACAGCTCCTCTGCTCTTCCTGGTCACTGCCAGGCCTGGCTTCACCAGAGCCCAAGGAGCCAGCCCTAAGCAAAGTGCCATCTTTACCTTGTGCTTTTTGGAACTGAGGGCCACTCCCTGAGAGAGGCCCAAATAGCTCCTTCCTTTCCTGTTTCAAAGTCCACACCCCTCTGGTGCCTGCCCACTGGTTCCTACTTCCTGCCTTAGGATCTTCATCTGGTTTACTGAGTACAGATGACGGGCAGGTTCTGGTTCCAATGAACAGAACACACCCCCAGCTCAGATTTATGCTCCTCCTTCTTCTTCAGGTCCTCTCAGATGACTCAGAGCTCAGGTACCTTCTGGGGAGTGGTTTTTCCCAATCCTGTCATACAATTGTAGGAGCCCCAAATACCCTGAGCACACATTATGCTCTGTGTACAGAATTCCCGCCAAGGATAAAAGAAGGCATTTCCCTGATCCCTGGCAATCTCTGGAAGATTCGATGGCAGCATCAACTTCCGAAACTGGGCCTGGCATGTTGACTGGTTGTGTATTTGTGTTTGTGCGTCCTTCTGTATGAACATGTCAACCTGTGTGGTTGTATACTTCTCTGGGTGCACGTTTTTCAGTGGGAGACAGACAGCACAGCTGCATGTCTGCACAGAGGGACTCAGGACTTCCAGGACAGACTGATGTACTATGTTCAGGAGTTTTACATGTGTTTTTGAGAGTGAGGGTCTGCATGTACCTGTGAGCTGGTGTATGTGTTTGTGTGCACACACTGTACAAGTTGGGCAAAAGGGCTGGTTAGGAAGCTTTCCAAGAGCACTCAAGAGGGAGACCGAACAGGTGAGGTAGGGTGGAGAGAAAAAGAAAAGAGAAAAGAGCATCAAGCCTAATGCTTCGTAAATAAGTGAAGGGATGTCGTCGTAAGTCTGCAATGCCCCAGACAGATTCAGACAGGTTTGCAGCATTCAGCAAAGTCACTTGTAGCCCAGGGCAGGAATGGCAGGTTGGAGTTGGTAGTGCTGGCCTGACCAGGTAGAGCCCCAGTTTGAAGGGAGAGAGAGCTGGAGACTATGGTAAAGCATTGCTCCCACTCCCCCATCTTCCAGGCCCTGTCCCCACAGGCCCTATGACTTCTCTGAGGTAAAGATGGTTTGGCCTTTGTAGAGGTGGGAGCAGAGGCCTTGCCAGTGTCCCTCACCCCTCTGGCTGCTCCAAAGGCAAACGAACTGAACCTCGTTCTTCCAGAAGCTGTTCAAACTTTTCGCTGACTTCAGAGAGATGGAGGAGGGGGGAGGAAGGAGGGTAGGCCTCTGAGGAGCGGAAGCTTTTGCTGAGGCTGCAGGCTACCCAGCCCCTCCCTGGTTCCTCATTACTGTGGTCCTTGGGCATGACATCTCTTTTGATTTGAAGGCCAAGAAGAACCCAGAGCTGTGTTAATGACCAGCCAGCACCAGCGAGGCCTGAGGCAGGGGGCTGGCTCTCTTGACCTTGAAATCCTATCTGCAGTTTTCGGTTGCATCGATATCCTATTTCTCCAGAACTTATCTCTACTGCCTTAGCCTTGTCCTCTCAGTGGGACCCTCAAGAGGAGGGAAGTTAGGGAGGCAAGGAGAAGGGCATCTAGTATGTCTGAGGAGCTCGTCAACTGAGTCTGAGAACATGAGCACGGCTGGACTACATTCAGTTTCAAGGACTCCAGACCTGCAGGGATGACAAACCTGTTACATAAATGTTAATGCAATAAGAAAGACGGTAAAGCAGATACATCCACTGAATTAGGAAACTTTTACATTGTCTCATCTTTATGTCGATTCTGACAATGGCTTTGATGAAATAGAAGGCAGAGTCCACTGTGCATGTTTTATCAATGAAAAAAGCAAGGGCCAGAGAAGTCAATTGATCTGTTAATTCACATTTGTACAGCAGTGTGGCTGGGACTCCAATCCATGTCTCTGTGACTCCAAATCTATAACAACAAAAAAGGCAATTTTTAGAACTGTGTGCTATTGGCCACTTGAGGGACTCGTGAATTATGCCTGGAGAATGTTGGGGACGCAGAAATTTGAGCTGGGCTTTGAAGTAGGAGTAGGCATTTTCTGTTTCTTTTCTTTTTTTGTGGTGGGGACATGGGTGTTGTCAGAGCATCGCACCCAAGACTTGGTTACAAGTGTGAGAGTATGTTAACTCAGTTGACACAAAAAGGCTAATGGTAGCCAGAGACTGGGGGAGGGTACTACTGATGAAGCAGAAAGTCAGTTGTGGGCCTGGAATGGTAGGATAAAGGGTTTCGATTTCTCTATAGGCAACGGTGAGCAGTTTCTAAGCCAGGGAAGGTCTATGTGCCCTGCATGCCCTTTAAGGGAGGAGAACTGGGTCCCTCCAGCAGTGTGGATTTTGAAGAGAGGGGCAGAGCATGAGCTGGGACCAAAGTGTTGCACAAAAAGAAGTTAAAAGAAAGAAGTGAGGGTGTGAATGAGGCTCCCCAGCTTGGAGGCGGGGAGCTAGCGAGGCTGCCTCTGGAGAAGGGGAGCTCCAAGCCAAGAGGCCCAGAGAGGAGGGTGGCCCTGGCAGCCCAGGAGAGGACACAGGCTGATGGAGCCCTGGAATGCAGGGCAGCCATGCTGTGGCCATTCTTCCCGAGTGTGTGGCCTGGGCAGCCCCAGGCTCTGCGTTCTGAGCTTCCCGCCTCATTGAGAGGTTATTAATAGGGAGTTTGTCTGGTGTCAGAGCACAGACATAAACTGCATTAGCATTACCCCATAATCTTATTTAGTAAATGTTCATGCCGCTCCGTCTCCTGTAATTGCATTGGGAAGATGCAATATTTATGAAAGGGAAGAGGGGGATGTCACTGCTCATCTCAGTGATGCAGTAAAAGTCCCGGGAAACACGGTGCAGGCTGCAGAGGCCTGGCCCCCAGCCTGCAAGAGCGCCTAGTGCTCCTTTGTGCCTAGCGTCTCTGGGTGGCCTGCCAGGCCTACCGCCAGATTATTGCCACCCACGCCCACCCCCACACCCTTTCAGGAGCTTTGGGCAGCAGGGCAAAGGGTTTTGGAGGTGGCAGTTACGATTCCCCTTGGCCTTACTCCTCCCAAAGGTGTAGTCCCTGTCCAATTCACTGAGCCCTTCTGGAGGGCACAAGGCTGCCAACTTTGGATTGCTCCACCCCCCGTTGGATTTCTAGGGGACCTCACTTCACTATGTATCCTAAGTGGTTTGGCAACACTCAGCAGACAGCAGTGGAGGGCAGCAGCAGGTGGGGGGGCTGTCCTGGCTGGGGCAGGGTCTCAGCAGCAGTGCTGGCCACTGGATGGTCCCTAAAGCCCACAGCAGCCCTAGGTGCCTGGGGTGGTGGCCCTCTCGCACACTCCTGGGATCCCCCTGGCTCAGTCTCTAGGACACCTCTCCAACACACACACACACACCCAGCACCCCACTCACTGCACAGGGGCTTACAGTTCTCAAAGCTTTTGCACACTCTGAAGTCAGTCAAAGTCCAACCCACTCATTCGCCCCACTCTCACGCAGGCTGCACTCTGTCTGCCCACGTGGAGCACGTGTCCCTCATGAAGGCATCCAGACAGTTCAATTCCCAGCAATGGTTCACCTCTCTCCTCCTCACACCCCACTTCCCTGGCAGGGAAGGGGTACCCAAATCAGAGGCAGCTGAGAACCAGGGAGAAGAGTGGGTGGAGGAGGGCCATATCAGCTCCTTTGCTGCTGTCCCATCAATCATAGCGTCACAGTCCAGTTGGGGATCCTTGGTACACAGTACCACACGTAGTCTGCGGGACAATGGGATTATTGGGGGATGGGGAGGAGGCCGCCCCAGGCAGGGGCTCAGGCGGCGGTGCCTCCTTCCCTCAATCCATCCCTCAGCACCCAATGAGCGCCTGCGGCACCTGGGGACTGGTGGCAGAGGGGACACGGGTGGCGTGCGGGTGGCAGGGCCTGGCCAGCCTAATTCAATTAGCTGGGCCGCCTCCATCTCTGCACAGCTCTGGGCCCGCAGGGGCTGAGCTTCGGGCAGCTGCTCATTGTGCTCTGAGCCCATGCATATGGATACAGTTCCTCACCCTTCCGCACCCCCCACTTCTGGCACCTGCGGCTCTGTCCGCCCCACCCCCCTCCGAGAGAAAGCAACCTTGGCCTCCCCGAAAAAGTTGGGAAACTGTGTGGCTGCTTGTGCCCCAGTGTGGCCAGCAGAGTGTGAAGGGAGGGAGCAGGAGGGGCCGTGGGAGGGTGTGGACCAGCAGGTTCCTAGAGTCGGCGTGTACCTGTGCAGTGTGAGCTGCAGGCTGTGTGGGAAGGTTCGGTTTGGTTTTGCATGTTTGCCGAGGGGATGTGAGTACGGCTGGTGTGTCTGTGGGCACCTGTGTGTGCCTGTGTGCAGGAGATGTTGAGCGTCCGTGGAGACTGTGTTTTGTGTGCAATGTGAGTGTGGGTCTGGGAGCTGGTGTGAGAGGGGGTTGTAGCTGCTCCAGCATTGTACCCGGGAAACCTAGGGTATTCCGTGGGTCTGTGCACAACCATTTGTGTATAGACAGGAGTCCCTGTGCAGTCGAGTTGGATATGGAACACATTACCCCACCACCACTAGCACCGGCAGCAGCCCCGCAGCAGCTGGGTCTCCCAGACCGAATTCGTTCCCCCCCTCACCCCACCCCTTGCTTTTCTGATGGACGAGAAGCTTGGACGGTTCATTTCAAACTCGACGACACTTCCCGAATCCACCAGGCTCGCCAGGCGGCCAGGCCCTCTTAACCGGCGGCGGCGCCCCAGCCGATCAGGTTATCCGTTCCCAGAACAGCCGGGCCGTGGCTCAGTGGGGGCCCGCAGCTTCAGACACGCCTCTCGTGTCCCCCCAAACTACGAGATTGGTCCATGCCAAGGTGGCCGGAGACTGCGAGATCTCCACCTCAGCCTTCCCCTCCGCAGCTCGGATGGAGGACCGCTGGGAGTCCGGGTTTTGGGACTCCCATCTGTCCTTTGGGTCTCCATCTGCCCTTCCTCTGAGGTCAAATCTATGCTTCTTGGGGGCAAGGAATGGAAGCGAGAAATGGATAGATAAGGGCACTGCAAGATCTTGGCGCTGCCAGAAAGATCGCTCATTCTGGCTTTACTGGAGACGGTAGTGGGAGAACGCGCACAGCCGCAGAGGTGGGTCACGAAGGGTATCGGCCAGCCCCTCGCTCGCTCGTCTCAGCCCCTAGGATAGTTCCTGGAAGACGATGGCCCTCGGAGGCCAGGCCCGTGGTGGGCTAGCGCTCTCTCGTCCCCCTCCCTTCCCCGCTCTGGGTGTGTCTACCTGGGGTGCCATCTGTCATCCAAAATTCCTCCCACAGGCACAGACCCAACTGGCAGCTGAGTAGAGATGAAGGTAGAGGCTAAGGATGGGAAGCTGGGCCTTGCCCCTGGTTCCCTGGGTCTTAAGCGGAGCTGCTCTACTAGATCCACTGGTGGAAGGCCCAGCTTGGTGCCCTCCTGGGCGATGCTCAGGGAGCCCTCCAGGAGCTGTGAGGGGATAACAAGGTGTGGGGGGGTCTGTCTTGCCCTGAACCTTCTCTCCACACACCCTCTGCCCTGTGCTTTCCTGAGAGGAGACCTAGAATCAAAGGGTATATCCTGTCAAGGGCACTAATGCTGGATGGTGGGACCTGAGGGTCTTTGGCCCTCCCTTGGGAGGGAGTTGGTCAGTGCCTAGGGGTGATAGGGCCAACAGCTTCCTTTCAGTCAGAAACTGAGAGGGGAGCCTTAGAAAGGAGGGCCAAACATAAGACTCCATTGTTCAAGCAGGCTTTGAGGTAGGGGAGTAGGGATGGAGGAGAGAGGTGCTGGCCCCTAAACCAGGTGACACTAAGGTATGTCCTATATCAAGGACGGTCTGTCTCCTACCCACTGGGGTCCCTCCACTGATAGGAAATGTGTGCCTGACTTTTCGTGTTAGAGAGTTCCTTGGTTCCTGTTACTAGAAGGATTGGGTGGGGACACCTGGGGCTGGCCCTATACAACCCCTGCCTTCCTACCCCAGCCCTGAAGAATCACTGAGTCACATGGCTGGAACCAGCCTGACCTGCTCACTCCTTCCTTCCCAGCTTAACCTTCTGGAGACAACCCCCACCCCTACCCCCAGGGCTCTCGGAAGGTGGGGTGCCCTGTACTGGGTCTCTACGTGCCTAAGTTACCCGCTGTGCAGGCATCCTCCACGGAACAGGAACATTCTCCTGTCTTTCCTGAGGCAGAAAGGGCACTTTGGTGTTGGGAATCTGACCTCAATGGTCCCACCATGAACTGCTTCATGTTATATGTCCCCTTACATATCTCTCAGCCTGATTCACACTTTCCCTGCTAAATACCCATTGGGCATACGCTAGCCCCTCTTCCCACACCCACAGGCCCACATATGGCCATTTCCCTGACAACTACACTGGAGAATGAGACACCCCTCCCACAGATACATACACCATCAGCAACACACATCGTTATTCCATTCACACTTGCACACAGTCGCTGAGGGACACCATCGTATGTGTCCATTACAGAGGGACAGTTGTAGAGATACACACTGATCCTGTTACAGAAAACACGTTCTTGCGTGCTCACTGACACACATATCCTTACATCGACAAATCCAGTTATAACAGTGAATCCAACTCCCTTCCTCTTCCCCAGGATTCTTACAGACGTGCATTTTGGTTGCAGTTGTGTCCCAACAGCCTAACACTGATATATAATGGACGCTCAGTACATATTTGGGTAAACACATAGCTGGGTACATTTTTTAAATTATTCCTTAAAGACAAGCCCAGTATATCTGCACAACAACCCTCACTGTCACGCACACTTCCATATCCAGCTTTCCCCTTATGGACACACAGTCCCACAAACGGAAAGTAATTAAGTTATCACACACACCCCTAAGCTAAAGGACAACCCCTGGCCCAGGGTTCTCTCCCAGAGGAGGAAGGGAGCTGTGTGGGATCCAAAAGGGCCTCCCGGGTGGCTGAGCCCTCCCTTTTCTCCTACCCCAGCCTCAGCCTCAGACCCAGCTGCTCCTCTTTTAATTGGAGGCACTTCTTTATTCTGCAGGCAAAGGGGGGCGGGGATTGGGTGGCACTGGGGGAGGGGATGTTACCAGGTGGCCTCAGGGCTGGAACTCACCTAGACATGTGCAAAGATACTCCTGCAAGGCAAGGACCTCATCTGCCAAGTTTGGTGTTGAGGAAGCAGCTTGTAATGAATAGAGTCAGAAAAGCACCATTGGAGTGCAGTCTCTGTCCCTTTCCAGCTTTCAGTGCCTCAGTTTTCTCATCTGTAAAATGGAGACAACAAAAGGTACATCACAGGATGATTGGAGGATGAGATAATAAGTATGACTGAAGATGCCTAGGACATAACTGATGCTTTGTGAATCCTGCCTTCTCCTTCTTTACCTCATCTCCTCTTTCCTAACAGGGCTACTCTGCAAGGCATGGAAAAGCACTGTGGAAACACAAAAACTGCACCAAATATAAGCTCTGTGTGAGTCTCCCTCCCCATTTCAGAAAACTTTCCAACCTGCAGCACTGTGCTCAGGTAGCACTGCTTTGGGGAGAAGCGGGGGCCAGAACCCAAAGTATCCTGGACCTCTTGTCTCATCTTTCTGGGCATAGAAGGGACTAAGAGGGTAACCCTGCCCTCAGCCACTATCCCATTGGAAGACAAAGGCCAAGGTCAAGCTAGACTCAAAGAACCCTGACTGGGGGGAGGCCAGCAGTTCAGAAATGAATTGGGATAAAAGTTGCTTCTGATAAGCAGGAGAGGTGGGTGGGAGATCCAGAAGAGACCAGTCAGGCAGGCAGCAGTGAGGGCAGGAGAAAGGCAGGAGCCCTGAGTTTCTGGATTTGATGAGTAGAGCATCCTGACAGCTTTAGTGGGTCCCTAGGCAGCTGTCACCTCTGCCAAACTTAGACTGGACCAGCAAGGTTTAGTTCTCCTCCCAGGTACCCTGGACAACTAGCACCAGAGCTGAGGAGTTCAAGAGCTGAGTGAGGCATATGTCCAAAGGGTGGAACAGGCAGGATTGGAAAGCCATAGGAGCTGGAAAGATGCATCTGGAGGAGGAAGGGAGGAAAGGAGGGCTGTTAGGAACATTCAAGGATTTCCTGCATGGGGCAGTGTGACAAAAAGAAATTGTTCTGAGGATAACTTAGAAAGATAGGGTTTTAATTGCAGCATCCAGAACTGTGATTAGACACAAATGTGACTAAAAGGAGCAAGGCAACTGGGACCCAGCCTCAAAGGATGCTGAAGGGCCTCTCTCCATAGTTTTCACCCTCTACAGGGAAAGTAGTTCAGATGTTGGGATCCCAGCTCAATTCTCTTCTGTCTGTGGAACTTTGGCAACTTTGTTCATCTTACGGAGTCTCAGTTTTTGTTTTTAATGAGATACAATTCACATACTGTAATTTCAGCCATTTAAATCATACAACTCAGTGATTTTTAGTATATTCAGTTGTGCAACCATCACCACTATCTAATTCCAAAATATTTTCATCACTTGAAACGGAAACTTTGTATCCATGTGCAGTCACTTCTCACCCCCCCGCCCCTCTAGCTTTGGGCAAACACTAATCAACTTTCCACTTTTATGGATTTGCCTATTCTGGATGGTTCACATAAATGGAATCATATAATATGTGGCCTTTTGTGCTTGGCTTCTTTCACTTTGAATAATGTTTTCTAGGTTCTTCCATGTTGTAGTATGAACCAGGACTTCCTTTTTATGGCTGAATAATATTCAATTGTATGACTATACCACATTTTATTTATCCATTCATCAAATGATGGACATTTGAGTTGTTCCCACTTTTGGGCCATTATGAATAGTATTGCTGTGAACATTCATTTTGTTCTCTTAATTATTAAACAATGAAGATGTTTCTATTAACTTCACAACATTGTTGTGAGTCTTCAATGAGATCAGTGTGGTGTGCTGTCTGGCACATAGTAGTTTCTCAATAAAACATTTATGTCTATCTCTAGTTCCCTCAAGAGAAGAGGCAGGAAAGAGACACATTCAAGTTCAAACAACTTCCATAGAAAGTTATGGAACCTCCTGGGTAGAGGTGTAGTACCCATATTGAGTAGGTACTACCCACCCAATGGAGCTCTCTTCATGTTTCTGCTTAGTGTTTACAAACAACACCACATCTGGCTTTGTACTGAGTGGGCCTTGTCTACCTGCCTGGAGCCCAGACAAGTTTTTCCCCATAGAGATGCCCTTCCAACCAGCAGCCAGGTTTCCGGGTAACCCATAAAAGCAAGTCCAATTCAGCTCTTCTGTCTTGATCAAGCCACTTAGCCTCTCTGAAGTTTGGTTTCTTTGCACCTGTAAATTAGGGGTAATACTCATCTTAAAGAGTTGATGTAGAGTTCATAGTGTTTTCCATAACACTTATTACCATCTGGTTTATTTTATTTGCTTCTTTGTTTATTGTCTGACCCCCTCTACAGAATGTCAGTTCCATGAAAGCGGGAACTTTGTTTTGTTCACTGCTGTTTTCTCAATGCCAAGAACCATGCCTGACACATAGTAGGTACTCACATAAATTTGTTGAATAAAGACACTCATGTATTATTCACTCAAGAAGACTCCATTTTGTGAATTGGGGCTATACACCACAGGAGGGAATAGAGATGAGTAAGCCATTCCTGCCTCCAAGGAGATCTCTTCAAGTGGAAGGAACCAACACTTTGGCCAAAGCAAATATTACACTGCAATAAGATTTGGTAAGTAGAAGATGTACCTTTGCATTCTAGCATCTTGTCTGATGGAAATAGCCCTTCTCTGAAGGCCTGTTGAATCTGAAATAGACCAGAAATAGATCCCAAGTGATCCAACGTGTGCCCTTCCCAGAGCTTGGCTCCTGAGAGAGAGAGGACCTTTCCATACTGAAGAGGAGAAAGAGAGGAAGCAGAAAAAGGGAGTTTCCTCCTTCTCTCCTGGGCTCTAAGCCAGTCAGCCACAGGCAAAACTTTGAAAAGGCCTAAATTTGTCCTGGATGCACTTCCCTCATCTTGGTCTCACCATCCCCCAGCCCCCACTGCCTTCAGCCCCTAGGCCTGCCTCCCAAGATTCCAAAAGAAAATAACTCCTTCCCTTCACCAGTCCAAAGGTTTCTTGCTTGGAATAGCCAGCCCTGGGCTAGTTGCTAGGTGAAAGCAATCTGATTGAATTCATTCACATACTGTGGGAACTGCTTCTTGAAACATCTGTTTATTCTAAAGGAAAAGAGTATCTTGAGGCATGGGCACCCTGGCAGCAAGTCCCAAGCCAACTCCCTTGTCTTGTGCCTGCCTTTTAGACGTCTTCCCTTCCTCAGTTTCTCTAAACAGCTGAGTTGGAGGTTGTTGATTTTTCTCCCCCAACTTATAGTTGTTCATAGGCCCGTGTTTTAAAGAAGGACAAGCCTGAACTCACCTTCCTGCCTCAGGGGCCTGGGCTCCATACCTGGGGAGTTGACAGTCTTCTACTGTTTAACAAGCTGGATTTGAAGTTTGGTGTAAATCCTCTGGTTGATGGACAGGTGTTTCCAGGCTGAGCCCTTGGGGAGATTCTCCTGTAGTGCAAGGACACCTCTTCCCCAGAGGCCAGTGGGCTGGACCCCTTTGGTCCAATTCAAAATGAGTGGACGGCTCCTGCCTGGCTGGGAAGAGGGCTGTGACCTCCATCTCCTGGGCTCCATCTGTCTATCGGTCTCAGGGAATGGCCGCCTCCTGTTCTTTTTCTTTCTCCTCTTAAGTCTCTGGTTCCCCTCTTCCTGAACTACTTCTCTGAGCCTCGGTCTCCGTCCTTCTGTCTCTGGCTCTGGCATCTGCCTGGGCTCCCGGCCTCCCGCTCCTCTTCTGCGCCCCTCCCCCGCGCTGTCATTCACCCCGCTCCTCTCCGCGCACAGCCAATGGAGAGACCCGGCCGAAACTGCGAGGCTAGCTCGCACCGGGCTTTTTCGCCCGGTGATTGATGTCCCAGAGTCAACAGCTAGCGAGCAGCCTGAGTGGTGAAGGAGCAGCCAGAGAAGGATAGAATACGGCGCCCCCTCTCTGCTTCCCCTCCCCCCTACTTTAGCCCTTCTGCGCACTTCGCCTCCAAGTCTCCACGCAGCTAGGAGCCGCGCTGCCGCCTTCGCGCCCCCGTGCGCTGCCCCCAGAGCCAAGAACAGCGAGCGCCGCCGCCCAGGCCCCCCCGCCCCGCGGGGCCGGGGCCGGGGGCCAGCATGGAGCACCTGGGTCCGCACCATCTCCACCCGGGCCACGCGGAGCCCATCAGCTTCGGTATCGACCAGATCCTCAACAGCCCGGACCAGGGCGGCTGCATGGGGCCCAACTCACGCCTCCAGGACGGAGAATACGGCCTTGGCTGTTTGGTCGGAGGCGCCTACGCTTACGGCGGCGGGGGACCAGTGGCCGGGGCCGGGGCAGGCGGCGCGGGGGCCTACGGCGCTGGCGGCCCGAGCGGTCCTGGTGGCCCGGCGGGAGGCGGCGGTAGCGCCTGCAGTATGGGCCCGCTGGCTGGCTCCTACAACGTGAACATGGCCTTGGCGGGCGGCCCCGGTCCCGCCGGCGGCGGTGGGGGCAGCGGCGGCGGAGGGGCGCTGAGCGCTGCGGGGGTGATCCGGGTGCCCGCGCACAGGCCGCTAGCTGGAGCGGTGGCCCACCCCCAGCCTCTGGCTACCGGCTTGCCCACCGTGCCCTCGGTGCCTGCTGTGCCGGCAGTCAACAACCTCACCGGCCTCACCTTCCCCTGGATGGAAAGTAACCGCAGATACACAAAGGACAGATTCACAGGTGAGTCCGGCCCGCGCGCGCCCCGCCTGGCCGCGGCCCGGGCTCTGCGCTACCCCTCCCCGGCCCAGGGGCTCCCTGCAGTCCCCTTTGCGCGCCAGGTCGCCCAGCTCCTCTTGGCGCTTCCCCCAAGTTCAGCCGCCCGCCACCTTTCTATGCTCGCGGAGTTGCCACGCGGGAAGAGTTCTCCCAGCCGCGGGGCCCCTCTGCTTCTCTCTCGCAGGACCCCTGCTCTGAGGAGCGCTCCCTGATCGGCTCTCGGAGTCCCTAGGCCCGATCAGGCGGAGGGAAGGGGAGTGTAGCTTCGGGACTACCTTCCGCCGGCACTTGGTGCTCGGGAATCTCGGAGGAAGGGGCGCGAAGTGAACAAACTGTTTCTTCCGTCCGGGCCGATGTTCTCTGGCCAGGCGGCAAGCCCCAGAATCAGACGCAAGGAAAGAACAGGTTGCCCACCGCTCGTCCTCCCCGCCCCCACATACACACCAAGCTCCAGTGTCGCGCTGCCAGGCGGGCAGAGGCCACCAGCCCGACTACAGCAACAGAGCTGGTGGGCCTGGACTGCGGGTTTCGTACAAGTTGGTGGCAGCGTTGAGGCTGAGCCTCCCGCTTCATTTTCGTTCTGTCCGGGCTCGGCTTGCTCCCCCAACACCCGGCCCTCCGGCGTGAATAACGCACCGGCGAGGCCCACGATCGATTAGCCACCAAAGGACAATTCCTGGGACGATTACGCACTCGGCGGCGCCGGCTGCCGCCCTCTCCGCTGCCTACTCCGTGCCTTCCTCCGTTTGCCCCAGCTCCCTCTGCTACTGCTTCCGCTCCTGGCGTTCAGCTCTAGCTCCTGCGGTGGCCCCTTTCCCTGGCCTCATTTCCCGCTGCCCTTAGCGTTCCCTGGATCCAAGAGCACGATCCTCCCGCCGGGCCAGGCCCCCACGCCCGCTGAGAAGCAGCCATGAGTTGAGTCTGGGTTCCCTGTCTGGCCTTAGAGAGAGGAGGCAGGAGGCACAGGCCGCTGCCGAGACATGGGACTCCCGTGGGGCTTGGGATCCAGGGCCCAACTGTTAAAGGGCAATAGGCAGCTTAGAGCTAGACCCCAGGCTAGGAGGTCCCAAGGCACCCCAGGCCCTCTGCTCCTGTTCCGGCCTTGGAACCTTGGCTCAGACTCTGGGTCTGTGGCAAAAGTTTGGGGTGGGGTGCACAGAGGCAGAAAAGCCATTCCATTTGGGCCCTGTATTTAAGGAGCCCCAATGCCTCAACACAAGTCCTCTTGGGCCTGGTGAGTCAGGGCCTGGTGCCTACTCCCCCCCACCCCCCAGCCCAGGCCAGTCTTGAAGGGCTCAATTGGAAACCCCAGCCTGGGGCCCACTGGTCCTGGATATCTTGTGAAAGGTACTCCACACAGGGCCTACTTAGGGGACCCACAGCTCATTCTAATCTTGCTTCAGCCTGAAGAAGGTCCTGAGGGAGTTAGTGTAAGGCTGTTGCTTTGTGTCACCTTGTGTTCCCCTGTGTCCTGTGTGCGTTTGTCTGTGTGCCTGTACCTATTTACCAGCTTCTTTGGGTGTATAGGTCTATAATGTGCCCCTGTTGAATGTAATGAGTCTGTGTATGTTGCTGTGTGATGGAGGCTCTGGTCAGGACATAGGGTCCAGGGTATTGACCAAGCGTGGCTTCTTACTGTTGGGCAGCTTCTCTGAGGCTGGAGGCCTGAAGCTGTTGGGGGTCGGGGGCTGCAATCTTTAGCTCGCCTCAGACATGTCCCTCAAGGAGACTGGGGAGGCGACTGCAGCTGTGTCTAGTTGGGCACGTGGGAGCCCAGGGCTAGGCAGGCCTCCGTGGTGACTGGCCGTGGCCTGGCTGCAGGAGGCTGTTTTCTGCCAGGGCTTGGACCTGAGGGCTGACGGGAGGATCAAGGCCCTGCTCAGGGCGTCTAGCCGCTGCGCTCGCTGATTCGCGGGGTGTCGGGCCTGGGACATCTCCTGACGCTCTGCCGCTTGCCTCTGCCGTCTGTCTGTCTCCCGCTCCAGTGGCCCTCTCACCCTTCACTGTAACACGCCGTATAGGTCACCCCTATCAGAACCGGACACCCCCCAAGAAGAAGAAGCCGCGCACGTCTTTCACACGCCTGCAGATCTGCGAGCTGGAGAAGCGCTTCCACCGCCAGAAGTACCTGGCCTCGGCCGAACGCGCCGCCCTGGCCAAGGCGCTCAAAATGACTGACGCGCAGGTCAAAACCTGGTTCCAGAACCGGCGGACGAAGTGGAGGTGAGCGCGCGGGGCGGGCGCGGGCGGTGCAGTCTCGGGTCGCTCTGGGTTCCGGGCCTCTACTGGCGCTCACACTCCCTCCGCTCCCGGTTTCCGATCGGTTCGGGGGAGCCGGCCGCTCCTGCTAGGCTCGCGGGCAGCGGGAGGCAAGAGAGGCCGATGACCGAGATGGGGCTGGAGAGCCCCGGCTGTCTTTCACCAGAGGCTTCCTGGCTTTCTGGCCCGCACATTCTGCCTGTGTAGATGCGGCTGGTCCTCGCCGCTGCTGGGGGAAATACCCGGTTAGAGCAGTCTATGCAGTCTGGGCTTCCTGAATCAGTGAGTCGTGCGGGGCGTTTGGTTTGCGCAAACTCGCGCTTACAGAGATGCTTCCTCTATCCCGGAGCCTGGAGACAGAATGGCCTGCACTCTGTTTCTGCGCCCCAGCCGGGCTCCCGGCAGAGCGTCTGGGGCCCCAGACCGGCAGTCTGGGCTCTGCTGACTCCCTGCTACCGAGACGACCGGCTTTTACGCAGCGAGTTCTACACCCTGGAAGGGGAAAATCAATCCGCGCCTGCTGCGGCGGGGTTTTCGAGGGTCCCACAGAACCCGGGATCAATTAGGAGCAGATGTGTGTGTGTGTGTGTGTGCGCGTGTGTAAGGGGGAGAGAGACAGAGAGAGAGAGAGAGAGACAGAGAGAGAGAGAGAGAGAGAGAACGACAGAGAGACGTCTATGTGGGGAAAAATAGTGTATTAATGTAGTTGGATGTGCGATGGGAGAAGGGGAAACCTCTCTCTCTCTCTCTTTCTCTCTCTCTCCCCCTCCCTCTCTCCCTCCCTCCTCCCCCCTTACATACATAATGTGTCCCACTCACTCCTAGGCAATCTTATTTCCCCGCACACACCCGCGCTTTCTCTGCTGCGCCTCCTTGCACCCCTGCACCCTCCCGTACATTTGGCCCGCGTAGTTCCACGTCCTCCAGGAGTTTCTCGCTAGCTCAGGCCTTAGAGGGGAGCGCAAGAGAGTCTGGGCGAAGGTGGCGGCGCCGGGCCGGGCGGGCCTGGGGCAGGAGGAAGGAATTGGAGTTTCCTCTTTTTCTGAATGAACGCGAGGAATCTGCCCGGGATTCCGCCGTCGTGGCCACAAAGGAAGCCACTGCCCCTCGAGTTTGTTGCTCTCTCCTCCCCACATTCCTGCCACTGGGATGGGGGTGGGGGACCGGCTTCAGACCTCTGGAAAGCTAAAAAGGGAGCAAGGGCTAGCTGGGTACGGGGGAGGGGGCACTGGTGTTCCCAAGGCCCACCCAGAGCTGCAGCCTAGGGGAGGGAACCGAGCCGGCAAGCTTCCCCCCCACCCCCGCGCGCCCTTCCCCCGCCCCAACCCTGGAGGTAGGGGACAGAGAAAACAGTGGCAGGCTGAGAGAAACTGAAACACAAAGGGGAGGGGGCAAAGATAGATACCTCACCCCAGGGAGAAAAGAAAAACCCGCAGCCTTACGAAGTCTTATGTATAATAAAGGAAAGCGATGGATGACAAAATCCTCCATTTTCATTTCAAACACATTCCCTTAATTCTGAGGCAACCAAAGGGGTGGGGGTGAAAGAAAAACAAGAGATAAAAATACAAAGCCCAAAGAAAGAGAAACAGGCAGTTAAACGTTTAGGAAAGAGAAAGAAGAGAGCCGGAGAGACACACAGAGCGAAAAGCAAAAAGGGGCGGCGGGAAGGAGGCCGGGATCCGCCGCTGGGAGAGGCCCTCGCCGGCTTCGCGCGGCTTCATCGATCGCCTACAAATTGCTTCTGGAGGCCCCGGGGACTCCCATTAGGTCTGTTCACCTTAGAGACAGACGTTTGATCTCAGTTGACGGGGTGGAGGGGAGGCATTAAAAGGAATCAGTGAGTCATCGCCTCCCTGGACAGCCTCGGAGGAAGCCGACTGGTCGGGCGGCAGTGCGGGCTGGACACAGACCTTGGCGCACGAGGTCAGAGGCCTGGGAGACGTTCTCAGAGAGAACTGGGAGAAGAGAGGTCCGGTGCAACAGCTCTTACCCACTGGCTCTTGCCTGTGCCTTGGATTCATGGGGAGGGGAGGCCCCTCAGGCTGAGGACGGCGGCCCCTGGCCTTCCTCCGCTGGGGAGAGGCGATACCGTCTTACCCTTGGCTGCGCCCTCCGAAGCTGGTGGGGGTGTGGGTGCCCAGCTGCTTGGGCCTAGCAGTTTCCCACAGCTTCCCCAGGATAGCTCGCTCGATCTACTTTTCGGGTTTCCAGTCTTTGTTGGAGTCAGGAACTTCAAGATAGGGAAATGCGTTAGAGGGGCCCAAGCTGGAGTTGGGCGCTGCCAAGCCGAGCAGTGCTTGCTCAGGCTATCTCCCGGGAGGGCACCAGAAGAGTGGATAACGGCTTGTCCTCCGTGCAGGCGGCAGACCGCGGAGGAGCGTGAGGCCGAGAGGCAGCAGGCAAACCGCATCCTCCTGCAGCTGCAGCAAGAGGCCTTCCAGAAGAGCCTGGCACAGCCGCTGCCCGCTGACCCGCTCTGCGTGCACAATTCTTCACTCTTCGCCCTGCAGAACCTGCAGCCATGGTCTGACGACTCGACCAAGATCACCAGCGTCACGTCGGTGGCGTCGGCCTGCGAGTGAGCCTGCCCACCACGAGAGGCCCTGGGCCCAGCCTAGGAGTCGCAGAGGCCCGAGAGCCAGGACTCTCTCCTACCCCTCCCGCCTCAGACTGCACCAGGGAGGGGAACGCCGAGCCCCTCCACAGGGGCCCGCGCGCGTGCTCACCGAAACTGTTCTCTCTTATGCGGAAAAGAAGAAAAGAGAGCAGAGGACAGGGACCCGCGATTTCCTCCCAGATGTCCACGCGGTCCTGAGCCTGCTGGAACTATTCAGAGTCCTCTCAGTTAGCGTCTATTTTATTTTATTCTGATTTTTCACATGGAAACGAGAGGCAGGGGAGGTGGGGGAAGAAGAGCTTCTGGGTTCCCCAGAGGACAGCATGGGCTGTCATTTGAACCCTCTCTCTGTATCCCACTCCTATCCCACACACACACATAGAAGCAATTTCACTCACCCTCTTGGTGTCACCCCAGAGTCACACACAGGCGACCTATGGCAGAGTGTCATGCATCCACAGGGTATAGCCTTCTCACCCTTGACCCTCACCATCAGGTACAGGCCAGGGGTGACCCAGACTCATTCTGAACAGCATGGCACTTCTCACAAACACAAGGCCACGGCCACACTGTGATACACCATCCCACACACAGCAGCCACAACAGCGTCACTTGGCCTACGAGGCCGTCACGCATCCTAGCTGCACCCAGGTACGCACAGGCAGGTTTTCATACAAACTTAGCCTATTTCTCCAGATCCTGTTCATAGGGGGGAGGGGTTTAAGTTATGCACTTATAAGGTGTTTTCTGTGTAACCATTTTATAAAGTGCTTGTGTAATTTATGTGAAAAAATAATAAAACCCTCCGGATCCGGAGTCAGGGCTGCCTACTCCTTGCTGAGCCCAGTACCTTGCAGCTACTTCGGTTTGGTGTGAGCTGGTGCTGCTGGGTTAGTCACCAGTGCCTGAGCTTGAGGGACATCTGGGGGCCAGGACCTGTGGGTTCTGGAGAGAGGAAGGAAGGGGACAAACAGAGAGAGTAGAGCTGAGGAAAGCAGAGAGAGCCAGGCTCTCCTGGGACAGCTAGTGCTTGAGAGGATATAATGTCTTTTGGGTGTGAGAATTGTGTGTGTGCATTGTATGTTTGTGATAGTGTGGCAATCAGGATGTTACTGATAATGAATGGTTGTAATAGTGTTTAAGTATGTAATTATGTTTGCAATTATTGTGTGTAAGTGCTTGTTTCTGCTTAAGTTGCAAATCGAAACTATCATTATGCACTCAAACTTGTAGTGATATGTGTGTAACCATGTGTAAATGGGGCTGTGTTGTTTGGATAATTGTGTGATCACTGACTTGTATTTGTGATTGTGAATGAATCGTGTATTAATGTTTATGAGACTGCATATTAGTTTCTCCTTGTGAATCTGTTTTTGTGTTAAATGTATGAATGTCATTGTGTATCATCTGTAAATGTATGAATGTAATTGTGTATGAGATGTAACCATGCATGAGATGTATATTTTACTGTATATACTTGTGTGTGACAGTATGTGATTGGGGAAGTGAATTAGTGGGGAGTGTGGATCATTGTGGGTGACTGTCCCTGTGGGGAGTGTGTGTGAGTGGGTGTAATTGTGGACTGGTGGTGTACATGGTGCTGGAGGTCCAAGGTGGGGTATGCAGATATAGTGTGGGGGTACCAACACCTGCTAGGAGTTCTGGGGTTCTAGGCCCCTGCCCAGCAAGCTGCAGAGACTAGGGCACACTGAGTCAGTAAGGGGGCCAGGATCCTGTGTGGTGCTCTAAGCAGGACTTCGCAGATGCAAGCACCACTCTTCCCTAGGTGGGATCTGAATAAAATCACTTCTCAGGGACCTTCAGAGAGGCCCCAGACCACTCTGCCCAGGACAGCAGCCACAGTGCACAACCCTCCAGACAAGTCCACCCTGCACACAGTAGACCAATCTCAGCTACACAAAACTGACTCGGGCCTGCTTTTGTGGAAGAAGCTTGATGGTGGAGGGTCTGGGGAACATGCCATCCTGGGGCGGCAGAGTGGGGAGATAGAAGACTCTTCTTTGGGTTAGGAGAGTGAGAGAACTTTGTGGCTAGAAACTAGAAGTGAGTGGTGTTGGGGGCTTGTTTGTGTGTGCAATGGGACTGAGGGAGGGGGAGCCATGGAAACCAGCAGAGTCATTGTCCTCATCCCTACCCAGGCTGCCATCCTGGACCTGCCCTATGAAATGGAAACAAAGCACAGGAAGGAGGCACAAAGAGAAATTTGACTGTGTGGGGAATGGGCAGTGCTCCTCCATTCCTCAACAGTGGTTCCCTTGGAACCCGACCTCTGAAAGAGAGAATTCTGGGTCCAAAGCTCATAGGCTAGTCCCCTGCTTCCATCCCCCAGGCTCAAGGGGTACCAAAGCTGGGCCCTGACAGGCTGCGGGTTGTTGGTCTTGGGGAGAAGGTTCTGGCCCCAACGCCAAGTCTGCAGTGGGTCTCCAGCTTGCAGTGGCTGCAGCACCCAGTGCCGGGCTGAGTGAAATCCAGAAATGGCTTCCTGGAATCGCAGAATTCGTCTCCTGCCTGCGGCTGTCCCCTTCTCTCCCGCCGGGACTGGAGCCTCCCGGCCCGCACTCTTCGTAGGGTAAGGTATCTCTCTATTTGCGGGCGTTAAGGCTCACCTTCAGTGTCCCCCACCCCCAGCCCAGCATTCCAGAGTCTCAGGACCTCAGGGGAGACTGGGGCCTCCCTCCCATCTCCCAATTCCTGGAACCCCCTCGAGAAGCGGCTGTGCTCCGAAGGCTCCTGGATATTTTCTGGCGAACACTGTCCAACTGAGCAGCTGAGGTAGGAACCGGGAGGAGCTGCCCGGCCCAAACACAAACCCCTAAACCGGCTCTGAAGTCTGGGCTCTTCACCGCCAATCCCTGGACCCCTCTTGCAAGACAAACGGAAGCAAAATTAGGCATAACGCACCCCACCCCCAAAATATTTCCTACTTCCCCATCTTCACAAACAGCTAGGGCTCACACTCCTGCACGCGCCGGCGAATGCCTGCTCAGTCCCGCAGCTTTCGGTTCCTGTCCAGCTTGTCTGGGACTCGCGGGGAAGTGGCATCCCCACATCCCGGGATCGCGAGCGCTTTCCCCCCGCTCTGGCGCCCACTGCGAGTGGCCACCAGGCTACCCTGATCAGCTACCCGATTCCACGTGCCTGCTCCCTGCGCTCGCTGGAGGCCCGGGTCGCGCGCTCTTCGGGGCCTCTCCCACGCGCCCAAGCCCTCGGGCAAGGAGTCCCACGGACGCCAGACTTCCCGGGGCACTGAGGCTCTCGGCGTTAAGGGACCACGCAAGACTTCCCTCTCTCCGCCCAGAATTCGTTGGGACCGAATCTCGGCAAATCCCGCGTCGGCCGAGAGCCGCTGCAGCCGGGAAAGGCCAGGCTTGCTGCGGGGGCCTACACATCCAGTCCCGCGTGGGGCGGAGCCCGGAGGGGAGGCAACTGCGAGGGTCACAGCAGAAAGCTCACAACTCCCCGCCTGCCACCGTGCCTGCTTGGAAATGGTCGGTCTCTGTTCGAAAATAGAAAAGGGACTAATTATCCGAATAATTGTATGTAGAGGTGAGGAGAAAGAAGAGGAATTAACGAACCTGCCTGGGTAGAAGGGCCTGCTTTCTTCCTTGGCTTGAGTGAGCCGACTGCACTTCCCGGATGAGTGAGCCCCGAACACCCAGCGAGGTCGCTCAGTGGGCAGTGGCCTGCGGGTCCCAGAAACTTGTGCAGGACTGGGGTCCCAGATGCCGTGTCGTGCCTTGGGTGGCACACAGAGAATCTGGCTCAACCTGTTAACTATAATAGAGGCATTGTGTGGCCCAATCTGTGCTTGGGGGTTGTGTAGGCATGGCCTGAGCAATGCCTTGTGACGGCCCCACCGTGGTGGCAGGTGTGGGGTTTGTTCTGGGCTCAGGACTCAGATGGGCATCCTGTTTGTGGTGTGAGTGACAAAGTAGGTTCCAGGTGTATGAGACGACTAAGCAGGTACCTCTCTCTCAGCTTGAGGAGCTGGAGCAGCTGGGAATCGGAGGCCATGCTATGGTGGTGGGAGGGGGAGGAAGCTGTGGCCCCCGCTGCCCTGAGGGCCCCTCGGGCTAGATGTGGGAGGAAACACCCTCCCTCAGGTTCTGCTCCTCCTGCTCCCCTCACACCCACCTTCACACACTTCTGACTCCCACGCAGCCCCAGAGTCCTGCTCCAAAGCGGCAATTCCCCCTCTTAGGCGCTCTCTAACCAGCTCCGCGTTTGGAGCCCCTCTGGCCAAGCCGCTGCCTGGGCAAATAACAGGAGCCTCCTGGGCTTTTTCCAAATGGCACGAATCCACTGCCCAAAGTCGTCCCAGGGAGGCGGGTGGCACCACTCGCCTGCACCCACGCCTGGATTCCTTATCCCAGGGAGTTCAATAGAAACAGACTGAGCAAGGGGGAGGGCTGGAGCCAGTCTGGATTTTCCAAGGAGCTCAGAGCACACTCAGAAGATTGTGTGTTCCATGGAGGGGGGAGGGATAGGGATGAGTGGAGGGAGTGATGGGTATCCATGTTGTGTTGAGGGCTGGGCACAAACTCATATCCTCTCATTCACAACCTACACTGTGTACAGCCTCACATACCTCCTCCAGCTACGCATGGGGTGTGCCATGCTACTCAAGGGGAGCTACAGGTGTGTGGTGCTACACACACACACACACACACACACACACACACACAATCTCCACTGCTGGGGTTAGCAGTTACTCTCACAAGCTCAGCTCCTCAGGGCCCCACCAAGCTCCTAGGGGCGGTTACACCAGGCCACCCCGTCATGGGTATCCCTCCTTCCTTTCCTCTCTCCTCTGCCCCCCAGCTCGAGGGAGGAGGGTCTAATTCGACTGCTAGTCGACCTAGGGGTGGGAATTTCCCAGGCCCTCGCCTTAGCTTCTAGCCCTGCAGCTCCGGCGGCCACACACCCTATGAGCCCGAGACTGGGCTTTGGAGCCACGCGCCTCCCTAGATTCTGGCCAGGACCCTAACAAGGCCCAGGAAGTCCAGTGGCCGCCGCTGCCTCCCCGAAGCTTACGGAAATCCAGTATCCTTGTGTATGCTAGAAGGTGGTGGAGGGCGTGGGGATGCGAGGCCCCCAGTGTTGTGTGCTGCCCTAAAGGGGAGGCTTGGTGGGAATTGCTCCTGCTTCCTCACATTTTCCGCCCTATGGGCCCAGAACTCACGTATTTTTGGTTCCTGCGGGAGGAGTCGCAAATTCAAATGCTGGAGGCGGCGGCGGCGACTCAGCCACCGCCCACAGTGGGAGCGGGACCTGAGGCTTCAACGCAGAAACGCAGGACAAGTGGGTTCCGGGCGCCCTCTAGAGGCTGCGTAGGGGGAAGCGCCTCTAGCCCCGGCCCTGGAGGCTTGGGGTCTGAGGGACACTTGGGACAGCAGGGGTGGCTGCTTCCAGGCCGGGTGGAAAATAATAACGATAAATAGCATTAATAAGTGGCATTATTGAGCGCTTTCTGTGTTCCAGGCACTGCACTAGTTTAGAAGTATTAATACGTTCCTAACAACCACCCTATGAGGTAAGTGGTATTTTCATCCCACTTTATAGACAAGGAAAATTGAAGTCCAGGGCGGTTAAGCAATTTGCCTAAGAGCGCGTGGCTGATAATAGGTGAGGGCCAGCATTTGAATTCACGGTCTAACCCTAGAGCCAACGTCTCTGGGAGGAATGGATTTGGGCTGGAGGTGAGACCCTACCAGCCTCTCTTTTTGTGGAGAGAACTCTTAGCTCAGAGGTGTGCTGGGAGTTTGCCCCCTAGGACTTTGGGGGAAAATAATGCTTCCAAGCCACTCCAGTCCGCTGGGACCCTTCCGGTTTTGATTGACTATCCAAGACTATCTCTGAAGCACCGTCAGGCCTATGAGACCCCCTCCTCCTCCACACCTATCTAGCGGCCACCCTCTGGCCCTCCCCGCCTGGGCTTTGCCTCCTTCTGGGACGGAAGGGGGTTTTGTGCGCTTCCACTCCTCCCCTTCCCTCTTCTGGGTTGGCAAAATGGGAGGACTCAAACAAGCAGAAAGTTAAAAATAGAAGCAATGAATCACACTTTATTAGACAAAGGGATGGAGAACCAGGAAGGAAAATCTTTTCCATCTGCTCTGTGCGAAGACGGTAGCTGGGGAGGCTGCTGTGCGCTGGAGAATGAGGGGTGCGTTGAGGTGGGTAGGAGGGTGCCGCCTGAAGGGTGGAGAGTTAGGAGTTTTTGTTGACCTTTTAGGCAGTAAGAATCGATCAGAATATGAAAAGAAAAGAGAACAGGGTCTTCCAGTCTCCCCCGCCTCTTCCACTGTGGTAGAGGTGGGGGTAAGGGAGGTGTCCTAGGGAGACTTTTATATACAACATAAGATATACTCATTTATATGTAAATGCCCCTGAAATGGTCTTAAACTTTAAGGTGTGGAAGAAGCACTTGGGGATCTTGTTAAAATGCAGATTCTCACTCGTTTTGTCTGGGGTAGGGCCTGAGAGTCCAGATTTAGAACAACAAGCTTCCTGTGGTGTTAACGCCAGTTTGAGGATCAAGGTCTTAAACTCCCAACCCTATGTCTGAGATCTAATCCTGGGTTCTCAAACTTGCCAAATATGCCCTGCAGTCTTGTTTTATTTGCCCTAGAGTATTTTTCCATTTTATTTACAGAAATGAAAAGATACAGACACAATCAATACTCCTTTCGATATGTTTCTGATAATTCATTCTCCAGCGTGCCACAGACCTCACTACTCCCTGGTCTCTTCTGTCCTGCTCCTTACCTGTTACCTTTGTGGCCTCTTCAAAACCCCATTCCCTCTCCTTTTGCACCTGTCTCTCTTTCCAAAACCCTCTTTCACTCCCAGGAGGGTGCTGGGGTGGCTTTGGACAGCAGACTAAGTTTTGAGCTTGGCTTCTGTGTTTCCTAACCTCCGGCAAGTTAATTAAATTTGATTAAAGTTATTTTCATTACAGTTATTTTATTCTACTTTCATTGCCCAAGTTATAGGGCCAGTCCTTCCCCAGATTACGGAAGGGATTAAGGAGATAACGCAAGCAAAAGCACTTGGCTCTGCGCAGGTGTTCCAGGTAAGGTGCTTGGCGCCTCAGGGTGGCTAGACCTGGTTTGTCCACGCACCAGGTGGGGTGGAGCTGTAGGGGGTGGTTGCTACGAACTGCAGGGGAACCTGCTCTCCCCACCTCATTCCCAGATCCTGGATTTCCTGGGGAAAGTTGTGTGGCTGCTCTCCTCTCTGGGAGCTTTCCCTCCACAGAACTTCAAAAGGAGGCTTATTGTGTATTTAGGTACCTCGCTTCCTGCCCGTTCTTGGAGCCGGGGGTAGATTAGCGAGTCCCCTTGTTCACAGGCGCCCAACTGTCCAGTGGGGCTGGCAGGGAGTGAGCTGGTAGAGACCCTTCCAGGATGTGTGGAGACCCCAGGGAGGGAACCTCTGTGAGGACCTGCCCAGTACTGGCCTAGAGGGCTGGAAGAGCCCGGCGGGTGGGGCCCCTGCAGAGCAACGTGTCCCCCCTACCATCCACACTCACACCCACCCACACCCACCCCACACTTCCTCACATGCTCATAGGCACACACTGTTGATCTGTCTCACTTTCCGGCTGGGTCTCAGGCTGACCCCTGTATCTGGGTCCATACCAGGGGACAGTCCTGCTGCATGTTTAGACATTTACCCCCTCTTTCCCGGGACATAGCTGGGCTACACACCAGCTGCTCTCTCCAGATCTCACTCCCATGTTTACCTCCAGTCTGGGGAAACGGAGGATGGCATGCATTCAGCCACTTGTTCCTAGATGGCCACGTGGTCATGCCTGACTGCACACAGACCCCAAAGCGATCTCACAGGTTCATAGGAAAACATTAGGGGATTTCCCTGGTGTGCTTTCACCAGTTCACTTGCTTTCAAGGGAGAACCAGCTTCTGCACGTTGGCACACTTGTTCAGGAGCCCCCACTTGAGCTCACAGACACGCGGCCATACCCTTGAATGCATTTCGTATCCACAGGCTTCCCTCCCTTTCCCATCTCAGGCCAGAAATTGGGTGCTTTCTGGTCAGTGCAAAAAGGCATGGATACTGCCCTGGGAGGGATTATGCAGTGGGGTACGCAGGAGGAGAGGGAGGGGACAGTTATGAACCCCACAGCAGCCCCAAGCCAGGTCTACACCCTCATCTGTCCTAGGGCAGAGTGAGGTGCCGGCCTTCCTCTGCATCCAGGAGCTCTGGGACGCAAATACACCTCACCGCCCAGTCTATCGCGCCAGCGCCAAACTAACCAGTCTAGGCCCAGTAGGAGAGGCTTCTAGCGCAGAGAGTGTGCCCACGGTGGTGTGTGAGGGATGGGATGTTTCTCCATGTGGGGTCAACTGAAGTAGCAGATCTTTGGAAGGCCTGGGGCCTTTGGTTACACCAACGAGCAAAACCCTTCATCAATCCCTAAGCTTATTGCCCTGCGGTAGGTTCCACCCACCCCTCTACACCGCCGTCCTGCTTCCTCGTTTGTCGTGGGGTGTCACCACCAGTTCGTAGGAGTTCACAGGACTCCAGTGAGCCACCGCGACACCGAAAAAAGAGCTGGAGCTGCCCCCCCGCGGTGCGTTGGAGACAGCCCAGAGCGTGCGGCGGCCTCAAACCTAACTGTCCAGGCGGAGAGCTCTGTAGGGACGGTTAGTGAACAACTCAGAATTGCCCCCTCCTCGACCCCCCCCCCCGCCCCGTGCAGCCACTGGGATTATTGGGGCTGGACAGCTGGGGATACTTTAAGGCAGGGGATGCCCAGTTGGCATTTGCCAGAAATGAGAAAAAGGTGAGAAACGGGCTTTCATTTTGAAGCCTGATCCCGCCAGGATACGGGATTCATAGTATAAACAGGTTTCTGGTGAGAAAGGACATCTTGCACCGCCGCCCCCCAAATCGGGTCCTCTGGAGATTTCCAAGGGCCGGGCAGCAGGGAAGAAAACGCAGCCTGCGTCCAACTGCTTGGATCTAACCCCTCCGCAAACTGGAGCCTCCACCTAGTTCGGACCCAGACTTCGCGGGCCTGGGGTGGGACGATCCCAGCTGCAAGGTCGCCACAGAAGCTGGAGAATTCGGCCAAGCTGGAATTTCTCCCGAGGTGAGTCGCTCTGTCCTCCGCGTGGACCTGAGCGCCCCGAGGTGAGAGTGAATTCGGTCACCCTGCTCTGTCCTGACCTGCAGAGCGGCCTGAGAGGAGGCGCCCTCAGTCCTGGCAGAGAAGGGCTTGCGTTATATCCCAGCGCTCTAGGTACACACGTCCCAGGCGGCTCCAGACTCAGCGAGCTCTGCCGCCGGTTTCTCCTGTCGGTTTCATCCCTTCTGGGGACCCAAGACCCGAGCCGGGCAGGAAAGTGCGCGGCGCGCCAGCTTTTTCTTGCGGCTCTGGGATTCTCCCCGCCTCCAGAAATTGTGGGAAGCCAGCGCCTGTGCCCCACTCTGTGTAACCTGGGGAGCGCCGGGACCGCGGATTTGCTCCTGGGGGGTTTGGGGCAGAGACCCACGAGCAGAGCTCAGCGTGCCGTGATCCCACACCGCGCCTCACTGGAGATCCCGACCGCCTAGCAGCAGAAAGGCAGGCGCTTGGAAGCTCATGGGAGAGGTAAGGTCCTTCAGGTCAGGATTCATCCTGTAACCAGGAGGAGGGTACAGGGTCCCAAGGCGAGAACCTGGAAGGAGAAACATACACTTTCCCGTGGCTTTTGGGGGCAAATAAGTACCACTCGGCTTCCTCTCTGCGGTCCTGGGCCCTGTGGGCTCCAGGAGGACCTAGAGAGGGCATTACTCCACTCTAGACAGATGACAGCCCCAAGGGGGCACCTATGGAATCAGCCAGCTTTATGCCCATTCTCCCACCCCCAATGAGTCCTCCCGTCACATGACCCAGCTTGTGGCATCTATGACAGATCTCGGCAAGGGCAAGGCTGATAGAAGAGTTCAGGTGCTGTTACTTTTTGTTAAGGAGAAAACACTGAGGCTCCTGTGTCCCTGGGAAGCCCCCCTGTGACTGTGCTGTGGGGCTCATCTCAGGGAGCAGTGAGCCCTGCTGCCTCCTCTTCACATTCCTTAGAAAGGTCAGGAATCCCAAGAAAAGGAAAAGCTAACCCCCCACCCCCACCCCCCACCCCCCACTGCTCCTCCCCAGAGAGCTGAACTTACCCTCCATCTCTGCCTTTATGGGTCTTGGATGTCGGGGCAGGGGGAGCTGTGCTGAGTCCTTTGGATCTCTCTGGGCCACAGGCCTAGCAACTGTCAACAATCACTGCAGCTGTCCTGACAAATGGGTCTTTTTAGTGACCAGAGTCCACAAAAGAGAACTGTAGGAAACAGTTTCCCTTTCCAACCAATACAGGACAGCAGCCTTCTTACCTACAGAAGAAAATACTTCTCAACCCTAGACTGCAGAGAAGGCTCCCCTTCCTTGAACCCTTGATTTTAAGTAGTTTACAGAATCAGTAGGACATCTGAAGAATTAAGGAAGACTGGCTTCAGAAAATATCATGAGGTCACACCGTAGGAAAAGCGGGTTAGGGCACCGCTGCTGGCACCCCTGGTACTAAACTCTTGGCATGAACATCGCTAGGTGTAATTTTTCAAGTCTCCTGTTCTTACTTTACTCCCTCAAGATTCAAAGCTCATGTGAGATAATTTGATTGGCTAAACGTAAGACATATCCCAGGCACTGGCTGTCAAAGATAGGGAGAGAACAAAGTTCCTTAGGTTCCTATGTTTTCCTATAAAACTCCTCTACCAATATTTACGTTGTTTGGAGAAAGTCTCCCCAGTTAGGAAGAGTGCTCAGATGCTAGGTTAAAAAAAATAAAAAAGGAAAATAAATGCCACTACAGTCCACTCCTTTGGTTGCCCGATATTGCACATATGCCTTTTTTCCCCTAAATTTACAGTCCTCTCCCCTACAAAATGCTCCCATCCAAGGTCACTCATACAGAATGTATTCAACTTGCCCCCAAGGGAGACGACCCAGATCCTCACAGCTCTAAGTTTGGGATCTTCGTTCTATTCTTCTTCTAGTTCTATTGGAATCCTGTGTCAGTATTCTGCAACCTGTGGACTAAAGTGTAAAGTTAATCATCATCACACATAATAATACAATAGCAAGGGAATAAGAACTGAAATAAATGGAAATAAGTTAAAACATATAAACGTCTAACATGACAGAAGGTCAGGAGCTGCTTTGCATTCTTTTTTCTTTTCCCAAGTCAAGTTGTTGTCCTTTCAATCTGAGTTGTGGAGGGTGCCGTTCAGCTTCAAGTTGTCCTTTCAGTCTGAGTTGTGGAGGGCGCAGCTCAGCTCCAGGTCCAGTTGCCATTGCTAATTTAGGGGGCGCAGCCCACCATCGAGGAATCGAACTGGCAACCTTGTGGTTGAGAGCCCACCGGCCCATGTGGAAATCGCACAGGCAGCCTTCAGAGTTAGGAACCTGGAGCTCTAACTGCCTGAGCCATCGGGCCGGCCCTGCTTTGCATTCTTTGGGGGAGAAGCAAGCCTTTATTCCGTGAAGGATCAGAGCCCTGGGCTGTCCTGTATATGAAGGGTTGTAGGGGTCTTTCATTAACTTTTACCACTGGACATAACAGTTCTAGGAGGCACCCCAAGGGAACCCCTTGGTTTCACGAATATTTCTTTTTGCCTATTACACAGAGAAAAACATCCTACTTGACCTTAATATTTAGCATCAATCACCCTAGCCAATTCTGTAATCCCCCTTTAATCTGTTCATCCATTGGTATGAGCAACCAGAAGTGACCAGGTAGCAATTTCTGCTTCCAATTCTATAAAAATATTGTTTGTTCTGGTGAGAACTTTCTTCCCTTGAGGACTCTCTAATCCTAATCCAGCAGAAACAAGAGTCACAGGAAGTGAGGGCGTCGTTAGGTACTTGTAGGAAGTGCCCATAAGGCTATGGGTGAAATAACATCCTATGAGTTAATCACTAGCTCACAGCATGGACCTCATCCTGGAAGTGCTGCACCATACCATCATAATACCAAACTGTGCTAACAAAGAGTCCGTAAATGCAATTTCTTAAACATGATAAAAGTCTACTCTTCTTCTTACATCCAGGGAAGAGAGATAGCTGGGAAGAGACATCGTTCTGCTCTATGGACACATCTGGAAACTCAAACTAAAGAGGAAGTTCTGCCATCTTCAAAAGGTACCTTCCAAAGTTGTCATTCCTGAGCAACAGGAAGGAAAGGATTCAGCAACGCCAAGGTAAGCTCTTTAATAATATGACTTGAAAACTGTACCTATTCCACTTACATCCATTGAGGAGAACTGGCTACAAGGGAGGCTGGGAAATGTAGTCCTTAGGTGGACAACCATATGCTCAGGAGAAAGGGAGGAAGGGTTTGAGGGGACAAGCCATTATCTCTGTTACACCACTGCATTGATCTATAAAGTTAGCTGTTTCTGGACGATGGAATATATAAATAAAGTAGTGAATCTCATGGATATTAGCCTGTTTTTAAAAATTGCAAAATGATTTCTTGTTAAGAAGCGATGTTGTGTGGGAAATCAGACTGTTATAAGTCACAGAGTAAGACAGTGGATGGTAATATTGGCAGAAGCTTGATGCTTAGAGAAGACATATCCAGATCTTCCACTAGATACTTCACTGGTCCTTCTGCGGTTGTAGAACAGTATAGAGGACTTGGGGTTGATTGCCACTGCTGACAATTGGGCACTTTAGGGAGGGTAACCAGGTTAGCTGTGGTGAGATGATGAGTTCATGCATAGCTTTCATCTCACTCTTGTGGCCATCTGTTCAGGAGAACACTGAGCAAGCCCTGGGGTGCTGAGGGAAGGGGACTGGCTGAGATCCAGCGTGGGTCATCTTGTCCACCTGATTATTGAGAATGCTTCTTATAGTGGGAGTCTTTTGGTGATCATTTCATAAAACACAAGTATTTTCACATTCTATATACCCTCCAAAAGATTCTCTTTTTTTGTATTTTTCCTTCTACTTCCTTGCCCCAAATCTTTAATCTCATTCCTTTCAAGCCCTTTACCATCTGTCTAACCCATTAGCCACTGCCCATATATTTACTGCAGATCAGGCCATCTCACCTTCCAGACAGTGAGCCACAAAATATACTGTTCAACATTCTGCATACTGGGGAGGTTTATCTTCCCCGTTGTTTTTCAGAGCCATCCCTAAATGGGATTACACAGCAGTGGTCTGTTTCTGGCCACAGTTGGAATATTGCACTATAAACTAGACTTGACATTTTTTCCCCTCCATCACCTGGTGTTAGTATATTTCCCAGGAGATCAGAGATGTGGAGTGATGGGTGGCATTTTGTGATATGTATGATGATGAGGCAAGTTGGCTGCTTATGGTGAAAAATATAAGGATACACTCACACTTAGTGTCATGCAAATACAGGGTCAGCACCTGAGTGAGTGCTTCCTTAAATTTTACACCTTAGGCATCTTGCCAACCTCATCCTGGTCCAGGCCATGGTGAGTGGCCTGCACAGGACACTTACTTATTTATGCCTTCAGGACCTCCATGGACCTTATTCCATAGATTCCACTTCCCCTTGATGATGGACTCTAAAGGGTACAGCCAACACATGGCTAGGTAGATCAGATAGCAGCTAGCTCAGTTCATTTTAGTGTGTCATGTACACCTAGTGATTTAGAGCAAATCCAGGCCCCTTCTGTAAGTAGCTATTTTCTTTCAGGAAAAATAAAGACTCCTTGTTCTTTATTGGGCCATAAGAGGTGCCTCCACTGCGATTCTTCAATTGTGACGTGCCACAGGCTCCATGTAGCACCTTATGTGCCATAGAAACTTTGAACTTTCTCCAAGCCTCATCCATGTTCTACCGTCTCTTGATAATTAAATAGGGACATGATAGGAATCATTACTCTTCACTTTTACAGTCTTTTATGGTATAATCTTTGCAATTCCCCCAGGATGCAAAGATCTACTATTTTAGCAGGACGTGAGAGCTCTAGCGGCTTCCATTTTGCCTTTCCAAGTACTGGATTGCCAGTATGTGTTTTTTTTGCTAGTTATTGAGGATAGAATAGAAGATAGCCATGGAATGGGCTTGGAGTCCCACTGGGCCCTGTAAGGCACATAATGAAATTCAATAAATGATAGCTATAATTATCAAAGAACATTCTTTTGATGCTATTACAGTGTTCCTCCCTGAGGATGCTCAATCTCTCTTTTGCTTAAGGGGCCTTGGATCTATGACATAACTCAGTTCTGGGAATTGAGGGAGGTGCCTACATTCTTTATCATTGGGACTTACTATCTATCATCACTTACTTACCTGTAAGTAACGGAGACCTAAAATAACAGTGACTTAAACAAGATAGTTCATTTCTCTCTCATGTAATAGTCCAAATGTACATTGTCCAGGGCTGGTATGGTGTCTCTATTCCACAGGGCCATCCAGGGACCTATGCTCTTTTTTATATTGTTTTCTCACCATCACTAGGGTATTTTCCTTGTCTACCCTCCAAAATACCTCATAACTGCTTCTATATTCTGAGCAGCAGGATGGAAAAAGGGGAGGAAGAAGAGGATAACCCCTACCTTTAAGGACACACCTGAAAATTATACATATTATTTACACTCACATCCTATTTGTTAGAGCTTAGTCACATGGCCATACCTAGCTTCAACAGAGGCTGGGAAATGTAGTCTTTATTCTGGGTAACCATGTGTTCAGCTAAAATCCAAAGGTCCAGTTACTATGAGAGAGAAGGGAGAAATAGGTATTGGAAAACAGTTAGTATTCTTTGATACAGTAACTCAATTCAAGCTTCTGTTCATGAATTTTTACCATTTTTTAAAAAGTACTGATCAAGTGGAACCTTAGTGGGCTATTTTGATTCCAGGCACTTATTAGAAGAAGCAAAATTAATGATAACGGTTAGGGATCTTTGTCCATGGAGTATCTGTCAGCTCCATTGACTAATGTGTTATTTATGTTCATTATTCTCTACTCCTTAAGTGTTGTTACTTGGTCTAAAGCACACAGAGTTCTTTATTTTCTTTCTTTTTTAAATTAAATGTATTGGGGTGACATTGGTTAATAAAATTATATAGGTTTCAAGTGTACAATTCTATAATGCATCATCTATATAGTGCACTGTGTTCACCATCCAAAGTCAAATCTATTTCCGTCACCATATATTTGACCCCCTTTACCCTTTTCTACCTCCCCTTCATTTTCTTTTAAACAGAGGGTCACACACCCTCTCCCACTAACATCCTTAGCCTACAGAGAACAACTTACTAAAGCTCTGCTAGTTTCTTCCGTTATTCCCTTCACCAAAGTATTCTTCAAATTCTTTGAGAATAAAACACCTGGGGCCCCTTCCAGGGACATAATGGGTGGGTGGTCAAGTTGCACACAATGAATCTTCTCTAATGGTCCTATCTTCATAGATCTTTAGGTTCCCTTGAAGCCACACTCTGTCTGACATTGTACCTTTGGATCAGGCTGAGCTTAAAGATGTGCAAGCACTTAGCAAAGATTCTGGAGTTGCTGTTCTGGTTTGAGCAGCTGGGAGTCCAGGTTTCTGTCAACTGCTTCTTCGAACAGAACCACCCCCCAAAATTTGCCTGCTGAGATGTGACATATCTGAAGAAAATGCTGAGTAGGAGGGGTGAGGATAAATGGTGTCCTCTTGCAAGGGACCACCAGAGATGTCACAACATCATCAGTGAAGGGAGGAGCATTGCCAGACAATGGCCAGGAGCAGCTAGCTAGCAGGGGAAGCTCAGTGAGAGTTGGGGGTTTCCTCTAAATATTTCTTATATAGTCCAATTCAATTCTTGGAATTCCATTGTTTCCTAATCAATGTCCTATTTTATAAGACTGTGATTTATCTGACATTATAGTTCAAAAACCATAGGATCAAATTGCAACATTGGTTTTCATTTATGTCAGCACTGTTGCTACAAGAGATAAGATATATTTTCCAGTAATGATAGAAATTCCATGGGTTTAAGTCATAACTTCGAGCTGAGAATTCAGGGCTTGAGCTTGTTATCCAATTTCTATAGGCTGTCCTGTGGTTTTAGAAGCAGGCCATCTATCCCATGTGGTCGTCTAATGCTTCTCCTCAGTGGACACTTCATCCTAGGTGACCACAGGTGGTAATTTAATCAGCTGATTTGTATTGCATGGCATAGGCTACAAATTCCCATTCCTGAATCCCTATAAACTAAGCCAAATAACTGATCCCCATTTCCCCCATTTCCTTGATAATCTTTCGCCTACCATCATTTGCCTGGTACCAATTTATGTATCCATTAGGGTTCTTGCCAGCAAGCATGAAATTTAACTTAAGCTACCCTAAAGACAAAAGAATAAGGAGAGTTTGGGGGAAATAGTTTAGGTAGCTCATAGAATTCACATTAGAAAAAAAAAAAAGTGTGCAGGACCAGGAAGGCAGCAAATACAGCCAAGGTCAAACCACAAGAATATTCTGGCTGAGAGTCCCTACTGTTGTCTCAGCCACTGAGCACTCAGTGCTGCTGGCTCTGTGTTCCCAGGCCCATGGTCCCCACTTTGAATACGTTTTCACCTGTCCCTATATCTTTGAGTAATCCTGGGTAGTTGCATCAATTGGCTCAACTTGGGTCATGTGCCCACAAGCTAGCTGATAGTCGGGTGGAAAGAGAAAGCTCTGGCCTCTTCGCTTCTCTAGTGGCAGATGAGATGCTGCCTCCCTACTAAAACACACGATGTGGGGTTCCTCCCAAATTAGAGGGTGTTCAGATGTGGAGTAGCCAAACACACACACACACACACACACACACACACACACACACACACACACCTGTTCACTGTAGTTGGGAATTCCTGGCTTTCCCTTCCTTCTCCACACCCCTAAGAATCCCTCTCCAACTCAGCCTGTCCTTTCATCTAACCCAAGCCACTGACAAACCCCAGGCCTGGAGCAGTATCACCACCTCATACTTTCTCTCTTCATCAGGCCACAGAGCACTGCTGGAGAAAATCACACTGCTGGAGGACAGGTAAATTCGTAGGGTTCAGCTTTTGTTGAATCTCACCAAGGCTTAGATACTCTTTTATGTTAGATACCATAATATTTACCTCTAAAAAAAAATAAGGTTCTTTTCGTACATGGCTAAAATTAACAGTATTTTTTAATAGCACCTAATATCCACCCCACATTCACCCCACAAGATTGCCCAAATCTTGTGAAGGCAATCTTTCTGTAAGGCAACGACGGTTATGTCACTTCCTTCATCAAATGATTTTAATATAGCAACATTGTAAAATAATGCAAATGGTACAAAGTGGTATGAAATAAAATGGGAAAGCACTTCTCTTCCTCCTCTCCTTTCTCTTCTCTCTTCTCCTTTCCAGTCCGGTCCATCTCTTTAAAGTATCAATTATTGCTTTCATGTGTTTTTTCCCAATATTATTCAAAAATAATATTTTTCCAGACATTCACATGGTACATTTATTAACACAGAATACAAAGGGATCACACCACACACACACTCTCATGTGACTTGCTTTATTCATTTGATAACCTATCTTGGACATCTTTCCATGTCAAAAAAAAAAAGGCTGGTCCAGTGGCTCAGGTAGTTGGAGCATGGTGCTCCTAATGCCAAGGTCACGGGTTCGATGCCCACATGGGCCAGTGAGCTGTGCCCTCTACAGCTAAGATTGTGAACAACAGCTCTCCCTGGAGCTGGGCTGCTGAGTGCTGCCTTGGGCTGGGGAGCGCAAGGCTCATAAAACCAACAGGGGCCAGGGAGCTGTGTCCTACACAGCTAGACTGAGAAACAACGGCTTGAACCGGAGTGGGGGTGGGAGGCGGAAGAAGGGGGGGGAATAATTTTAAAAAAATCCTTCAGTGGTTCTTCCTATCTCATCCTCTCACTGAAGTGCCATCTCTATCAAATAGTGAGCAGTTCCTCGAGTGCACTGCACTCTCTCAGACCTCTGTGGCTGTGCGCATGTCATTTCCTCTGTCTGGAATGCCTTCTCCTCTTTTATGGGACCCAATAAACTCTTACTCACCCTCTGCAAAGCCTTCCCTGCCCTCGGGTAAGAATTATGCTTTCTTCCCAGCTCCCAAAATGCCCCTCGTACTCTTCTCTCATCGCAGGCTTTGGTGGGCGCTCATTTACTTGTTTTCGTCTCCCACGAGACTATGGGATCGGGAGGTCATCCTCTGAGTTGTGACCAACTCTGTCCCAGAGCTGGCCTCAGGGCTGTCAGAAGTGGTACTTCATCAATGGTTGTGACTGGGCTCCTTCTCCCATCAACAGAGACCAAGGACATCTTAAGGCAAGAGAGAGGCAGGGACATTGCCGTCCCCATCACTGAGTCATCAGGATACTGGGAGACGAGAGTTGGAGAGGACCAAAGATGAGATTCTCCAAGGCTGGTTGGAGTCAAGGGGGTGCTCTGAGTGAAAATGACTCAAGATCCCCTTCCCTTTGGGGCCCTTTCAGGTTCCTCCCAAGTAGAGCCTGTGGAATAAGGGCAGAAATTTTGATAAGAATAGTTGGGGATAAGGGTAACAATTACCTCAAGCCCACCAGCCTGACCTTTGCATTTTAGAGGTAGGTAGAATGAACGATGGTTCTACCTGGAGGACAAGGCCATGTTTGACTAAAAAGATAAGGCATCTTTACAGTTGGGTGGGATAGGGAGAGTCCTTCCTGAGATAGGCTGGGGCTAGGGAAGATGGAGGAGGGTGGTGGGTGTGGGCTAGCTGGGTTGAGTCCATGGGATTTGGGGGAGAGATGATAGAGTTCCACCACCAGTTTGGAAGGTTCAGTGGCTACTGTGAAGTAGCCCGTTCTATACTCATCCAACCTTCTTCCAATATGCAATCAAGGATTTACCTGGGGCTGCAATCTCATTTGAAGGCTTGGCTGGGGAAGGATCTACTTCCCAGTTCATTTACATGGTTGTCAGTTCCTTGTGGGTAATTGGACTGAGGACTGAGGACCTAAATTTCTCACTGGCTGTTGGCAAGTAGCTTCCTTCAGTTCCCTGCCAAGTGATCCTCTCTGTAAGGCAGCTCACAACATGGCAGGTGGCTTCATCAGAGCAAGTAAGCAAGAGAGCCTGATAGAGCAAGCAAGATGGGAGTCAGTCTTTTTGTTACCTAATTCTAGTAGTGACATCCCCTCACTTTTGCCATATTCGATTCCTTAGAAGCAAGTCTCTAGTACAGCTCACACTCAAGGGGAGGTGAGCCCACAAGGGAAGGGGGATTCCATGGGAAGCAGGGATCACTGGGGGACATTGCAGAGACTACCTACCACACCGCTCACTTGGAAAAGCCCCCAGTACAGGGCTAACTCCTTTCTCTTCCCATTTGCACCCCCATTCTCTCCCCTATAACCCTGGCCATACAAGCCACAGCCTCCCCATAGCCCAGGATGCCTCTCCCAAGTGAGGATTCAGGACAGCCTCAAAAGGACTTTGGTATCCGAAGATAGAGACCCAGAACTCAGGTGCCCTGGCTCATGGAATAGATAAATATATTTAGCATAGCTATTGTCACTGGTTAGCAGACAGGCCAGATATGCAGAAGAACCAGGGGCCAGACTAGGCCTGGAGGTATTATCTCTCTTGGGCCTGCTTAGATGCACAAAGCCACACTAAGCCATAAGTCCAACTCAGAGTCTTTCCCAAATGCAGAGGGGCTGCGGGGTTTGCTCCCCTCAAAGGCTGACCATGTCCAACTTGGCTGGGTTTCAGCCACACTTGTCTGTGTGCTGGTTTGAGCGGCACTGTCTCAGTTGCAGAAAAGGGGGTATATGGGAACTCACAGAGGTTTGTGATCCTGGAGAATGAAGAAAGCACAGTCTTTGCTATTTCCCTCTAGGGATGATCTCATCCCATTTTGGTGGACTCATTTTTCCATATCTGATCTTCCCTTCATTTTTGTTTTTTGGTTTCCATATTCCCATTTCTAGAACTCCATATCTCTTCTTTGATTTCACACCCTAAAGTCCAGAGCACAGCTTAAAATTGACCCTCCAGTCTCTAGTAGGGGGCGGCAGATTTGGAAGGACTCGTCCCCTCTGCCTTTAGCACCCAAGCCAAAGGATGAGTCTTGAGACTGCACCCCTCCACGTCAGAAGACTGAGAGGCCAGTGATCCTGTGTCTTCCCATACTGTGTCCACACGAGGGCGCTCTCCATGCTGCACCTGTTTCTAGTCTCCATTGGGCCTTCCAAAACGCTACTCACCTGAAGACTGACAAATAGAGCAGATAACTGCCACACGCAGAAAGGCTTAGAACGGATCCAGTGCGGTATGAAGAAGAGTGTCGTCTGCATGATTCCCAGCATCCATGCAGGAACTTGGAGAAGGTTGGTCCTCAGATGAGCTGTCAGCCTCAGGTTTCCAGAGACAGAATGGCAGCACTCCTTCCATGTCCTGTTCACCATCTCTGCCAAGGTGCACACTCCTCCAGGGAGAGGGACCCAGTACTATTCATCTCTGTGTCCTCAGGGCCTGGATGAATGAATGACCAAACAAGCAAATGAGTAAACAAAGTATAATACTTAAGAGGCTTTGGTCCATACATACATGCACGTGTGTGAAATGATATGTATACAAATATATTCAATGGAACATTATTTGTAATCTTGAAAGATTGGAAACAACTCAAATGTCCATCAGGAGAAGACTGGGAGAATAAATTATTGTATATCCATCAGTGTAATAGTGTGCAGCCATGAAAAGAATGAGACTGCTCTAAGAACATTGATATGGAGCAAATGCTAAAATATATATTGTTAGGTGTAAAGAACAAGATACAGAACAGGGTGCATGCAAGGCTGCCCTCCACATGTGCATGTGTTGGGAGAAAATACATAGGTCTGGATATGTATAGAAAAGCTCAGGAAGGACACTGAAGAAAATTACAGCTCTGACTCTTTGGGGAGAGCAACAGAGAGCCTGAGAGAGGGGGTGGAAGGAATGTGGACTTGCCACTGCTCTGAACTGTTTGCATTTTGTATCGTAAGAGCACACATTTGAGACCACAGACTACATTCGCCATCCCAGCTCTGCCACTTCCTAGCTGTGTGATTGTGAGCAAGTTATATTATTCTTTGAGTCTGAACATTTTCATCTGTAAAAATAGACTGTTAGAGAAGTCTTCCCAGTTCTCTGAGAGTGCTCAAAAGGTGTTTCTGTGACACATTTGGGGAGCCCAGGGATTTACTGGCACTGCTGCCATTTTCACCACTACATACAGATGACAAATGAGGAGAAACCTCAGACTGGGAGAAACCAAGGTCACTAATTAAAATCTCACAAAAGTTAACACAGTGAGAAATCGATGGTGTGATCCCTGACCCCACTGATCTTGGCCCCAAGTTCAGAGAGCCAGATTAAACATCCTCTTGGGGCTCACCTGTTGGGTAATGTTCTCTGGTGGACTTTCTTCCCCATTTCAGCAGCCATGCTCAGGACCAACGCTCAGAGATTCTGTCCCAACACCAGATGGTTATATCATAATATTCCTTCCTTGCTTCTTCGCTCCTTATATCTTACCAGTGAGGGAATGGTGAAAATACAAAGGGATGTAACATGTAGTCATGTGAGGTTTTGCAAGGGGAAGTGCTTGAGATTTCAAGGTTAATGGTCTTTAGAGACATTCTCCCTAAGGTGAGTGGCAGCTTGGGGCACTGCATAACTCCAGGCTGTTATGTTAACCCTGTGTCCTAGCTATACATGCCAGGAATACTCTCTCATTCATCATTTATTCATTTGACAAAAATTAATTCAGTCCCTTTTCTCTGCTAGGGATGTAATGGAGAGTAAGCTGCCTGAGAAAGTTACTGTCCATTGGTGAAGGTAAACAATTAGATAAACTAATCATAGTGAGTGTTACAAGTGTCAGAGAGATGGCCAGGCTTTCTGGAAGTACCAAGGAGAGGTACAGGACCCAGGGGCAGGGGTCAGCTGACTCCTCTGAGAGGAAGTGAGGCTTCAGCTCGCACCTGAGGGTAGAGGATAGAGGATAAACCCTCGTAAAGGGAAGCCGTTTTCTGCCAGCTGTTGTGAAGGTGAAACGGTGGATGTAAATGGTGACTGCAAGGCCCAACACACTGTAAGTACTCCATCAGTTCTAGACAGTAGAGGAAGGAATTTCCCCAGATGCCCGTCTTGAGTTCAGGGCTGCCATCACCCCGAAATGCCACAAGGGGGCGCTCACCCCCTGTTAGTGTGTGTTGGGGCTCCTGTCTCTCCAGCTGGAATGTAGCGGTTCTCCCCGTTACAGGCTGTTTTTTCGCACCTTGCAAAGCAGTTACAAAGGTCCCCTGCTAAGTCTTTCGCGTGCCACAGCCTAAGTGATTCCCAACAGCCTTGTCCTAGTGTCTTCTCTTAAAGCCCAGGATTTGTTCCTCTGAACTCTTGCCACCTCAAAATAGTTCTAATCCCCCAAAATAGCCACAAATTATGTTCTTTTCACCTTTCCTTGTTCTTTCTACCCACACTGGCATCCACTGGCCCATCCCCAAGAGCAGCACTGATTGAGAGCCAGACACTGGCTGCTGATGCCTCTGGGCTATCTAGGCCAACAGAGCCTCATTTCTCTGTGTCTGTCAACCCCCAGCCAGGCCTCTAGTCCCTCTCCAGAGGGGATGAAAAGGTGTTCTCCCATAGAGCTCCTTCCAGAGTTAGGAATGTTCTCTTTGTTTTGAACCCCATGGTCTCTGCCCTGGTGGCTTCTGGAGAAGATTTAATAGCTACATGCTCTGGAGTGAGACAACTCTGTTGTCTCGTCCTCACTCTGCTGGTGACAAGTCATAACTCGATGGTCATCATCCATGAGATAGAGCTTAAAAGAAGATCTAACATCTTACTTTATGAGCTGTTTGAAAGGACCAGGGGTCTCCCAGGAAAAAGGCATATTCACAAGCCACCTTATTTCTTTTCTCCCCTAACCCATGCAAGAGCTTTAAACATACACTGAGACAGACGTACACTGAAAATGAGAGGGGGCTGTTTCCTGACAGATGGCTTAAAGCCAAAGAGATAAACGTGGGTTCAGGTCGGGGCTGGCAGGAAGTCGGCACACTCCCTGTTTAACTCCCTCCCAAGAGGAGTCTGGCTGAGGTTGAGGACTGACAAGTACAGGACCTGACAAGGTCAGAAAAGGGACAGCAGAAGGATTTCTGGGTGGAGGAAGCACAGCCATGGATGGACTTCATGGGGCTAAATTCTGGTTTGGTGCCAGTGCTGAGCCTGAAGCTCCTCAGTAAAGGTCTCAAGAGCACACTGAGGTTAGTTGCTGCCCACCTGGGGTCTGCCAGACTCTGATCGTTTTCCAATAAAGTGTGCAGTGCAGTTTGGGGTGGCTGCTCTTGGAGAAAGTGCCTCCTGCATTGGGTGGGGTGGAGTCCCAGTGAGTCAGCGGGGCGGAGCTGTGGAGCTCACCAGACCAATCACATTCAGATTTGGCCTTAAGCGTAGGGGGCGGGCTCAACACAGGAAAGATGGCGCCAGTGTGCTGTCAGCATGGGCTAAGGACCCCTCACAGGGAAAATGCTGACTGTCCTCCAGCCCTTGTCTAGGAGCCAAACAACTCAGTCTGCCCTCCGTATGTCTCCAACATCCCCCCGAGTTACTCTCCCTTCGCTGGAACCCAAGGTAAGCCTGGGAGAGAGTCTGTGCGCTGGCCTTTTAAAAGGACACCTAAGTTTCCCGCAGCCTTCCATCCCACCTGGGCGGTTGGAATCCCCACTGTTTTTTCACAGCCAGATGTTATGGGGGCTCCTCTTCCTGCCACCAGTACTCTGGGCTGGGCAGGCTGCTATGGGGCTGAGGTCCCTTGCTCCTCTGCAGGGAACATCCATGGCCAAGCTATCCCTCCCTCTTCTCAGTCGCCACACGGAGGTTTGGGCTTAGGCAGTTCTGCATCTCTGCCCACCTACCCATCTTGCCATGGCTTCTTCTTTATACTTAATTATAAAACTTCTGTTCGGCCAGACGTCAGATGGTTCTCCAGGTTAATTGTTCTATAATTTAGGTGTAATTTCAATTTGTTCATGGAAGGAAGCAAGCACAGTGTTTATCTACTTCACCATCTTGGATCTCCCAACTTTGTCAAATTTTAATATTGTAAAATATTGGCTTCAGAACTTTTATTGAAAAAATTATAGATACCACTGTAGCTATTGTGTACCTCTCCTCTACCCCCCACTCCCTTCTTTACCAGAAGAAACCACAATCATTAGTATCGTGTTTATCATTCCCAAATACACTTTTATACTTTCATTTTGACTATAATATGATTTTGGTTTCAGGGGGTTTAAACTCAGTATAAATAATATATAACATGTATATGATTTGGTAACTTTTCTCTGGTTTTCCAAATTATGTTGTGGAGATTACACATATTAATAGATGCAGCTCCAGTTCATTTTAACTGCTGTTTATAGTCCGTCATGTGACTGTACTGTAGTTCTTCCAGGCTGTTGTTGATGGACATTAGGATTGTTTTAAGCTTGTTGCAGAGAATGGTGAACATTCTAGTACATGTCTTCTTGTGAACACACGTGAGAGTTTCTCTGGGGTGTACACCCAGAAGTGAAATGCTGGGTGTGGGCTTGCACGTCTTCCATTTAAACTAATGTGTGAATTTATACTCCCACCAACATGTGAGTTCCTCTTTCCCTTCTGCCTTGACAACACTTGGTCTGGTCAGATGTTCAACAATTTTCCAGTCTAATCTATTTGAGTTGGTATCTCATTTTTTAAAATTTGCGTTTTCCTGGTTCCTAGTAAGGTTGGACATTCTTTCACATGTGTATTGGCCATTGAGTTTGTTTCTGCTGGGCTGTTTGTTTCTTATTGACTTGCGGGAGCTCCTCATGTAGTCTATGTTCTGATCCTTTGTCAGTTACGTGCTAGCAAATTTGTCTCCCATGGCTTGTCTTTCAATATTGTCTATGTTATTTTTATGTGCAATTTTAAAATTTGAATGTAGGCAAATATGTCAGTATTTCTATTAATAATTTGAGCTTTTATTCCTTGTTTAAGAAATCTTGCCCTACCTCTAAGATATTGAAAAATATTCTCCTATATTTTTTTCCTAAAAATTTTAGTTTTGCCGTTCACATTTTAATAAATTTTGTTTTGTATATGGTATGAGGTAAGGCTCGGCTATTATATTTTTCATACTCAATAGCTTGTTTATACTTTTCTCAGTCCCTTTTTCAAATTTATAATATTCTCCATGATCTCTTAGAGGATTTTTATTGTGATTGTTTAAGTTCTTGTTCTCACTGGTCCATTAATTCTGCTTCATCTCATATGCGTTGTTCAGTTTTTGGATTTTATTTTATAGGGATTGCACTTCTGAAATGTCATGTTCCCCTGAGGTATCTTTCCTTTGGCTGGTGGTGTGTACCTAGGGAGAGAACTACTATCTGGGTCCTTAATTTTGCACCCACGTCCAAACTGTTTGTTTAGGCAGAAGAAGACGTGCCTTTTTGGATGAGCCCATTGTGTTCCAATCTTGGTTCCCAAATGATTTGAAAATTTATGTCCATATGAAAACCTGCACATGATGTCTATAACAGCTTTATTCATAATTGCCAAAACTTTGAAGCAACCAAGATGTCCTTTAGTAGGTGAATGGATAAATGTATATATCCAGACAATGGAATATCCTTTGCACCAAAACTAAATGAGCCACAAAAAGACAAGGAGGAAACTTAAATGCGTATTACTAAGTGAAGGTAGCCAATCTAAAAAGGCTATATACTATATGATTCCAACTATATGACATTCTGGAAAAGGCAAAACTATGGAGACAGTAAAAAGATCGATGGTTGCCGGGGCTTAATGGGAAGGGAGAGATGAATAGGCAGAGCACAGAGGATTTTTAGGGCAGTGAAACTGTTCTGTATGATAACTACAGTGGTAAAGACATGTCATTATACATTCGTCAAAACCCATGGAATGGAGTTCACACCAAGAGTGAACCCCAATGTAAGCTATGATCTTTGGGTGATTATGATGCGTCATTGTAACAGATGACCTAGTCTGGTGGGAAGGTTGTGGGGAGGTAGGGGGTCTAAGAGAACTCTCTGTAGTTTCTGTTCAGTTTCGCTGTGAACCAAAGACTGCTCGTAAGAAGTGTATTTAATGAATTAACTTAAAAGACATCATCATAATTATCTGACCTTCAGCAGGCTGAATGCTCAGGTAAGCGCCTCCCTTCTCCATGAGAGGCTGTCTGTATCTTCCTCTACAGCAGCTGCGGCATGACTTTTGGCCCTTGTGTAAGCACGATATGTGGGGGAATTACGAAAGTGCTTCATAGATTCATTCTACTCTGTATTGTCTGCATCATACTTGTTTAAATATCCTTGTTTCTCTTCATTAGTGAGATCCTACCATATGCCACTAATAATCTTGACAATCTCCCATAACTTTAGATTAGGGCTGGAAGCCTTTACTTGGTCCCAGACCTTTCTACTCTACCTCATGTAGGGCGTGAAGGGCCTACCTTTGAGGTTTTGGACTCATAATACCAGAAGACACCATGACCTGGCTGTTAGTGCCCGGGTTCCTCCCTGCCTGTAGCTGCAGGTGAGACGACTGTATGGACTGTATCCCATAAACCCTGGTGTGCTGGGCCTTTGTGTTGCAGGAGCTGGGGTGGCAGGTAGGACACAACGTAGGTTTTTTTGACATTGTGAAAGATGAATGTCTTGGTTCCTTAAGAATAAATCTGAAAATAAATCAATACACACATGCATACATACATACATACATACATACATACATACATACATAAGAAAAGTGTGAATCTGAGACATGGAAAGAGTGCCCAGAGCTCTGACTTCACTCCCATCCCTCTGGTTTTGTAGAGGGAGGAGGAATGTCTGTATTTATCATCCCACCAAGGTCACATTGAATGTGAGCGGGCTAAGTCCCTGTATTAACTATGATATCTTATTTTCTGTATTCCTGATGTTCTGGCAAATGGGGCCTCACTGACTGGGGAGAGACAGCTCATCCTGGGGTTAACTGATTCTTAGAGACAGCAAATGGGGTGGGTGTCTTTCATGTGTAAACTAACGAATCCAGAGCCCATGCTCCAAACCACCTCCTCTCTCTGGCTCTTACACTCCAGGAGACAAGATTCCTGTGTCCTAATCACCCTAGGGCCAGGTACCAGACAACTAGGGACAGCCCTGTAGGCCAGAGCCCACACAAATTATGCGAATTCGCCAATCCTGAATCTACTTACCCTCCCTTGCCTTGCCTTTCCCATGGAAACCACAGTCAAGTCTTGTGCCTGTGCTTTCCTCTTACTCCTCTGCCTCCTGACTGACCCTGGGCTTCCCCATGTGGCCCTGTGTGGTGGGCAGACCCACTCGCGGGAACTCTGAGTAACAAATTATCCTTTCAATGACAGTCATCTCCTGATCAGTTGGCCTAATCACACCTGAATAAACACAAAACCCAGGGTATATTTTAAACTGTCCTCCATAGGAAATAAGAGTGCTATTAGGAAGGGGATATAGATGCTGAGTGGCCCCAAAATGACAAATGTCCACTATATGAGTGTGAAGAGAAGCAGCTAAAACCGAGAGAGAAAGGGAGAGAAGAGAGAGAGAGAGAGAGAGAGAGAGAGAGAGAGAGAGAGAGAGAGAGAGAGAGAGAGAAATGAACACACAACTGGGAAAGCTTGGAAGAGATTTAGGGAGAGAGTAACCCCAATTATCCTTTCGAGTTCCTGTATGGAGACCCTTAGAGGGCTCAGCTCCATCCCTGCAACTTGAAGTCCATGATATGCTGCTGTTTCCTTCTAGTAAACACCTCGTTTTGGTTGAGCAAACTGAGTAAGTTTCTGCTCCTTGCAGCCAGATTCCTCTTTCTAATACGAACTTTGTTCCCACCTGGATGTATCTCAACCTATAAGGTTTTTTTTCCAGATGGTGGCCAAGGATTGTCCACCCAGGTACCTCCTGCCTCGCCCACCCCCCACCTTACACCCCACAGGAAAGCATGTCCTCTGGTCTCTAGATTTGCGGCCAATGCATTTGTAGTCCTAAGGCTTTCCCCTTTTCTCATGTAGCTCCCTCTCACTTTGTTTTCCTTGCCCCTTCCTTTGCCCTCAGGGGTGAGTTTTCCTTCTGCAGAGCAGGGGTGGAGGCAGGCACCCTGGAGGAGAGGCTGCACAGCGTCCTGTCCACCTCTGCAGCCCCACAAGCCAGACCGGCTCTGGAACTTCTGACCGTACCCCCCACCCCCAGTCTTGCTGCCTTAGCTTTGAGCCTGAATTCCAGCCCCTACCTTTAGGAACTGTCATCATGTTTAATCCTGCCTAGGGGAGACCTCCTCCACCTCCCTAAACGGAAGGTATTCCATTAACCGGTAAAGTTTGGTTTAAGTAGCTGGAGGGAAGTGTGACAGAAAGACTGTCAGAGTTGAGCTGGACTTGCCAAAACTTGGTATGATGTGGGGACGCTGTCAGTGCACCTCCTAAGGAAACCTGAGCTGAGCTGAAGCTGGGGCAGGTGGGGATGCTCAAGGTAAGAGGCAGGAAATGGTGTGGGGGAGGGGCAGACAAAGCTCGGGTCTTGGGTGGCTGGAGAAAGAAGGGCTCCCAGGGTGGGGCCAGGAACTGCCTTGTCATTGCTGTCAGACTAAGGCACAGGGACCATCAGGATGTTCTGACTGAGAGAGAGAGAGAGAGAGAGAGAGAGAGAGAGAGAGAGAGAGAGAGAGAGAGAGAGAGAGAGGCCAACTCGTGCTGTGAGTCGGGGTGTGGGTAGGGAGGTGAGGGGAAGACAGGATTTCCTCCAACAAGTGTTCCACCCTGAGGCTGGAGGCCCCTGGACCTGGACATGGAGAGAAAAGCCCTCCCTCCAGAGATGAGAAGTTGGTGGTTCCTGGTGGAAAAGGCCTGTGCCTTGGGACAGCTGGAGGGACGGCTCAGGACTGGCCAGTAAGAATATCCAACAGGATGGTCTAAACCCAAAGACAGTAACTGAGCAAATACCAAAATGGGTCCAGATTAGAAGAGCTTTGGGAGCCCCTTCTCAGTGATCCCCCAAACTCCTCCTCCCACAATTCTTTGTCCAAATTGGACACTCCTAGCCTCCAGTCCTTCTGTCCATCTGGGCCAGCGGTCAGTCAGGGCTTGGTTTGGCTTTTCTTCCTCAGTCTTTCATTCCTGCTGTCCTCTATCCCTCACACCACGGAAGTCAGCCCTTCTCCATCCATCCGGGTAAACCTGGAACCTGCCAAGCTATGGCAGCCTTGCCCAAGCCACGCTCCAGCTGAGACGGTCTTTTCCGTCTCAGCAGGCTGAGGCACTTGAGGCTTTAATTATGAGCTACTCAAAGCCTTTCTGGAAGCAGGTGAGAGACAAAGTGTAAACAAGTGAGTGAGTGAGTCATCCTGGCCCTCCTGGCCCCCAGCCCCCAGCCCCGGGTGACAGGAATAGCCTTCCTGCGTCAGTCTCACCCATCAGCCTCTGGGATAACAAACCACTGGCTCTCTCCTCCTGCGATGCTGTCCTGGAGCTGGGACCCTTGAAGTCTCCTCCTCTGTCCGCCGTCACCCACATAGTTTTCCTCTTCAGCACACCTTCACCATCGATGGAGAATAACTCACCTGGGCAAAGCACTTTCCATGGATTAGCTCATTTCATCCTCACCACAACCTTGTGACGTAGGTACTATTATGTCCTACAGGTGTGTTTTACAGGTGCAAAGCCTAGGGCGGTCAAGTGACTTTCCCAAAGTTACACAGGTTAATAGTGGACTGAGGTTCAAATTCCAGCTTAAGAGTCAGTACTTTTAAGCACTACCCGTATTCCCCCCCTTTCCCCTCTTCTCCCCTTTTAGGACTCCCAACTATACACGCACTCACTCACACGTACCTGTGACACAGCAGTTGCCACATAGCTTTGCCTCTGGCTCTCACGGGCACTTCTCTTTCATATTGCAAAGCCTCTCCTTATTCTCTAAGATCAGGAGAGGAAAGAGCCTCTTAGCTCTGGCGTGTGTGTGTGTGTGTGTGTGCGTGCATGTGTGTGTGTGTTGGGAAAAGGGGCAGGATAATTGATAATTGAGATAACTTCTTTGTGAGATTTCTGGACATCACTTTTTGAAGGTTCAGGAAGGGACTAAAAGGAAAAGGCCAAAGGGTAGGGGAGGTGCAAAGGTAACCCTGCAGCCCATTTCTTTTCATCCAGCTGTGACCAGAGCCCCAGGCTCACATTTAAGGAGGGGAGCAAGGAGATGTGTGATATGGGGGAGATGGGATGAGAGAACATCTCATCACCTCCCAGTCTCATGGCGGGAGGGGCAACATGACAGCAGGATAGAAAAAGGACAAAAACACAGGCTCTGGAATCAGACAGGCCTGAGTCTGAATCTCACTGCTTTGTGGCATTGGGCAAGTTACTTGACCTTCAGAGCCTCAGTGGTTCAATCTGTAAAATGAGATGATAAATAGCAGCTAATTCTAGATGTTGAAAGGAGACTAGTCCATTTTGCAACTGTCTTAGTAATTATTGATTCAGGAAAGAATTATCAATGGGTGCTAAAACTATTGGACAAGAGTTTACTGGGGGAAAGGACAGTCTCAAACTATCTGTCCACAGAGCATTTGTTAATTTCAAAGGGTAACCTGTACTTTTTTAATGTGGATCTGGCAAGAACCACATTAACCAGGCGATCAAAGTTAACATCACCAATAACGGAGCCAAATGACATCCTGTGCCTCCTTATTGATACATCAAGGAGGACACAGCATTACTCATGTGACATCCTTGTCCAAAATACGTAAGCTGAATTAAATCGTGAGAAAACTGTCAGACATCTAAACTCTTCCAAAAAGTCAATATTATGAAAGGCAAGAGACTAAGAACTTTTCCAGATTAAATAAGATTAAAGAGACGTGACAACTAACCACAACACATAATTCTGGATCAGATCCTGGATCAGGAAAAAACACACAAAAAAGCTATAAAAGACAATATGGGACAAAGGGCAAAATTTGAATATGGACCATATGGTAGATAACAGTGTGTATCAGTGACATTTGGTAGCTGTCCTAAGGATATGTAGGAAAATGTTCTTGTTCTTAAGAGATACATGCTGAAGTATTTAGGGATGAAGGGTTATGATGTCTGAAACTTATCTTCAAATAGTTCAGAAAAAATAATACTAAGATAATTATCTCTCTGTGTATGTATGTGCAACAGAAAGAGAGAATAAATCGAATGTAGTAAAATATTAGTTACCAGTGAACTTGGTAAAGGGCATTTGAGAGTTTATTATACTATTCTTTTACCTTTTGTGTAGGTTTAAATGTTATCAAAATGAAAAGGTTGTGAAAAGGGAGTTACTGAATTAAGACAGCCTGGCACTAACATAGACCTTGATAGATGCTAGTTCACACCTTTGCAGGACAGCGGGTCCCAAAGGCAGCACAATCCCAGCCTCCCACTGAGACCCAGGGGCCAGGTCTTTACCCACCATCTTGCTTCACTGACATCCCCAAGCTTCTGCCTTTGTCCTCACTCTCAGAATCTTCCCAACCAGAGCAGAGAGATGGTGAATAGGAAGTGATGCCCAAGAGTGTGGGGAAGACAGTCCTTCCTCTTTCCTCACTCCCAAGAATTGTACCTTTTGAGAGTCTGGACAGATTTGTCCACATGTATTAAGTGGTTTGTGCTAAGGGATTTGCGAACAGAAAAGGTACTGATTGAGAAGCAGGAATGCTCTTCTGGCTCACTCTCCTGCCTCTTGGCGATACCCGTATCTCCAAGCCCCAGGAAAGTGCTACCCAGACCCGCTGAGGCATCACTCAGCCCTGGGAAAGCCAGCCAGAGTGTCAACACTCTGGCAGAGAGAAGTGCTAAAATGCATATTTGAAGATGTCTGAACAGACTTGTTTGAGAGACAGCTGGAGTTGTGAAGTAATCCTGATGTCGCCCCATGTCTCGGTTTTGAAGGCAGGGTTTGCCTGCAGGCCTCTGACCTCTACTGTCTTTCTATTATTGTTAGCATTTGACAAAACTTTGCTTAAGACTGGGGATGACAGAAGTCAACACAGAGAGGAGCTTCTAATTGCTGCTAGAAGGGCTACTCTTTAAGACCGTCCATGGGACAGGAGTCAGCTCAACCTGGGACCTTCCAGGCCTAATGCCTGGGCCAGTGACTCTGCACTGGGTTAATTCATTTCCTCCATGAACTAACTTCTTCTAGCCCCGGTGGGCAAGTAACCCATGGGGAGGGTTACAGGCTCTTGCTCAGAGTCCTGCTTCTGGAATCCTTCCCCAGAGTGTAAATGAGGGGCCGGGGGCCAGTGGGATGAGCCCAGGCAGAATAAGTCACAGCAATGGACTAAAGTTCTGGGGAGAACAAGAACTAGAGGATGCCAAAGGGCTGTTGGCAGAATTATTCAGATTTGTAAAGATGGGGGTTTGAGGGTTGCTGATCAGGAAGACAGAAGAGGACCTGGAGCCGTTACCGCCATCTTGTTCACCTAGCTTGTCTGCTGGTGTGTCTGCCACAGCCCTAGCCCCTAAAAGGGATCACACTGCAGACTATTCACAGTGGGCCCTCCCAACCAGCTCTGTTCTTTCCCCTTTCATGTGGGCAATGAGGGGCTGCAATCACACTATCCTTGCCCTCCTGGCTACAGTGATCTGCCCAAGGAAGAAAGCTTGACTCAAACTGGGTCATCAGCTCCTTAAGTGGGATTTTGCATACAGGTTTCTTTACTCTGGGGTCACTAGTTAGGGTGATACGAGCCTACAGTTGTCAACTTCTCCCATGTCCCACATAAAGCGTCAATATGAGGGAATGAGGCCAACCCAGAGAGGAGCCCCATGACATTGTTGGTGTTTCTGGATCCAGTTGTTCCTGAGCCCTTGTTCATATCAGTTACCTGAGCTAATTCATCCTCACTTTTCCTCTTGGGCTATTTTGAGTTCGACTTCTGTCTCTTCTTAAAAAAAAAAAAAAGGTGGCCAGCCCGGTGGCTCAGGCCGTTAGAGCTCCATGCTCCTAACTCCGAAGGCTGCCAGTTTGATTCCCACATGGCCCAGTGGGTTCTCAACCACAAGGTTGCTGGTTCAATTCCTCGAGTCCCGCAAGGGATGGTGGGCAGCGCCCCTGCAACTAAGATTGAACATGGCACCTTGAGCTGAGTGCCTCCCGGATGGCTCAGTTGGTTGGAGTGTGTCCTCTCAACCACAAGGTTGCCGGTTCGACTTCTGCAAGGGATAGTGGGCTGTGCCCCCTGCAACTAGAAACTGCAACTGGACCTGGAGCTGAACGGCACCATCCACAACTAAGATTGAAAGGACAACAACTTGACTTGGAAAAAAAGGCCTGGAAGTACACACTGCTCCCTAATAAAGTCCTGTTCCTCTTCCCCAATAAAATCTTTAAAAAAAAAAGATAAGGGGGTCCTGATCAATATACAGTGGTACATTGGTTTTCGAACGTAATCCATTCCAGAAGACCGTTCGAGTTCTGAAATGTTCGAAAACAGCCGACAGCTAGGCCTCAGGATCTTGCACTCAGCAGAAGCCATGTGACATGTTCGACTTCTGAGGCATATTTGAAAACCGAAGCATTTACTTCCGGGTTTACTGCGTTTGTAACCGAAATGTTCGTCAACGGAGACGTTGGAAAACTGAGGTGCTACTGTACTGTGTAAAACACCTTGTCCCCTAAGCCAAGCAGAATCAATCAATATGTACCTCCACTTTCTCTCTCTTCTTGTCTCTCATATTTAAACTAGATGCAGAGCCATTTGGGGATTCACTGAGGGAAACAAAAAAGAAAACTGGTCTGTTGAGATAAATAGGACAGGAGAAGAACCAGATGGGCAGACTGAGAGACATGATTTTTCCAACTCCTGAGCCCTAGTGTGTTTCTCACACTTCCTTTCTGTGATATTCTCTGAATCTCTACAATACCCCGTCTTGGGCTTTTTGGGTATAAGTGACTGAAACTCACCCAGGCTAACACAGGCAAAAATGGTAGTTACTATAATGTATTGTTATTGTATAATATAGTTATTATAAGGACAGGTGGCACAGCGGACCCCAAGAGAACCTAGGAACCAGGCAGCCCTTCTCTCCCTTGGCGCACAGTCTCAAGCATCTTACTTGAGACCATCTTTCTTCAATTCTCCTTGCACATGGGGCTGAACACGGCTGTTTCATGGCCCCAGAATGTACATATAATGTGGCTCAAAGATGTCCTGATCACTCGCTAGCTCTTGTCCAAATCAGGGTAAGGCTTCAGCAGGCCCAATCTGGGTCAGTACCCACCCCTGCTCCGATCAGCCATGTCTGGTGGAGTGGGGGGCTCACATTGCACTCCAGCTTCTGTAGCCTACCTTCAGGGAAGTATCAAAGAGGAGTCCTCTACAGCCATATTATATCAAGCTGCTTTGGGGTTTCCATTCACTGCCATTAAACAGAGCTGACTAAAACAACTGCCAATAGCCTTGGGTGCCTGTTTATCCCCCACCTCTCCCTTGTGGGAAGGTGTGTGGCTCAAGGGCATGTCCAGTGGGATCAAAGGGCCAGTTCTTCCTAAATGAGTGCAGAGAACTTTCTTGCACAATGGATCTCATGTGAACAACCAGAATTCATGGTGGTGGCAGTTAACTGTCCCTCCCTCCCTACACCACCTGCCACCACCACTGAATGAGAACTGGCCAGTGACAGTATCTGGACCCATCATGCATCCTGTGTAGGGTGGCAAAGAATCCTGCAGAACATTCCATAGGCAGACTCATCCTTGGCAAGTACATGACTGTTGATCATAACTTGCCCTTTTAGGCAGGACAAATACCAATATTTCATCATTTCTGAACAATCCTGGAACCATAGAAAAGTAGCACTGAATGGAGAATTCTGGAAGTTGAATCTGTGAATCTATGGATTTCATTGGGGTGGTAGGTAGGGCTGCAAAGGCTGAGTCAGATCCCATGGGTCTTGAGTACCTCTTCCACCTGCAATTAGGACTCTAAAGACATCAGTTCCACCCAGAGGTTAGAGTTTGTTTGTTTGTTTCTCCTGAACACCAAGTCTGCTTGGTGGAGCCCCTGTAGGATGTCTTTAACTTCTCTTTCTTCCTTGATTGCTTGGCAAGTGGAAGCCCTGGGTCTACGGTGGAGATAAAGAATGTCTCATGTAGCTCAGGCAGACTGAAGGCTCAAAGTGGGAAGGACAGCAGGATGTTTTGCGTTCAGTGTTGCTATTCTCAGATGAAAATATGACTGGCTTGTGTTAAAGCAGGCACACATAACTACTGCCTAACATGACTGAAAGGGATAATTCAGAATAAAATATAAAGAAATGCAAACACTCAGGCATGGCTGGATACCTCCCTCCCTCCCTCACACATCCAGTACTGCCCTGTTCCAGACAACTTTCTAGTCTAACTCTAATTTTCTCCTTCAACTTGAGGAGAATACACTTTCTTAAATCATGTGGAGCGTATCTTGGCTTGTTCGAGGCCAAATCTCCTGTTTGCCTCCAGGACCCAGTGGGCAACTTCCATTTAGCTTTTAGGCTTCACGCTGGCAGGAGAATCGTGACTGCATCAGTGCTTCTGTTGGCAGAGGATGTGTTCCAACAACACACCTCATCGGTAATAAAAGCATGGGAGCAACAGCCTAAGTGGCATAGGTAGGAATGTGCCAGAGAGAGGCTAGGGGAGATGTTTCGGAACAAACATATCACTAACTATTAACACAATGACAAACGACCAGGAAGGAAACTATAGACAGAGACGTGGGGAAGGAAGAAAGGGACGGTTAGGGAAGGCAGGAGCTTGGCCAGGTGGTCAAGTTTAACATCACTGGTGAGGAGTCATACTGATTGCATGTCCCCTGATGTGATGTGATGAGTCTAACCATGAAAAAACCACCAGACAAACTCAAATTGAGAGGCAGTCTATAAAATACCTAATCAGTAGTCCTCCAGACTGTTAAAGGCATTAAAAAAAATAAAAAAAGGAAAATCTGAGAAACTATTACAGACCAGAAGAAACTAAGAAGATGTGACAACTAAATGTAATGTGGTACTCTCGATGGAGTCCTGGAACAGAGCGAGGATTGTAGTGGAAAATCTGGTGAAATCAAATGAAGTGAAGTTAAGTTAGTAGTAATATGCCAGTGTCGCTTGCTTATTTGGGACCAATGCACCGTAAGACGTTAACAAGAGGGAACACTGAGTAAGGGGTCTGTGGGGACTCTGTACTACTTTTGCAACTTTTCTGTAAATTTAAAACTATTCTAAAATTAAAAGTTTGTTTTTCAGCAAAAGGTAATGCAGGGATGTGAGGGAGGGCAGGAAGAGCTGGCTTTTTGGTGGGAAGGGGAGGGAGGTGTGGAAGGGAGAAGTCCTGGGCAATCTGAAGCAGGGCCAGAGAGGCTGCAGGCCTTGGGTGAGATGGACATCTCTGCCCCAGCAGCCCTGAGGAAGTGGCTTCCCATGCATCCCGTTAGCAATGGTTTTCCTCACCTGCGGATGGCAGAGAGAGATGGAGAGCTGAGTGTCTCCAACTGCAATGTGCCCACGAGTCACCCAGTGAAATCTTGTTGAAATGCAGATTCTGCCTCAGCAGGTCTGGGGCGGGGGCTTTTCTAACTGGCTCCCAGGATCACACTTGGAGTTGCAAGAAGCTGGGGAGTTGGCCATCACCATTCACCTGGGAGGAGGAGAGGAGATCTGAAAGGGAACTTACAACCCTGAAGACACAATTCCCACCCTCCCCAGGGCCTGAGCAGAAGGCAGACTTGCTCAGGTGGCCCCATGAGAAGAGCAGAGCAAGGGCTCTGCAGCCTCAGGAAGCAGGTCCAGTTCTGATCCCCGGGTCCCCAGTCTCATGCTCCCATCTATAATGGGTATCGTAACTCCCAGCCCTATGTCTCAAGGTTGAGCTGGGGACTGAATGACGTAATCATATGTGAGGCTCTTGGCACACAGCACAACTACTTGTTCAAATGACTGAGGCTCCTGCCAAAAGAGCTTCACATGAATTACAAAGACTGTACTTCTCTGTTTTTTATTAACATGTCTGGACCCTCATGAAGCCATTTTGCTTTATTTATTCATTCATTCAGTCAACAGATATAAATCAAAAGCCCACCATGGGCTTCCAAAGAATTTGCTAGCTCATCTTCCATCTAGTGAAATCCAGATGTACAGAAGGTTAGAGTTGAGAGAGGCAAAAGGCCCGCTGGATCTTCCCTCCACTTACCAAGGCTAAAGTAGCGTTTGTCTTTCTCTATCCTCCATGCTTTCCTCACTCTGCCCTCCCTCTCTGGCTGGGGTCAACCAAGGGAAAACTACACCCCCGGGCCACCTGTCTTCCTCCAGGGCGCCTCCTGCTGGTGAAGGCATCACTGCCTCAGACCCCCTCCTTCTTGGTGTTTATCTCCTCTTTCTCTGGCTGTAGGGCTCTGGCCCAAACCTCAGCCACATCCTGACTGCTGTCTTCCGAGGGACGGGGCTACGGAATGCCTACTCATCTTCAAACTTAACTTTTACAAACACATTTAGACGCACAGTCACAGGAGTTTCACAATCAAATCAAGGTGATTTCCTCATCGCAGATAGGAGGAAAAGAGAAGAAAATCAATGCTGTTGATTTCTGTTGGGTCACAGACCCTTTAGGAATCTGCTAAAAGTACACGATGCCATCACCACCCAGAAAAACACACATAAGCATACACACACAAATCTGCCCCCCAATTGCAAGGGATTCTGGACACTGGGTTAAGAATGTCAGGTCTGGAGGCTCCTATAAGCTTAGGGATAAAAGGAGGACACAGCCAGACAACAGGGTAAGGTCGTGGGAATGACAAAGGTCCATAGTTTTCAGTCTCTTCACACTATCCATGTGCCCTCAAGTCCCCAGCTCCATAGGTAGCCATCTTTGACTGCCCTGTGTACCTTCCCACAGCTCAGGGTGCAGACTCGCCCAGCTAGGGTATTCCTGTCAGCTGCTTCTTCTAGGCTCCTCAGGAATCTCAGCATGTTGTCCCCCTTGGTAAGGAAACTCTGGGACACTTCTTTCTCGCCTGTGGCTAATTCTACTCTCATTGCCCAGGCCTCCCCGAGTGCCCTCCAGCGTTATTCTGCCTTCTTCCTCTCAGGCCAGCACACAAAAAATAGTGCACTTTCCCACCTAGCTCATAAGTCTACAATCCTTTACTTGGAACCCAGAGGGAACAGAAGGAAATAAGATCCAAATGCATAAAAATAGTCCACCTATCCATGACCCCAGGTCACAGGCTGCTTCATCAAAAGGAAGAGTCTTAACTCCCACTCCCTAGATTCCATTTCAGTGGCCCAGGAGTGGGGCCTGAAATCTGCATTTCCTCAAGCTCAGATTAGCATACAGCCAGGCACATCAGCCTCTCCCCTGCTGCCTTCTCCTCCTAGACCTCAAGGGAGGAGAAAGGAACACAATGTGTCCTGGCTGTAAGTACAGTGACTCCAAGGCCCCCAAGATGTCCACACTGGAGAAAGCAGGAAGCACCATGCCTCTTTGTGGGAAACTACCTTGTTTCCCTGAAAATAAGACCTAGTCGGACCATCAGCTCTAATGCGTCTTTTGGAGCAAAAATTAATATAAGACCTGGACATATATATGTAAGACCCGGTCTTATTTTAATATATTAATTTTTGCTCCAAAAGACGCATTAGAGCTGATGGTCCGGCTAGGTCTTATTTTCAGGGAAACACGGTACTGAAGACTCCAAGAGAGAAAGGATGAGAAAGAACAGAAGACCCTGCCTCCCTTCACTTCTTTCCTTATTTAAAGCCTAAGTTTAAGGAGTCTCATTTTCTTAGGCTTCTTAGAGTAACTGGGAATTCCCAACATTCGTAGCTTACTATGATCTGTGTCCAGGTGAAGCCCTGCTCTTTGGACATGGCAACTGAGTGGGAAGGGCCTGAATCAGAGCTGTGGGAGACCTACACACAATCACAGGGCATCCCCTCAAATGAGAGGTTGTTACCAGGTCTCAAGTCACAGGGCAACCTTCAAAGCAATGTCTTCCTCCTCCTGTCACGTACAGCACACACTGTCCTTTCTCTCTTTTCTCTAAGGACAGTGCCAAAATTGAGGGCAAAGACCCAGAGTGACATTCATGGACTGTGTCATCTCACACCTTCCCAGGGTTCTCGCCCACTCTGACCCTGGCTTCTCCTAGTTGTCCAGGGCTGGCAAATGTCCTGCAGTTGGATGGGACAGAGCTCAGTGATGGGTTGCTGTGGTGAGTGTGGCTGTTTCAGGGTCAGGGGGTTCAGTGTCATAGGAGATGGTGGCAGCCTGGGTCAGCATGAGGGAGTGTCTGGTGTATCAGGAAGTCAGAGTGTGTCAGGCGCATGAAGGCCCTTATGGGATTCCCTGCCAAGGTGTGGCTGGCTGGTACCGGAAAACTCAGAGGTCTTGGCTCTTGTAGACATGCCAGACAGCGCTGTCAGCACTTCTCGCCACTCTGTGTATCACCTCTGAGTGGACTGACCCTGTTCTTGTGGGCACTCATTCTTCCTCTGACCTCTCCATCTGTGGAGTGCCGGCTAGGGAACATAGACCGTCATGTCAGGCTTGACGATCACACTGGAGAGGAAGACATTTCTAACTTGTCAGGCATCACATCAGTAGCGGGAAGCTGACCCAGCAGCAGTAAAGAAAGGTAAGATTCGCACAGAACTAACGAGCAGTAGGGGTGGAATTCAGCAGCACTAAGTCATTCCTTCCCTGTGCAATCCCATGAAGACCAGAGAAGCCTCTTCTGCCCATTTGGGAAAGGGATCCTTCCTGAAGGCAGAGGGATGGCTAAGATGACTGCCAGCAGGTCAGATCAGGATCAGAGAAGCACAGCCTGCTGCTCACCTGAATTTTGTAGCCTTCCAGCGCGGCATCCTGCCGCAGTGCCAAACTATGGACAGCAGAGGGAGCTCTTGCCTAACCTTTCCAGTGAGGAGGCGGTTGCAAACACCCAAACTTTGTGAGCCATAAGGGTTCTGGTAATTTGCTTCTAGTGTACGGGTGACTGCAAAGGAGGGCCTGGCTGGAGTAGGAATAGTGATGACTAGGGCCCCATAACTCCCCACTTAGGCGCTCGTGCAAACAAGGGAGTGGCCTTTTGAAATGCTCCAAAGAGGCCCCTTTTTTCTCCCCTCACCAACAGAAACATGGGGTGGCCCTTTCTCAGCCCTACCCCATACCCCATCCCTGAATGACCGTTCCCGGCATCTGCGGGTGCCAGGAAGTGGAGGTGAAGAGTGCTCACATAATGGTTTGTGGTGAGAGAGTGGGACTGATGGGTATTGGGATTCCGGGTAGGGTGTGGGGAAAGGGGTGGCTGAAGAAAGCATGCAACTGCCGCGCGTCTCCACAAAAGCCGCTAGGTGGCGCTCGAAGCCCGCATCAGAGAAACTCAAGCTTTTGGAGCCCCTGACTCAAGTGGAGGGGGTTGGCTTAGTTAGAGACTCAACGAGGGCTGCAGGAAGAAGCCAGCTGCTGTCGAAGGGTTTCACTCACTGATACAGAGGGACAACCCCGTTACTTGGGGGCCTATGGAGTAGCCACGGTTCCCAGGAGGCTTGGAAGGGTAGAGGAGAAGAGGGGACCTGGCACGCATTGCGTGGGATAGAGGATGGGTCCCCAGAACCGGAGCTGAAGAGAGGTGGAGGATCCTGAGAATTATAGTCTGTTGTCGGTCCACCTGCCTCTCCGGATTTATGGGTTCCGTTCTGAGGCCACTGGGAGAAGAATTCAGGGTCTTAGAATCCGAATTCAGCCCAGGAATAAAAAATCCAAGAGCGTGCCCATGTCTACATGGTTTTTTTTTTCTCCCAGGATTTGTGGGTCTGTGTATCACCTCCTTCTCTGGGCCTTCCAAACTCCACCCCATACGACAGGGAGGAGAGGAGGATGGGGGCAAAGGGTGAGTGTGGATCTACAGATTTTTGGCCCCCCTTCTTTTGCCCTTCCTTCGGATATCCTCAGTGGCTTCTGACACTAGGAAATCTGCCCCAGGCTCCGAGGTACTACCCCCCACCACCTCAGAGTCCAGGAAGGGGGGGGTGTCTAAACACATGTGACATAGACGCATTCCCCAAGTTAGAATTTGTCTATCCTGGACACCCCTTCTCTGCCTAGGCCTTCCCTGAACTGATCCCTCCAGCCCCAGCTTGGCTTCTGGCCATTGCCGGCTAATTATTCAGACTGATGCCCCCAAACTTGTAGGTGCCTTTTTTCCAGACCATCCTGGGCTCTTCCTGAAACTTGGCCCAGAGGCCCCATCCCTCCTTAATCCTCACCCTCTGAATTCAATCAGGAGCATGTGTGGAGGGAAGGGAAGACGGAGAGACCAATGGGCGGCTCTGCCAGCAGAGCCAGCGTTGATCCCACCGGGTGTCTAGGAAACAGCTATCCGATGAGGGACGCTAGAAGCTGCCGGTGGTCGCCAAGCACCCAGCACAGTCTGGCCTGGAGGACTGCTCGGAGCTCCTTGGTGAGGACTCGGACCCACCTACCCTCCCCTCTAAAGTAGGGGGTGTCTGGGAGAGGTGGTGTTCTCACGGAAGGGGAGATGGAAATCTAGAATCAGACTGAAGGGAGCTGGGAAGGGACTCGGAGAGGTGGTGCTTTACCACCACCCCCACACACCCCGTCCAGGCCTACCCGCTACTCCAGAGGCCTTAGCAGCATCCTCGGAGGTTGCCCAGCTCCTGGGAAGGACACTGGATCTACCTTTGGGGCTGCAATGTCCCCTCAACTTCCCAGGCCCTCGTTCTCCACCCCACCAGCGCCAGCTTGGTGGGGACTCCAAGCCCACCGCACTGGGAGGAGGGAGAGTGTGGGCCTGCCTAGTGGGTAGCCTGGGACAGAACGAATTCAGGGTTCTGGGGAAATTTGGGAGAAATTAGAAGTAGAGGATTGGGTGTCCGCCGCCCGAAGGTACCCCACCCTCCTCAAAGCTTGGGCACCACATGCTACCCGGCCTCCGGGAAACGGAGCTCACCCCTGAAGAGTCTCCACCCCCTCCCCGAGGCCGGAGGTATTAGTGCTGCTTGATCAGACCTCATTTCCTGCGAAAATGGAAACATATCCAGAGTCCTTAATAAAGTGAATGACGAGCCTTCAGGTGTAATTGGGCTTCCGGTTGTTGGCTATTTCCTTAAACTGACAGTGGAAAAAATGTAAACCCACATCGCTCAGATGTAATTTTATGATGATCAGAAAGAGGTGCAGCGTAAATTCGCCGAGACCCGGGGGCAACAACCTGAGAAATGGGCATAAACGCTTACCCAGACCAAGGGACCCAGGAGTCCTGGACCTTCACACGGACCGGCATCCAAGCGCGCCCCCTGCAAGCTTCGGACTCTCCTCCCATACTCAGACCCGCCCTGCCGCTGTCAAAAACGCAGGATCTTTATTTATAAGCTAGGGTGGGGGTGGGTCTTTTCCTTCCTCTGAAAGGAGGAGTGTCCTCTAGGGCAAGGAACCGCCTGGCTGAGAGTCCCCGGACTGATCCCCCGGATCACGCTCGCACAGGCTGCGTATTTCTATGCATAATCCAATTTTCTTCGTGACTATCTAGTTAAACTCTTTAACAACAGCTACATAATTAGAATTTGGATTCCCATTAATTTTCCCTGGGCCTCGAACCATTTGCAGTTCACACTGGTAATTAATGCGATACATCACTAACTTTACCCAGCGCCGGCCAGCCAGGCTCAGGTCGCTCGGCCCGCGTCTGGCACCCCAGCGCGGGGCGCTGACTTTGGACCCTGCTTCCCAAGTGGGGCTGTTTCCCTCCCTCCAAAGCCAAATGCTTCGGCCCGCGCACCCAAAGCCTTCTTTCCAGGAAATTTCACAATTAAAAATATTTATCGGGAGCAGATTTACGTTTCTGGGTTTCCAGTCTCGGGGCGTCTGGGTAGGCTATTAAGAGTAATTAGCATCTTTTGCGCATGCAGATTTACTTCGCTCATTGCCACATAACTCATCCCTAAAAGCCAGCGCTGGCAAATACAGGCGCCGCTGCAAAAGCCGCAGCCAGAGCTACCGCCCCTGCGTGGGTCTGACTAGGGCTCCCTGGGCCTTGATCCTAGGTATGCTGCCCGCTCCCAGTTTCTTTGGTCAAACTGTCCGCTCCAGACCCAGGAGGCTGCACTCGGAGCAAAAATGTTCCCACCCTGGAGATGAATGACACTAGGGTGACCTCAGGCGGCGGGGTGAAGACCTAACCAAGCGGCCCGGGCGCGCCGTCTGGAGCTGAGGCATTGCGACCGTTCACTTGTGTGCACGAGCGAGTGGGCATGTCTGTGTATGCTCGCTCGCAGGCGCGCGAGTGCACGTCCATGTGGTTGCTGTTGCACATTTCTGAGAGTGCACGAGGGTGCTCGTGGAAAACTAGGTGGTCTCTGCCCACCCCTTCCCAGGACTGCAGCTCAAATGTCAGTCCCAGGGCCCCCAGCTAGGGCACTGTGGTTCTGAGGGAGACTCGGGCCCTTACCCTGCCTCGATTTCCTTTCTACAGAGTCCACCCCAACCAGCCAGAGGGCCTAGAGCGCGCAGCGCCGGGCAGGAGGGGAACTGGGAGGCTGAACGCCAGGGCTTCAGAGCGCAGGTTGCCTGGTGCTGGTGAGAAGTGGCCAGAGAGAGCAGAGTCACTAAGCAACCACTTTCGGGACCGCTGGGGGGCAGCTGTGGGGGAGACGACGGGACAAGGCAGGGATGTGGGTGGAGTGGGAGTGGGGATGGGCAAAGCTACAAAGTGGTAGTGGGAGGATTAAGGCCAGGGAGCCCAACTGTGGCTCCCGCGCTCCGATTCAAGGCACCCACTCCGGGTTCGTTATTAACATGCTGGGAAGTCCGCGAGCAGCCCAACTTTCTTTTCTTTAATGAGCCTAGAAGAAGAGGCTGCCCTGAAGGGGTTTGTTCATTAAAGATGTAGCTGGAGGAATATTGTCTCATTAATTATCTGGTTTTAATTACACTCCTACCCTTTGAATCCAGAGATGGGCAAAGTTGATTCAGTGGCGCCACCTCCTTTAGCTTGAAGAGTCGGGCCAGGCAAGGGGACACTAGGGACTGCAGGGACTTTGTGTGCCGGGAGGATGTGAGCAGGCATTTGGGGCATATCTGGTCGTGAATCCCCACGCCAGAGTGCTTTATACCTGGGTGTGTGTGTGGATGAGGTCTGTGTGTGAATCTGAAAATGTGCGTGTGTCTGAGTGTGTGTTACCACGTGCGCCTGAAAGGCCTGTGGACGTGACTTGGATGTGTATGTAGGCTCCCTGCCTGTGTGCAGTTCTGTATGTCTGGGTGTGAGTGTGGGTAGTAGCTGAGTGTGTCTACAGACAGGCCCAAGAGCACAGGTCTAAGTGAACAGGGTGTGATGGGGTAGTTGTGCGGGCACGGGTCTAAGAGGGTGGCTTCCCGCCCAGCACCTCAAGTGGCAGTGTCTGACCGTGCCTCTGGCTCTCTGCTGTGCATGCATGTGTCCCCGAGTATATGAATGTTGGGGGGGGCACTCTACAGCTAGAGCAGTGCAGGAGCTGGGACCTCTCCAAGGACATGGCTCAGTTTCTGAGGTTCCCCAGAGCTGGGGTGCCATCCAGAAACCATTGTTCTTCTGGAAGGTGGGTTATTTAAGGGGGTGCTCGTCCCTGCCTCGTCCCTTGTCAGGCGGGCTCGGTGCTAAAGCGGGGGCCGTTTTCCCTTTAAATCGCGGACACTTTGACAGGGGACATTAAGGATCCGGCTGCTCAGGCTGAGCAGATCATAAAACCGGACAGGCAATTTCTGCTCCCGCCAAATAGCCGGGCAAACTCGTTCTGCATCTTTGGTTTTAATGCACTAAACTGGCAGCTAAGCAGGGAGCGAGCAAAGGGGGGTGGGGAGCCCCCACATACACCAGCGCACACACCGGCACACGCTGGCACACACGCAAACACCCCTTCACACCCTGTACCCCATGCCCCGCCCCCACCCCCCCACTGGTGGAATTATCAACTAGAATTTGATTAATATGCAAATCGCAGGCAAACAGCTCCATATAATTCTTTCAGTGGAGAGTAATTAATCACCAGTTAAAGCAAATTAATACATATATCAATTTTGTCAGAAACATGCTTAGTTCAATCGCCCGTAAAATTGAAGTTTGAAGTATTAAGAGGCTCTGCAGAAACGCCAGGACTAAAACTTTCAAATTGATCCTATTTAGTAATCAATCAGGCTCTCCCCTCAGGTTAATCTGCCTAATTTTTCATCTCAAATCATACACTTTACTGACACGCCATCTAGCAAACAGTCGATAAAAAGTTAACAAAAATGATAACGACTCCAGCCAGAGCCATTGTGCAGGGTGGTGGGCAGCGGGTGGCTTTGATTGTATTTCTGGGCTGGTTGGGGACTTGGTTTTTTCCGGGCCAAGGGCTGGGAACTCCCCCAGACAGCAGGAGCCTCCCTACCCCACCACCCTTGTCTGATATTCCACTGCCCTCTGCTACTGTTGGACTCCTCTCTGAACATCAGAACATCAGCGGCATTTCCCCCAAAGTCGCCTAAACCAGCCAGCTCCCTCCCCATGCCTGTGGTTGCACAGAATGCCTGGAAGCGTGTGCATTGTGGTAACTGTGGGCTGTGCCTCTGTCACCGTCTGTATTGTGTGTATAACAGTGAGAATGGCATAGCAGTTTAACAGCAAATGTTTAACTGTTGTACGTGCTACTGGCTGCCGATATTCCGGTGGGTGTGCTGTACCCTATGTGATCGCACCGTGCTTCTGGGCATCCCGCACGTCTGTCGCTGTGGGGTGTACCAGGTGTCTTCTCCATTGTGGGTCTGTGTAACTCTGGGACGCTTTGTGTGTGTTTGCATTGTTTCTGGGATGTCTGTGTGACACCATGTGCCTGTGTTGTGTGTGCCGTGGATTGGCTGGGCCTACCCTTCGTTTACACGTGGGCACATGATCCCAGTAAAGCCTCCGGCAGCTGGATCAATATGCCCTGTCGCAAACATCAGGAGAAAGGGGACAGCCCCTATGGAGACATAGGCACTTCACCTTGAGCAGCTTCTGAGAGATGAAAGGAGTCACCTCTCCCCCCCCCCCAGCCTCTGTGCTGGGGGAGTAGGAAGGAAGGGGAACAGAAGGCTTCCATTTCTTGGCTGAGGGAACTACCAGACCTGGGTCTCTCTCCACAGAGACCTGGACCCACTGCTTCTCACTTGGGCCCCTGAATTTTGGGAGGGGTGGGGATGTAGACATCCAGCTAGCAGCGCCTCCATCCCATATATAGAGATGTCACAACCAGAACCAGATATGATGACAATTCATCTCACACCTCTCTATACACATGCTGATAACTAAACTCACACAGGTCCCAGGATACTCACAGGTAACTAATCTTCCTTCCCCATCACATCCACCTCCCACTGACAAACAACTAGCTCCATCCAGCCCTTCATGGGGAAGCCTGCACACGTTCACAGGAACACACCAATGCACAGCAATCCCTGCCCGCATTCTCACATAACAAACCAGGTACCAAAGTGGGCAGGACTCATTCACTTCCAACGCTTCAGGCAGCGTCACCCATCTACCATGCACTCATGTACATATTGCCATTTGACCCCTCCCCAGTTTGGGCAGGGTGAACCCCACCCCCACCCCTAGGGAGGAGGAACTTCTCCAGTGAGCTAGGGGAAGCTGGGCCTTCATGGGTGACCTGGTACTCATGCAGCCAAAGCTAGGTGGGTGGATTATTCTAGAGACAAAGGTTCAGCCTGGGGATCCACTTGAGTAGGAGGGTAGGCAGAGCAGCCTGACATTACCCAACAAGACAGCAGAGGACAACCTTCCACCCAAACTGTTCTCAACGAAGCAGAGTCTGTGCCATCCTAGTGTTTATTCACTGGCCTCAGCAGCCGTCAGAGTACACGCACGCCCGGGCTGAGGTTTTCCATCTCACCTTCTGCCACTCCTCTCATGAGTCCTCTCCCTTCAGGCTATGTGCTCCCCTTACCCCACCCTACCCACCATAAGTGTACATTTGAGTAGCCAGCTTGGTCAAGCTGTTTGGAACTATGAGTCTGGTTGTCTGTAGTTTCCGTTCCACACGAGTGTTCATTTTTCTGGTTATCTGCTCACACTAGCTCCCTACACACATCACACACCCAGGGCATCACTCACCCGCTGGTCACACCCACCCCAGTGACAGCTTTACTCCTTTCCTCTCCATTGCACAAACTTAGTCACACCTAGTTGCACACACTAGTTTGCAACAATCGGTTACAGGAACACAGCAGCACACACCCAGTCACCCCCAGTTGCACATGTTCTATTTCCATCAATCAGCCACACGTGCCCAGTCTCTCAGTTGCACACACTCTCTGACATACTCAGTGACACACCCTGTTGATGCCTGCAAAGCTGGCCACACACACACACCCTCAGCCCCAGATCGCTTCCAGGACTGGTAGCAAGTTGACTTGCTGATGGCAGCCCTGGATCTGGGAATGCAGAGATGGGGCCCAGAGGAAACTCAGGTGGGGATTCTCCTCCCTCCAGAGTATTTCTTCCCCCTAATATACATTCATCAGGCTGAGGAACCCCCATCTTCCTTTGCTCCGGTCCTAGGAGCCTCTCCTTTGGGAAACACGGCCTGTGGACCAGCTTGAGGACGCGCTCCGCTGCCCCAGGCATGCCAACCTCTGCCTGGGACCTCTATTCATGCACATGCACTGTCTAGAGATGTACCCATTTCCCACACAACTCAACTCAACCACCACTGTTGCACAAACTAACCACCACCACCCAGCACACCCACAGTTCCACTCCCACTCACACCGCCTCCAAGCCAGCACACACAGGTCTCCACTTTACAACAGCAACCTCCTACCTGCTGCCTCTCATGACTCCAGTTCACTCAGGTTTCTAGTCCCTTCTCCCACATGCCTTTTTGTAGCCCCTGACCCTGTCAACTCTGGGCCCCTATCTAGTCACACCCTCTAGGGTACCTCCCAGGCTCCCTTACGCCCCTTCCCAGGTGGGTTTATTAGGGGAACATCTGTATTCTCAGCACAAACCGCTTTCTGGGCTCCAAGAAAGAGGGGTTGGCTATTGGGGTAGAGAGCAAAGCCAAGGTGCCCCTGGGTTCGAGTGGCTGGGGACATGCAGGGCGGGAGGAATGGACTTCCCTGAACCTGAAGGCTCAGGAGGGTGGGTAGGAGGGGGTCCCCGCAGCGACCGGCAGGGGCGGAGGGGAGGCGAGCTGCCCCAGCCCGTCCCTTTCAGGGGGGACTCATGCATCAAACTTCAATTTTCCGGACGATTGAATTAGTGATTTTTTTTCTCCTGAACTAAAATACACTTAAGTCTTTGGGATTAATTACCACGTTCTGGTCCCTCAGACTGGAGTATTACTTATCGGAGCTGCGTCTGACACCGGCCCGACACCTCGTAAAATAAGGAACTGTGCCTCCTGGCCTCACCCAGCGCCGCCCGCTGCCCCGGGGCTGGGGAAGGCGGAGCAGGGAAAGCGATCCAGCCAAATTGCGCGGTGGGGCCCTTCACGTTGGCACGCTGTGGGGTCCCAGGCTGGGAGATCAGAAACTGCTGGAGTCAACTTGGCGAGCCGACCGAGGCCCCGAACCCAACTGGAAAGAGGCAAAGCCGGGCCGCTTCCCCTGGGCAGCCGGGAACCGAAAGCAGGTCTGCAGAGAGGCCCGAGTTCTAGAGAACATGCCTGCAACGGCCCCAAGCGGTGAAGTGAGTCTGGGCAAAGGGCGGGCGGCCCAGAGGGTTCCAAGCCTTAACGACCCTTACTCGAGAATGGGCGCAGGACCCACAGCCCCTCACACGATCCACCCACACCCACACTCACAGGCGGGGAATGACACGTAATGTACAATCCCCGTTCCCACGGAGCACACACAGACGGTGCATACACCACACACAGCCAGCCCCACCTCGGTCATGCCCGGCAGGCGCCCGCACAGAGGCTCGGGGCCGGCACTTGCATTCGAGGCCATTTCACATCACAGGTCCCGGTGGTAGAGCCCCAGGCGCGGCCAAGACCATCCGAGCACCCGGGCAGCTCCGGTCAGAGTCAGGAGAGCTGAGGAGAAGGTGGGATGGAGCCCAGAACCCCTGGATTCCAGCCCCTTGCTGCAGCCTACAGTCAAGCCCTCAGGCCTGCCCCAAGTCGCCGCTGCCTCCCTGCGCAATGGGGCCAGGAAATTAGCCAGCCCCACGCTGCGGTGCTTGGTCGGGCAGAGTCGGGCCGCAACAGCCACATGTGCTGTCGGCTGGGCTCTGGAAGTCCACCCATAGCCTGGCGGAGGCATGGAATCCAGCAGAGCCGAAGAGACTCGGCGGCTCGAATCCGTTCCCCAAAGTGTGGGGGACACAGCGCGCGGCGCGCTCTCCCGGGGGCTTCTCGGCTCTGGCTCAACCCCGGGCTCCGGCGTGTGCCTCTGTCCCTTTCACTCCGACGACGGTCTGTCCTTCCTCCGCCGGCCCTTTTTTCTGGCCTATAGAAACAACGAATTCCTTCTCGTCTTTCAAGGCCTGGGTCCAATGCCACCTCCTCTGTGAAGCCCCTACCACCTGGAGCCCCAAACTGTTTCTCCGAGTTCTGCAAATGCGCTTTCCCTGCCCCTGGGTCCAGGTCTACTATTAGCGTTGGGTCTCGTCCACTAGACTGGGAGCTCCTTGAGGGCAGGAACTGGATCGGATTCGTTTCCATTTCCCCAGCCCACAGCTCAGCCTGGTGCCCAGAAGACGCACAATAAACATTTGCTAAATTGAATGGATCTTTCCCTTTATTTTATTAATCCTTATCCTTCCTTCTTTCTTTCCCTCCTTCCTTCCTCCCTCGTTATTTTTTTATTTCTTGGTTATATTCAATTGTCATGTTTTTCAGGCTCATTAAATCCATTTAGAGACAAAAGAATAAAAGGCAGAAGGGGAGGAGGGGGAGGAGGGAAGGGGGAGGGGAGAGGAGGGAGGGAGGCCGGAGAAGCAAACAAATAACCCGCTTTAACTAGACGGGCGGATAAATGGCCCCGTTTCTCCTCAGCCCCGATGCGCCTGCTTAGCTGCGCGCCCCGCGGGCGCCGCAGCTCGGGTGGGCTCAGCCCTGAGGCCGCAGCCCCCAGCCGGAAGGGACCCAGCAGGGCCGGGCCCCGGGCGGCGAAGCTAGGAGCGGCCGGAGGTGCCAGGGCCGCTTCATTGGGATTCATGGGCTTGTTGGGCGGGCGGCCTGGGGCTCCAGGCGCGGGGCGGGGGCCGGGCGCGGGGGGGGGGGGGGTGTTGCGCACGGCGGGCGCAGATGCCCGGGTGACCGCCGTGCCGCGGTCCCTGCGCCGCCTTTGTGCCGGGGAGGCGCGCGCGGGGACCTAATCCATCAAATTGTCTACAAATTGTGAAGAAAATTCAAAAACCATATGGTCGCCAGCGCCGGCGCGCTCTGGGCTGCGGAGGGCCGTGGCCGCGCCCGCACCCGGAGCCGCGGGGGGCTGGGCCCGGCTATTGTCGCCTGTCAGCGGCCGCCCGGGTCCATTCGTCCCGGCCTTCATGGTCCGCGCTCCGAATTACAGACCCATCCATCCTAAGAAAGGGCGATTTATGTCGCCCGGGAGGAACCGGCCGCACGCCGGCCCGGCTGCCCGCCGCCTCTTTCCTTTTCGTTCTCTCCCCTCTTTTCTTTCCCCTCTTCCTGTTTTCTCTTTTCTCTCTCTCTCTCTCTCTCTCTCTCTCTCTCTCTCTCTCTCTCTCTCTCTCTCTCTCTCCCCCCCCCCTTTCTCCCCACTGTTACTTTCCACTTTCTCAGTCAGCTTTTGGAGTGTCTTTCTGTGCTCTTTTTCTGTGTTTCTGTCTCTCAGTTTCCTCCTGGACACGTAGGTTCCTGACTCAGGCCCCGGGGCCCCATCGCCTTCCCGAGAACAGATGCGTATTTCTCACATCAATTTTGCGGAGAAAAGAGAGCTGAGCGGCCTGGAGGCGGGACCCTCCTCTGGTGACAGCAGCCACTCGCCAGCCCAGCGACAACAAAAGCCCAGGGAGAAAACCCGCTCAGTCCGGAAAAGTGAAAGCAGCTTATATCCCTGTCCCTGCCCCTGCCCCCCTCATGGCGCAGGGACCCCAGAGAGTCCTTGGGAGATTGATATCTCTGCCCCTAGCACCGTTCAGAGCCCAGAATTTGTGAATCTCACCAGAAATTCACCCCAAACTCTCAGACACTTCGGGCTCACATCTCCCCGTGCCTGTGTGCCCAGTTCAGCCTGCCCTTGGTGCCTTGGTGCCTTTTTCTCTCTCCCGAAGGGTGAGGCCCTCCTGCAGAACCGAAACTCGGGAGCCCTTAGGCTCCACCCGGCTGTCCCGCTAAGCTATACCTGCCATATACCGGAGGCTTAGCCATGTCCCAGGGAGTCCAGGATAATGCCTTTGGGTCCCGGGTGGGATGCACCAACAGTACCGCAAGTCCCCCTCCACACTTTGTCCCACACAAATTAATTTTGCACCCGTGGCGCTCCCACCATACGCACGCATTTGCGCCCAGCAGTGCACGCCTCACTTTTTACCCGGACCTGACGAAGCCGGCTTCTCTAGCCATCCCCACCCTATTTGGAGACTGCCGCGTGTTTGTGGGCAAGAAGAGCCTCCTCCCACTACTACCCCCCTCCCCTCTCATTCTCACCCCTGCCCTGAAACTCCTCCAAATCTCCAAGGCCAGGGCAGCCGGTGACTTGCAGCCGGGAGACACCGAACCTGCCGCGGCTTCCCTGAATAGGGCCCACTCATTCAGACATGGTCACCGCCGCTTCTAGTAAAATGGCAAAGACTTTATTTATCGGAGAAAGAGGCCTTGGGTACAGTCCGGGGAGGAGAAGGCAGGGCAGGAGCAGGGAAGGGGCACGCGGGACCCACCCTCATTCGGCCAACCTTCTCTGGCCAAGTCGAGCTAGGAGCAGGGCGTTGGAGACTGCAAGACAGACCCAGAGCTGTGGAGGAGGTGGGGTGAGGGCTTAGGTTGGCCTCTCAGTCTCTGACACATGCAAAAAAATTCTAAAAAGAGTAAAAAATAATTCTAGGGCTTTGGGTTCCTTTTTCGTTGGTTGGTTAGATTTTCCCCTGCTTAGTCCCTAAGACCCGGACCCCAGCAGTCAGTCCAAGAAAACCGAGACAGGGTGGGGAGGAATCTTTAAAATAGCGTTAGGGGGTATTGGGAGGCAGAAATGGCATCGAAAACAGACTTCTCTCGCTAGGGGAAGAAGAGATCCTTTTGAAACTTGCAAGTCAGGACCCAGCTGCCCACCTCAGCCCCTTCCCACGCGGGGGGGGGGGGTGAAGGCAGAAGGAAATAAAAGAAATCAACTGCAATAGGCCTAGGGAGGTGAGGAGGGAGAGGGCCGGTGCATTCGCCACATGCAGAGAAAAATCAAAACAATCAGGGCGGCCCCCTCCTCCAGACCGCGGGGTTCAGTGTCCGTTACCCTCAATTCTGCCTCACTCTCAGCAAACCCGACAGCCTAAGAGCTTTGAAAACATGAAAATTTCCGAGATTTTAAAAAATAAAAAAGAAAAAAGTCAGGCTGCAGTGGGAAGAACCCGCTATATAGGTTTAAATATTTATACAGAAGCCATACAGAATTGCACGGCGAGGGCTCCCGGGGCGGCGGAGGCCGCGCACGGCGGCCGGCCCGGCCGGCCAGCCCGGGTTTATTGCTTCGAGAGGGAAGAGGCGGCTACTAGGAGCCGAGTCCGGGCTAGGGACAGGGGAGAAGGCGGGAGTTGTAGAGGAGGTCCCAGCTCCCCTCGGCGGTTCGATCGGAAGGCGGTGGGCCTACGGGCTCCAGGGTCCCCGGGCAGCAGAAGATCCCAGTGCCGCTCAATCGTCCACGTCGATCTCTTCGTCTTCCTCGTCCTCCGAGCAGTCCTGGCTGCTGGCTGGCTGGTCCGTGAGCGGGGAGGCGGGGGAGAGCTGCAGGGGCCCAGCGCCCGGGGCCTGCGGGGCGCCTGGGGGGAGTGCCGGAGAGCCAGGCCTCGACTTGGCCCTGCCGCAGCCGCCACCACCGCCGCCCGTGGCTTCCGAGTTCTGCTCCAGTTCGGCCAGCGCCACGATGTCCATCTGCCCGCTGGGGCCCAGTTTCTTGGCGGATTCCACGTCGGCCTTCATCTCCTCCAGGTCCCGCTTGAGCTTGGCGCGCCGATTCTGAAACCAGGTGATGACCTGAGCGTTGGTGAGGCCCAGCTGCTGCGCGATTTGGTCGCGATCAGCAGGGGACAGGTACTTCTGGTAGAGGAAGCGCTTCTCCAACTCGTAGATCTGGTGGTTGGTGAAGGCCGTGCGCGACTTTCGCCGCTTCTTTGGGGTCTGTCGCTGCCCAAAGATGGTCATCCCGTCGCGGCCTGTGAGGAAACCATAGTATAGGCTTGCGCCAGGGGAGAAGAGACCCCACCCTGGCTCTCAGTCACCTCACCCAGGCCCATCCGGCCTACGGTCTGCCCTTGTTTCCTCCTCAGATTTGATTCCACTTTCCAGACTAAAGCAAGCCTCTGCTATGGCAAACCCCTTCCCCGGTATCTTGTATCCCGGAAGTCCCTAGGAAAATTTGTTTTGGTTTCTGTCCCCCACCTAAGAGTTGGTTTGAAAAACTCAAGGTTGCTAGAGAGGAAGGGAGCCAGACAGGGACACCCTGACTTCGGTGTCAATGTTGGTACTCCACCTCTTCCCAATCACCCCAACTCTACCCTTACCCAAAAGTTCCCAGCAAAAGGCTCTCCATTTCCCACCCCAGGAACAGGGCTAAGAGTTTCCAGGCCACTGGGAACAGGAGGGAGCCAGGTAGGGCAGGCAGACTGCAGAGAGCTTGGGTTCCCGCCACCCCTCTCCAGTCACCCTGGCCTACCCCGAGGTCCCTAGAAAATCGGGTTTGGGTCCCGTCCCACCCATCTTCACTCCCAGCGGCAGCGGCTTGGGCTGGAGGGCCCTGACCGCCGGTAGGGGAGGAGGCAGACAGAGGCACAGGGCGCGAAGAGCATTGGGCATACGAAGCGGGGCTCTGGGTGCTTGGCGCAGGGGAACCCCAACGGCGGCACCTACCTTCGGCTGCCTGCAGGACGCTGACCTCCAGACCCTTAAAGGTCTTGCTGGCCAGCTCCTCAAGCGCACACAGCGGCGAGGTCTGCGAGAGCAGCGCGCGGCCCGCCAGGGGCAAGCCGCCCGGCGCGTGCTTGTCCGCGGCCGCCAGCAGGTGCGCCGCCCCGCACAGCGAGTAACTTCTCCGCACAGACGGCTTGTTGAGGATGTCCTCGATACTGAATGGCGTCAGCGGCTTGTTGGAGTTGGCGGGCGGTGGCAGGTGGTCCAGCGGGCTGCGCCGCCTCTCCTCCCCCGGCGCCGCCTTGCCGTCCTCCTTGGAAGTCATCTCGGCCTCGTTTGGGGGCCCGGCCGGGGCGGCTCGGGCCGCGGGGACCCAGCCCGCGGGCAGCTCGGGCGCCGGGCGGCGCGGGCGGGTGGCAGCTGCGGGCCGGAAGGAGGCCGCGCCGGGCAGGGCGCGGGCCGGGCGCAGGGCCGATTAGCGCAGCGGCAGAGGCAAGCAGAACCGCACGGGGCCCCGGGAAGAGGGCGCTGACGCGGGCGCTGCCGCCGCCGGGGCTTCCAGCAATCCGGGGCCCGAGCCGGGGCGCGCCGCGCGGGGCTCCAGTTTCGCCAGCCCCGGTGCTATTTAAAGGTGTCAGGTGGCTCCGCGGCGGCTCCTGGCCCCGGGTCCTGGCGGCGGCAGTTGGAAGAGCCGAAGCGAGGGCGCCGATCCCGTACTGCGAGGGGAGGCGGAGAGATGGGGCAATTGACTATTGCTAACAAGTTAGCCTTGATCGAGGAGTAATCAATTATCTGCAGCAGCACTTCTCTCTCTCTCTCTCTCTCTCTCTCTCTCTCTCTCTCTCTCTCTCTCTCTCTTTCTCTCTCTCTCTCTTTCTCTCTCTCTATCTCTCTCTCTCTCCTCCCTGTCTTTCTCTCTCTTCTCTCTCCTTTCTCTCTGTTCTTCCCCCGCCTGTTCTCTCTCTCCCTCCCTCTCCCTTCTCTGCTCCCCCCGTCTCTCTCCTTCTCTCTCCCTCTCCCTCTCTTTCACTCTCTGTCTGTCCAATGCAGGCGGCTCTAAGTTGGGAAGCTCATTAATTAGCGGGCCGGGGGTAGGAGGAGCCGGCTGGAATTAGCCTGCCTAATGCGCCTGTCAGTCCGGGCGCTGCGCCCCGCTCGGCCCGAGCTGTTTGTAAATTACATTAGCTGCGCCTTTATTGCACCCCAACCTCCGACGACTGAAAAGCCGCCGCCCCCACCCCAAACTGCGAGCCGCGCTCCCGGCGCACCCGCCTCCGGTCGGCCTGGCTGCGGTGGCAGCGCTGGCCCGCAAGTCTCAGGCTCTCCGACCAGGGATTTTGGTGTCCGAGAAGGACGGCTAGAGCCAGCCGGGGAGGTTCGCGGCCGCTCAGCGGGCCAGGTAAGACCAGGAGCCTGGGTGGGCCCCGCCGCCGCCCAGCGCGGACTTTGCCAAGCTGTGATCAAGGACCCAGCGCCCCTACCCCTAGATTCTCTTGCCCCTCACGCGCGGCCTTGGGCCACGCGCCTGGGGAAAGGATATCAGGAGGTCTGAACGGGTTCTACAGCCCTGCGCGAGGCGATACGGGACACAGGAGTGGGGGACTCCACGGGTTGGGGAGGTAGCCAGAGGACTCAGCCTTCCCCAGCCGAGAGACGGATGGGGGAGTCGGTGGTGACTCTAGGCACCTCTCCCCGGGCCTGAGCCCAAAGAGACAGCCTTACCTCCCCCGGCAATCTTGCACACTTACCTCGGATCAAGGCTCTAGAGGCCGGCTGGGGCCACCGCCCGCCTGGGGACCGGCGTCCGACCGGCAGCCGGGCCGGGTGCAGGGGCTAACGGGGTCGGCTCCGGGCCTCCCCGCTGCGCTCTGCCGGGCCCCGGCCGGGGCCCCGCTGGCGGCCCCGCCCAGCCCAGCGCGGGGCTTGAGTGCACCGCCCGGCCGACTCCAGCTGTTCCGGATGCGGGGCGGGGGCCCGGAGGGGGCGGGCCGTGGCTGGGGCTTCGCTCTCAGGAACCCGCAGAGAGGACGGGGTTAGAGTCAGACTAGAGGCTGGGAACCCTATGGCCTGGACTGACATCAGGGAAGCATTTGTGTGCATGGGCATTGGAATGTGTTTGTTTTTGAATATGTATATTTGTGTGTGGTTCTTCGTGTGTATATTTATGTAAACAGATGTGAACCTGTGGGTATTTAGGCATGTTTGATACCTTACCTATATCTTTCATTTCCCTGAGGCACCCAAGGGGGCTGTGCCCCCAGGCTCTTTTCTCTCTTGCTTGGCTCATCTGGTTTGTATGGGGCCTCTGGCCCCACCACCCTAATTTTCTACCTCTGCCCCTGGAGAAAGGAGGGGAAGAAAAGGGTGTTGGAGCCAAGGGAGGAAGAACTGCTTTCTTCCCCCACACACAGCCCCAGCCCTTTCTCTGGCTTTGTTTGTAAACTCCTGGGCAGCCAGTGCCATCCAGCAACCCTGCTTCGTCTAGAGAAGGGCCCAGAGAGGCCAGTGTGGAGGACGGTGGCCCAGTCCAGAGATTGGCATGGGAAGAATAGGACCTTTTGGGCTTTTTGCTCCCCATACCTGCCCCAGAAAGGGGACAAGCCACGCTGGGCTGTGGGGCAGGGGACAGGTTCTCTTCCTGGATGCCTCCAGCATAGGGGTCGCAGTGCACCAGAGATCTATTGCTTTATCTCCCTTTTATGTAGTTATTTGTTTGGAGCATGGCTCGCAGCTCTCCAGAGTAAAAGGGACAGTGTAAGGAGAAAGGATTGTTGTTTGGGAACCCCAGCGCCTGCCCCAGGCCTACTTGGGAGTGTTGGGAAGAGCTACTTACCCTCTTCCTCATCTTTGTCTTGCATTTTGGGGACAGGAAAGGTGCTCAGAGACCGGAATGGTGAGAACGGAATTCTCAGTTCCCCCAGAGCTGCAGAAACATCCCCAAGGCAGGCCTGTCTTTAGTGCATCAGCTGTTCTGGGAGCCAGGAGGTGATGCTGGGCCTAATAATTGTGGAGTCTGAGCCTGGAGATGGTGGAGAGGGACCTGAGGGAGAGGGCGCCAGGGAGCAGGACCCTGCTGGTTTGGAAGCTCTGGGACCATTTAGGGTCTGCCCTCTCCTCTCACTTCCTGCTCTCAGGATCTTGCCTCAGCCTCTGGTCCACAGCCTTTCCCTGTCATAACCCCCAAAGCCCTGACCCAGAGCCTCAGGCAAGCCACATACCCCCTGCTATCAGAGGAGGCCCCTATAGATCAGGGAAGTTGACTCTTGGGTCCCTATCTTGGGAGGGGCTTCCTCCCATACCCACCCCCCATTCTTTTTGTCTGTTCCTGTCTTCACACCTGATGCTGGCCTGTAGGACAGGATCAGAAGGACAACCCTCCTACTGCCCATCTCCCAGTCCCTCAGGACCAGAGAAGTTTAGGGTTGCTGTGAGGCTGCCAGGAAGATGAGGAATGTCATTGGGAGCAGGGGGGCAGGAGCACAGAATTATTTTGCTGGGGCCCTGTTTCCTGGGACCTTTAGTCTTCAGCCACATCATGTCAAAGTGTACAGAACATTCCAAAATCTTCTGCTATGTTACCTCTTCCACCTACTGTTGCCAAACCTCTTATTCCCACCCTGGCCAATAGTACCTACGGGTCAGTCCTGAGGCTTTGTGTTTTGGCCTAATTGGTTGAACTCCTGAGCCAAATAGCTCAGACCTGCACAGCTAGAGGTTCAGGGGGCACCCGGTGGTGCCACCCCCATTTTGTTGTTTAGGGTAACCTGTCTCCATCGCCTCATCCAGGCTATCTTCAAAAACCAGCCCAATTTCTCCATGGGCCTTTTCTGTACCTTGCAGTTTCCCCAACTCAAACCCTAGTATGTGGATGGCGGGGATCTTCAGAATTCCTGGGAGCTCAAATCCACCAGCTGCCCATACCCCTCCTGCAAAGTAAGGAGTTGTGTTCTGGGTTTTCAGTCAGACTGACTCCCCCTCCTGCCAGACAAACTGGGCGGTCCTTGAGGGCAGGGACCTTGATCTGGGGATTCTATCCCCAGATTCCATCCACCCTCGCTGACCAGGCAAGGGGAAAGGCTTGGTTCTTGACTGGCCCCCCTCAGGAGTTTTGGAGGTTGTGAAAATTGGAAGACTGAGTAATTCAGGGGCAATGGGGTGGGGGTTGGTGGAAAGGAACTCTGCTGTTGCTCTCCAGAATCTAACTTTCTGCCCAACCCCCTTCCTGGGATCCCATACCGGGTTAGGAAGACATTGCAGGGTCCCTAATCCCCAGTCAGCTGAGCCAGTGTCATCTCCCCTGAAGCTGGAAGTAGCTTATTCCTTGAGTCTGCTCCACGGAGGGAATGTCTGTCTTCAGAGCCTGATCTATACTGTATCCTGACTCCTGAATTTGTGCTTGCTGCCTATACCGCCAGAGTCCAGTCTTATTCCATCTCCAGTAGAAGGGGAAGGGATTATTTTGCCAAAAATTTGTTTTCCCCCTAGTTTAGTGAATATTTCAAAGAGGAAGGAAAGAGCATTGCATGAATTGTCAGGATAAGGGGACCCTACAGAGCCAAACTAAATGAGTTGTTTCTTAGCACAGGAGAATAATTCAAGTCAACCCCCAAAGGCTCCATCGCTTTAATCCAGATTGTTTTGGTAGCCCCATTCGTTTCCAGATTATTTGTGTAAGCACCAGTGTTGGCCCTCAGGCTAGAGCGTCCCTCAGAAAAAAGGTTCTGACACCGCTTGAAATGAGTTAACTTGACCACCAATTGGGATCATTTCTGTCCCCTGGGGACCTACTACTCTCTCTCCTTGTAGAATTCAGAGTGTTTCTTCTGCTATAGAAGTAGACTCCGATAGATTGCCTCCTGCCATCCTGGCTGAACTGGGACTGCCCACTTGGTTTTTATATTCTGCCCTGGGCCACCATCTGCAGTAACAACAACAATAACCATGACAATAAACACCATAAGTCCTTACTGTGTGTGCTGGCTTCAGGCTAAGAGTTTTATTCATTTCACATATTACAACCCTCTGAGGTAGCTACTGCTATTACCCCGATTTTACATATACGGAAAATGAGGCCCAGAGAAGTTAAGTAACCCACCCAAAGTCACACAGCTGGTTTTGTGTCACTAGGATTTGAGGACTGGTTTTTCTGACTCAAGTCATAGTCCTAGAACAATGGGGTTCTTAACCCGAGGCCCCCAAGGTCTCTTTGAATGGGCTTCAGGGGCTCTGCAGATCCTGGAATTGTGTAAAATTATGTATGTGAGCCCAAGTAGGCACATTTTTTCCCAGGGACAATATCACATAACATTGGATTCTCAAAAGGGGTTGGAGATTCAGAAAAAGGTTAAGGTCAGAAGTAGGCCGGTAAGGGAAGGAGAAGGGGAAAAGGGAGGAAAGCTGCCTCCTCAAAGGCCTGGGGAGTAGGGAGCCAGTTGCTCTGCAATTCAGGCTGGGCTGCAAGCCTGCTTCTGGACCTGCCCTGTTTTCTCTGGTCAGTCCCAGCTCTCAAGACCTCATCTGGCAAAGAGAAGTGGGGGCAGAATCTATGCCAGGGCACTCCTTTGGAGAGCACCCCTCCCTGCTTCTTCCCTCCCTACTTGTTTTGTGATCTGAACTCCTTTAGAGCCTCGTGACAGGGTGGCCCCACCATAAGAGCCAACCTCTTTCAGGCACTTCAGTCCTACAGAGGGGGATTGACTGCCTTTTTGAAGTGTGGGGGACATAGACAGACCACGGAGTGACAGAGACAGAGAAAGAGGGGACGAGACCGTTCCCAGGAAGCGCTCAAGGCCCAGGTGACCATATTCTGCAGCCTCCAGAACAGCCCTCTTTTTTGGTCCCAAGCCTTTGCTCCTCTCATCCTGAGGCAGGAAGGGTTTCTGTCACTTCCCTTCCTGGCACCTCTTCCTCTGTTTTTAGTGCTCAACTCATTTGGAGAAACCTTCCCTTCTCTGTTCAGCTTCTCTGTGCTCCTTAGCACACACCTCCTTGATGTCACATCAGATTGCCGGGGACCGGCTGGTTTGTCTCTCTGCCCTTCTGCCTCTCCACCTGGCTGTGAACTTGGGGAGGAAGGGACCTGAATCTCCTCTCCATGCCCTGTGCCAGCCTGGCATATACCAAAGTTTCCTCATGCATTTGTTAAATGAATAAAAAAAAGAAAAAAGAGAGGCAGGCAGGGACCTCAGTCTGTGCCCCAGAGAGAGGACCAGGAGTGTGAGGGGAGGGTAGGTACATTGTTCTGCCAGCTGTGTGCAGATGTGTGAGGCACCCCTGCTGCTCTAACACACACAGAGGGGTATAGAAACCTCATTCTTTAATACTTTTTGGCCATGTCATGGGGTGGCTCCTGGGTTCTGGACCCAGCTGTGGTATGGACTAACTCAGGAATGGAGGGTGTTACTTCCCTCCCTCCCTCCCTTCCTCCCTCCCTCCCTCTCTCCCTCAAAACAGAATTGAGTGCCTATCATGTTTTGGGCCCAGAAGCAGAGAGGAAGAACAGACAGAAGATGAAGGGTGATGAGCAGGAAGGAGTGGCAGGAAACAGACACCCCCCCCCCACCCCCACCCCCCCCCCGTAGCCCAGGAGACTGTAAAGAGGGTAAAGATAAGTGTGTGTGTGTGTGTGTGTGTGTGTGTGTGTGTGTGAAGTCTGGTTGTGTCCTAGTGGAGGTGGCATTTGAGTTAAGCCTTGAAAAATCAGGAGCATTGGGTAGGTACAGAAGTGGGGACCACTCTCCAGGCAAGGGGGACAGCCAAGCAGGACGCTGGAAGTGCCAGCCCAGAGGGAGAAAGAGAGTGCTCCCATATTTCCAACCTCTCTCACCTGGGCAGCAAGCTGCTGGGATGGGGTGAAATCCCTGGTCCCTTGTGCACACCCCCCATCACATCTGCAGCCAGAGGCAGGTGCTGGCGGGCTCCTGGGAGGGCTGTTTGGGGCTGCAGGGGTCAGGGAGTTGGGATGAGGCTACACCTCCAGTCCTTGCTACTCCTGGACCTACAATGGGGTTTCCATTCTCCTTGCTGCTCTCAGAAGCTCCAACAGCTTGACCCTCTCTTTCCCTTACTAACCTATTTGGCCCAGGAACTCCTGGGTCTGAGCACAACTGCTGTTATTGGTAAGTGCCAGCCATTGCACAGAGGTCTCATTGCCTATGGGAGGGCCCCAGGCTTCAGAGTGGGCAGCGAGGGGCCTAGGCTAGACCAGGTGAATATGCAGAGGGACCCAAGAAGGGAGAGAGGAGAGAGACAGAGGAGCAGGCCAGCCCCACTAGCCGGGGACAGGAAAGGCCTGAGTCAGGCTTCTCATAATAAACTGCACTTGAATAATTCAGCAGCGATGCGGGGGCTCATTGCATTAGCACTGCCGCCCACACCGTCCCTCGTGTTCCAGCTGGGGGGGGGTGTCACTAACACGCTTGAGGAGGGGAGCCAGGATAGAAGACCACCCTGCTCGCTGGTATCCTGGATTCTGCCTGGGCCAAGTGCCACAAGACTCCCTGGTCCCGGAACCTTTGGGGCCCCACTGGTCAGAGAGCCACCTGCTGGGCAGTGCTGTCCCAGCTAAGCCGCTCTCAAGACCCCCAGCAAGAGAAGACAGGCAGCGGGACCAAGACCAGACTAAGGGACGTGCTGGGTCAGGGGCGGGGGCGGGGGTGGGGTGGGGGTCCGACTTGCAGGAACCAACTGCCCCAGTGCCTAACCGCACAGAGAATGTGGGCAGTGTGGCTTTGAGCAAAGTGGAGAAGGCAGGCTCAGGCCTGTGCTCAGAGCCCGGATGCCGTGGGGCTGCTTCGCCCGGGCCCGGGTTTTCCTTGCGATCGAAGTGAAGTTCTGGGGAAGTCGCAGGACCCTCCACCCACTCTGGACCCCCAAGTTCCCAGCCTCTGCTTCCGCATCTCCGCATCTCCGCATCTCCGGGACCAGCGAACCCAGTTCTGGCTGTGTCAGCCGCTGGTGAGCGTCCCGGCCCTGCGCTCACCAGGGCAAGGAATGGAGCCTCAGGTTACTGGGCCTGGACAGAGGCTAAGTGTATAACACTCGCAGCCTTACTTCGTTTGAGTGGAACCAGTTCCCTTTGACTTTTCCATTTCCGGCGTGTACCTGGATTCCTGATCTTGAGGGATCGTGTTTCTTCCCTTTCACATCCCCTGCTGCTTATTTCCTCCAGCTCTTCCCCAAGTTCCTTCACTTCCATTAGGTCGACCCACCCTCTTTTCAACAGCCCGCACCTTTCTCCAAGCAGCCTCGCTGCCCTTATGTGGTGAACTTTGGCGGACACCCTCGCACTGGCTCCGCTGGCCCTCCCGGGGCTGGCGCAGACAGGGACCCAGCCTGGTCCTCACCAGTGTCCCAGGCAGCCAGACCAGAAGCCCCGCTGAAGGCAGCTCTCGTGCCTCTCCCCCGCGCCGCCCTCCCACCTGCCTCCAAGAATCTTCCTGTTTGTCCACTGCCTCCTCCTTCTTCTTATCTTCTTTCCTCCTCTACACGTTCTTTCTCATTCGTTTTTCTTCGTTTGGTAAGTGCTGTCTGCCGCAGCCCCTGGCCCCTGGGGGCAGAGTAAGCCCCTCTTGAGGCCTCAGCTGGGGCTCTGGGTTCGTGGCTAAATTTCGAACAGCTTTCACCACAGGGCGGCTCGGGTGACTCGGAAGAGGCAGATGAGATGGGCTAATGGCACCTTGACTTCAGATGGCCCCGCCATCGGTGGGCTGTGTGATCTTGGGTAAGTCTCTTAATCTTTCTGACCCTCGATGGGAGTAAAAGTCAGGAGATTTAGGGAGAGTGATGAGAGACTAAGTCTTTTCATTTGTTTCGGAAAGGGGTTGCCTGCTTTGGGGCCTAAAGAGGAAGTGAGATTCGTGGGAATTGTAGGTTTGAAATGGCCATTTATTTTAACGAATATTTCGGGGAGCAGCTAGTAGCTGCTTTTTATTTTTCTTTTTTACAGTTGACGGGCTGCCAGGTGTTAGAAAACCTTCTCTCCAATCCTGACCAGATCTCCGTTTTACCTAACAGAAACTGAGGTTAAGATCGCGACGCACTGGTCAGCGCCACAGGTGGGGTTCTGACCCAGATCCTGCTCCGAGGCGCTCTTGCGTTTAAGCCATACAGTCTCGCCCTGGACTGGTGAATAGAGCCCTAGCCGGCGGTGGCCGAGACCTAAACCGGGAGGGGTGGTGCTGAACCTCCGAGGTTTCCCCTTTTTTCGTGCTGGGAAAGCTTTGAAATTCTTATTTTCAGGTAAACGATTTTGGTGCCTCCCAGAGAAGGATGGAAATGAGACCCAAATGAGGGACTTCCGGCGTGTTATGGGAGAGCCCCGGGGGTTGGACCAGGTGGGCAACCTTTCTCAACGTAGAAGCCATCGCTCCCCGATTTTTACCTCCTTCGAGTCTGTCCATCCGCTCATGAGTCTGTCAGGCCTGTGGGGCCTACGGAGGGGGAGAATGCGCATGGCCCTACCCAGGGCAGAGGTATGGTCAGATGACCCTCCCCCGCGTTTACACTTTCCCGGAGTGCCTCTAAGGTAGAGTCCTCCTAGCTGCAGAGAAGGGACTGGCTGTCGGGGTGCAAGGTTGGGCAGGCTGGAGACAGGGCCTGGGATCCCATGGCCGGGCCGGGAGGGGCTGGAATCCGGCTCCCCGGGCGACCCCATCCCTAGCTCCCGCTGTAAAGTCGCCCTGTGGTAGCCCCGACAGGCCACGCGTCCCTCGACACAAGTCCCATTACATTGTATTTATGTTTCACTTTATTGTTTTTCTTCCCTCTCTTATTATTGTCTCACTCTGGGGGAGGCAAAGGATATAATATATTCATCTTTATTATACCAAATCTGTGTGAAGCATTTAATAAAACGCTGTTTCCACACAGCCAGGGATATTAGCGTGAGCTACTCTTAAGTTAATGCTCTGGTACTTCGGGCACCTCCGCCACAGCGCCTACTGCTGGCGGGCGGGGGGAAGCACAGGCCTTGTCTGGTGCGCCTCCGCCTACCCGGAGTTCTGGGTGCGCTTCCCAGCCCGGGCGCCCATCCTAGCGGTCTCTCAGTGACCCTCGGGCACCAGCATGGGAGAAGGGACTCAGAAGAGCCAAGTTCAAGTCCCTTCCCCCCCCCCCCCCCCCGCTCCTCCCCACCTTACGCTTCTAACCCACTGTGGGCCTGGGTTTGTGCCTGTGAACATGGAAAGAATTCTATAGGCGCTTTCCTCTCAGGGCTCTTTCTTGGGAGGCTGAAGAGGCCATGCGGGTGGATAAGGCTTTATAAACAGGAAAGAAAAAAGTCAGGATTTGTCAGGATGGGATGGATGAAGGCCAGAAACAAGGAGGCCACAAAAGTGGTTCTAGGCAACATAGACCCCCCAAGCTGGACCCCAGCCTAGACTGGGGAGCAGGGTGCAACTACAGTTTAAGCAGAGCCCAGAAGGTTTCAGCATGCCTAGCCTCGCCTCCAGCAGATGAATATGACTGAACTTTATAAAGCTCTTGGCCTGTCACCGTAGGCTCTTCCATGATCCTCCCTGTAGGTAGGCAAACAGTCTTTATAGTCCAATTTGCAGCTAGCAAATTGAGCCTCAGACAGGTCAAGTGGATTGTTTGAGGTAACTCAGCTGGGAAGTAGCACAGGGTATTCAGATTCCACTTCTCTCCCTCCCCCAGCCCTCCTGATCCCTACCTTCCCCCTCATCCCCCCATCCCCATCCTCCAGGGTATTCTATGGCCTATAAGCTTTACATTCTGCTTTCTACATACTTGCATGCACACACACACACACACACACACACACACACACGCCTACATGGTGATGCCCATGAGAAGGAGAGTCATGTGACTTTCCATATCCAGCCTCATTGCCCAATGTCCTTTACAGCCTATTGTCTGGGTTCTTTTAGGGCCCTGATTTTGGTACATTGACCTGACTTAGGCCCTTGTACCAGTGTTGTGGGGGAGAGGTGGGGGCAACTCCTCAGGCCAGAAGGAGGTGTTGTGCAGGTAACAACTGGAGTGGCCAGGTAAGTCCCCCTATACCCTCCCCTATTTCTCAGTCCTCTGACCCCATCACCCCATCCTTGGGGGCTGTATTAGGTCACCCCACATCCTGTAGGCTGCTGGTGAGAGCTTCTTTGGAGGCTAAGGATACTTGAGAAATCTGACAGCGCCACCTGGGGCTGGGGAGAAGGGTACAGACTCACTATATGGCACGGCTGGGACCAGGGTGAAGCAAGTGAGGTACCTAGGGTGCACGATTTAAAAGGTACTTGCTCTCAGTGTTGTGTATGACCCTTAAATTTTGTGCTTAGGCATCTCTCTCACTGGCCTCACCCTAGACCAGCTCTGCTGTGTGGTCTCAGATGTGGAATCACCACCACTGCCAAGCAGGGATAGAGAGGATGGTTTCAGCTCATCCTTGTGAATGGCTTTCTGAAGGGAAGAATATAAACAATGGGAAGAGTTGCCTTGTGTGGGAGTGAGCTCTTGCAACAGGTGGAGCTTGCTCAGAGCCGGCTGAAAAGGCTAATAATCAGTCATATTGCCATCATCATGATCTTCCTTGTTTAACTATCACTTACTTTGTGCCAAGTAAGAGCTTTAATCACATTATGTCATGTAATGTATATAAATGTGTTTTGGCCAAGGACGGGATATTAGTCTCTGACCTTCTGGGTCTTTTTCAGCTCTGTGAGTCTGTTGTTGCATGAAACAAAAGGCACTTCTGTTGATTTTAGTTGGTTCATAGCATTATAATTATTATTTGGACTTGCCTCATGGTCTTTACTCATAGGTAAGCTCTTTGAGGGCAGGGACTGTGTCGAATCTCATTTTTTCTTTTTACTATTCCCTCTGCTCTTCCATGCCCCACACAGGACTAAGCACATAGCATATGTTTAATAAATGTGTATCAAACAAACACATGAGTATTCAAAGGCTGTCTGTCTACCTGGCCATCTACTTTCCAGGCTGTGAGCAGCAGAGCCATTAGGGGGGTCATTGGGAAAGCTGGTACCACCTTTGTAGTCATTGTTCTCCTTCCCTGACAGCTGAGTTGAGTTCAGGCTGTCCCTGTAGAGCCTCGTCCCACATTGTGCTCTCAGCCCTGTTCTAGTCAGTGGGTAAGACAAGGTGCAGAAGGAACTCAACTCTCATAGTGGACATACTCATGAGAAACCATTCAGGTAGGGGAGAGAGCCTCTGGGAGATCAGAGCAGGGAGTAGCCCTGTAACCAGAGAAGTCTGTCTGGCAGAGCTGGGACTAGAGCTAGGCCTTGAAGGATGGGAAGGATTGAGAGGTTGGAGGGAAGAAATACAGTATTCCAGGCTGGCGTGAGAGGGGGCAGCAAGAGCAAAGGGGCAGAGACAGGACGGCTCACAACAGTTTTGGGAGACAGGTAGGCCGGCCTGGCTAGAGCACCAGAGGAAGATAAGTGGGGAAAGACATTTGTGGAATGCCTTGAATATCCAGGCCTGAACCAGAGACCAGAAATTCGGGTTCAGAAACCAGGATCTACACCCTAAAGCCCAGAAACCAAAATCTAGAACTCAGAGTCCAAGGCCAAAATCCAGAACCCAGCCTTATCCAAAGCTGTCTTTTTGTTTGGTGTAAGATGCCAAATTCAGGTGCATGAGCTTATTAGGTAACAAGATACTCTTCTGGTTGGCTTGGCTTTGGAAACACAAGGCCTGGCACAATCCCAGAGCTAGGCTGGCCCACCTGAAGCCTGCCCTCCAAGGCTAGCATGATCAGCTGTCCTAGGTCCCCCTAAATCAGAATCTGAAGTCTGGCCTCATCTGCAGTCCAGGTACCCCTGAGCTGGGGCAGGAGTCACCCACAAATATCCAACCTCCTACCCACCCGCAGCCCCTCTATCCTTCCCTCCACCCTTGATACAGGTAGGATCTGGGCTTCTAGGCTGGACCCAGCTGGGCTAGGCCACTGGGGGGTGGAGCCATGGTGTCTGTGGTGGTGCCAAGCCAGCCAGCATGTAGGCGTTACTGTGCCGGCCTGTCGAGGAGCGCAAGCCTGCCAAGGAGCCGGAGCGCTGTGCCTCATGGAGGGTATCAGGGGTAGTATTGTCAGCGCACAAATGCTCAACTTTATGTACTTTTAACTAGAGGTGTAACAGATGGCCCCGTTTCTGTCCAAGCCAGGGAGACTGGTGCCCATTCCGGCTGCAGCCAATCAATCCCGCCACTCTGGGGGGAGCTACAAGCTGGGCTGGGAGGCCTGGAGCCAGCAATCGCGCAAGGCTGTCTGTTCGGGCTGGCCCGGCACTGCCTTCGCCAGCCGCTCAGCCGTGGGCCTGGGGAGGTAGGAGGGCAGGCAAGTGGCAGCCATGCCCGGCAGCCTAGTCAGAGGCCTGTCTGGGAGAGACAGTCTGGACCCACCTCTCAGGACCCAAATGGCCAATGAAGACATTCAAGTCCCTCACCCGCCTCACTTTGTCCTTTCTCCTGTGGTCTCTGCTCAGTATTGAAGCCCTAAATCTCTAGCCTCAAAATTCTCCAGATCCATAATCCTGCAGTGTCCTGTATGGTAGACACCGATGTTCTTTGGGACTGGGGGTGAGTAGTGGTGCCTTTGGGAGAAACATTCATGGGACTGCAGAAGACTTCGAGAAATGCCCAAGACAGCCAGAAAAGAAAACAGCAGGATCCGGGGATCTCAGAGATGGGGTGAACTATTAATGAATCTATTGATACATTCATACAGTCAGTCAATGAACATTAATGAAAGCCTACTATGTGCCAAGTCCTTTGCTAGGCACTGGGGTCAAAATGATAAATAGGACATAATTCCTGTCCTGGAGACCTTCTCAGGGAAATACAAATACATGGGTAATTAGAGAGATGAGCTAGGGCTCATAAAAATCTCCACACGGACTATGGGAGCGCAGAGCAAGAGCCTTTAATCCTGCCTGGGGGGGTCCCAGGAAGAGTCTAGCAGGGGCTCACTCTGAGCTGGGTGTTAAAAGACCAGTAGGAATTTTCACTAGAATTGAAGTCAGGGAAGGGCATCTGAGAAGAAGGAATAGCATGTACAAAGACGTAGTAAGAAAGAGTGTGGTGAAGGTAAATATCTGAAACGATGTGAGTGTGCCGAGGTTGGGACATGGGAGGTGGAGTGGAGGGGGTCAGCTGGAGGGGTGGGGGCCAGGCCTGGTAGGTGTTGCCTTGGCTTCGTTTCAGCAGGCTGGCAACCTGACCCAGTTACCTCTCTTGTGACCCTAATGCCCCTGATCCCAGGGCCAGTGGGAGTAAGGAAAGGAAGAAGCAAGGCCTAGCAGCACATGGGCAAAATGGGAACTCAGGGAGGGGACCCGGAGGCATCAGTCCTTTGTAATGATCCCAGTCCTGGTCTTCGACTCTCCTGCCTTGAGGGGTGAGTGCCTGAACCAGGGGCTGACTCTCCCCCAACTATGGACCCCCTGGATTTCTGACTCTCCTAAAAACAGCCTTTCTGTAGGTTCCTTAGAGAGGACTTGGATTCTCATTCATTCATTCATTCATTCATTCCTCCATTCATCAAACATTGAGCATCAGCTGTGTTCAAAGCCCAGGCAGGAAGGATACTGAGGTATAGACAGCATAAAGCTGGACTGTGAAAAGCTCAAGTCTAGACATAAGAGGAAGAGGAATCTGGGCAGGAGTCCTTTTGTTGAAGAGGTTCTTTTGAGGAATCATTAAGAAAAAAAAAAGAAGGGAGGGCCTTTTGTATTAAAGCGTATGGCTCAGCACAGGCACTGGGCCCAGGAAGCATGCGGGGACTCAGGCAGCTCTGGGGACCAACTTCTCTCTCATGGCAAGATCAAAAGTTACCCCACAGTGTCTCTTTTCTCTCTGTGTCTCTCTCCTCATTAATATTAGTAAAATTAATAATTGTTATTATTATAATAGGAGGAGGAGGAAAGATAACTAACGAGTTCTGTGCATTTACCAAATGTCAGACATGTTGGTGTCCATCCTTATCTCAGTTAATCCTCTTAAGAACACTGAGTTAGCTGATATCTTAGCCCCATTTTACATATGAGAACACTGAGGCTCGAAGAGGTGTGGCATCCTGCCCCAGGCTCAAGCCAGGAAGTAGAGGAGTCAGGATTCTCACTCAGGTCAGCCTCCAGAGCCCCAACTCATAACTGCTTCTGACCCCCATGCAGCCCCAAGAGCTCCCTGGATTTCCTCATAATTTCTCATAACTGTGACTTGCATTTGACCAGCCGGCCTCTCTGAGTCTCACTCTACATCACCTCTGTTAACTGCTCTAGTCTCTTCGTATTTCATAGTTCAAATTCCCAGGAGAGGACATCAGATTGGCCCAGCTCATCTTTTAATGACAGACCACATCATAAGCAGCTGCCCAACCAAAGAGCTGGCTGTGAGTGGGGCCAAGTGCAGCCACTGACCAGCACTTTTTCATAGAACCAAGTGTAGAAATGATATCATACTAGGGAGGCAATGCAAAGTGCTACAAGAACAGGGCGAGAAAAAGATGAGGGGAGGCTTTGTGGAGGATATTTTGTGATTTTAGTCTTGAAATAAGCATAGGATTTGAGGAGCAGAGTTGGAAACAAGGATTTCCTGAAGAAAAGAAGAGCGTGAACACAGGTATGGGGTTGGGATAACATGAGTCATGTTCAAGGGCCAATGAATAGTTCTGTTTTTTAGGAGTGTGGGGTGCATGAGCCAAAGACTGGAAAAGCAGGACTTAAATGCTAGTGTGAGTCAGAATTTAATTTAATGGGAGTCATGAAAGGTCTTTGAGCAGGGGAAGGATGTGATCAGATGTGTGCTTTAGGTGGGATGACCATGTGACCACGGCCATTTACACCTATTGTCCCCCTGTAATTATTATTATTTTTATTCTTAAAATGTGTTATTATTATTTTACAAAGCCCCTTTCACTCTCAAAAGCATCCTTGTTTGGATAATAAAGTATATATATGGTTGCCCCAGCTTTAGGGGCTGTGGGCTGTTGCTCTGCTAGGATTAGTGTGAATGGGGCTGGATGAGAGACATGATGGTCCTGAATGAGGATATTGCCATAATCTAGGAAGAAAGGAAGGCCAGACAGAACTGGGTGGGGGCAGAAAGGACTAACACAAAAGGGTGTGGGCAAGAGACAGGGCTAATGTAGAATTGACCAGACCTGGTGGTTGAATGGATTTGGGGGGATAAGAAAGGCGAAGAGAGGAGTCCAAGTGACTCTTAGGTGTTCAGCTTGACTGTTGGAAAGAATGGTGGAAGTTTGAAAGCAGGTTGGGGAGGGGATAGAGACAATGATTGTTGTTATAATGAGTTTGAGGTGCTCTGGAACATCCACTCAGAGATGCTCAACAGGAAGCTGGACGTTCTAGATGGGAAGTCAGAAGAGCCAGTTAGGGATTTTTCCAAAGAGATGGCTAGCAGAGGCCAGGGGATTCGTGAGCTTGCCAGAAACAGAGTAACACAAGACTGGAAACTGAATCCTGGGAGGTTCCTATATTTAGGAAGTTGGAGGAAGGAAAGGCATCAGAGGAGACTAAAGAGGGATAGTTGGAAAGTTAGGAGGAAAGCAAGGGGCAATGCGTGACCTGGAAATGATGGACGTTTTACGGAGGGAACTGGTGTTAAATCCTGCAGAGCGGTCAGTGAGGCGGGCAGAGCACATGGCCAGCGGGGTTGGTTATTTCAAGGTCACAGACTGTAAGAGACTACCGGGTGGTGAGGACATTGCATGAAGAGTGAATGGCAAAGAACTAGAAGTGATCAGGGTGATTTCTCATTCATAAAGTTTGTCCAGGACAAAGAGGAAAGAAGGAGAGCCAAGAGGTAGAAGATACTTGATGGGGAAAATTCTGGGAAGATGCAGGAGAGGTTGGATCCTTGGTAAGAAGGAATTCTTCTTCCTCAGAGACAAGAGGGAAGAATAACGGTGAGTGATGATCCAGAGAAATTCTGGGGTGAACTGGAGGGATTGGGAGAGTTAGAGAGGATGATATTATTCAAGGAATGGTCTCCACATGCTTGGTCAAGTTAGAGCTGAAGGCTTGCAGAGGAAGTTTGTAATGGTTGTGGAATTGTAATGATGAGCCAATTATAGATGAAGAGGAAGGTTTGTTTGTTTTTGTTTGTTTGTTTGTTTGTTTAACACATACTGGTGAAGGATGAGTTGAGGCAGCATGAATGAGCCAGTTTTTTTGTTTTTGTTTTTTTCACCTGCCCCAGGATGCTCAGGAGTAGGAGCCAGAAAAGTGGATGGCAGTATAGCTTAGGGCTGGAGGCTGGTAGGCAGGGTGACAGGAAGCACAGTGTTGAAATGGCTGACATGGATCCAGGATAGGAAGCGAGGAAGTCAAGCCAGAATGGAGGTGATGGCCTGGGAGGAGGTGGAGGGCTTGAGGGACCAGAGAGCAAGTGAGTAGGAATGAGGGAATGAGTGAGGTGAGAGTATGATAGGAGATTGGGATCAAAGAGGAGAATTTCAGATTCTGAAATTCTGGAGTTTCCAGGAGTGAGGGGTGGTCATACCAATTAGTGACTGGAGAGAAGTGAAGGAAACTGTGCAGAATGGCTGGGTTCAAGATCTTCAGGGGACCGAGGAGGCTGGGTCCGGTGGCTGGGAATTGAGCTGCTCTCAGCGTCCCCAGTGACCCTTCAGATTTGAATTTTTTTTTTAAAATTACACAAGTGGTACATGTTCCTTTATTTTTAAAAAATCTGGGCATCTAATGTATATAGCATTGTGATTGTAGTTAATGGTACTGTATTGTGTACTTGAAAATTGCTAAGAGGATAGATCTTAAATGGAGAACAAAAAATAAATGGTAGTTCCATGATGTAATGGAGGTGTTAACTAATGTTACAGTGGTAATTTTATTGAAATAGATAAGTGTGTATTGCACTTATGTTGTGTACCTTAAACTTACACAATGTTATATTGCAATATAATTGCAAAAAAGCTGAAAAAAGAACATTCAAATGATCTAAATTAAATTGAAATTACTCATAATCCTATGCCTCAAATATTACTAAAGTTAACGTGTTGATGAATATTCTCCCAGACTTTGAGATACATATATGTGCGTGTGTGAGTGTGTGTGTGTGTATAAAATGGGGATCACATTGTCTGTACATAATGGTTTCTTAAATAAGCTTAATTTTGGAATAATTTTAGATTTACAGAAAGCTTGCCAAGGTGGTACAGAGTTTCCATGCCACTGACCCAGGGTCCCCTAATGCCAACATCTTACATGGCCATGTTACATTTGTCAGAACGAGGAAACCGGTACATATTATTAACTGAACTTCTGACTTTATTTGGCTTTCACTAGTTTTCCCACTAATGTCCTTTTCTTACTGCGGATCCCATCCAGGCCCCCACGTAGCATTTAGTACACATACTGTTTTGCAAGCTGCTTGTTTTGCTCAATGTTATGTGAACACCTTTCGGTAATGCTAAACATTCTTCCACATCATCATTTTAGTGACTGCGTGGTATTCTGTTGATGGTTGTGTCACTGCCAATCCCTACTGTGGAATGTTTAGGTTGTTTCCAATTTTTCACTGTTATAAACCAAGCTGGGATGAGCCCCTTGAAGCTAAATTGTCTAGACTATCCCCGCTCATTTCCTTACAATAAATTCCTAAACAGGCCTTTGCTGAGGCCAAAGGGATGCGCCTCGTAGAGACCCTGGATCCATCTTACCCAACTGGCCTCCTGAAAAGTTGTATCATTTTACCTCTTGCCAACATCGCTCAGGATTTTTTTTTTAAGTTTTGGTGGGAGGGGTGTGAGTGCAGAAGACCCTTAAGAGAGGCTGCCTCTCAATGTCATATCCCTCGCTCTACACTCAACTCTTCTCTAGACCACTGGGTCTGAGTTGGCCCTGAATACAGCCAGCAGCTGGGATGGGGGTGGGGTGTGGCCAGGCTATGGCCCCTGGGCTCTGGGGACACCTCCTGTGCTGGGAGCTGAGGAGGGGGCCTGGACAGCTGCCTGGGCTTTGTTCTTTTGCCAAGAGGTGAGCTGGCGGGGAGGGAAGGGATGAAGAGAGATTGTAAGGGGAGAGGGAGCCCTCCTCTCGCCCCATGAAAGCTGAGAGGCAGGAGGGCAGCTCCCTGAGCTGGCCAGGGGGGCAGCAGACGGATTGGGAAAAACGTAACATCCCCGAGACGCATGCTCCAGTTCAAGCAGGAGGCATTAAGGATGAAATATCTCCTGAGCAACAATTCATCTCTAACTGGGAGGAGAGGGACTCGCTGACATTTAGCTGTGATCAGAGGCTGCACACGCCTGTCTCCAGAAGCCTAATAGGAGCTTGGCTGCCTGTGTGTTCAAGAAACTGGTGTGCGTGTGTGTGTGTGTGTGTGTGTGTGTGTGTGTGTGTGTGTGTGTATGTGTAACAGTATGAGGAACTGTGTGCGACTATAGTGAAGCAGTGGCTATATGGGTGATCCTATGTGTGATGTTGAGTATGTGTGGGCACTTGTGCAAGTGTATGCTAGGCTATTGTACAGTACTGTATGTGTGATGGTAAGATTGACCCTGAAATTGGCCTTGAGACACATATGAGATTGGGTAAGAGATAGTAAATGTGAAACTGACCCCCAGGCTAGGCGCGATCTCAGGCCACTGTCAGCCCATGAGACAACTTTGTGAGAATTAACAAGAGGTATCCCGTCTTCCACAAAGTCACAGCGCCCCAGTTGTGCTTTTATGGAGCTTTCTTGTGCAGTGTGCAATGTGTGTTACTCTACATGAAGGCCCTGGGTAGGCTCCCCACTCTCTTCTTATAGTCCAGTGGAATTTTCTCCACCATGGCATTTACTATGATTTTTTTTTTAATGTCTTTAACAATTTTCTGTAAGTGTTTGTTTGATCTCTCTCCCCTGCTAGTCTGTAAGCTCCATGGAAGCTAAGACCACTTGTCTAGGTCCGTCTTATTCATCATTGTAACACCAGCTCCTGGCCCAGTGCATGGGGCAGAGGTGTTGCTCTATAAACGCTTGTTGGAAGACTAAATGAATGACTAGGACATATGCATATAGGAGTGTAGACCTGAGCCAGGTGTTACATGTATCTGTTGGATGTGAGTGCAAATGAGTGTCATTGTCATTCTCCAAAGGCTCTTCTCACCTGTTTCCTAAGCTCTCACCCCCAAATTAGCCAAGGACAAGAGTGGCCTGGAGACAGGAGGACACTTGAGGAGAAGGGGGCCAGCTCCACCTCTGCACTGTGCAGGGGGAGAGGTAGGATTGGGCTTGTTGGCTGGAGGGACAGCAAGGGATCACATCCTTCCCCTCCAGCTTGGATGCTCTCCAGCCTCATTTTCCAGGCCTGTGTGAGGCTCTGAGAGTTCTGTGAATTGAAGCACAGGCACCTGGAACTGGGGTGGCCCAGGCAGTGTTTCTCAAAGCTGGACTCGGGAGAAACTCCTGACCATGCTTTCCAGGGCCTAGTCCCAAGCACCATATATCCCAGCCTGGGGTTCAAACAACCAATCCTGCTTTTGTCCCCACCTGACTTACTCAGGTAGCATAGGATTTCTTTGCCTTCCTGCAGTCAACAGTCACCAATATCGCACTAACCTCATCCCCTAGTCATGGCCTAGTCCCTGAGAAGAAGAGTCCTGTGACCCCATCTTTTGAGGGAGTGGTATAGAGATGAAAAAGATCTAGGCGGTGGATTTGGCAGGAGGGTGACAAAGGAGCAGAGAGAAAATGAGCTTGGAAGGCAGGAAAGGGACAGAAAAGTGAAAGTGCTGGTGGGCTAAACAGGCTCGGGCAGAGTAGGAGGCAAATGGTTCAGGACAGAAGTGTGGCCATGCCCTTGCTGGTGTGGGGGTGGGGAGCGGAAGGGATGGGAGGAGTCTCGAGTTCACCAGTCCCAGGTGGCCATCAGCACAGCTAGCCCCAGCCCTATCCCTAAAATCTGAAAATGTCCCCAAGTCCACTCATGCTGAGGTGGGAACTTGCTCAACTGGGGAATGTGCTCAGAGTCCCTTGGGGGAAAGACACTATGTATCAGAATAGCACGCGAGACCACAGGGCAGTCGGACAGAAGGGACCGGAGCGGATGGTGGTCCTTGGGTGCCCGGGACCTCAGTTTCCCTTCCACATGAGGGAAGAGGACCATATGTTCATACGCTTTGTCAGGTTTCCTCCAGCTCAGACCATGCGAATGGGACTCTGACCATGTAGCAGCATCTGAGGGCTGCACTCCGTCACTGGCTAGGTGCCGCTGGCCTTCACACTCTCAGCAAAGGCTCAGACACAATGTTCCAGGGGTGCCTGGCAGATCTTAGAGGCCCCTCCCCTGGCCCACGGGGACCCTAACCTTTTATCCTCCTTTTCTGACCCCCCTCACCCATCCTTCCAGAGGGAGAGGCAGACAGCGAGCGTGCTGTTTGCTCTGGAATCTGACCTTATGAGCAGGCAATCCCCTGCCTCTGGCCTCTGCCCTCTCTCCTAGGGCCCTCAGTGCTTCTTCACTGGGGGTGGCTGCCACCCTGTGTAGAGACCAGCCTAGCTGGGAGAGGAAGCAAAATATATTTTTTCTGCTGAGGCCATAGGGGATCATATCCTGCTTCTCCCAGGAAGGGGATCAGGACAGATTAGGAATGGAGGGGAGGGGGCCTGCTCTCCTCTGTCACCATCCTCCCCCAATTTCAAAGCTGCTTGGCTCCATAGATGACTGGAACCAATTGCAGGTAATATCCCTGTCAGGGCATAGCTGCACTCATCCATTACCTGCTGGAATCTCACCCACTGCCCTCTCGGGGGACGGGCTCAGGCATGTGGCTGACCCTTGACAAGCTGGAAAGGCCATGGGTATTTTTTCCTTCCTCTCTTCTTAGTGATGACTGTGAGCTTCTTAAGGATAAGAACCAAGTCTTTTTCTTCTTGTTGTCTTTGAGGTCCAGCTCAGTGCTCAGCACATAGTAGCTGCTCAATAAAAAGGCAGAGCAAATGAATGAATGAGAGAGGGGAGAAGAAAGGACTTTATTGCTTTTCTCTGTTTGATGGAAATAAGAGGAGGTTGTGTTTATTAACTGATATGTCTACCACCATAGAGTCTTCCTGTGATGGCAAGGGACAATTGCTTCTTACCCTCCCACTGGCCACCTCCCTGAGTCACTTTACAATCCATTTCCCCAGCATTTGGAGGAGTCATTATTAATGAGCAGCGAAAGTTTAGGCTGCCTTGCTCACATGTCCTGGAGCCACCAACCCCACCCTCTTTGCAGGCAAGCAGTAAATCAATGCTTTTTGCCCTGGGCAGAGCCCTGTGCCAGGCATTGGGAAGGGGTCTGGCCTCAAACATATAAAATAAGGATCCAGTTTCCTCCTTCTTACCTCACCCCAGCCCTCGGGGACATGTTTTTCAGATCTAGGGAATGGAGAGCCATTCCTTTTGGGTTATATAATCAGATCCAGAGATGCACTTTGGGATCCGAATTCAAGACAGATGCACACCCTTTCCTTCCCCACGAGTCACGTGTGACTGGAGGGTTTGGCCACTTGCAAAAAACCTGGGTACCTGTGGATCCCTGGGAGGGTAAGAGGGAGACTGAAGCCACTATAGCCAGAGTGCAGGGGTGGGTAGAGGTACAAGCTCCTGCTGCCTCTGACATACCACCTCCCATAAAAGAGCAGTGTTGCGTTCTTTCTGGAGACACCAGGGAACTATAGGAGGACAATTCTAGTGGTGATCTCTATTGGACAAACCAGCAGGGGAGCAAAGATCTTGTCCCCTCCCCCTAACCTTTTCTCCTGTCTCTGATACTTTCTATGCACCAGGTTTCTCTGTTGGCAAGTCCTGCCCAGAAATATCCTTTCCCAGCTTCCTCTGGGCTTGGGAGTCACCAAACCAGCCTTTGTATCTAACTATACAAATCCAGCCTGTTTCACTCAGCAAAAATCCAAGAAAAGATGTTGGCTGGATGTTAGTCCCCTGAGAGAGCGTGGAAATACCGAATTCCCCAGGCCTAACCAGAAAGACTTCTCTAACTGATGGCAGAATGCCCAGGGTTAAGTGGCCATGAGTTAGAGATAAACCAAGGGTCCAAAAGCCAGAGCATCCAAATAGGCAGAAAGGGATTGCAGATTTCAATGGATAGGTCAGGGCAGAATCCAAAAGGTCAAATAGGGCAATGGGAACTTGATCCTGAGGCAAGAATGGTTGAGTGAGGGGGATGCTGGGGTGCAAGGGGTATAAGGTGGAAATTAGGGGTACGCTCTGAGGACTTCTAGATCAGAAAAGGACAGCTGGGGGTGACCTTACCAAATGTTGGAGGTCCTAATACTTATTATGGTGATGGTAGACATGGTTGTCATAGTGAAGTTGATAATTATAGTGACTGTATGATTATGGTAATAGCAGCAATGGGGTGATGGGTGGTCATGGTATTGTTAATAATTTGTTAATGATTGCTGCCATGGTGTTAAAGGGAGTAAGTGATGATAATTGTTGTCATGGTGAAGGAAGTGGTGACATTGAAGCTCACAGTGACAGAAGCAATAATTTTGGGGGTGATGGAAGTATTGGTGACAGTAACTATGGTCACATGTGAAGGGGGCTGTGATGGTGGTAGAGATGTTGAATTGCTATCCAGTTGAGGGAGTTGGTGGTAAGGATTACATTGGTAAATATGGACTCTTCATGTAGTATGGTGGCTTTTCCTTAATCCCGAGAAGTGTAGGAGATAAGCCCGATCCTTGAGGTGAGCTCAGGAGGAACATGTGACAGCCCCGGGTCTCCTGAGCTGGAGGGTGGACCACTTCTCATTGTATCAGATCTGCACTGTCTTTCCTGCTCCACTTTTTTCTGATTATAGACGAAGTAGAGATTGGAGTGTAAACCACACTCCAGCTTTCCCTTCCTTTTCTCCATTTTCCTAGGGGTCTACTTGCTTCCTAATATAGCCTTTCTCCAGGGTCCAATATAGGAAACTAAGACATAGAGGTTTTTCTTTGTGAGCTGAAGCCACAGCATCATGGGTATGGCAGACATCTAGCTAGAAATGGGGTATTTGACAAAAGGCCCTCCTTGCAGTGATAGGTGCAGTGGTTACTGTAACTGCTATGCTTAACCCAGGGCTGGTCCTCAGTCCCTAATTTGTTCAACCCCTGGCAGTTCCTTTAGACCTGTGCTGGCCAATCCTGTTGCTACTAGCTAGATGCAGCTATTGAGCACTTGAAATACAACTAGTCCAATTGAGATGAGAGTGTAAAATATACATTGGATTTTGAAGATCTAACATGCAAAAAAGAATGGAAACCAGTTCTTACTAATTTTTATACTGATATGTTGAAATAACGTTTTGGAAATATTGAGTTAAATAAAATATATTATTAAAACTAATTTTACCTGTTTCTTTAAATTTTAAAAAAATTGTCTCTACTGAAAATTTTAAATAACATAAGTGGTTCACATTATATTGTACAGTGCTGCTTTGGATCATTTGCTTATCCTTTGTTCAGGGAAGCAAAAGGAAAGAAATGAAACAAATTACAAAATAACAGTGAGCTAAGCACATAATAAGTTTGTTTCTCTCTCCCATAACGTCTAAGCAGAAGCACTCCAGGGCAGCTATGGCAGCTTCACTCCACAGGGTCAAGGCCCCAGGTTTCTTCTTAATTATTGCTCCACCATCCTCAAGACATGGCTTCCATTTTGACATCTAAGATGGCTGCTCTAGTTCCCATGTGCACTTTATACCCAGTGAAAAGGGGAGAAAAGGATATGGAGAGTCAATTTCTTTTTTTTTTAAGGGCAGAGCCCAGAAGGTACAACATTACTTCTGCTTGCATCTCATTGGACAGAATCTAGTTACTTGGACATACCTAGCTGCAAGGGAGTCTGGGGAATGTAGTCCTAAACTGGATGGCCAGGTTCCAGTTAACACTTGGGGGTTTTATTATTAAAAGAAGAAGGGGGAAATGATATTGAGGGACAACCAGCAGTTCTGATACAATAAGAGTGGGGTGATCCCCTAGGCTCACACCTCCTACAGGTCTGAGGAGTGGCTAGCGCCACTTGGGCAGCAGGAGAATGGAGCAGACAACCGTCAAGAAAATCCTGCTCCTTTAAAAGAAATGCCTTTAACAAAGGCAGCCCAAATCCCAGCATATTCCCAGATGTTCCTTGGTCAGAAAGGTTGTAAGAGAGCAAAGAAAGAAGGCAGTCTGAGAAGAAAGAGAAAGAGGATGAGTGAGTACCTGTGTGTGGCTGAGAATGATCAATGAATTCTAAGTTCTCTTGCTTGTGACAGTGACTATGATTCCAATATTTTGGACATTTATACTCAAGTTCTTCATTTGTCATATGACATAGGAACAATGGCTGCAAACATTTGTTAAGTAGGCTCTGTTTATTAAAAACCTGCTTGCCTGCCTTCTTTCCTTCCACCTATGTCCATTTATATGGCTAATAGGTACCTAGGGGTTGCCAGGGAAGTAGACTCAGGAGATATATGAGGCTGATATTTAAGGGAATGGTCTGACTGGGGAGTCAGAAAACCACCAGTGACAACTGTCTAAACAAAGAAGGAGTGAGCGATGGCTGGGATGGGACACTGGGCATGGCTTTGACTTTCTCTTTGATCCAGGTCTTCTTACAAAAAGATACTGAAGAAAAATAAACTAGGTCTCCATGAAGGTAGGGTCTAGGTGTATCACAGACACTGGTGTATTCCTGTTGCCTGGTATGTAGTAAGAGCGTGGTAAGCATTTGCTGAATGGATGAAGGCTGGGTTGGCTTTACTCTGGAGTCAGATTTTATATTATTTGGGTTTCGAAGGTGGGGACTCCACGGATACCCCTGCCCTGAATACATACGCCTCTTTCTCAGTGTCTCCGTCTCTGGATCTGCATTGCCATCCTTCCCAGGATCTTCCCTCCAGGATTGCTGAGCTAATCACTCAAGCTCAGCTCAGGCTGCTTCTGGGGAGTGGGGCAAGTATGGACAGTTCCTAGGAGGCCTGTCTTCACCTTCCTGGAAGACCCACCTTTGTTCCTGGTCAGAGCCAGGGCTTCCCTGGCTGCTGCCTCCTCCAGGCAGCCCCTTTCTCACTCATCAAGGGTCAGAAAAGGAGACCACAATCAGCTCTAGGAGAAGGCCCGGCAGGATGAAGGGGCCCATACCCTGGACTTCTTCCTCCTCCCATACATCTTGGTGTCAAACACATTTTATTTCCTCACGTCTGGGGACTCCAGGGCTTCCCCTCCAGGATTACTTCCTCCTCCGGTTTGTTTTCCAGCTGGAGACTCTAAGAGCCCCACGGCAGGGGGGCGGCTCCTCTGCTGTGGCCCATGAGGCTTCAAAGGGCCCAGAGTGGAATGCCAGCTGGGGAGACTGCCAGCCTGGGAGGAGGGGTCCAAGGTATGGGGCTCTGGATGGGGTCCCCCACTCATTTTCAAGTCCCCCTCATTGGCTAAGGGGCTGTATCTATGGGTAGAAGTTGACTTCAAAGGTCAGGAATGGGGAACCCCCCTGCCATCCCCTCCCCTGGGGCTCTGAGGGGGGCAGGAAATGTCCCCCCCCCCCATGATGGATTAGGTGCCTAAGAGCCATGGCGAGCTCATGGCTGGGGAGACCTTCTCCCTTTTCATGGGGCTCAGATTTCACGATTTTGGGAGGGAGGAGGGGGTGAAATAATTAGTAATTTGTGATTAAGTCTTTTCATGGATATTTTGTTTCTTTGTTCTGTGATGTCGCCTGGAGCCATTTAAAAAATGACTTAATGACAAAAAAAAATAATTGCTCTTTGTAACTAATGACTGTGTCAGAACTTGGAAATCACCAAAGCCTCAGAAAGTAGAAACCGAGACATAGGCGGGGGTGGGGGTGTGCCACTCTCCGAGGAATCAGATCAGCAATCATAAAGTGGCCAGGGATCCCTTTGCACCTGGGAGGACTCCTGCCTTTGTCTGGAGCCAGCAAGCACCCCAGGCTCACCTTTAGCCTGAGGGCTTCAGGCCTAGGGTTCCCTGAGGAGTCTTTGCTCCCCCATCAAGAGTCCTGGTCAGAACTCCGGCGGCCAGCCTAGACTGTCCCAGCTGGTCTAGCCTTGTAGTCACTCCCTCCTCCACAGAATCCACCCTGGGGTGAGGATGAAGAGGCAGTCAGGCCCTTTCCCCTCCACTCCAGCAGCCAAGATGGAGCCCCACAATTGCCCTGGGATTCTGGACTCTTTTGGGTCTTGTCTATTGCTCTTGTCTCTCCAACTAGGCTGGGTGTTCCCTGGGGCACAGAAAAAAACCTCTTCCCTCCTGACACCCCTGCCCCTCCACTTGGGGTGAGTATAGCTAACCTACAGCTCCACCTCAGGCTGGTGCCCTGCAGAGCTCCAAGCCACCCGAGGAGGATCCACCCAGGGCTTAAGCCCCAAGAACTCAGCTCAGCTCCCACTTCCTTCTGCCACCCCCAGCCGCCTCCAGAAGCCTCTGGGGAGTGGGCTGGGAGATGGGGAATTGCTCACGCAGCAGATTCCGCTCTTGTTCCCTTCCCAGCCCTCTCTCTGATCTCTCCCAGGGGGAATTGCTGGGGGAGGGGGGGAACCCGTTAACTTGTGCCTTCTATTTGGTTTTCCTCTGGTTATTGTTTAAAATGCAGAGATTATGAGGTCAAACTCTCCCAGCCAATATTTTTCTAATGAAAAATGTAGTAAGGCACGACTGAGTAATCTAATCTATAAGTTAAGCGTTCCACACAGCAGCGATTTTCACCGACAGAACTTCAATAAATCTTGTTTTGAGAAAAATGATATGAGGCTGATGTTCTATTTTTGTCAATTTGAATGGACGCCCCTACCCCCCAGTCCCTAGAAACACTGCATTGCACCCAGCCAATCTCCTTCCCTCCCCCTGAGCTGGCTGGATGAAAGGGGGGGACGGGAATGATGAGGTGGGAGGCTTGAGTTTGGGTCCAGCTAGGCTCTGAGGATCTGGAGCCAGAGGTATCTGCTTTAGCCCACCTGGCTCCTATGACACTCCTCCTGGTGAGGGGTCCCTGAGGGGACTGAGGGTCCTGAAGGAAAAGGCAGCCTGTGGCGTAAGAGAATATGCCTTCCCTAGCCACAGGGTCAGGGTTGCCCAGGCAAGCCTGTCTACCCCAGCTGTCCCAAGGCTGAGCAAAGAGCAAACAGCAAGCCTCACACCTTCCCTCAACTCCCAACAAGCCATTGATAGATTTGGCAAGAAAAGCCTCACCTCAGGCAGAATTATTTAGCGCCATCCTTGCTGCTACCCCATAGCCTGAGTAGAACAGAGTGGATGAGGCAGAATGTGGTGAACCACCCCCCATACACACACACAAAGGGTGTGTGTGTGTGTGTGTGTGTGTGTGTGTGTGTGTGTGTACCTGTATGTAGGGCCCTGGGAGGCAGGGCTGTCCTGATGGACATGTGTGTCATAAGCCTGTCATGGATGATGGCTGCCAAGAAAAAAATCAGGGAAGATATTTTGAGCCCAGGGAATATGTGGGAGGCCGGGAGAAAGGGTATGGAGAGGCTATTTGAAGAAACTGGAGAAGCTCTAAGGGCAGCCAGAAAGGATTATGGCACCTCATCAGAGAGAAATCAATTAGGAGAGGTTGCAAAATGAGGAGCTCCTCTTCGCCTCCTCCGTACAACAATTCACTGAGGGGAACGTATTAAGACGAACAGAAATGCCAGCGCAGAGAAAGGCTTTTCTGGGTGGAGGCCCAGCAGCATTTAGGTTCAAAAGAGCCAGAGGCTGCCTCCTGAAATCTGCAGGCATGGAAAGCCAGGACAGGTGTGATCTCTCAGTTCTCAGTGTCCAGGGAAGCAGAGTATACAGGAAGAAGGCCTGGAGTAGGGCTTCCGCAGATCGGTGGGCTTAAGTTCTGACATTACCAATGGTCAACTCATTTTTTTCATCTGTAAATGAGAAACAAAAAAAACCCCAGTTCTACTTACCTGATAGCAATGTTAACAGATTAAATGAGAAGCTGTATGGGAACATGCACACTGTTTACTTTCAAGTCCTGCACAAAATGAGCTATTGGTAGCATTGTTATTGCACTGCGCTGGGGGTGAAGACCTGGGACCAACTTTTGAAGCATTGTTATTTCGCTGGGTCAGATTAAACTGAGTGACAAGACTGGGCGTCTGTCACTGGTCTGTCTCTAGAGTTTGGGCTTAGAGATTTCTTCATGGAGCAGGGAAGGAGTTTTTACGCATCCATCAGTGGCCCAAATATGCCAAGGATCTATGGTGTGGAGGTGATCCTGGGAAAGGCTTTGGGCTGGTGGACAAGAACCTGGGGGCTGGGAAGAAGACCTGGGAGAGGAGGAGTCTCTGAGAGTGAGGGAAGGGCAGGGGCCCTTCATCTCTGGAGGCAAGTCCAGGCACCAAAGGTGTGGTCCTTTCTCCCCCAGGCCTTACCAATCCTTCCTCCCTCTGGTGTCAGTGCAGGGGACATTCTAAGGCTCCCAGCAGCTTTCCAGGTGGGGAGGGGGTGGTGTTTTTAACCCCAAATGTCAAACATTGGCTCCCTTTTGTCTTCTGACCCCCATCTACCATTCCCTCCCATTCAACCTCCCACTGACTGTTCCAAGCAAAAGGCCACCCAAGCCCAGGGCAGCCTGAACCAAGGGGAAGTGGGGAGGTGGTCTGGGATGACCAGACCTGAAACTACCTGAGCAGCCTCGGAAACGCCGGAAAACGCTTCCCAAGGAAAATGGGAGGTGAGGGGAGACAGTATGGACTTCATGCATGACCAGGGTGAGGGATGAACCCAAAACAAAGATTCCCCTCCAATTTCTCTGTGCCTGAGCGCAGGTGGTGGATGCTGCAGGTTCCAGAGCTATGGGATCTGCCCCCAGGATAAGTCGGAAAGTCCCTGTGGCCTGGCCTGGTCCTCTTCTTGCCCCCAGAGAGGTCCCAAGCCCCTGGCTGGAACAGTTACCACAGTTACAGCTCCATAGACCATGTACTAGGAACCTTTGAAAACTGGGACAGGGGATCAATGGGAGGGAGTTGGCTTGCGGGAGAGGGGAACTTGTGGACTTTATGTTAACTCACACCAACTAAAAAGCAGCTTTTCAAAGATCTTCTAATCACACAAAGAACGTTTTCAGGAGATAATGATAAGGAAAAAACAGGATACAAAGTACTAGGTATGAATGATCCCATTTATGAAACAAAAATAAATATAGAGATTAAGCTAAAAGACTAGAATACAACCAGTAAAATATAGACAGTGATGATTTCTGGGTGGTAAGAATAGGCATAACGTTATTTTCTTTATACTTCTCTATAGTTTCCACATTTCTATCATCAACATATATATTTATAATTCAGAAATTATGAATTAGATTAAGAAGATGACTCTTGGGTCAAGCTGACACCTCAAAGGTGGACCCAGAACTTTTGCAGACCCCAGGCCCACTGACTGCTCCCTAGGTCTCCTTTGGTGATCCTGGGCCTGGTCTGCTGTATAGCAGCCCGTGGGGGAAGGGCTAGGGCCTAACAGCTGGGAGTCAGCTGTGCCTGGAGACAATCCCGTGTCCAATGAGAAGCAGGGGATTTATTTCCCAGCTGGACAGGGGCCAGGTTTTAGGGACTGAGTCTGCCATGCACCTACCTGAGGCACAGCTTCTTAATCCCAGCCCCCCGAAAGAAGGTAGAGGCCTCAGAATTAGCCTCTGACCAAGGATTTCTGGCTTTCGGTTACAGGAGATGGGGTGAAGGCGGCCTCATCCCTAGTTCTGAGGTTCAGTGAGGACCCGGATTTATGGAGACACATTTAAACCTATATTCACCTCTTTCCCTCCTTCTGTCCCTTCCCACCCCAGGACTCCTAAGGTCATGTACTGTGTCAGCGGAAGAGTGTGGCTGGTCAGGGCTGAGAGGAGACTTCACAAAGTCTGGCTAAGGAGTTTTGGACCAAGGAGTCTCAGTTAATCCCAGCTCAGGGGTTAGTAAATATACGACTAAGAAATTTGAGCCCTATCAAGTATTCAGTTGTATTAAAGAACAAAAGACACATAAAAAAGGCTTTTTAGACCATTTATTTATGAGCATGTGTCAAAGTTTTATTTCAATCTTGCTGCAAGTAAAGAGACCTACAAGAGGCCAATTCAAGGATTACCTCTTGGTAGATACATTTAGAGGAAAGAATCATTGTTGAAAGGACATACAAAAATAACGTCTAGATAAATATATATCAAACTCTGACAATTGGCGAGGTACACGGGAAACTGGTTTCTGAGAAGAAATCTGAATCCCGTTAAAAGTGTATCAGAAAATTGTCTAAGTGTTTTTATTGAGAATGCTGATTTCCAACCAGAAAGAAATAATGGATTGTACCGAGCAAAAATATTTGGGGTCCTTTTGTCTTACAGTTGGAAACACTGGCTTGGCTTTTGCTCTGGGGCTGGAGGCTCAGGCATGAAGCAACTGATATGGAAATTCTGGGTTCCTGTGTGCCCAAGCCCATGCCAGGCACCAAAGCAAGAAAGAGACAGTGAGCGGAAATTGCAGGGAGGCTGAATTGTAATGGAATGCAAGGGAAAATTTCGTGACAAAAGAATCTCTCTGCGTAAGTCCTTCCAGAAGTCCTGAGTTCCCTCACGTTGGAGGTAAGCAAGATAGCAGAGAAAACAGCAGCCTCGTGGTAGAGATATTTTAGAGCTATTTACCCAAGTGCAGAATCTGGACCTCTGGCAGAATGCCAAACGATTTTTGATGGTGCATTGACAAGACATTAAATCACATTGAATCCCATAGTGAGAAAGTTATTTCCTTGCCCATTTCTTTCTTTTCCTTTTTTGTTTTTCCACTGGACCGGGGGTTCACAGAACTGGATTAATCATATTTCCCAAATACCATTGATGGGTATTTGGGTTATTTGATTCTCCCAGTTTGTCAAACGAGAAGTCTCGCTTTGGTTCTAGTGTATCTTTAATACCTCTCTAGTATCTGTTTCTTTTCTTTCCCTTTTTAACAAAGAGCAAAGAGGCCTCAGGCTCAAGAGCTCTCAGCAGGGAGTGGTATCTAGCTAGAATCAAATATTATTGTTTGTTTTTATTTTACTTATTTTTGTAATTACTTTCTATTTTTGGCAAGTGATGGTTGGTTTTCCAGTTACTGTAGTGCTATAAAGTTGTGGTTTTTTAAAATAATAAACATACGCAAGTATAAAATAGGAAGTTAATTTGAAGAAAAATATCAAGTGGTATAGGGATATGGCATGAATTGTGGAATTGGTACTTGAACACTGAAGCTCGGAAAACATGATTTTAGAGGTTGGTCAGAGCTGGTTGAACCAGTGATCTCTGTGGTCCTTTGAAGGTTTAATAGTCTCTGGACGTCCAGAGAGTGTAGACCATTGGAGCTCAGTGAGTGCTAGAATGGTCAGAGAAGTCTTTGTGTGAGAACTGGGACAGGCTTGTGGCCTTAAAGGATGAGTAGGATTTAAATGAAGATAAAGAGGAAATGAGAGTTCTTCCAAGCAGAGAAAGTGGTGTGAACGGAGGCATGAAGGTGAGACTAATCAAGGTGTGTTTATGGGCTACCGGGTTTGCTTGGTGGAAGCAAAGAGTAATGATAGAAAATAAAGAAAATAATTTTGGATTGGGTGGAGGAGGCTAGATTGTCTATGCCTGAAAAATCCAGAGAGGACTTTAGACTTAGTTTGTGAGGTAGTAGGGAGCCACAGAAAGTTCTTGAGCAAGTACATGACATGATGAAGGGACTCAAATCTTGATCAACTACCACTTAGTTTTTGGTCAAATTTCTCTCTTTGCTCAGCCTGAGACTGCTGATTGATTAATTAATTCATTCATTCTTCAAATATAAGTACTGACAATTAAGTTTGCGAACGCATCCTAGAAAAAGTGCTATATATACTTCACTGCTGCCTATCACTATCGTCACCTTCCAAGTACTTCCCTTGGGAAGCTGTGTACCGATGCCAGCGTCTAATCCACCCTTCAAAGCAATTTTGGAACTCTTTCTGGAATGGCCATAAGAGCTGTTTTTGTATTATCCTTAATGTCCTGAGTGTCATCAAAATGTCTTCCTTTCAATATTTCCTTTATCTTTGGGTAAAGAAAGAAGTCATTGGGGGCCAGATCAGGTGACTATGGAGGGTGTTCCAATACAGTTATTTGTTCACTGGCTAAAAACTCCCTCACAGACAGTGCTGTGTGAGCTGGTGTGTTGTGAGGCAAGAGCCATGAATTGTTGGTGAAAAGTTCAGGTTATTTTCATCTAACTTTTTCACTCAGCCTTTTCATCACTTCCAAATAGTAAACTTGATTAACTGTTTGTCCAGTTGGTACAAATTCATAATGAATAATCCCTCTGATATCAATAATGGTTAGCAACATCGTTTTGACCCTTGATTTGGACTGATTGAAATTTCTGGTAGTGGAGAATTGGCTGACTTCCATTGTGCACTTTGATGCTTTGTTTCAGAGTGGTATTGCTATACCCATATTTCGTCACCAGTGATAACACAGCCCAAAACATCGTCTTGCCTCTCCAAAAGGTCTTGGAAAACTTTGATGCTCCTTTGCTTTTGTTCATCGGTGAGCTCCTTCGGGACCATTTTTGCAAACACACCTTTCTCATGCCAAGATTTTCAGTTACGATTTTTCTATAACTGCTTCTCTATCGACGTTTACTTGGTCTGCTATGCTTCTCCCAGTCTGCTGATGATTTTGACACACAATTCGACAAATTTTTGCAATGTTTTCATCAGTTCTGCTCATTACTGGCCGCCCTGACTTCTCATCAGTGACAGGTTCTCTCCCCTCAGAAAAACGTTTAATCCATTTGTACACTGCTGTTTTCTTCATGGCATTATCCCCATAAACTTGGACTAACATGTCCCTGATTTTCCTTCCACTCCTGCCAAGTTTAACAAGAAATTAATGTTTGTTCGTTGCTCTAATTCAAGCTCAGACATTCTCACGACGGCACACAAAAACACACAACAATAATGAACGCCACTCCACATGACACCACCACACATTGACACAAACACAGCTGTGAGGCACTGATATACCAAGGTTATGAAGTCTTACCGAGCTGTTTGTACAGTGCTGTGCACAGTGGCAAGTTCGTGGACTTAATTGTCAGGCTTCGTATTTATCAAAGGCCTCCCATGTACCAGACACTGCCCTGTGGATTCAGCGATGCACAAAAACATATTCCTCATTCTCCAGAGCTCTAGTGGGTGAGCCAGACATTAATGAAACAATCACATAAATAAATGTAAGTTTATAAGTGTAATAAGTCCAACCAGCTGTTCCGGATGCCCCGAGTGCATACCTAGGAGAAAGGCTTACCTTGTTCAGGTGAGACAAGGCTGTTCTGAGGAAGTGACATCTGAGCTGATATTGAAAGGATGAGAAGGAACTCAAATAACTTAAGAGAAAAGAGAAAAGCATTGCACACAGAGTAAGCAACATGCCCAAAGCTCTATGGCCTGCAGAGGAGACCTGGAGAGCCTCCAGAGCAGGAAGACCATGAAGAAGGTCATTGTGGCTGTGTCTCAGGGAATTCAGGGAATGTGGTGAGAAAGGAGGCTGGGAGGTCAGCAGAGGCCAGACTATGGCAGAGCCCAGCAGGCTTTAGGAAGCTTTTGAGTCTTTATCCTCAAAGAATGGGGAGCCGACAGGGCTGTAGCATCATCACATCAGTGTTCTAAAACAAGGTCAAATATTCTGGTACCTGTGAGGATGATGAGCTGATTGCGAGTGGTGCTCTCGGAGGCAGCCCCAGAACTATCCAGGTCCCAGGTGATTGGGAAGCTTGTCCAAAGAGAGAGGCAGGAGGCTGAGTTGGGCCTGGGGGGTAGTAGAGGAGTAGCAAGGAGGAAGGAGAGACTGTGCGGATCAGACAGAGGATAAATCCAGGAGGGGCACCTGTGACTGAGAATGGGGCTCATAGACCCATGGGCTGGGTCCTGCAGGCAGTGGAGGAAAGAGGCTGGAGCTTGGAAGAGGCTGAGGTGAAGTCATGGGCAAGCTTAAGCTGTGACAGTGACTAAGTTTGTCCAGGAGAGGGCTCCACCTTGGCAAAATGGTTAAGTCTCCATGACTCAGATGATCTCTGAAGTCCCCCAGGGAAAAAATGTCCAAGAGCAGGACCTTGCGGGAACCCCTGCCATGGTTGGAGGAAAGGAAGCCAGGGACAGTGGTTGGGGGCAGGCTGGATGGTGATGGTTAGAAGCAAGAAAGGGACCAGGAAGAGCACAGAGCCCCAGGGGCCAGGGAGCATGAGTGGGGATGGAGGGGCGGCCTCAGGCAACATGGCAGCCGGCAAGCCTGGGAGGCTCTGGAGGCCCAGGCTTGCCAGTCCTCAGGGCACTGACACTGTGTGGCTTTCTTTTTGCTTTCTCCTAGATGTGAAAGGGAGCGGGGAGCAGGGAGAACACTGACCAGGAGGAGAACTGAGCTGGAAGTGAGAACTCCTCACCGTATCCTACTTTATCCCCCCCTTTTCTTTCTACACCTCCCTAAGCTGCCGAAAAATAGAGAAACAGAGGAGAAAATGTCTAAAAGGAGCCAGACTGTAGGTGGAGGGAGGGAGAAGAGCAAACCTGAACAAGAAACCCACGATCCTTGTCAATATTTTTAAGCAGAGGGGGAATAAGGTAAGTGTGGGCAATCCGAGGCTTGTGCGTACATGCATGCTTGCACACACATACACTCGCTCAGACACCTCTACGCACACTCACACACTCACCCACACAGACAACACTCATACCACTCATGTACACACTCACCCAGGCTCAAACTCGTGTTCCCCCCACACCTCCCCTCGTCCCCCAGGAGAATCCTGGCAGCTGTTCATGAGAGTCCTGGATCTCTAGGGGCAGTGTCGTGAGCACCCACTGCCAAAGTGAGTGGCCGCCTAGTGTGCGGTGTGTGTGTGGTTTTAAGTAAAAGATGTGATTCAGAGGAGTGATGGGTGAGTGGGTAGGGATGGGGATATGTCAAGATGTGGCGTGTGTTTCTGAGGGGAATGAATGTAGTGATGTTTGCACTCATTCATTTCTTCATTCATTCAGTTAGTCATTTATTCAACAAGGTTATGGGGGAGCCACCATGTTCCCCAAGCACTGTGCTTAGTTACGACACAGATATGACTCCTGCTCACAATCTAATGGGCTCCCGAAGAGACAGGCCTTCAGGACACAGACGGCAAAAGCCATGATGGGGGAATGTGGTGGGTTATGGGAGCCAGGAAGAGGTGAAGTGACCCAGAGAATTTCCAAAGCGTGAGGTGTGTACCGTAGCAGGGTGAATATAGCGGCTGGTCTGGGGAGCATCTCCAGAATTGAGCTGCATGTCAATGTGTTTTGGTGGGGATGTGGATTGGGAGGTGTGGGCTGTGGTACGTGCATGTGTATATGGCAATGTGTGTGCCTGGGAAGGTGTGAGGTGTGTATCATTATCAGAATTATCAGAGCAAACCAGCTCTTTATTACATGTACAATTTCCCTGCGTCCCATCAGGTCCCTCTGTGCAGGGAGAGCTGGAGTGGAACTAAACCAAATAGGGGATTTAGCAACTTCGAGGGGTTGTGGCAGAGCTTCAAGTGCTGCTGACAGGTGGTGTTGGCAGGCAGGGGAGGGAAGGGGCATTCACCAGAGAGAATGGAGGGTAGTCATGGGGGAGGGGAATAGGATGTTGGGGGAAGGGGAGTCAGTGGTCGGGGAAGGCATGAGACGAGGGCAGTGTTGGCTGGACTGGAGACAGGAACCAATGCTGGCGTCCACCTTTAGGGAGGATGTCTGGGCCAAGTCCAGGGATTGGCAGCTCCCTGCAATAACCTAGGTGAAAAAAAGGGATGGGAGAGGTAATGCCCATCTCAGCCCTGTCCTGCCTGGGGCGTGGTGGGAGGGGGTCAGGCCTGTGGGCCTGGCTGCACAACTGCCTCTCTTTGAGGGGTATTTCCTGCTTCACATATGTGGAAAATGGCCTGGAAGTTTAGTGGAAAGGAGTCATCTCAACGTTGGGTTAAATCTCAGCTTTGTGGTAGGATTTTTGGCAAGTTGCTTTGCAGAGTGGTGTGATAGTGTTTACCTTGCAGGGTTGTGGTGATGATCAGTAGTAATATATAAAAACTCTGGCACCTCATAAGCACTCAACAAATGATGGCTTTTTAAATTAAATTTATTGGGGTGACACTGGTTAATAAAATTATATAGGTTTCAAGTGTACAATTCTATAATACATCATCTGTATATTGTATTGGGTATTTACCACCTAAAGTCAAATCTCCTTCTGTCACCATACATTTGACCCCCTTTACCCTTTTCTACCTCCCCCGCTCCTCCCTTCCCATCCAGTAACCACTAAACTATTGTCTGTGTATATGAATTTTTGTCTGTCTGTTGCTTTCAGTTTTATATCCAACATGAATGAAATCATATGGTTCTTGACTTTTTCCATCTGACTTATTTTGCTTAGCATGATGGCAATGTGTGTGCCTGGGAAGATCTATCCATCTTGTTGCAAATGGCAGTATTTCATCTTTTCTTATGGCTGAGTAGTATTCCATTGTATACATGTACCACATCTTTAGAATGATGGCTTTTTATTAAAGATGTTGGATTTGTCCATAGAGCTGCATCATCTATGTGCTAATCAATCTACATCTCTTTAAGGTTCAAACCCAGCTCCACTCCGTATCCAGCCTCAGAACTGAGCCAGGCCTATGGGGGCAGCCCTTCTCCCCACCTGGGGCTGGAGAAATGTTTCTAAATAAGAGTGTCCATTCCTCTCGTTGTCCCTTCAAACATGTTTCTATCATTGGTTTCTTTTTACTTCCTTCTTTTATTTAATTTTTCCCTGCTTAGCCAAGTAATGCCTACTCACTGCAGAAAATAATTGTAAAGAAGCAGGAGAAAGAAAGTTTTAATCCCACTATCAGAAGCAATTATACAAATTGCTAATGTTTCTGGAGTGCTGCTGTATATCAAGCATTATTTCAATTGCCTTGGATGCTTTATTTCATTTTATCCTCACAATAACTCCGGCAAACAGGCACCAGCATTCTCCCCACTTAACCGGAAGGAGCCAAGGCACAGAAGGCAACTTGCCTGAGATTACACAGCTAGTAAGTGGTTATAGGAAGCGTGCAAACTGAGGCAGACTACACTTTCCTTCCAGTCTTTTTGCCATTCTGTTTTCTGAGGGCTTGCCACTGGCTTCCTATAGCCACTGCCGTCTTAGATGAGCTAGAGCTCTAGCCTTCACTTTACAACTATTTATTACTCACCTCCTCCATCCCCGGTGAAGTGCTAGGCTCTGCTGGAAGGCAGGAGGCAGGTACAGAGAAGCACTTCCAGGCCCCGCTTCCAGCAGCCCTGTAGGGCAAGGACCAGAACACAGTGATGAAAGAATGCAGTGGAAGCAGCAACAATGCCTCGAGTGGGGGATGGGGAGGAAGCTGTTTCTCTGAGGACTCCACCCCTCAGCTAAGCCATCTCCTAACCCACTTCTCCCAACTCCCGTCCTGGCACTCTGGCTCCTTCTGCGGCATGCATGGCTCTGCCACCCAAAAGGCCTAAGGCCCAGGATCCCACAGTCCTGGGGGTTGCGGAAGGCCCATAGGCTGTCTCAAAGGGACAACCCGCCTCTCTCCCCTTCATCCAACCAACCTGCTTGCCATCAGATGAATCATTTAAGCACACTCCATTATGTCCCCATCCTGCTCAAAAGTTGTAGCACCCATTTAAGTACAAACTTCCTGGCTGCCATTCAGGGATGGTCTTGCTGATCTAATCTCAAACTGCCATTGCAGCCTTCTTGCTCCTACCCACCCATCACACAGTAATACCCCAAACTGGAAAACGTCTCCTTTCCAACAGCTCTTTCCTTCTCTACCTATCAATGCCCCTTCAATCCTATATAATAATACAAAACCTTTCATGGTCACCCTCCCCAAGCACAATGACCACCAGGTGTACCTTTTCCTTTGAGTTCCATAGTCCTTTTTACTCTTCTCAAGACATCGACCTTAGTCTGCTGATAACATAATTATTTTTTAATTGAAGTATAATTTATATACGGTCAAGTGAAATAATCTTATGTGAATTTTAAATTAATTTTCGCATACACATACATATCCTCTAACCAGATATAGCACATATCTAGCACCCCAAAAGGATCCTTTGTGTCTCTTTCCCCATTACCTTCTATTCTCACTGCTGTCATCCTAGATGATATACTATATATTCTTTTGTGTCCAACTTACTTCATGTAACGTATCTATGAGACTTACTTACAGTCTTGCATATTTCAGTAGCTCATTCTTTTTTCTTGCTTTGTAGCATGCCATTGTGTGAAAATACCAAAATTTATTTACTTGTTCTCTTATGGATGGACATTTGGGTTGTCCCAGGTTGGGACTCTTACAATATCAGCTGCTGTGAACATTCTTGTACCTGACTTTTGCTGGACATAAGCATTCATTTCTCATGGGCACATAATCTGGAGGAGCTTTGCTGAGTTGTAGGATATACATAGCTTCATTCAGCAGGTACTGCCAGGTATGAGTCCAAAGTGATTCTACCGATTTACACTTCCAGAAATGTATGTGCGTTCTAGTTGCTCCAGTGTTGTCAGTCTTTTTAATTATAGCCATTCCAGCAGGTATTATGGTTAGTTATTTGTGTTTCAAAAAAAAAATAATAATAATAACCATCTATTGATCAGACATAGCACTAGGAACAATTCTAGAAAATAGATAGTATTGTCTCCATTTTATAGGTGAGGTTCTGAGTGACTTGTAAGTTGAACAGGGTGACATGGATAATAAGTAGTGGAACCAGAACACAAATGCAGAACGGTCTGACATGACACCAAAGGCCCTGTTTGTCTACATATATCACATTGCCTCTCTCCTACCACACTTGTCTTATTCCTCCTCAGATGCTCTGTAGTGCCTAAGTAAGAGCTTAATACAGGATTGTTAAATAAATGAATTAATGTCCATGAAGAGGCTGTTCTTAGAAGCAGATGTCACAAAGGGAAGGACCCATCCAGCTGTTCTAAATCCCAGTGACTGACTGGATTCAGGTGGAATCTGGCAGACTGCCCTAGGAATCAGGGGACCTGGTTCCAAGAAAACGAGAGAGAGAGAGAGAGAGAGAGAGAGAGAGAGAGACAGAGAGACAGAGAGACAGAGAGACAGAGAGACAGAGAGACAGAGAGACAGAGAGACAGAGAGACAGAGAGAGGAAGGGCAGTCCATTACCTTTAATTAACTTGGCCTCAGTTTCCTCATCTGTAAAATGGAGATAATAATACTGACTTGGCTAATGACAGAATGAGAGGCAGTGCTTTGTCTTTTGCAAATTGTAACTTTTTTTGAAATTGACAGAATTTTAAAACCATAGCCATCATCTATGGAGCTTCATAAAATATATAGATTCCAGGGGTCCAACCCTGGAGATGAGATTGGCATGATCCAGGGTCAGCCTGGGCATATATGTTTTTAAAGAGCTTCTCAAGGTGACCCCAAGGCTCAGCTAAGGATGAGAACTGTTAGGGTAAAGATATGTATGTATATTGTTATCATTAACTGTTAAAGTATTATCATCATTGTTATCTTTTTGGGAAGGGGTAGAAATGGGGAGACACCTTTTAGGGAAGTCTTCTGTAAAGCATGTAGATCCACCGTAAGTGCTTAGATAAGGACCACTGCTAATGTCTTCATACCCTGGCCATCTCTGACCTGGAGTCTCATGATGGGTGAGTGTGTTAGTGTGTGTGTGTATATATGTGTGTGTGTTTTCATAAATATGCACCTGGAAAGGACAGTGAGAAGAGTGCCAATCATGCAGGAGTTCCATACTGAGAGGAGAGGACTGGGGCAGGAAGAACCAGTAGTCTAATTCCTGGGGCTCATGCCTATGGACTTATCCTCAAGAAACAAGCAAAAGTGACCACAGTCTTGGTTCCTGGAGAAGCATGGCTGTTCTTGTCACTCTGACTTGGCCACAGTGGGGGTCTGAGTTCACCACAGTGTCAGCCCTGCCTGCCCCTGCCTATTGAGCTGGGGAGGCCGTGAGATCAGCCTGATAATTCAGCAGCCAGCCCTCTTCGTCCTGTTAGTCCCGCCCCCCGCCAATATCCAAGGATATTATCCATCCCTGAGAGATCGAAGAAGGTCAGACCAGGGCAAAGACCACCCCACCTACCCTCTTTCTGCCCCACTGGGCCAGTCCCTATCCAAGGACAGGAGGCCAAGTTCTGGGTCTCTTCCATCATTTATACTTAGGCAGGAAAGGGACCCTGGGGATGCTATGGGGCTAAGCTAGTGCCCCTGCATGTCCTGCGGTGGGAGGGAGTAGAGGTCCTGCCAAGGCTCAGAAAAAGATGTGGGAGAGAAAAGAGGAAATAAAATAGAGGGCAGGATTAATGAAGTGGCTTTAAGAGCTAATAGTGCATTTACCGACATTCTCCTCCTCTGACTCCCATTCGGGGAACCTGGCCACAGCCCTGAGGCAGCCTGTCCAGCTCCCAGTCCACCTCTTAGGGATCCCAGGGCTGGAAAGAGGCAGGACATCTCTCAAGTGATGTCTCTTATATACCAACCTCTAGAGATGAAACCCCAGATCTCAGCCCCTCCTATGCAGGCCCTTCCCCAAGCTACCCCCAGCTTCCAAGTAGCCAGTGGGAGGTGCATTATTGGATGGTAATTTGGGGATCACCCTCCACCCTGCCATGGGGCAACAGCCCTGGCCACCTTCAACAGTTTCTTTCGCATCTCCCCATCCCATTCCCTTCTTTCTCCCAGGCCTCTTCCCTAGAAGATGACCTGGAGCTGGATTCCCAAATAAACAGTAACTAATTGGATTAGGAGCTGATAATATTGTTGACCTTTTTAAATGTCTGCTAGCTGTCTTTCCACCACACTGAGGCTTAATTGTATGGGGTTGGGGGGAGGGTGGGGGACTTCCAGGAGTGAGATGTGACCCCTGTTAACCTCAGATAAAATGGGCTCAGCGTCTTCCCAACTGCCTGTCATCCCCCATGGAGCAGGAATACACACATGCTCCCACTCTCATCAAATAATTACACAGATGATACACATATGCATAGGCATGCACGCAGAGATGCAAACACACCCAGAGGCACATATGCATTTTCACCCAAACCCACACAGGGCACACATATGACTTTGACCATGGATCATACATGTATACAAAGCCACACTAGTCGCTACACATGTGATAGACAAGTATATGCACATACTCAGAGATACACACTTGCAAAATGCAAGCACAGAGGTACATATAAACAAATATAATTACATTTATATGCAATTACATATAATTACATTTATGACGCAAATGCATAAATAGATGTGCTCACGAATGAACATAGCTACATACATGTAAAGAAACTCTGACATGCGCACATGTACTCATATACTCGATGCTTAAATAATGAGCATACACAATACATGACACATGTGCATACATACATATGCATACCGTTCATATACCTTTGCACACCCATGAACGTGAGAACCCCTCCCCCCCCACATAGGCAGTCTGCCCCCCAACCCTTTATCTCTTTCACAATCTCTGCTGCTCCTACTTTCTATTTTTTCTTGGGTTCCGTGGCTGTGTTTTGGGGGTCTTGAATTTTGAGATCTCTTGAAGCTCTGGCCTGGCCTGAGTGTCTCCATCTCTCAGTATCTCTGGGACCCTGTATCTACGTGGGTCTCTCATCTGGGATGCTTAAGTTGAGAAGGGCATGGCTAGTAGGGTAGTGGGGAGGGCATGAAAAGAGAAGAGGTTAGAAGGGGAGGGTAGGAGATGGGGGCCGAAGAGGATGGAGAGTTGGGTCGGGGGAGAGGACCGGGGAAGAGGGGAGCGGCGAGGGAAGGGGAGCGAGGGGCGGGGGCGGGGCGCCTGCCTGCGCACAGCAGATGTTGCCGCTCCTCGCATGGAGCTGTTAATGTAAGTGGAGTTCTGCAGTGGTAATTAGGAGGGCCCTCATTACCCTGGCAGAGCCGGCTGAGAGCCGATAAAGCCGAGGGGGAGAGGGGCCGACATCAGGGTAATGGGGGAGCAGGGCCATTGAGGAGCTGGAGCCGAGCCGGGACCGCTCCGCGCGCAGCTGGAGCCCGGCGAGTGGGCCAGGGAAGGGGGGCGTGGACGCCGCCCCGCAGCCCAGTGAGGAGCCGAGGTGAGAGGAGCGAGGGGCAGGCACCGAGCGGCTGGGTCTGCGCTGGGCCTTCGTAACGCCACGCAGGAGAGGGGATCCGAGAGGACGAGGTGCGAGGGCTGACTCTGTCTGTAAGAGGCAGGGGTCGGGGAGGGTTCCAGGCCGGCGTGCCGCCTCCGGTGCAGCCTTGGGTAGGGGACGTCCACCCAGGCCTCTGCGCCTAAATTCAGAGACCCCTGCTGGCCGGACAGAGGTGGGGCTAGAGAGTGGGGAGATAGAAAGGACACCTTTCTCCTCCAGTGTCACCCCACGCCTGTGCCTGGGGATCTAGGACACTTATCCAGAGTGACCAAGACCATGGACTTTAGAATAGAATAGCCAGGACGAAAGTTCGTGTCGAGATGGAAGGCTCCCGGATGTCAGGTCACAGACTGTGGAGGAGACCAGCGTTCAGGGGTGGAAGTATAAGCTCTAACTCTTGCCTCCTTGGGGTAAAAGTCCCATTCCCCCGCTCCCCTCACAGGTCGTCTTTTTCTGTCTGCCTTCCTCATGTCCTCCCCTGCACCCCCTCACTGCCAATCCTAGGGGAGGGTCCCAAGCACAGAGAATGCTGGAAGCTGAGTCTGAGCAGCTCCAATCACCTTGCTTCCTTCCTTCAGGGCTTTGCAGCAAAGGGTAGGGAGTCAGGAAGGCAGACAGTGACAGCCAGAGACACCTGCAGCTCTACTCCCCAGCCGGGAACCCAGGAGCCCCTCCCAGACCTCCAGAATGGGGGTCCAAGGTGGGGAGTTCATTTTGCTATTTACCTCCTCACCCCTGAGTATTACAGGGTGAGCCTCCAGTACCTTTCAGACTAAGGAGTGGGCAAGCCCAGTCTTCTTAGCCCAGTGAGAGCCATCTCTATAAAACAGACCTGAGTCCCCGTCTCCTGCTCTCCCTGCCCTAGGCCAGAGGACTCTGGGAAGACTTCCAGGAGGCAAGGAATCTGCCCCGAGGGCAGAGAGAAGGGAATTGTGGGGGTCTTTGCAACCTCACCTCCTCTATCAGAGGACCCAGTATCCGCTTTTAAAATACCCTTTTCAAACAGCCCCTGACCTGCAGCTGTTTCTGAAACCCAAGGTCATGGACTTCTACCACTCTGGTTTCCCAACTTCTCAAGTACCGCATGAGCCCCTCCATTATGGAAAGGTTGGAACAGAGGGGGCTTCTGTCCTTCAGGCTTTTAAGGAAGGAAAGTCCTGCTGTGCTGACCACAGAGGAACGACATCTCCCAGATCCCTAAGGGGATGTGGTGTCTCTGAATACACCAGGGCTGAGGGGGAAATCCTGGGCCTGGGGACAGCCCCAGATGCCCCTCCCATCTTTAGCTGCGTGGCAGAGCAAGGGTTAATGGGGAGAGGCTGCAAGGCTGGAGCAGGCGGTGGCTCCCGCCTCCTCCCCCCCACCCCCCCAGAGTTGCTGACTCTTCCTTTTTGTTCGGGCTGACAGCGAGCACCTGGTGTGCTCGTGCAACAATATTGTTCCTGCCTCCCTCCCCCCAGGCCCCAGGCTCCCCTCCCTCTCCCCCTCCCCACCCTGCCAGCAGCTTTCCCCTCTGCCTCCTCTTCCCCTAGCTTCCTCCTGCCTGTGGCCTCCTAGGCGCCCCCCCACCCCATGCCCAACCACCACAAGTACCGACCCTGCGGTGTCAATAAACACAACATATGCTGCCATTAATGTGAAAATCGTGCCCTCTACTCCATTCATCCCCTCAGCCTGCCGCCCGCTGGGGGTAGGGGTAGGGCGGTGAGGAGAGAAAGGTCAAGTGGGAAACATTACCCTCTTTTTTGATGTGCTCAGCCCCCACCCCCACCTCCAGCCTTGGGAGAGGGAAAGGAATTGGAGGAGCATGGATGGGATAAGGGTGGGGGTGCTCTGAGACCCAAGTTCTCTTGACATGTCCACTGAGCCTCCCCGGAGAGACTCAGGTGAGCACCTTCATCCAGCCCATTGGCCTCTTCAACTCCAGGGGGTCAGAGTGAGGCTCCTGTGGCCCTCCCACAGAGCTCTGTTGCTGACATGTTTCTCCTAGGGACAGCGGTAGTCCTAGGGGCCCCATTCTCTTACAAGTCCAACTATCGTCTCAGTTCCTGGGGACTATCTGTCTGTCCATCCAGATAATAAAAAATAAACCAGAAGGGTTCTCCGAGTGGTGCTGGGCTTCAGAAAGCCCTCATGAAAGGAGAGAAATACCTCAGATGGCTAAGGGAGTGGCCTAGCCTCAGTCTCCTCACCTAAATCACCAGTTCCAAGACAGTGGGGAATAATAAAGATAAAAATAATATAATAACAACAGCTAACATGTATTGAGGGCTTATTTATGTACCAGGCATTGTGCTAAGCACTTTACAGGCTTTATCTAATTTGTTCCCCATAAGGCTCCTATGGGGAAGCTACAACTGATATCCCCATTTTACAGCTGAGGAAAACAGGCTTAATAAGGATAGCTAGCACGTACTGAGTGCTCACTGCACACCAAGCACTATGCTGAGGTCTCTACATACAATGTCAATGACCCCATCAGGTTAGCACCACTATTAGTGCCATTTTACAGACCAGGAAACTGAGGTTCAGAGAGGTTCAGTAACTTGCCCAAAGTCACACAGCCAGTAAGCAGAACTTGGCCAGGAATTCAGGTATTTCTGAGAGCAAAGCTTGTAATCTTAACCCCTACACAATCCTGCCTCTGTTCTCTATTTTTTCCTATCTCCAGTAGCCCCATAGCATCCCCTTCACGCACCCCTCCCCCCCAAGCCCATCCCTATGGGACTGGACACATGTAGGGCAGTGGGAGACAGAGTTGAGACTCTTGTTCTCTGCCCAGCTCCTCACTTGTTCCACTGTCACTCCTCGATGCCACTGATCTCTACCGACCCAGCCTGTATCCTCACTGTCCCCTTATCCCTATGCCCAGCCCCATTCTGAGGACTCATTGTGACAGGCAAAGCTCCCCTTTAGGTTCCCAGAGCACAAAGACATTGTGCTTGGCTTTGCAGCTTCTCACTTCTGAGACTCCAGTTGCTTTATTGATATTAACTTAACACACACGCCCCCACTTTCCCACCCACCCCAGCCCAGTCTGACGGGCAGAAATCTGCTGCCTGGGCACCACCCTGACCTCTCTTTTCCTCTTTCATTATCCGCTCTGGGCACCAGGGAGCCAGCACCAAAATTAAAACAATAACTAAGCCCGAAGTGGACCCAGCAACCCCCACTCCCACCCCAAGGGAGGAAAGAAAGCCACAAAAACACCTGGAGAGGAGAATAATCAATGGAAGGGGAGGGGATGATCCACTCCCATGCCAGCACCCCCCCACACCCCATCCCGCCTTAACCCTTTATCCCCCAATAGTACCAGGACTCCCCCATCCCATCTCTCCCGCCCCATTCTATAAAGAAGCAGCAGCTTCTGGCAGCCACTTAACTATTTGGTGCTCTGGGATTTGAATAAACAAATGTGGGACAATGAGGTCCCCAGAAGCCCATAGTCAAGGGCTAAGACCCCAGAGAAGGCCAGTGCTATCACAGCAGAAAGTTCCTCCTTAGGCAAATTTCTGGAGAATTGGTTGATTACTTTATAAAGTACACTACCTTATTTGATCCTCACAATAACCCCACAAGATATGTATTATTGTTGTCCCCATTTTTCAGATGAGGAAACTGAGGCTGAACAAATTAAATGACTTGCCCAAGATCATATCCGCTAATAAGTGGCAGAATCCAGCTTGAAATTCAAACTTAGGACTCCGTTTTCACAGCCTACAACTTAAGCATCTTGCTGAGCTCTCTGCACAGATTTATCCAGTAAATGGCGACCTTCTAGGGAGAGAAGGCAGAGTTTGCACCACTGAACTGTCCTAAGTGTGCTGGGCTCTGCACAGAGGACCTATACTCCACCCTCCCCTTTCTGCCCTGTGCCTCTTCAGCTCCACCTAGAGTCTGTCTCAACTACTCCATTGACCCACACCAGGATTCCCACATTCCCCAGCAAGCCCCATCACTGCCCCCAACCCACTCTCTAGCCTCTCAGGGTCTCCTAACCACCCATTATCTTGTCCTTTCTTACCTTAATTTTGCCGATACAAGCATGGGACTTTTCCAAAAGCACTGTACTAGAAAACTGAAGGAAAGACTAGAAAAACCAACACTCAACATTCCTGTGTCCAGGCACTGTTCTAAGGGCATTGCCTAAAATGTGCAAATCAATCCTAAGAAGTAGGTACCCCTATTCTACAGATCAGGACTGAGGGCCTAAAAACTCATAAGCTGTTACCGGTGCAGCTGGTGTCTGAATCCAGGCGGTCTACCTGTACGTAACACTACTTTTTCCAAAAAAAAGAAAGAGGGAGAGAGAGACAGAGAGAGACGGAGAGAGAGACAGAGAATTTAAAGTCTTCAAATTCCTTATTCTGAATAAGACTGTAAGCTCCTTCAGTGCCCATCATTTCATTCCTACAGGGTAAGGCAGAGTAGGATATCCATAAACGTACACCAAAGGAATTCTAAGACAACTAAAGGCCACCTGTCACACCCCACAGGCACAGACAGACAATACCATGCTTCCCTTTGCCTCAATCCTGGCTAGCTGGCTTTGGTATTTGAACCAGCCACAGTGACTCTGGGCCAGAGGTAGGCTCAGCTGATGTAAGAGCCAGATCTGATGAGGTCCTCAGACCTTTCCAGAACCCTTCCCATCTTCTCATTGGTTTCCCTTGACACTGTAGGTACTGACCCAGTCTTGGCTTCTCAGCTGGTTATAATAGTCCCCCCCCCACACCAATTCCTGCCTCTACCTCACTCCAAAGACTAGGGAACCTTTATGAGTGCCCCTCATGTCCCTGCCTTTCAGAGGTCCTGCTCCCCAGGCCCAATTTTCTTTGCTCTGCCTATTATCCTACAGCATATTTGTGGTTAGGGCTGGCCCTGCCTTTCAAAAGCTCAGCTCCCTCACCCCACAGCCTGGTTCCAAGTTGCCTTGAGGACAGATGCCTTGGCCCTAGGAGCCCCTCAGCTGCACACCTGCCTCCTGTCCACAGCTGACCAAAGACTTTCTTTCTCCACCCCCTCAACACAAACCCTCTATTGCTCTGTTCCTGACATGAGTTTCCTCCAAATCCCCATACTGCCTCCCATGACCCACTTAGAATCCTAACTCTCCAGACTTAAAATAGAAAACACTCAACACAAGCTTTTACACTTCCCACTACCAGCTGAATAAAGGTTGCGTCTAGCAAAAACAAAATAACCACCTACTACTAATAATAGTTGCCCACCAATTCAGTGTGAGTGGCAGTCATTCATTTGCTCTCCCCAACCCACTTGCTACCTGTCCCCAGGGTGTATAAGTGCATGTGGGACCTTCGGGGGGTGTGGGATACGTGTGTGGGAGTATGTTATGAATGGTGTGTATTGTGTTTTCCCATCCTTAGGAAAAACTCCGAAGTGACTCCTTGCCCTGGGCTCATCTGTAATCTGGGGCATTGATTGGAGCCCATTGATAGCTGATTGTTTTCACACGTGACTCGGTCACATTCCTCTAATCTCCATCCTTCTGCTCAGTTTGCATGACAAGAAGCAGCCTCAGTGGGGAGAGGTCGCTCACCTCTGACCAGGATATAATTGGAAAAAGAAGGTCATTGCTGCCTTTGCTTCTGGGGGCAGATCAGCTTTGTTCCATTTGTGTCATGAGCTCTCGCCAGCACACACTCTCAATGACATGGAGACAATGGCTATGCCCCACAATGGAGCCCACAGAGATGTGCTCGACATGACACAAACACACCGTAGGACCCACACTCACGCTCATCAGGACTGGCATGTACAACAACGCACACACAATAGGTACTTTCAATAAATGCTGATGATAACACCAATGTCACTCAGGACAACGCATGTGACATCTACACACAGAGGACGCATAAAGAGATGCATAAAACAATGCTTACCCAATGACACAGGTACCCAGGGACATACACACATAATGATACTCACACAGACATATCCATGAGGGCAAAGAGCCCAGGCTGAGGCACCAAACCCAACATGAAAAATGTGCAATAGTAATACCTTTCCTCAGGCAATACCCATGTGGGACTATATCAGAATTACCTGGGGAGCTTTAACAAAATTAATGTTTCCAGGAACGCCTGCCGCCCATACATATCCCTTACAATATGAGTGCTTGTGGGCAGACAGCTTTATGTTGAAAAGCTCCCGCAAGTAATTCTGACATGCCCCAGGTTGAGAACCACTGAACGGATACCACCTGGCTCCCCTCTGCTGGGTGGCAGAATTTGCCAGCAAGGGTGTTGGGCTGTATTTTGTTTTCTCTCACTCAGTTTGGTAACTCAGTTTGGGACAGGCTGGAGCTGAGAAAAGGATGTCTATGGCCAGGAGATTAGGGGTCAGACAATGGCCTGGAACCGAAAGTGTTAAAACTGGGCATTGACTCTCCCGGCAACCTTGGCTGGCCTAGTTAGTTTACCCAACAGCACACGCAGAGGGACCCTTCGTGTGGGGACTGTCCGGGAGACTGGCCTGTGCTCCGTCGCCAGGATGCACAGGCCCAAATCCCACCCCGCCTCCGGAACCGGGTCTGCTGCAGGCTTAGGTATCTTTGGGGGGCACTGGCCAGCTCCAAGCCCGGTGAGCCTGCCCTTGGGGCACTTCCCCGCTCCAAGGCCCTAGGGTGCTGTGCTCTACACTATTAAAGCCAGAAAGTCCCTTCTATTCCCGGCGTGGCGAGAGGGCAGGATGCCCCACCCCCACCCCTGCCACGCCAGGAGGCCTCCGGGAGAGGGCAGAGGGAACCGTGCAGGGACCAGGTGTCGGAGGCGACGGGTCACTTGAGCCCCAGCTTGGAGGCGCGGAGATCCGCGGAGACAACACAGGGTCGCGCCGCCCCCTGGCGGCTCAGTGGCAGAGTTAAGGCCAGAGGGGCGGGCGGCTGCGGGGTCTGGTTGGTCCCGGACAGGTTCCTCCTTCCCAGCGTTGAGGGGTGTAAGGATGTTAAAGAGACTCCCCCTCGAAGACTGTCCCGTCCTGTCCCTTCTTTTCCGTTCTCCCCCTGTCCCTTTCTCCGTTTTTCTCCTCTTCCTCCCCCCCTTCTCTTCCACTGTGCCTGCCCTTCCCCCCTCCCCTGTCCCCACTCCCTCTCCTACCCGCCTCCCTTTCTCTCGTCCTTCGCCCACCCCCTCCCGCCCCCGCGGGGCAGCGCCTCGGTGAGCCCGCTTGGCAGTTAGCCCATTAGATCTCGTACTATTGATCCGCTTCTGAGCCGAAGCTGACAGCCCCCCTTCCCGGTCTCCCTTGTCCCCATTCCCGGCGCCCACCCCCCACATCTCCAGGCAGTCCCAGCCTGCGCCTCCCCCATACCCCCCACGCGGGCTGCGCCGAAGTCTCGCCCTCACGAAGGACAAGAACAAATGTAATTAAAGCGACCGGAGAGGGGGGTGCGCCCCTTGTCAGCACCGGCGCGAGCCGGGGTCCCAGCGGCCGCCTCTCCGCCGGCCGCTTGGCTCCCACCCCGGCCCCGCGCTCCCCGCCCACCGGAGTGGGAGCATTTGGGTTGAGCTTTGCCTGTCCTATAAATCCACATATAATTCTCGTCTTTCCTGTTCAGCTAAGGAAAATAAACGTGTAAGGCTGTTTCTGGGAGCCCAGCTCAGGGACCGCTCTAAATTCTCCTCTTATTGAGTCCGGGCTGGAAATCACTCAGCTCGGCGGCGCGCCCCCGCCCCCAGCCCTCGCCTGCGCCCGCGCCCTCCGCGCACACGCAAGCGCGCACACGCGAGGCAGGAGCCGGGTATATAAATATCTCCAGCTCTCCCCATAGCCGGGCAGATTTATTCCGCTGCCAAGCCTGCAGAAAATTGACTTGTTCATGGAGGCGGCTATTGACACATCACCGGGGGGAGGGTTAGGGGAGAAAGCAGTGGAGCCGGCGCCCCTCCATTATACGTTAATGTAATCAGCAGTGTGCGAAATGACTGCGCGGAAAATAGCATCACTGACATTTATATTAGAGGATATTGATGGCAGGAGCTGTGACCGCATCACTCTGCCTCCCGTTTCCACGGATTGACACAGGAGCCTCTTGTTGGCTCCATCCACGCTCGCCTCCCCTCCCCCTTCCCCCTCCCGCTCTCTCTCCACCCACTCTCTGTCTCTCCAGCTCTCCCCCTTTCCTCACCTCAGCCCCCACCCTCCCTATTCACTCTCGCAGTCACTCATTTTCCAAATAGTTCTTGCGCACCTACTGGGTGCCACGTGCAGGGGTCTCTCCCCCGTGCCTTTCTCTCTAGATTTCTCTCTCTTTATCCCCCACCATGCCCTTGCCCTCTTTCTCCCTCCTCCCCAGCTCTGCTTCCCCCCCTCCCCCTTCCTTGGCTCGGTGGCTGGACCGCTGCTGTCACAGCAGATAGATAATTGAAAAATGGGCCTCACCTTTGCAGCCAGCAGGAGTGGTTCAGGCAGTTACCGCCGGGGTTACCTACTCCATCTCAGGCCCAGGCTCCAAAAGAGATTCTGAGGAAATTGGATTTTACATGGATGTTTTATTCGGGCAGAGGCTTTAGTGTATATAAATACAGCAAGGAGGCCTTGGCGGCAAGGATGAGTCAGGCGAGACAATCCTGCCTGGGGCCTGGAGGCTCAGGGGAGGCAGGCGGGCCATGTGCTCAGCTCTGGGTCCCAGACCTGGACATCAGTGTATTTCCCCATCATCGTCTGGAACTAAAAGAGGTTAATGCCTCTGAACAGCTCTTTGAAAGCTACCTTGGGAATAAAAAAAAGTGTGTGATTATTGGGAATTGTTGGCAGGACTGTATACTGAGAAAAGAAGGAAAAGAAGGAAATACACTGGAGAAGTTTGAGGACTGATTCTTTCAATAAGTATTTATTGAACCCTTAACTTATGAGGTGTTGTGTTTGGGGCACAGGAGTAAGACATGGCTGCTGCTTTTAAGGACAGTTTGGAGAATGACAATCTGGAGTTTCTGGTTAGGAACAAGGAAGGGGAAAGGTGGGGAGATGGGTCCTGAGATTATTTCTTTAGGACCTGACTAGCTGGGGAGCTTGGATGAAGAAGCAGAAGGGAAATTGGTCAGGTTGGGGTTGGTCTTGCCAACCCTCCAGCCCCTCCTTCTTGGGCCTGGTTACCAGAGCATCTAAACAATATGTTGATAATCGTGGCCACTGAATCTATAGGTAAGTTCACATCCAAGGCGTTTGTAAGGAATCCTGGTGAGAGTCTCTGGAGGGCTAGGATGATGGATCGCTGAGAACCAAGGTGAGGCTTTTCAGAGAGATCAGTTACAAGGTTGAAGAGGACTTGCGTCAGGAACCCTTTGGAGGCTTACATTGAAGGCATAGGGGCAAGTGAGGGGATCAGAAGACCAGGGAGGTGGGGTGTGGGTGTGGGAAGGAGGGAGTAGATGCGTGGGGCCTATAGTAAAGAATCCTCCCATGTCTGAATGCCCCTGTCCTCATAGGAAGAACTCCGTTTCAGTCATGGGCAGGGTCTTTTCTGTGCCCTGTCTGATCTCTAATTAGAATCAATGTGGCTGATAGCTGCAGCCCAAATAAGTTTTGTTTCTTGGAAGGAGAGCTTCTCGTGAGCCACTCCCTGGCTGAAGGACTGGAATTAAGGTGTGTGGGAGCAGGCTCAGATAGCTCTCTGAAGGGCCTGAGCTCCTCCTGAGTTCAGAGCAGAGACAACAGCTGCCTCACCCTGGCCACATCACTGAAAACTGGACCAGTCCTCCCTCAGATTCCAAAGCCCCCCTTGTCCCCTGCCACATTGTTACACTGTTACATCATCAGCCTGCAGGGGCAGGACAGGTGCTGGATAGATCACAGCCATCTCCCACATCCAGGCACTCCCAGATGGCATCTGGGAGCTCCAGTCCAACTGTAGGATGGGAGTATTCTGGGGTAGCTGGGCTCCCTGTCTGACTTCCATCCGCATCTTTCCTCCCTCCCTTTCTCCCGTCTACATTCACCCTAACAGCCCAGGTAGCGGAGAGACGCTTTCCTGCTATGCAGGAACCAGGACACTCCCACTCACCTTAGTTACCTATGCCTCCTGCTCACCTCTGCCCTCAGAGAACCACAGGGACTCATGTCCTCTTTGCCTCCCCAAATCTGCTCCTGGATTTGTCTTCCCTTACTTGTGACTCATTTGATATATAGACCCTGAGATTCTGATTTCACTTCTAGTCTAGGACCCTTGAACAGGTTGGTGATGAGAATGAGTGTATGTATTTGGGTGCATGCACCTGTGCTCACTTGGGCATTGTACGCCGAGGGCACAGGGGATACCATTATGAAGCCAGACTTGGTCCTATCCTGTCTTCCAAATTAGGAAATTGACATTCAGAGGTAAAATGAAGGAGCAGCCAGAGAAGTGACTTCCCACAGCGGAAAGGATGCCTTTCATTCCTCCAGGCCTTCTCAAGATGGGATCCTGGAAAGTCATTCCTCCAGGATCATCTGCCCAGTAAGCCATTCAAGAGGACCCAGGGAAATGAGGAGCAGAAGGAACAAAAGCAGGTAAGGCTCAATTATTCATTGCGATTCACAGCCTGTCCATTCCCTGTCCCTACATGAGAGGACAGCTGGAGTTGGGTCTCATAGCAGAATGAACCTTTGAAAGACAGAAAGCCTGTTTGGGGGTGGGGGGGTGCGCAAAGGAAGCCATTAGGAGCTGGAAGAGCTGGAAGAGTCTGGTTGGAGAAGCCAAGCTTCACAGAGGAATATTTCCAGCCTTAGCCACAAAGCCAGTGTTAGCTGTGTGACTATGGTTAGAGTTACCTAAATTCTCTGGGCTTCAGATTCCTCATCTGTAAAATGAAAAACTTAAGGCCTTTTTTGCCTCTAATTTCTGTGATTCTAAACTGGTGAGTGAATAGGTTTGAGAGCCCAACTTGGGATGAAAGAAGGAACTTCAGGGCTGAAGATCCAGAGTCTTTTAAGGGGGATAAAGAAAGGTAATTGTGGGGCCAATGGGGCTTGAAATTGCTGAGAGAACTCTTGGAGTTAAGGAACCTGCTGGGACCAGGACAAGGTCAGAGCAGGAAAGCAACAGAGCCCTGGGGCAGAGGGAAGGCAGGGAGAGATCCAGAAAGCGTGCCACCTAAATTGTCTCAAGCTCAGGGTCTCCGCTCAGAATCCAGCTCACATGGCTTAGAGATCTTAGGGAGAAACTTCAAGTTTCAAGGGGAGAAAGAAACTATCTCTTGTTGGTTTAGGAACTCAAGAAAGTTTCTTGGGGAGAAAGAAACTGTTGATCAACCCTAATGACAGGAAACCTGCGCACTGATGTGCTTTGGAAGGAAATGGGTGGGAGGTGGGGACCTTTGCCTTGTTTCTCCAGAGTTTCCTAGTTAAGTTTCCTAGGTGAGAAAAGTTAGCATCCCCTGGACTATTATGATGGAGAAGGCATCAGGGCTCCCCCAGTGGCAGAGCCTTGTGGTTGAAAGCAGCAGCACTTCCTCAAGGCTTGCTGGAGTTGCTGGGGACAGAGTGTGAAGCAGATGGAGGGAGACAGTGGGGGGCACTGTGGGTAATGGAGATACCACCACCCCCTCTTATCTTGACTAGCAAGAAACAGGGCAGGTGAAGAGGGAAGTCTTGCTGCAGAGAGCCCATCTTAAAGGTAATGTCCAGAGAGAAAAGAAGCTCAGAGCACAGGCAGCTAGAAGCCAGCGGGCAGGGGAGGGGAAGGGAGGAGAAGGGAGGAAAGATATCCCTTTCCACGGATGTGCCTTGGCCCCTGCCCAGGCAAAGAGGGGCAGATTTTCTGTCTTGTCCCAAGCCCCTGCATCTGCCACCTTGTTTACCTCGTGCCTATTTATAGCTGCAGGCTCCAAGCCTGGCATGGGACTCTGCGATTTATATGACTATAAACCTCCAAAGGGCACTGAGAGCTGGCAGGGCATGGAGAAAGCCACAGGCAGGCTCCCAAGGTCAAAATGGCTACGCTCCCACCCCTGCTGACCTTACACCCTCTTACAGTACAAGAGGTTATAAGGTCAGGCTCTGGCAAAGGAGAAGAGATTGGTGGGAAGCCATCATACCTCTTTGATTCTTCCTACCCAAAGCTTGTCCAGTTTACGGTTTGGAGCAAGTTAGAGAGGATATGTTTTTTCATTTTGTTTTCTGCTTTAGAAGGGGGTAGAGCTCTGCAGCCCAACTCCCCACCTTCCCATCCGCTTACCAGCACAAGGGGAGAAGATTTGTACCGGGAGCATTCCTGTCCTCTGGCTGCCTTCTTGGGGTACCTTTGGAGGCCTGAGCTGGCCTGCCTCTCAGGACAGAGTATGATGGTTATCCAGTGCCTGGGCCCCCGAGCCCCATGGGATTCTGCTATAGCAGCTTATTGCCCAAAGCCTTCCCTGTAGAAGCAACCCCTCCTCAGCCCCCTGGCTGACCCTCTATTTTATGTCCCTCTCCATTGCTTCTTGCCCTCCAGTCCCCAATGTGTTTTGACGGCACTGCACCCCACAAAGTGACTCACGCTGTACCTGCTGCCCCTGCTCCCTGCTGCTGACTATCCCAGCTTCCTGCTATGTACTTCCCCCCCAAACTCTCTGCCCTGGTCCTTACCCCATGATTTATCACATGAGCAATGAGGCTGGGCATAGTTCAGGGGTGTGTGTGTGTGTGTGTGTGTGTGTGTGTGTGTGTAAGAATGTGCTGGGTAGGTGGATCAGAGAGAGTTACAAGTCACAGGCCAAACAGGTGTGAATATGAAGGAGAGGAGAAACCCAGAATGACCTTCTCCTTGACTGTTTTGTCATTTTCTCATCAACCTCTGGTCTGCTGGACTATATCTGAGGGCTTTTGGAGGGGAGCTGCCTCTCTTAGAGCCTGTGTGACCCATTGGCTATTTCTGACCCTTCTTTAGCCCTCCCCTTCCCACGACCATCTTGGATCTCAGGCCCCTCAGGACTGTTCCAAACCTGGTGGGAAGCAGGCAGAGCTGGGGTCAGGGGTTGGCTAGTTGGGATCAATCCTCTAGCGAGGGGAGGGGAACTGGAAAACACTAAACTATTGGTCAACATAGACTCCACTTGGGCTTGACTTTGGTCTTGGCCTCAGAGAGGGATTAGGCTCTGGGGAAAGAATATTCCAGGGAAAAGAGGAGGTCCCAGGCAGAGGGACTGATTCTCAGATCCACTCCTCCCTCCCCCTTTCCCAGCCTAGCCCATCCCTGGAGGTGGAGGTGCAAATGAATGGGCCACGTCCAAGTCCTTCCTTCCCAGAGGAGGGTTGTCAGGGACTAGAGAAGATTCCTCATTCCAGAGAGTCCCTTACACTCACTTACTAGTCCAATTTTTATCTAGCGCCTTCCATGGGGTGTGGGTGGGGGATCTGGGAGATGTAGGTCCGATGTGTGAGGACCTGGGGAGAAATCCGGGACGTGGGTAAGGCTGGGGTGCAGTGGAGAAGAGCAGGGAGAGAAGTCACAGGGCTGGGAGGACAGCACTCACCCTTTTTTACCCTCCCCCAGAGGGAGGCAGCAGAGGACCATGGGTATTGCCCCATCAGGCAGTTAGCCTTTTACTTCCCTTTGTGTCCACTGTTCACCATGGAGCCATAGGAGGGACTCATTGGTGTGAAGTTTTTACACTTCTAGCCCATGCCCCCCTGCTGGAGACACACCTTAGGGAAGTCAGCCTGTTCTTGATTTGGCCCCACGAGCTCCTCTATTCACTCCTAAGCAGACGCTCCTCTCCTTCACGTCTAGAGTTTGGAAAACATACTTTTGTCCACTCCCACCTGCTTCTTACACTCCTCACCCTCAAACCCCACAACTCCTTACCTCCCACATCCCCTTGGGGGCCATGATCCAGCTGAGTCACTACCCTGATGAGGCCCAGTCTCTCTGGGGGAACTGCTCTGTACCTACAGGGCCATGACCATGATAACTAGACTAAATTTACTGGCTCCCCACTCTCCCCTAGGGAGTTTTGAATGAGTGTCCAGCCCACATACTCCTGATGTCTTCTTCCTCCTACCCCCACTTAGGCACTCACCCAGCCACTTATCTGGGTATGAGGACCAGGTGTAGACCTGGAGACGTACAGGAAGACAGTCTCCACACCGTGGATCAGGCTGGCGCAGGGGCTGCAGGCAGGTGGAGACCTGACACGTGGCCCTGAGTGAGATGGAAAATCAATGCCTCCCTGCCAGCATGGCGTCTCTGTGGTCCCTCAGCCTGGTTGGAAATGTGTGTGTGGTGGCAGGGGTGGGGAGGGGGAGGAGCTGTGTGGGGGGCAGGGAAAACCATAGGTAGGTGGGAAGGGTGGGTGATAGAGGGGAGGTTAGGGCACTAGTCAAGGAAACTAACATCTCAGTTTATGGCAGCTCAAAGTTGGGAAACCAGAAGGAAACCAGAGGCTTCAAAGTTAGACTCTGGGGCAGAGAAACGTTTTCTGAGGGGCCGCATGGGCAGGGGGTGGAGGCAGCTAGGGACAAAATGGTCTTGGTTGAAGGATGATCTTATCCAAAAGGAAGGTAAGAGTGACCAGGTTTTCAAGAAGGCAGAGGGCCAAGGAGTTCCTTTGCAACCTTTAGAGGAGGGTGAGTGGCTGAAAGAATTGAAGACCTGAACTCTGGGAAGCAGAGCTGAGAGCCCAACAGAAAGGCGCCTGTGTGTCAGTAATCTGCTCTTTATTACTTGTTATAGCTACAGAGAGGCAGGGTGAGGGAGTGGCAGGACTGCACTTGTCTCTCTCACCCAGTCTTCTGTTGTTGGTTCCAAGAAACCTGAGACTCAGAGCTTCCACGATGTAAGGCAGCAGACACCCTACGGATCATCTAGCCTAGCACCCATTTTACAGGGAGGGAAAGGGAGGCTCGGGGAGGAAAGGAAGCCCTAGGTCCCAGACTATTCCACCATCTTGAATCCTGCCTGGCCATCCCCCAGTGGAGCTCTCAGACCCCAATTCAGCCTCATCCTATGGAACTCCAGGTAAATCTGCCTGCCCCATAGATTTGTTCCCAGATTAAATGCTGCCGTACCCCACCGTGGTTGCTGCTCAATGTGTAGACCCCTCCAGATCTGCCTGATTGAGGATCCCTGGTTGGAAAACCTCCCCTCCCTTTCCTATTCCAGATTGGGGCTTCCTAAGGATTCCCTTTACAACTTGAGATGTCATTGTCTTTCTAGTAAAACGTCTTTCCCACTCTGCCTCTGCCTCTCCCTCTTTCTCTCTTTTCTAACCCTCCTCCAGCCCCCACCGATCCCTCCTCAAGATAGAGCCTCTGAACTGCTGAGATGAATCTCTTAAGCTCATAGTTCTGGCCTGTGTTCCTGGTAATTGAGTTGTGCTCCCTGGTTGTGATGGGGGAGGGGGCAGTGGCCGTCTGGTCTGGTCCTCCTCCCTCTGGCTTGCCCTCCCGCCCCACTGTGATCCAGCAGAGAGGGCGAAGAGGAGGTAGGGATGCTTTCTTTTCCTTAGACCGCCTTCCCTAGCTCGCGATCTCCCCCTCTCCTCCTCCCCTCCTTCATCTCTGGCACAAATCACATGGTGACAGCCCCATCCAACCTGTGGGGAAGGGTTTGTAAATGTGTCTTCCTTAGCTCTGATCTCCAAATTGTTCCTTTTATTGCATTTGTCACGGTGAAGATTAAAGTCCCTGGGTGGCCTGCACCACAAATCACAGAGTCTGCTCAGGGAGCGGCTGCAGGTTGGGAACTGATGGAGAGGTCTGGGCCCTGTTACAGAGTGTGTGTGTGTGTGTGTGTGTGTGTGTGTGTGTGTGTGTCTCGTGTGGGCTTGCACCCAGAAACAGGAAGATGTGCCCCTTGTGTTGTGATTCTAAGCTGTTAGCCCTCTTTGTAGCAGAGTTTGTGACATCTTCCTTCAGGCTGTCTTCCAGGATCACCCTGCCTGTTCCATAGTGGGAATCGCTATCTACATTGATCTCTCCTATCTCTTCCATCAGGCAGGAGGGAAAGCAGTGTTCACATCATAGATATTTCAAGATATCCCTCTGGATCTCTGCCCACAGGAGCACTCTGAATGGGTCAAGGGCAGTGCTGGCCCAAAGCCCCCATGGGACTCCCGTCCAGGCCCCAGAAGAACAATTGACCTTCTCCTGCCCTAGTACCCGCAGGCCCTGACTTACTTTCTCATCCTGGGTGCAGAGGTGGGGCACAGCTGAGACAGAGGAGATGGAGCTGACAGACCAAGAGGACAAAAGCTCCCTTGTACACACACACTGAAAAACAGTCCCTTTCCTATCCCCTTATGAGGTGGGCTTCCTGCCTGTCCCTCATGCACATTCATAACATTCAAATTTATGCTGTAATCTCCACCGCTCCATATGTATGAGCCTTTGATGGGTGTTTGGGTTTATGGGATGCACCCAGCCCTTCGTTTCCCTCACCCGCCCACCGCCTCCAACCACTGCAAAGACACTCGTACATAATTGACATCGGCAGATTCTTTCATTATACAAGATTTAGCATCTGCTCGGGGATCGCTTGCTCCTCACTCACTATAGATGACTTTTCCCCGCATTTCCTATTATCAATTCAAATTAGCCCCATTTCCCCACCCGACCAGTGCAGCGTTTACACTTGACAGTGAGGAAACAGCAAGGCTGTAATGGGCTCCTCAATTATTTAGGCCCAGTTAGGCCAGGACACAGAAGGCCTCAACAAGGGGGTAGGCTGAGGAAGGGTCATAGTGAGAGGGAGAATAGGGTAGCCACTACATGGTCTCAGTTTGGCTTTGTTATAGCCCTGCACCCTCATTTCCACCCTGGGGAGCCCTCCCTTTCTCATCTTATCTCTAAAGAGTGGGACAGTCCTTTCCTGCCTTCACCCTCAACAGCAGCTCCTTTCCCCCTCAGACCCTTCTCATCACCCCCATTCTGAATTTGCTCCACATGAGTACCTAATGGGCTACCAGCATAAACCAAAGACGATGTCGTTAGCACCAGCCAGGCCGGTCCCCTTCCCTTAAGATGTCTCTCTATCTTAAAGTGCGCCTCGTGAAGAATTGAGGGGCTAGGGTTTCAGAGACTGTGGCAGAGAGAGACAGAATCAGTGAAAGAGATTCAAGCTAAGGAACCCTAGGAAGAGAGAAGCACAGACCCAGAAACGGAGAGACACATGAGAGCCTGAGGAAGCTGAGGAAAATGCTGCCTGGGCTTTGGGAGAAGTCACAGGAAAGCAGAGAGGCTTGGGGAGGCCCTTTCTCAGACCACACTGGCTGTGTAATTAGGTCATTGCTGCCCACCCGCTGATCTGACTAGTCCAAGCCCAGCCTCCTGTAATAGCTCTTGGACCCAGTGGCTATTCAGGAATCACAGGCTCTCCCGAGCCCACTAAATGGCCCAAGTACAGGGCAGAAGCTCCTGGTCAGCAGGCTGGGCCTAGGGCCTGATTTCAGTCAATCTTGGCCATCTCAAACAGGGCCCTGCACCCCTCCCCTTCACCCCTCCCCTCTTCTTTTCAGCCCCCAGCCCCTCCCCTTCCCCAGCCCAGATCAGTTTCCAAGGGCAGTAATGGGGGAGGTAGCAGGCAGGGGTCCAAGAGGTACTGGGATTAGAGGTGTCTTTCCCATGCTTGGCTTCTCCAGAATCAAAGAATTCCTCTGCCTGATTGGATTTACCCTAAGTCACAGGCGTGTGGGACTTTTTTTTCCCTCAGCAACAGCTGGAAACAGCCCTAAATATGATTAATTAACGCTGTAAAAAGCCCCGGACACAATTAAGATTTATGTGTGTGTGTGTGTGTGTGTGTGTGTGTGTGTGTGTTTGGGGGAGGGCAACAGTGGGGGGAGGCGGGTGGATTGCCAGCCACCCACAGGGCCCTCCAGGGGAGTGCAGTGACATTTCTTGAGAGACATTCCTTTGACACCCATCCCAGGTAGGGGTCATTTTATCCAACCTCCAGCTTTTGAGTAGATTAGCCCCTTCCTCTGTCCCAGAGGCACTGGGCAATTTTCTGTTCTCCCTTCCCTGATAACAGGGAGTTCCTGGGACAATTGCCTCATCTCTCTTCCCTCTATTACAAGCAGAATATTCTTTGGCACACCTCAGTTCCCCTTGTGGGTCATTTTAGGGATCAGGGACATAGTTACAATCCCCCAACAGAGCTGTACAGACACAAGTCCAAAGGGGCATAAAATAGGACCTTTAGAGGAATCTGAAGAAAAAAATGAGCCACCAGCCAAGCTTCCTGCGTTGGGAGATATCTCATTTTTGTCTCAAAGACTCTAAGACAGGACAGAAGTCATCACCTTGGACTCTTCCCTACACCTCTAAGATGACAAACCCTTATTTGATGAGCCCTCTCCTGACTTCCGTGTGATTTGGGTTGTCGTTCCCTAAGGTGTGGACGTCACAGTTTTGATAAGATGCTGGTAATAATCAATGTTATTTATAATCATGAAAAGGAAGGCGACAGGAGAACAGACAATTCCAAACAGTAAATCATCTGAAAATTGGTTCTCAGGAATATTTGAAGGAGTATTGGAATTTTCATATAATTTATTTTATTTATTGCAACTGATTTATCTACTTCTGTTTTGCTGAAATGACCGAGCCCAGGAAGCGTTTGCCTAGGTTCTAGGCACACTGATGGCCAAGATAAAATGGACCAGAAGGATCATAGCAAAGCCCTAGACTCTACATCTCTTCTTGGGATCCTTCTAAAGTCAGTGTCCTGAGTCCCTGGGAACTGACTCTGCTTTATGGCCTCGTCACCATGGGAGGGACCAAAGAAGGGATACCTGGGTGATGCTTGGGAGAGGGCCATCACTCATCCTGATGGAGTTCATAACAAACATGAACTTACACCACTGGGGACTGGAGTTCAATTTCCTGATATCAAAGGCCAAGGAGTGTATGGACATGGCCTGTCTGTCAGTCCCCTGCCCCAATACGAATGTTGTGAGAATTAAAAGCAGGAGGCGCCTTCCAGGGGCCCCAGATACATATGTGATGTCTCTACCACATGGGTCAACTGTGCAGAGTGCTCCCCTCACCCCATTTCCATTTACGCCCTTTGGGCTTTACAGAATGCCCTTACCAGGGAGAGGGAAGAAGGGGTGAGAGTGTGAGCAGTAGACTTGGGTCTCACTGCGTGAACAGAGAGGAGGAGGCAGAGAAGTGAGAGATTGGCAAGAGGTAGACGGGAAGACAAGCTGTGGGTGGGCGCTCCCGTGTGAGGGTCCTTATGCTTTCTTCCAGACGCTCTTGCTTCTTTGGGGTCTGATATTGGTGTATACACAGATGGCCCCATGCATCTTTATGGGTCAGTGTGTCTCTGCATGTGTTGTACCTCCACTCTGTTCAGTAACTTTGTGACCCTATGGCTAGGGATGGGTGTGTCACCAGAAAGATCAGTAAACTAGGGAGTAACCCAGTACACCCAAACCAGGCCCACCTGTGTCTTTGATTTGCTGAGCAGTGTTTAAAACAAACAAACAAACATGGAATTGAATGCCTTTAGAGAGGCATGTGCTTTTGAGGTCCAGCCACACACCACACCCTTCCCTATTGCATCTCACTGGTTTTCATGTTTATCTGTCTGGCACTGAAGTCTGGAGTCTGTGACTTCTGAAGAGAAGGAGATATGCTCCTATTTGTCCATGAATTGGCTCCTGGATAAGTAGCCTCCTTCAGAGACAAAGTCTGGGTCTAACTACCAGATTCTCTGGGACTGAGGGATACTGGGAACCACTTTCTTTTTTTCAGAGTCAGTTAGGAACACCTGTACTGAGGGAAGGCTGAGGGAAGGGAAGAAGTCCCATCTTTCCATGAGAGAGAGATTCAAGATCATACAGGTGAGACTGGAACCCTGGCTGCCTCAGTGGAACTCAGATCTCATTGCACCCTTCCTCTTCCCTTTACGAAGTCTGTTCTGAGCTGAGAGATATAGAGATATGAGAGATAGAGAGAGAACAAACACAGAGATCCTGAGGGACTCATTAATTTCTACTTGCTGTGTCCCAGACATGGGCCTCTGCCAGAGAATGGACAGGGCTTTGACCTGATTGGATGGCTGTTAGGTAGACTGGTTGCTCAAACAGCCCATTCTGTGGCCTCACAGATAGGCAGAGCCCCCTTCCTCTCTAGTGTCATATCACTACCCTCCAACTTCCTGACAGAGAGGGAAACTTGGGGGCCCGAAAGAAGGAAGACTCTACTTTCTTCTGGAAGCTTAGAAGAGGTAGCTGGGAAAGTGTGGGGCTTGATTTGGGGCTTGGGATAGGACTTGCTCTTAGTCCCTGCTTCACCCTTGCAATTCAGAACTCTCCGTGGACTCTGTAGTCCAACAAGTAGTTTTTGTTTGTTTGTGTGTTTGTTTTAGTATAAGTATACCCCAAATATTACATGGGATATAGTTATGCTAAAATAGTTAGATATTGATCTGAAATTCAAATTTAACTGGGCATCCTACATTTTATCTGGCAACTATGGGGGGGGGGGGGCAGGCCTGCCCCATTCCCCTAGAAAGTCCAGAGGAAATAGGCCTAAGTAAAAGGTGGTCTGAGCTCAACAGACTGCTCAGGCTGCACTGACAGCCCTCTTCTCTCTTCTGGATCATGGCTGAGGCCTCCAAGAGTGGGGCGGGTCTTGGAGTCTGGGCTGACCTGCCCAGCCCCCAGCTCTGCCCTGGGGGTCAGAGATCATACCCATTCACCAATCAGTAGGGATGGGCCCTTTTTCATCCCAGCACTGGGCTGCTCAACAGGCAGCAGGCAGGGGCAGACCACAAGTGGAGGCACCAGCACACAGGGGTCCCTGAAAAAGAAATTAAAAATTAAAGAACAGAAATCAAGAAACTGGAGACATCGAAAAAGCATCCTCATTTGGAAAATTAAATCTTCCTGATATTTACTGTACAGGCTTAGCACTGAATTACACAATGGGCATGGGTTGGGTCAACTGCATAAATGGTGTTCAAATTTTCTGACCTCTGGAGGTCTAGCCCAACCCTCCCTTCAGGGCGGGCCTAACTCTGGGCTGGCCTTGGAGGGGGAAATGGTGGCAGAAGCTCCTTCTCACCCCCTAGTCCCCAGGCTTTCCCCCCTCCTCTGTCAGGCCTCAGCTGGGCCCAGGTCCTGGTCCTGCCCGAGGTCCCCCTCTGGTTCATGGTCCTGGTCCCCCTTCTCCTTAGACTGAGCGCTGCGCGGCTCCACCCCAGACTCCATCGCCTGCTCCAGCGCTGCTCAGGCTTCAGCTCCAGCTCAGGCGTCAGCTGGAGCTCAGGCTCTGTTCCTACTCCTGCATGGTTTGCTCAGCTTGCTTGGGGCGTCTCCCTACTGAAGAATTATGTTGCATAAAGCAGCCGCCACCATCTTGAACTGGCAGTGAACTTTGCTTTCTACATATAAATACAGATAGCAATCACACCCCAATCAGCGCTGAGGCTTCAGGGCATCATCTCAGCAACTCTAACTTTCCCATTACGATAATGTGATTTTCGCTCAGTCTATAATATCACCAGCCATGAATAAAGCAACTGGCTCTTTCTGTCTCTCTCCTCCCTCCCCCTTGTCCCTGCCTCTCTCCCATCCCCCTCACTCTCCTTTCTGTTCCTCTCTTACTCCCTCCTCTTCTGTCTTTCTCTGCAACCCTTCCTGGTGTCTGTGTTCATCTCTATCTCTATATCTCTGAGCATCTCTGCCTTCTTCTCTCAGTCTCTCCCTCACCCTCTGGGACTCACATTCCCTAAATACTAATGACAGGGAGCTGCAGCGCCCTGAGGGTTCAGTTAAGTTCTGCTCCACAGCTCTGCCATCATCTGCTTATGCCTGAAGGTGAGAAACTGCAGGGTTGGAGGTGGTGGGGACAGCCTGCCAGGCTTTGGGGAGGGTGAGGAGATGGGTAAGGGAGGCTAGGAATTGGCTCCTTCTTTTCTCTCTCCCTCTTTACTTATGGGCCAGGATGGCTGTCTGCAAGGATTCCCATTAGGAATGATAAAGCTAGAGAGTCAGGAACCAAAGGAACCAGTGGGGGGAGCTGAAAACTACCTGCTTGGGGGAGGGCCCTGGAGGCTCTGGTTTTTTGGGTATTAGGGCCCCCAAACCCAACCAAATTCCAAGTGCCAGGCTATTGTGAATAGATACAGCTGGTGAGAGGGTGCTCGGGGAAGGCCTGGGGAAAAAGAGGAAGTAGGGTCTTTCTAGGGTCATCTCTGAGCACCCCGGGTCCTGAACTTGGCAGAGCTAGCCAGGCTGGAGCTGCCTTTGCCAGAACAGGGGATAAAAGCCCACAGACAGCCTTAATTAAAGTGTCAGCCACCTTGTCAGAGCTCCTGGAAAGGCCTTGCCTTCATGGACAGTCTCCAGGATGGTAGTGGTACTGGTGGGGGGATTGTCTGTGCCTCTCTCTGGTCATTCATTTATCCATGCCCCGTGTTTGCATCCTAGTTCCTTTACCTACTAGTTTGGGATCATGGACAATTCTCTTAACTTCTCTAAGCCTCAGTGTTCTCATCTATAAAACAGGAATAATAATACCTATCTAGTGAATAAAATCATGTGTATACATTGCTTAAAAGTGCTTGGCACATTGTTAAATGTTCAATAAATGTTGGCAATTATTATTACTATTAGAAATACTGAATGATCACCTCCTATGTGTGTAGGCAGTGCACCATGGAGGTAAAGAGCCTGGGGTTTTGGAGACAGACTGTCTGAGTTTGAATCCTAGTTTACCCACTTACAAACTTTGTCATCTAGGAAAAGTAACAGCCTGGCTGAGACTGTTCCCTCATCTATAACAGGAATAATAACAGGCCCTACTTCGTAAGATTGTTGTGAAGGTTGCACAAGCTAATCTAGTGCTTGGCACAGTGCTGACATATGGCAAAGGCTCTAAGAATACCAGCAACGAAGGGTCAGGCATGGCAGATCCATCCGTGAGTGGGGCCAACACTGCCCTGGGTGTCCTGGAGACCACGTTTCGTCTGTGAGTTATTCTCTGGGCCCCTGACTTTTTCTGTTGCTCAAGACCTTTGGTAGCCTTGACCTTTCACTTCTGTGGAGGATGAGGGCTTGCTTTAATTTCCCTGGTAAGAAGTGTACCTCTTCAGCTGCCCACCTGCCTGTGGTGGGACTACAATTCCTGCCTCGTCTCTTCCTCGGTCAAAGGTGGGGAGGAAAGGTGCTCCCTAAGGCCAGGGTGACTAATTAAAATCAGACTTCTGCTTTCTGTCCATTTCTGTATTTCTAAGTGTCTGTTTGCTTTTCGTTTTGCTTGGTTTTTCTCTGTAGGTTCCTTTGGAGGCATTCCAGCCTAATCTCAAATGAAAGAGGGGACAGAAGGTTCTACTCTCACATTGGTGGGACCACAAAGGATCACCAGGTATTATGGCAGTCAGAGCTCCCAGCCGTAGGGTCTGAAGAGGTAGACCCAGGGGAGAAATCTAGGGGCACAGTGGCTGGCCGGTGGCTTATTTGGGTCTCTTGGCTCATACCAAGTCTTTCTGCTTGGCTCCAGGAGGAAGTTACCTACCCTTCAAAATCCAGAGCCATAAGCCAAAGCATTCTTAACCAAGTACTTTAGCCAAGGGAACCCCACAGTCTATCAACTCCCTACAGGACTTGGAGTCTGATCTCCTCCCTACTTACTCCACTCCTCAAAGACAAATAAGACATGGCCCGTGGCTTCCATGTGATCACAGTCTAGTGCGGGAGACAGGCATGAAAATAAAAAAGTAAAATACAGAGTGAGAGACAACATAATAAAGATAGCTACAGGGTGCAGTAGAGACACAAAGAGAGTGGTCAGTTCCACCTAAGGAGTCAGGTAACTCTTCCTAGAGGAGCTAGTGCTTCAGCTAATTTGTAAATATGGGCCATCTGGAAGGGGGGAAAGAAGGAAGGGCATTTAAGTCAGGGGGAGTAGCATAGGCAAAAGCCTTGAGGTGTCCAACTGCTTGGCACAATTGGAGAACTGAAGGATGGGGTAGAGAGGTCACTTTGGGAGAGGCCAATGGAAGGGGACAGAGAGTAAAGAGCCAATTGAAGTTGTGCTTTATCCTGAAGGGCTTTAGCAGTGGAGTGATTTGCATTTCAGAAAAATAGCTCTGAGGTTGATGAAGAGAATGGGGGAAGGGTGCAGCCAAAAAAGCTGGGGGCTGGGAGACCAGTGAGGAAGATCTTACTACTAACCATGCAGGCGAGAGACAAAGAGGACCTGAGTTATGGCAGTGGTGATGGGGCTATTGAGGGGTGAGGTTGGAGAGGGCCTTACACGTGAATTGACAGGATTTTGTGCCTGACTGGATGTGTGAAATGATGAGGGAGAGGGTGCCTGGAAGACCACCAGGTTCTTGCCTTGGGTGAATGGCTAGAAATGACAGAGAGCGGGAATACAAGAGATGGAATATGTTTGGGGAGAGTGTAAAATATTGAGTTTTGATTAGGACATGTACCTGGGATGGGGGTCTGGAATACATCTCAGTAAAGAGATCCAGGAAGTTAAGAGAATATTAAGAACAACTTTATCTCCATACATTTAGAAATTGAGATGTCTGGTAGGGAGTTGGAAATATGTGTGTGGAGTTCCAGAGAGAAGTCTTTTCAGGGTATGTGGATTTGAGTCACCAGAGTATAGATGATCATTAAAGCCAGGGGAAGGAGGTCAATTACTTGGGAAAAACAAGTGTGGAGAGATGAGAGCCAGGAGTAGAGTCTTAGTAAGGGGTGTCAACGTTTAGAGGAGTGGGTTTCAACCTTGGTAGCATATTTGGATCAGCCAGGAAACTTGAAAACACTAGTGTCTGGGCCCCGCCCCAGACCAACTAAATCTGAATTTCTGGGAGTGAAGCTGTAAAAGTTCCTCAGGGGATTCTAATATGGAGTTGGAGCAGAGCACCAATGACTCAGAGGGAGGGCAGAGGAACGGAGCTAGCAAAGCAGACTGAGAAGGAATGTTCAGGAAGATAGGAAGAATTTCCAGAAGGGAGAGTTTTAAAGCATCAAATGATTCAGAATAATAATGGTTAACCTCTACCCAGTACTTGTGCTATGTCAGGGACTTTACATGAACTCACTGAATCCTCCCAGAGACCCTATGAGGCAGGTACTATTAATTTCATTACCATTCTAAAGATAAGGAAACTGAGGCACGGGGATGTTAAGTACTTGCCAGAGTTACACAATTAGTGAGCAGAAAGCAGGATTCAAGCCCAGGCAGGCCACTGCTGAGTCTGTGCTTCTAACTGCTGTGCTGGGCTGTCTCTTTTGCAGAGGGCTGAGTGAGGTGAGCTCTGTCCATGGGTTAGTATAACCTTCGAAGGGGTCAGCTCTCCTCTTCTCCTGTCCCTTCTTTCTGTTTCTTTTCCTTTTTTCTCTCACCCTAGGTCACTAAGGCAGCTGCCCCTCACCACCCTGGCATTCTCCTGGCTGACGGGGCTCGGTGGAGCTGGTTCTCCTCACTCTCTCTTGGTGAGACAACACAGTCCGGCCTGAACAGGTGGCCATAACTGTGGGGGCACCTGGCCAGTAGCCTCTTCCTTTACCAGATTAAGCTGAGCATCCTTTTAAGTCTCCACAGTCTGGGAGGGGGGTGGGGAGTTGGTTTGATGCAGAAGAAACAGAGGAATCTGATCTTGGGAAGTAGATGCAGAGACAGACCTTGAGCAGGAAAGAGACTGGAATCCATGTTTATGTGGAGGCGAGGAGAACATAATCAGACACCTGGGACAGCCCCATGCACAGCTCTTGGCTGATATCACCAAGCCCTGGAGCAGTGTTTCTCAACCAGCCTGCGTGTTAGAATTCCAGGGGGGCTTCAAAACACCCTGCCACCTCCAGACAATTAGATTAGAATCTGTGGGGGTGGGGCCCAGGCATTGGTGGATTTTGCAAGTTCCCCAGGTGATTTTAATGTATAGGCAGAGTAGAGAACTACATACAACCTCAAGAAAGGAGCTCTGAGTGAGTATAACCTTAGCTTTGTCACTTCCTAGCTGGGAGGTCTTGGGCAACCCATTGGACCTCTTTGAGCCTCAGTTTTCTTATATCTGAAAAACGGGTGTGGTAACCTTGACCCTGCCTACTTTACACAAGTTATGATGACACCCCAGTAGACCGTTGGATGTGATATATTTTGCTAATTATGGGCACTATATAAAAGTGAGGTGGAATTAACCCATACAGACACTAAAATAAAAATAAGCACATATGTTCACTTGGCATAGGTAGGTGCATTTGAGTGAGTACAGACACACACACACACACACACACACACACACACACACACACACACAGCCAGTCAGCCTCTGGTTGGGTTCTGAAACAGAGCTGTGTTTTCCTAGACATAGGCTTTTTTTTTTTCAGCCTTCAGAATATGCCATTAAATTATGGAGAGATGATCTGGTGTGTGTGTGTGTGTGTGTGTGTGTGTGTGTAAAAATGATTGCTAAAGTGCAGCATCATTTGAGTCCGCCTGTCAGCCTATCAGAAACGTCATCTATAACCTTCACTGTTTGCAGTTTAATCTCCCCTGCCTCCCCGCAGGCCCTGTTCTGACATTTTAAACCCCATAAATGACAGTAGTGCTCTAAGCCATTTTGAAAGAAGCCAAGCATTTGGAAAAAACACACATAGAGACATACCCCCTAAACTCCCCTTCCCCTGAACACATGCTCACTCACGCTCATAAGTGGAATCACACACATGCTCATCCCTCTGTACTGGCCAATTTGGGAAAAATCATGGATACTGGCCAACATAAGTGCACATGCATGACGGCAGGACACAGGTGCATGAAAGCACAGCCCTGTATCTGATGCACATACACGCGCTCCAGCAGACGCATAGCAGACACACCTTCCCACTCCCATCATCAAGTCCCATCCATTCCTCTTCTCCTTGGCCTTGAAAGAGAATGGAAGAATCCAGGGTCCTTGAAAGGCTGGTGCTGAGAGTGATGGGATGACATGGGACACTGAAGGGCCCCAAATCTTGGAATTTAGTATCAGAAAATGATGTCTATTAACAGACTCTTGGAAAGCCCATGGGTAGGAGGGGATAACAAGCAAAGTGCACCCCACCCTACCAGCAACCAGATAGCTCACCACATTTGGGGAACTAGATAGAAAAAGAAAACCTAGAGATACTTATTAAAGGGATGAGCCTACGAGTGTGGAAGACATGACATAAGATGTTGAGAGTGAGGTCCATAAAGGCAGTGCCCTAGCAGCTCCTGGCTTTATCCCTAGGACCTGGCGCAGGGTCTACAACATGCCAGAGACTCCTAAATACTTGTTGAATAGATGACTATGTTGAATAGATAAAAGAATATGTAAGCTCTAGAGTGAGTAAGTGGTAAGGGGAGTAATTGAGTGTGTGTGTGTGTGTGTGTGTGTGTGTGTGTGTGTGTGAGAGAGAGAGAGAGAGAGAGAGAGAGAGAGAGAGAGAGAGAGAGAGAGAGAGAGAAAAGGATGGGAGATTGCCTAGTTAAGGATGGTTTCTTAGAGGAGATGACCTGAACTGCAACTGGAGGAGAGAGGCCCACATCACATCTGATATCCATTTGTTCTAGGATAAATGGCTAACTTTTCTTGTTTTGGACTATCTCTGACTTTGCAGCAAGATCGCCACACTTAAAGACCAGACAGACTCCCAGATAAAGTGGGAAATAATAGTGAATAGTGAATTAGGATTACCTTTGTGCAGTCCTGGGGCATTTTCCTGAGCTGGTAAACTTCTCCTTATGTGCAAAGAATGTGTACCAGCAGAAGATACAGACTCTGAGCAGTCCTGCTTGATTCTAAGGGACTTTGGGAATTCTCTGTGGCAGGGCTGGCTCCTGTGGCTCTCCCTCCCACCACCTTAAGTCATCATGCACTTTAAGGGACTTGTTTCCGTGGTAACCAATTAGTGTCAGCAAGTGAGGACTGTGATGTCAGGATGGGGGATGGAGTGAGAAACCTCCATCCCCCATATTCCTGGCTCCCCATCATGGTCTGCAGCCTTGCAGGGAAAGCTCCAGAAGAGATGCAGGACCACACACTTGAGGAGCACAGGTTCTGGGTGGATCTGATTCACCTGGCAGTGTCCCTACCTGCCACTCCATTCCAAAATGCCGACAAGGCTGTGGGCCTAGTAGTGAGACAATGTGAGCGTATTTGGAAGAATAGCAATAGTCTGGGACCATTGCCCATGCCCCTCCCTGTCCTTTGGGGGACAGGGATCCTAGTCTTTCTTTATTTGAGGGGTGGGCTGTAAACAAGGCCCAGAAAGAAGTCTTGGCTCAAAGGGGAGGAGACTCTGCTCTCAGGCCTCACTGGAGACCTGTCACCACCCCACGCCCCAAAGATGGATGTGGGTCACAGAACTCCAGCAGTTTTAACCCCTAATCCTTGGGATCATGGTTAGGCTTCTTGAGGGACTGTCTGGCATATTAGGGAAGGTCATTTTAATCAGAAGATAAAAGGCAGAATGCAAGACTTTGCCCTTAGGAGAAAAAAGAAAGGTGGTCATTCACTTACTGGTCAAAATATGCTGCCCCCATCACAGCAGCTGGCAGGCCCTGCTGTGAAGACGATGAAGAGGACAGTGATGATGGTTATGATGATAAACAGCAGCAGCTATATTTCGCACGGCATGTTACTTACCAAAACATCCTCATAGTAAGCCCACTGCTAGATAGGGCAGGAGTTGTCTGCAGGTTGGGTCTGGAAGTGGACTCTGCGCTAGAGAGTGCTGTGCAGGAGCCTTACAGGGGTGGCCCTTATGATCATCACCAGTGCAAGGGAAAGAACTAGAAAGAAACAGGACTGGACAGAGGGAGAAGCTGAGCTGTGCTGCAGCTAAAGACCTTAGCCGACTACAAGGGGAGCCCTGAGGTTGGGATGGCCTTCAGAACTGTCTTAGGTGGGGGAGAGGTGGCTGGGCCTTCATATGTCCACCATGACCAGGCATTGGATGCAGGCTCCCCAGGGAAAGGGGCATGACTTCAGGTGAGGCAACTCTCTTCAGCAGAGGCAAATCCAGGAAAGCCTGACAGGTCAGGGCAAGAGCTGGGGAAGGTCCTTAGTACCGAGGGAAGTGCGGCACTGTCCTATGGCCTCCACCACAACAATTATCATTTTCCTTTTCAAGACCAGGAAATTGAAGTTCAAAGATAATGTGATGACCTGCCTTGTCACACAGCTATCATACGGGCAGGGTTATAGTATAGCTTCAGCATCGTAAACATAGTCTTGGCTTCACAGAGAAGGGCTTTCAGTGTACAACTCCTTCAGTGTGACTGCATGAGTAAATCATTGAGGGAACCCTCTTCCTGGGCTCCATGGAGGACAGGCAGTTGGAGCTGAGGGTGCCCTGGAAGGGGGGGGCGAGGGGGAGTTCCGTGCACTGACCCCAGGCAAAGAGTCAGGCTGCAGAGGCCCTGTGCCAGGCCTCTGGAAGGCCTGCCCAGTTCTGTCAAGGTCCAGGGAGCCTCCCCCTCTTCTGGAAAGTAGAGACTGTGGCCTTAATCCCTCACAGCGCAGAGGCCACAGAGCTGGTTGATCCGGGTGGCGAGAGAAAATTTCCTGACAGATGTGTCAGATTGACCAAAAGATGAGGGGCTTTGAGGAGATTATTCTGTCTGCTTGATGCCTGGTCCCTGAGCCCTCCATGGAATGGAATCCTTTGGGCTTCTGGAAGGGAGCAGAGCAGTCAGCAGGGGCCCAGCAATGGTCAACCTCCCTGGCCAGTTCCAGGGGCAGCCAGCTGCCTCAGGAAGGCCTGGCAGAAGACCCTTGCTGAGGGATGGGAAGGAATGGACAAAGAGACAGAAGGTAAGAAATATCAAGGTAGAGGCCAAGAGAACTGGGAGTGGCTGGCTCTCGCAGAGCCACAGAAACAAATGGAAGGAAGTCTGGGCTTGTTTGCAGGCTGCTGGGCTGGGCCATCTAGGTCCTATTTAGGATTTTGGAGGTCACTGAAGACTGTTATAGATATGTGTGGTGGGGGCCCGGACAGAAGCAGACGAGTGTGAGAAATGGAGTAAAGGAAATCCACACCCCTCCCTCACCTTCACAATGGAATTGCTAGCTTCCCAGGCTGGGAGTGACAATGGTTCTTTCTTTCCTTTCTCTCGACTCTCCTTGGCTAGGAAGTTAGAAAGAGCCAAGCTGCTATAGGGAAAAGACCCAGAAAAGGGCCAGGAACCTAATGACAGCTCTAGAGTCTCTACCTCGGAGACTCAAGAAGATCTACCAGCACCTACACAGTTCCCCCTTTGCCCTGAGGGCAATGGGTATCTTTCCCCAGGGACACAGTCCTTCTTGCCCTTTGGTGGGGGCAAGAGTGAGTGGCCATATTTTCTATCCTGGAAACTCTGATCAGAAAGAAGTTTTTGTTTTTTAAACTCAGCCACCTTGCCCCTCCTCACATACACATTTCCCTTCGTGACCTTGTGACTCCTCCATTAGGTCTCCTTTCTTCTTGCTTCAAGAAAAGCCAGGCAGGGCGGGCTGGGGACCAGGGAGGGAGGCGAGATGGCGGAGAGGCTGAGCCAATCGTGGGTCTGCAAGGTGCAAAGCAATCAGCGGAGCCGCTGGTGAGCGGGGTCACTCAGTAGTGTGCACATCAGGGTGAAATCCTTTCAGCTCTTCGCCAAACCCCTAGTGAAAGACAATCAGGCTCGCTGTCACCGAGCTAATTCTGTCTATATAAAAGCAGTAATGAAATTCACGGCAGGATTACCCTCTCCATCCAATGGGCCAGCGTCGTGGTGACATATCTCTCTTATTGCCCGAATGTAACACACCATCTAATTTACGTCGTGTAGCGAGCAGGAATGAAATGTTCATAAAGAATTGCTGCATCTCGTCACCTTAACTGCGGCCCGGGGCTCTGAGGCATCTGTCAGGGAGAGGAGCAGGAGGAGGGAGGGCGGGCGGGGCTCAGGGAGCAGCAGCCAGGGGCAGGGGTTCTGGGGGGTTGTTGTTTCTTAATAGGGTGAAGTGGAGGCAGAGGGAGGCAGGGGCTGGGTGGGGTAGGGTGAGGAGTGGGAAAGGGGGGCACGGAGGGCTTTGGGGAGGCAAGGATAAATAAGGGTAGGATGAAGTGGTCTGGAGGGAGTATTTGGAAGTCTGTGTAAGTCTAGGGAGCCAGAGAATCTGAGAGTATGCATGTTTAGGTTTGGGTGAGTTTGGGAGGATAAATGAGTGCCAAGGGGCTTGGTTGGGAAAACGACCCTCTAGGTGCCTGTCAGATACCACAGGGCCCCTGGTAGTCTCATTCTCTGGAAGTGGAAATCTATCTACTTCTGAAGGCTATCAGAATGAAAGTCTCTAATGGATGAGAAAGGAGACCTTTTATAGGGGTTATCAAGGAGCAGACAGACATTGGGAGCAAGTTCTACAAACCTGGGAGTTATTCGTGGGTCCTCCTGCTCATTCAGCCGCAACTGCAGGACCCGACCATCAGTGAACCCTTTCACCTCCACTCTGAACTGCTCTTCTCACCCACCCTTTTCTCTCTATCTCCACCACCCCAGTCCAGGGCCACACCATCTTTTGCCTAGCTAACTCAACACCCTCCGGACTAGTCTCCCCACATGCCCTCTTTCCGCCTCAACTCAGCCAGGGAGTGGAGTTGCCATGCCACTACCACCATGCCTCAACTTGAAACCCTGCTATGGTGTCCCCTTGCTCTTAGGATAAAGACCAGAACCCACACCTCCAGCTTCTTTGCCCCACACTCCCAGTTGCAAACTGTACTCCAGCCACATTGGCTTTTTCCTGTTGTCTGAATGTGCCATGTTCTAACCAGCCACTGAGGCTGTGCTCATGCCGTTTCTTCTCCGTGGAAGACTCCACCTCAGCATGACCTCAACCTTACTCCCATTTCAGATGTCAGCTGAAATGTTGCATCCTGAGGGAAGCCTTCTGTGACAACCCAGACTAGGTTAGCTCTCCTTCGATATGCAGTCTTAGCATCATTTACTTCCTTTTATAAGACAAAGCACACATTGTAAGGATATGTTTCCTTTTGTGACTATTTAATTATAGTCTGTATTCTCCCACTGAACTCTGAGCTCCATGAGGGCAGGGACCATGTCCATTTTGCTCACCATTATATTCCCAGCACCTGGAACAGTACCTGGGGACATTACAGGCACTTGATAAATATTTGTTGAATGAAGGAATGGGTGGATTGCACAACCACTAGACACCCTGTTCCTTCCTTCTTTCATTCATTCAGCAAACATTGACTGAATGCCTCTTGTGTGCCAGGCACTTCAGAGTCACTGTGGACACAATGCCAAACAAGTGCAGACATAGCCCCTGCCCCTGAGGAGCTCACAGTCTAAGGAGGGAGACAGACAAGCAAATAATACCACCATGGTGCTAAACCTGTCTTGTGCTTCTTCACCTCTGAGAAGAATCATGTCTTCACTGTCAGGGTCACCTACGAGACGTGGCTGAGATTCTGGGGCCATACAAAATTCTCCCCGAACTTCCCCCAGACACAGCTCAACTACCTGGGGGGGGGGGGCGGAACAAGCAAAACAAGCACCCCATCTTATGTAACCCTCACAACAACTGTGATACTGAGGTGTTATTATCCCTATTTTATAGATAAGGAAACTGAAGCCAACTGAGTTTAAATAGCTTGCCCAGAAAAGGTCACACACCTGGCCCACAATTGATGCTTAATAAATATTTACTGAGTGAATGAACAAATGAGAAGCTAATAAGTAGAAAGGACAGGAATCAAACCTAGATGTTTTGGCTCCGAAGCTCCTGGTTTCTACTATGTATTTCAGGCAACTGTTTTTGGATTTTCAGGGTCTGGTCAGAATTGGAGAAATAACCTGAGGTTGTACTCTGAATCCATGCTTCCCCCGACCCAGACGCATAACCTTCCCACAGATACACATGACACCTCAGGTACCAGGCCTGGCCAGTGCAGGAATATTAGGTTTAGAGAAGACCAGACTTTAATGTCGCTGGAGAGAGGCCTATCAGGCAAACCCTTTCCAATCCTGCCCTGTTCTTCCTCCAAGACTCCAGGCTTGGGTTAGCTTATCGAGAAGGTGGGGAAGGGGTCTTGGTGGGAGATGGAACATTATTCCTGCGTGTATAGAATCAACCATGTCATGTAATATGTCCCTTGTGCCTAAGCTATGTGATCCTTTCTCATGAATTCAGAAATATTTACTCATATATATTTACTGATACATATCATGTGTGCATATTGTGTGTAGATATGTGTTCATGTATGTATACGCATGTATCAGTAAACTCATCCTTTCATTAGCTCTCTCCTTTTCCAGTGGGGTATACTCTCCATATATGCAGATACCTAAGTCTGTACCTTGAAGTTCCCTGGATATGTGTCCTTGTAGCTGCCTTTCCCTCTTACTTCTTCTATCTTCCGCTCCTAGAAACTGTACGTGACCTTCCAGCTAATGCTGTAGGCCACAGAATGGGATTGATTGTATGCCATGTGCCTCTTCTTATTTTGAGGAAAGTTCTGCTTCCTGGCAGTGGGTAACTTTCTCTTTATCAAAGAGCTAACGCATAGATGTATCATCAAAGAGATAACATATGCCTGACACACAGTCATCTCTCAATTCATGTTAGCTGTTAACATTGTTATAGCTCACTCATCCTCCCTGTCCAGAGGGCATCCCTCCTTCTCCCCACAGCCCTTCTAGGGCTGGAAGTACAAGTACCCATATCCATTCCTGCCAGGGAGCTGTGTGAGGCTTTGTGCACTTACAAGAATCTCCTGGGGTTAGAGGGCTCTAGGCCATTGTCATCTATATTACTCAGTAGGACAAAAATCTCATGCAACCCTGGCAGGGAGGACTCACTCAGATTTTTTTAAAGTCTCCATAAAACATATCTCAGGAATCTCTTTCAAAATTGCATTCAGAATCTTAAACCTCTAAGACACAAATTGTTTCTTAAACCCATCCTTCTGCAGCTGACACCTTTTCTCTGAGGCCAGACCCACTGGTAATGCCCACCAAAGAAGAGCAGTTTCAGTCAGGACACCTGATAATCCCAACACCTTTCCTTTGGCCCAGGTGGCCTACCTTCCCAGGTTTTGTGGCTCTGCCAGGAGCTGACATTCTAAACCAAACCCAATTCTTCAGGCGAAGCAAGATAGCACTGAAGTTGGATGGATAGAGAGCATTCAGTAAGCAGAGGCAGGGGAGGGGAGGAATGAAAAAGGGAGAACACAACAACTTTATCAAAGAGTCAGGATTCTCCAGACAATATCTGTCCTTAAATTGGCATCAGACATTCTTTTCAGGGTCTGTGAAAACCCAGGGGTCTGTTCCTAGAGGTGAATTAAGATTAAGTTTTCTTTGATTGTCTTTGGACAGGCAAGAAGGGCATGGAAGATTCTGTGGAACAGATAAACTAGAAGAGGTTGGTGATGGACTAAAAATTGGAATCTAATACTGTCAATGTGTTTATTTGATTTCCACATTTTCCTGTCCCCTTTATTCCCACTCCACTTTCCCTTCCCCCAGACTGACATACATGATACCCTGGTGGCTATTTCAGCTGCAACCTTATATATCCAGGGAAGCCTGAGCTGCCCAGCTGCCTGCCAGCTCTGATCCCCTAAACCCAGAGGGACCAAACTGGTCAAAATTCTCAGGGATGGCAGATCTCAAGCGCAAATTTGGCTTCTGCTACCAACAGACTCTGATCATAGCCAGATTACTTAACTTCTGTATATTGACTTTAATGTTAGCCCCTGGTGCCCCCTCCACTTACACCATCCCAAGTGGTAGTAAGAAGCATCCTGAATTTCTTGAAAAACGGTTCTAGAAAGTCACCTTTCCGTTTCCCATCATAATTACCAGATCCGAATACAGTCCCCAGGAAGACTAGCTTGCTCTTGGGTGGGCCAGTTCTCGTCACTGCTGGCCTTGACAGCTGCTTAGTCATCGGCCAGTAGGACAGAGTGAGAGTAGATCCATGTAGCTCAGCCCTGCTGCTGAGTGTGTGACCTATTCTGATGACAGCAAAAATCATTTTGCAGCCTCCTGGCTTGTCTGAGGGCTTTGTGAGTACCTACAGATACTACATGGTTTAAAACTGTATCGTCGGAAAGCAACAGCCAGCATCTGATCTGCTTGGAGTTCAGTATGATTGTGAGGGGATGTCTAGCATGTAGATAAAAATGAAAGGCCCTCAAAATGGAGGACTTGAAGAAATAGGCATAAATGCCTATTAAGTAGGGCTCAACTCCCTTGCTCCCCAGGCCCATCCCAAAGCCAGAAACTCGGTGTGGTGGTCATTACCTGCTCAGTGTCATTAAATTGTCTGGTAATCTTCAGGGATATGTAATTATGCTGTAGTTAGTGATTGTTCACTAAGTAAACCCTTGGTGTAGTTACCATGTAAGTCAACGGTATTTACAGGATATTTCTTCTGCCTGTAACTCAAAGCCTTACCGAAACAAATTGGAATTGCCTTCTGGAGGCCGTTGTTATAAATTACAGACCCAACATCTGTCCACATCTGCAATGTCTAGACAGCCTGTCTCAGCTACAAGAGAGGAGAGAGATGAACAGGGGAAAACGAGGGAGACGTGAGGAGTGGCAGAGGGAAATCTCAGATTCGCACAATTTTTCTCTTCAGAGGTTTACCCACATGAATCCTTTGCTGACTTCTGAAATAGACCTGAATCTTCAGCAGCCCATTGCCAAGCTCTGGTGGGTTCAGGGCCTGATCGTGACCGTGGATGTGTTGCCAATGCAGCCACTTCCATTGGGCAACATCCCTGCCCTGACAGGCTCTCAGAGGTCATAGTGGGGCCCGGAAGATGGAGTTACAAATAGAGACTGACGACAGCCAAATCCGGAGAGTTGGCTGCTTCTCCAAATTCCCTCCATCCCCTCTCCTGTTGCTCCCTGACTGTCACCCCCACCTGGCTCAGCTTTTGGGGATGAGGCATTCATTTGCTTGCCTTTCCTATGGTCCCTCCCCTGTACCCACGATAAGGAGCCTGCCCGTCAGCTGAGTGATTGTATTTTTTTACAGTTCCTAGCACAAACCTTCTCATTTATATGTAAAGCAGCCATTAGTCATAGCTCCGTTCCCACACACTGCCTGATGTACAATCACATTTTGCAGCGGATGAATCTTTCCACACAGCTGCTCTGCTATGAATAATCCGTCTCCAGGCCCATAAATCAGAAAAAAATCATGCACCTCGTTCGCCTGATCCTTACACAAAGTCATATATTTTACATGAGGACGAGCTAAATATTCATGAGTCTTAAAGGCTTTTTTCACAGGCACTTGTTGGGGTTGTTTTCTACTTTTGGGGGGACACTAAGGTTCTATTTAGGAGAACTAGGGATTTTATAGAGGAGAGAGGAAGAGGAGGAAGGATAGAATGTGTGTGTGTGTGTGTGTGTGTGACAGAGAGAGAGAGAGAGAGAGAGAGAGAGAGAGAGAGAGAGAGAGAGAGAAGATTGATTGAGATTCCAAGCTTATCTCTTAGTCTAGGAGTCATGTGGGACAAAGAATGCTCATGTGAGGTCTTAAAAATATGATAAACACTTGTTTACCTGAGCTTGTATCCTGCTCAGAGCCATGGACGTTGCCTACCTGACTCTCAAGGTCATTTCATGAACCTTTGCCGACTGACCTGTACAACAATGATTTTGGCCCTTCTCTGTGTAGGGAGGTGCCTGGCAGCCCCACCTTGATTTGATAAAAGCATAATTTCGGGTGAGGGCGGGGAGACCATGGGACGTTTGCAGATATAAAGGAAACCACTCTGATGCTAACAAAGCCTCTGACCTACACACAACTTCAGGCTTCTAGCAGCTACCTGGGATTTTGTTTATACATCAGTCTATTTCCAGAGAGCATTTAAGTTGGCTTTCTTCACCCTCTGCTTTATCTGTGTCCCCTAGTCTAGCCCCTTCCACTCACCCTCTTAGCCTTCCTGGCCCTGATCACCGCACTTTCTTCTAAGACTTCTGCTCAGACAGCCCACATGCTCGCTCTGCCAGGAATAGCTCCCTGTGCTACTCCTCAAACTCTCTCTCTCTCCCCAAATACAAAATTTGACCCCTCCAAAAAGCTCCCTTCTACTAAATAGAGGGGAGGGAGTTACTTGCCTTGCCGTGCAAGCCCCTAGCCCCTCCTTCCCTAGCTCAGCCACTCATTATACCAACCCTTCTGCTGGCAGGTGCTTTTTCATTTTATTCTGGCATTCGCTCAGCATTTGTCTGTGTGTTCAGTGGTGCTGTCTGACTCATTAATGCCATGGTCTGCAGTGGTGATGATGATGTGTCTTCCCTTCCCTTGGAAAGGTAGAAAATTCTTCTTCTTGGATTTCACTGACAAGATTAAGAATTTATTTCTAGGTAGAGATTTCTTGGGTTTAGCTTTAGATCTGGAAATACACATAAGCCCTCAGACTCCTTTAGTCTTTGGTGGATAATGATAATGTCTTGGGACCCAGTAGCTGTCCTCAGATGAAGAGTTGTATCAAAACTGCAGTGGCCCCTCCACGGGGAAATCACTTCTCTCTTTAACAGATGGGCAAACTGAGGCATTACTTTGGCAAATTACTTTCTCAAAGTCAAATCAAGAGGAGATAACAGGAAGCTGCAATTACTTCTTAGCTAACTTTTGTGATTTTTGACTCAGAGCATCAAGTTTTTTCCACCAACCCCCAGGGCCAAGGCCAAAGCCAGGGATCAAAGCCTTTTTTCATTTCTCTAGTTCCACAGGCTGACCTACTCGGGCTAACCTACTCAGCTGCCCCTTGCTCCTCCTGCTCTCAACCCACCCTTGCTAACGTTCAGAAAGAATTAAGTAAAAAACCTGCCAGAGAGGAGGAAAAAGTCCAAACAATCACAGATGGCAGACTCGCAAATTTAATTTAAAATCATTCTTTATTATCCAAAATATTAAAATTAAAGCTATAATGCCCAAAGGAAAACACAGATTAAAACCCCCTATGTTCCACAGCCTCTTCCTCAGGGGGTCCCAAAACCACTGAGTGAGAAAGCTTTGAAAAGAAAGCAGGAGTGCAGGAGCAAAGAGCCAGCTGTAGATCATGGAGCCAAACACTCAGTGACTGACCCAATCAGCTTCCCTTAAAGCAAAACACCAACTGTTTCATATGCAATTAATGATTGCCCTGGCAAATGAAAGTACATCAAGTCATCACAGGCATCTTTGAATGAGAAGACACACAGCAGTCACAGGTAGCTCGTCCCTGGCATCTCCATAATGATATTACCAGGCTAATCTAGGCTCAGAGATTTAATTCTGCAAAACACCATGCACTAAATATTTATATTCATAAAAGGGCTAAGGAAAAAAATTACTCATGTGCTGCCTCTAGGCTCCCCATTTGTCTAGAATAGGCTGCTGGCACATTTGCCAGGGTGTGTGTTTGGTGGTCAAGGGCATCAGTCAAGTGTGAGAATCCTAGTGTTTCTGCCCCCCAACTTTACCCTTCAAAGGGGCTCATTGCTTCATTGGGTATATAGAGGCACCAAAAAGAAGGCAAAGCCCCTTTCTTCGCTGGAGCTGCCAAAGCAGAAAAGAAGGCCCTGGGGTGTGTCAGAGCCAAGAAAGGGGCAGTGGAGTGGATGGCAATGTCTGTTCCCCATTCTTTGGTGCAGAAAATCAAAGTCCAGAGAAGACCAGAGACTGTTAGAGTCATCTTTCACACATTTCAAACTCTCACTTATAGGCACAATGCTGATTCCTAATGCCGCCATGCTTGAACTGTAAGACCGAAGAAGAGGGACTCTTCAAATAATCATAAATAAACCAAAGCTGATGGAAAGAACATGTGTTTTCTTTGACCTTTTGGGTTTGTCTCTGTTCCTTTTACTGAAGCCTAATTCTGAGCTAGGCCCTTACTCAAACATTGTCATTGTAGCACATTGCTGGGCGCGAGTAGCTCCAGCATATGAGGTACAGGACCTAACCCAGCTTGGCCTGGCCCCTCTCCTCAGGGGGTTGCAAGGATCAATTTTGTGTCCATCCTGGAGACTGCACTGCTCTCCCCACTGGCATCTCGAACCCAGTTCTTTCAGTCCAGCCCCTTCTGCCCTTTTTCTCCTCTTGGCAGAAAATACAGATGATGAAGCCTGTCTGTTCCCTGTGTACATCAAGACTTGGAGCCTTCAGCAACTTTTCCAGGGCTCTGAATATTATAATCAAGATGGGATCAGCTAATAAAAATTACATTGGTTACAATCCAGAAAGATTAACCAGCCTTAAGGGTTTCATGGCTATGCATTACACTTTTCAATTTTCCTACAATTAAGCTAACAACAAATAATATTGACAAATAAACTGCCAGATCTGCTAGCTGAAGCACTGCTGTGGGAAGCAAGGGTTGCTCTGCAGCTGAGCAATTGTCCAGCTATTGCCTGATTGTGAGGTCTGGGCGGTGAGTTCTAGCACACTGGGGCACTGGCACCCAAGCTGCCTGGGTGGAGGGTGTTGAGGAATGGTTGCTGGCTTTGCTCCTAAAAAATTAAAAAGATAATAATCCTGACTCTTGCCCTCCTGTAACCTCTGAGGAATTTTCCTGGTTTCCACTGATTTCTCAACCTCCTGCTAAAGAAAATCCAGGTTAAGGAAACTATATTCTCACGAGGCACAACTATATCAACTCATTAACTAATCTGGAGTTACAAATCCAGGGCCTAAAATAAATGAGACCTAGTATAAATAAAATTTGGGGGTGGGTAAGACCAGGAATCTCAGTGGAAAACCTCTCCCATGCAGATGCCCATAGAGGTCTATGGAGGCCAGACTTCTTTTTTTTTTTTTAATTTTATTGGGGAATGTTGGGGAACAGTGTGTTCCTCCAGGGCCCATCAGCTCCAAGTCGTTGTCTTCCAATCTAGTTGTGGAGGACGCAGCTCAGCTCCACGTTCAGTCACTGTTTTCAATCTTTAGTTGCAGTGGGCACAGCCCACTATCCCATGCAGGAATTTAACTGGCAACCCTGTTGCCAAAAGCCCAAGCTCCAACCCACTGAGCCATCCCACCGCCCCTCCGGCAGCTCAGCGGCGGCTCATTGTCTTCAATCTAGTTGTGGAGGGTGCAGCTCCTTGGCCCATGTGGGAATTGAACCGGCAACCCTGTTGTTCAGAGCTCACGTTCTAACCAACTGAACCATCCTGCCGACCCGAGGCCAGACTTCCTCCTGCCTGGCTGCCCTGGCAGTGGGGAGGGCAGGAGGCTGTAAGATGTTTTGGACCCTATCTTCATAGCTAAGGCCCAATTACTTCTGCAGTTATTCCTATTAGTGTTGGAGAAGAAGACAGCAGGAGAAAGGCCAAGGAGAGGAGAACTGCAAAGGGAATAAGGATTACTGTTATCATTTAATGAGACTTTACCATGTACCAGGACTGTGGTAAGTGCTTTCACTCAGTAATTTATTTAACCCTCATAATAATCTTATGAAGTAGATCCCATTATCTATCCCCATTTTACAGCTGAAGAAACTGAGGCTTAGAGAAGTTAAATAACAGCTCCAGGAATTGAACCCAGGTTTTGGTTCCAGAGCCTTTGCTCTTAGCTACAAAATCAGTGTGAACTGCTAAACGATTCTAGGTACAAAAAAGTGCCTTTCTATAGCAGGATCTAAATTCTGATCTACACTAGAAACAGGACAGCTAGCCTCAGAGTCATGTTCATTTTGGTACTACGTTTGATCTTCATCAAAATCAACAAATATCTGACAAGACCCTAGGATCCTGGGCCAAATGGGAGAGTGAAGGACTGTTTTGTGTTTCTCAGATTATGGCCAGAAGGTGATCTTTTTAACTAAATCATCTGGGAAGCTTGTTAAAATACAGATTCATGGGCCCTACTCAGTCTCCTTGATCAGAATCTCTGAATGTGGGGCTCATAAGTCTGTTGTTTAACAAACTCTCCAGATGATTAGTGTGCATCCAAAATTGGAAAACCATCGGGATAAACTATGAACACTACCCTCAAATAATTTCTAATCAAATCCAAACTCCCCACCATGGCATCCAGGCCACTAATCTGACTCTCGGCAGCCTTCCCCTCCACTCTCCCGGATCTCTTCAGTCTTTCACATGTGCCAAGTGCATTTTTTCCTCCTGTCTTTGTTCTAATTCACCCTGGTCCCTGCCCTCACCTATGCTTTCCCCTCCATTTCTCACCTGTATTAGTGTTTTACACACCGGGGCCTATATGGCCTCTTTCTCTCCTTGTTTTTTAATGTAATTTTTATTTAAGTACAATATACATATAGAAAAATGTCCAATTTTGCATACGCAGTTGGGAGATTCTGCTTCAGTATAACACTTGGAAATATTTTTTCTTCTGTAAAACATAATGTGAACTCAACAAAGCTGATCTTGCCGAGTCCTTAGAAAGGGACTATAAACCTAATGAACAGTAGCATGGGCTAAATCTTTGACAGAAATAGTTCTTCTCCTGCGATGCTCAGAAGAGAATTTTGGCACCTTGAAATGAATAAATAATTAAAATAAACAGGAAGAATTTCAAATAAAAGGTAAACTGGGAGTCACCTGGGGGGCGGTGTCACACGAGGGCCACCAGGGGGTCACGTGGCTATCAAGGGGTGGTCATGTTGGAATCATGTGGCAGTCACGTGGGAGTCACATTGCAGCCACACGTGTGTCCCCTGGGAATCACCTGTGGCTCCCACCTGAGTCACTTGGGAATCACCTGTCAGCCATGTGGGAATCATGTGGGTCTTATGTTGGGGTCACGTGGGAGTCATGCAGTAGTCATGTGGGAATCACTTGAGGGTCACTGCATGGGTCACGTGGGAGTTTACAGCTCAATAAATTTTTTCAAAGTGAATATACCCCTGTAGCCAGAATGAAGTCTCTCTCTCCCCCTTTTTTTGTTTAACACAAATTTGACGCTAAATAGCACTGAAGTATGATTTGTCTTTAGTTTCTTAAAGAGGCAGCAAAAAAGGGAAATTCCACCATACATCACTCCTTAAAGACCTCTCCTTATAGAAGCTTCTGCCCACCCAAATCTCTCCCTTCTTCCCTTCCTTTCATTCCTTTCACAAATATTTATTGAGCACCTACAATATTAGGTGCTGGGTGGATCATGGTGAACAAGATATACCTGGGTACTGCTTTCATGGCACTTACAGTCTCATGGGGGAGACAAATGAAACACAAGTAAGTAAACAGTAATTATAAAGTATGATGGATGCTCTGAGGGGACTAACTGGAGACTGTGATGCCTGAAGGGGGAGGAGAACCAGCAAGGAGAGGGGAGAAAGCAGCTTAGGTAAGACTGCGAATAGCAAAGGAGAAGGCCCTGAGGTGGGACATACTTTGGCTCAAGGGAGGACTCTTTCTTTTCTCCTCTGACTTTGGTGGCCTCTCTTTAAGCCCCTCCTCCCACTTTCAGAATCTCTTCTTTTCCACCAGAAGCTTTCTCTACCCTATCTGCCTCCACTTATACAGGACACTACCACTTTCTCTCTTGCAGCATAAGAAAGGTTCATCAACAGAAACCTTGACTGCTTAGTGAGGTAGAGAAGAGGGAAAGAATTTGTGAAAAAATGTGAACTTGTGCTTTGATTTTTTTTTTTTTTTTTTTTTGTCCCAGAAATGTTTGAGTAGGATTCATCCACCTCCTATTTGGCATCAACCCTCAGTCCATCCTCAGTGGAGGTCGGTGTCCCTGAACTAGTTTTGCAGGAAGCCTCTGAGTTGTCTGCTTCCTCTGGTTTCTCACGTTATTGCTGGGAGAATCACAGAAGAGCTCTGTTCAGGAGCTCAGAGGTTTAGAACCAAGAAGTCTCACTGGTGGTTTTAGCAGCTACACTGCTTTGTTTCCCAGGACACTGTCACTGACACCCCTGACATTGAAGGGAGGGGGCAGCACAGTCTGTGTCCTAACCATTCAAATTCTCATCTAGTACTGAAGACTTGAATAAAAATGTTACAACGACAAAGAGACCGGAGGATTCAAAAGTGGTTGCCGGCTCTGTCATTGGCTTTCTTCCCACCCATGTCAGTGTGGGGCCTTTGTGTCCTCTGACCTAGAGGGAGGCCCACCATGTCTTTCCACTTGCCTCTTCTCTCCCTTTTTTACCTCCACTCATTAGCCCATCCTAAGATCTTCTTTCAATCCTGTCTCCCATGGTCTGGCCTTTTCTCTAAAGGATCCCTTCAGTCAGATTCCCTGACAGATGACTGAACTGGGGAGAATGTTGGGAGGTGAGTGAGCCCTCATCATGAAATAATAAAAGCCCAACTTTACAACCCTTTGCACATCTCCAGTATTATGTGATAGAGCGTCTCATTCTGTTAAATTCCCCATGTTCTAGAGAAGGTGAATTAAAACAAATAAATAAAAAACTACGCTGCCATACTTAGATTCAAGTTAAGGCCTCAAAGCCAAATCTTGGTAAATGAATCATTGTTATGTCCTCTCTGGACCTTACTCCTTGACTGAGGATTCTGTCAGGTCCTTATCATCATCATCGTCACCATCATCTAACATTTACTGAGTCCCTACCATGAGCTGGAGCCCAGGCAAAGTGTTCTTCCTGGTCCAGCAAACCTGGAATACTAAGCTTGAACCAGGACAGTGGTTCTGAGGGTCAATCTCCAGAGCTCTACTGGGAATGGGGGAGAATCTCAGGCTAGCGCTGGAGTCAGCAGGGAGAGCCCAGAGACTGGGGATAAAGTTTAGATAGGTTGCTCTCTGACAGTTAGGACATGGTTGGGACAGTTCTCCGAAAGAGACTAGAGAGCAGCATTCCGTCATGCGTCCATTTACTTACAATGTAGGAAGATACTAGGTTAGAAGGGAATTCTGTGCTCAGGAAAGCTTTGAGATTGAAAGTGTACAGAGCTTTATGATCTTATATATTGTGATCTGCTGACATATTCATGGCTGAAATGATATATCTGAGATTTACATCAATATAATCCAGAAGACAGGGGTAAGAAGTGGGTGGGGCTACACATGAAACAAAAGTGACCATAAGTCATTATTTTTGAAGCTGAGTAATGAGTAAAAGGAGATTTATTATGTTCTTTTTTTTTTTTTTTACCTTTCTATATGCTTGAAAGTTTACATAATTGAAAGTTACACACACACAGACACACACACACACACCATGACTTTTCTTTCTGTATGTCTGTTTTCTAGGTGTTTCTGGGCATTTTCTTTTTCTTGGTTGTTTTGTTATTGTAAGTAAGGTGCTTTATTTCTTTGTTTTTAAATGTCAGCCTATTTATTTTTAAATGTAAGGACAAACTAAGTCAAACGGGTTTCATTTGCAATTGGGCCAGTGAGAATAGGGAGGGACAATAGGGAGAATAGTCGAGGGACAATGGTGGTAGAAGGGACAATTGTGGGAGAACCCCAAGAAGACACATATTCTGGGAGAGGGAATCCAGACGTCTTTGTACAGCTGTCCTGGTCCCCTCTTCTTGGCAGAAGGCTTCAGTTCCTTCCTGTGTGGACCTCTCTGTAGGGCTGCTTGAGATTCCTCACAACATAGCGTCTTGTTTCACCCCAGAGCAAGTGATCCAGGCGAGTAAGGAAGACACCACGATATCTTTTATAACCTCGTCTTTGGAGTCAACCTCCATCATTTCTGTAATATTTTATTAGTTCCGCACAACAGCCTTAGTCAATATAGGAGGGATGTGAATAACAGGAGGCAAGAATTATTGGGTGTCACCTTGGAGGTAGCCATCACAGCATCTTGTTCTTCTCATTGCATTCTACCCGGGACCCACAATTTCAGTGTACCCCATTACTGATGATGTTCACTGTGATCACGTGATTCAAGTTATTCCTGCCAGGCTTCTCCACTGTGAAGTTACTCTTTCTTCTTCAAATCATTAAGTATTTTGGGAGGTGAAACGATGTGTTCTTCTATCTCCATCATTCTTTGACTATGTCCTTGTGTCCTGGCACAAAATGTTCTAGGTTCATCTTGTACTTTCCTTGTCCCAGCCTTGGAATCAGCCACTTTTCCAAGGGACACTGATTCCTTTTAGTGGAGAATGGTATTTAGCAGCTAAGATCTGGACACTAATTGTACTCGTTGCTCTTGGGTATTGCTGCTGCAAGGCTGTCTCAGTGGGCAGAGCTAGGGAATGTATGTATATATGAGCGTGTGTGTGTATTATGCATGTATGCATGTATGCATGTATATGCATGTAACCGATTTCTCATGTGCGCGTCTTCCTCCATGTGGGTACCATTACCACACCACTTTGGCTTCAACAGCCCATGCCAGACCACCTCTCAACATGGATGTCAACCTTGTTCTGCCCTACATGATGGTTTTAAGACTAAATTGTTCAGGAAGGAAAAGATGCAAACTGAGCCCATCTTGATTATATGTGCAAATTATATGAAATTTAGAATTATTAATTGCTAACATTTATTGAGTACTTACTATGTGCCAGGTAATGTTCTAAGGATTTTCTATGAATTCTCAGAGCCGCCCAGTGAGATAGGAACTATTACAGTCCCCATTTTGCTGATGAGCATTGAGACGTTAAGTCACTTACCCAAGATCACACAGTTACCAATGAGATGTAGCAGAAATGTTTTATTGGACTTCTAGAGCATATCCTTAAAGAGGAGGAAGTACCCCGTGTTCTCCATAGCATCTTCCTACGGCAGACCTGGAGCACAGATATTGCTAAATGTCCTTTGGGGATAAATTTCCCCCATGGAGAAACACTGGTTTAGAACAACATTAATTTAATTTAAGGAAAACTGCTTTTTGATTATTTGTGCTAATGAATGAACGAAAGAGGATAAACATAATCCAGAACAGAAAATGCAAAAATCTCATTTCTTTGTGTGGCAGAGATTGCCAGTTGTCTATTCTAATGTCCTAGTAGAAGGGGATTTCCTCAGCCTTTCCTTTCCAATTCTATACTTGACCTGCTTTTGCACCCATACTCTCCTCCTTTCTCTGTGTCACCAGAGGCTAATTCCTCCATCCAGATCTCATTCTGTCTTACCTTCTCAGGACTTGGCTCTACCATAATCCCATCTCTTGTTTTTGTCTTCAACTTTTCTCTCTCTAACGGATCCTTTCTGTCAGCATTTAAATATGCTCAAGTTTCTCACTTCTTTTTACTCCCCAAGTTTTTATTTTGGAAAATTTCAAACCCTCATTAAAGTTCCAAGAAGGGTCCAAAGAATACCCATAACTCTTCACGGAGATCCACCAATTAATAACATTTTGCTTCATTTGCTTTAGTTGTCTAGCTCCCTCCCTTCCCCCTCCTCCACAAACACACACTTTCCCCCCTAAACCATTTGGGAATTAGTTGCAGGCATCATAACATTTCACTCTAAACACTTCAGTGTGTATTTCCTTAGAACACAGACATTCTCTAACTCACTTAATCTCACAATACAATTATCGCACTTGGGAACTTTATCATTGATGTAATATTACTATCTAATACAACCCATATTCAGTTTTCCTAGATTATCCCAATAATATCTATTTTAGCTGTTTTCTCTTCTGTGTGTCAGTGTATGTGTGTATGTTACTCTGGGGCTCAGTCAGAGATCAGTCATTGCATTTAGTTGTCATGTCTCTTAAGTTTCCTTTGAACTAAAATCTCCCTGCTTTCAAACAAAATAATGAATACTTTTCCTGGACCCCCAAATTCTACCTCTAACCACTGTGCTATCTTTCCTCTCCTTCCCTTGACAGTCACATGTTTTGTAAGAAGAGACTCAACAGTCTTCATTTGCTCACCTTCCCTCTTTAACTCACTGCAGTATGGCGTCTGCCTGCCACCATGATTCACACTTGCCAGGTTTTCCTCCTGCCTCTCTGGTCACTTTTTGGGCTTTGCTGGCCCCTCTTCTTCTGTTCATCCTGTAAGTCTTAAGGTTTTGCAGGATACTGTCTTAAACCTGCTGGCACTTCCTCTGGGTGTGTTCATCCTTTCCTAGGGGGCTTCAATTACCACCAATATGCTGAAAATCCCTACCTGCAGCCCCGGCCTTTCTCTCCAGCTTCAGCTCCAAATATCCAACTGCCTCCTCAATGTCTGAATCCATGTGGCAGTCTTGCAGATATGCAGATACCTCGAAGCATTATGTCCAAGAAAGAACTGATTATACTCCTGCATTATAGTTCCTTCTAGTGTGTTTCCTGTCTCAAAAAAAAAAAAAAAAAAAAAAAAAAGGCACTTCTCATTCATCCTGTTTCCTGAGCCAGATACCTAGAAGTCATCTTTGACATCATCCATGACATATCAAATCAATCACCAAGTCCTACAGATTCTATCTCCTCAGTATCTTTGGAATCTATCAATTTCTTTATGTTCTCATCACCTCCTTCATCAGGCCTCCATCATCTCTCCCAGCAAGATTTCAAAAAGCTCATAATCTTTTCCCCAGCCTCCAGCCATAGAGATTTTCTAAAAATACAAATCTGACCATGCTACAGCCCTGCTTAAAATTTTTCAGTAGTTTCTTACAGCCTTCAGGGTAAAGTCCAAATTCCTTAATTTGGCCTATAACCTGGGGTGAAAATCAAGATATTTTATAGCTGGAAAGGCATAGGCACTTATCCAAGTTAGAAAGGATGTCAGCTGGTTCACCTGACCAGCATATGATGGCTGAATAATAGCTTGCCTATAGAGTCCCCTGTTATTGTCCTCTGCAGTCTCATCTGGTGCTATTCTTCCCCTAAAGTCACACTATCCTTGTTTTGGTTCTCGGAAATGCACCATCAAAAATGTAGTTACCTTTGTCTGGAACTCTCTGGCAGCCCCATTATCGCCCCACCCCTTCATCCCCACTCCACAGAGCTGCCCTGAAGGGGACTGACTGCTCTATCCAGATAAGGAAGGCTTTGGTCTGTGACAGTGGGAGTATCTTTTAAGGGAACCTAATCTGGATCACAGTTCACTGTTAATAATGACTCCTTCCACTTAGGCACAAGAACGTAGAGCCTCAATGAAGTCAGCAAACTTTCAGTAGTAGGGAACTGACTCTTGCCCTTTTATGAGGACAAAGAAGTGAGGAGAAGGGGAGAAATCTTTATTGAGCCCCCCAACTAAAACAGTATCTCTTCTGCCAACTGAAATACGAATACCTTTTCTTACCTCCACGGGACCTCTTGAATTTAGGATTAAACCTATCAAATATTCCAATAGTTGATGGCTTTGTAATCAGTTAATCACTTTGCTTCCATTCAACCCTGAGCTTTGATTGGCTGTCCTTGGAAAATAGAGGTTTTTTTATTGGGGGGACGGGGTGGAGAGGAGTAATTCTTTGGAAGGCAAGTTAGATATGGAGGGGGACTCTGGATAGCCAGAGGTCAGTAAGAAGGCACTTGGCATTTAAACTCCAAGGCAGTGGTCTCAAATCTGGCTGTAGATTATAATTACCTGGGAACCTTTTAAAATTAGCACTGCCAAGGACCTACCACAGATCTATTAAGTCATAATATCTTGGGGGTAGAGCTCGGGCATCAATATTTTTCATGAAGCTCCTAAAATGACTCTTATGTGCAATCAGAGTTGAGAACCCCAGCAGGTATAGGAGAGGGGAATGACATGCAATGAGAAAAAAGTGCAGGCAGATGTGGAATATTTCTGACTCCAGTCTGCTATGTGTTATAAGCACACACTACAGAGATGGTGGGAGTTAGAAGAGCAGGAGGGCATGATTCTTGTGGATTGGTTGTTGCCAGAGAAGGTAAAATGTGTAAACTGGCTTAAAAAAAGCGCAAAAATCTCAATGATGTCAAGTGTGGTGGAGTAGTGTGGTGGAAGGGTAGACTGTTGTGGTCTTTCTGTACTGCAGTTTGACATTACATAGTCCAACTAAGTATCCTTAATAGCCTATGAACCAGCAAGTATGATTTTTAGGTAAATATTCTCAAAGATAGTGTCACTCAGGGGGCACGTAAGAGGTTGATCACTACAGTGTTATTGGGAGTAATTGGGGGTGATTGGAGGCTTTGCTGGGAGAGTAGATAGATAGAATGTGGGAGCTACACACCATCAGACTATTATTCAGCAGTTAGAAGCAACAGATTAGATGTCCATATAGCAACATGAATGGATCTTAAAATCATAGATACTGGGTGCAAAAGGTATAAAACATAGTAAGATATGTAAAACATTACATTTGTGAATTGTAAATGTAGCACACAACCTCCTACAAAAAATGCAGCATACAAAACAATATTTATTTTGAAAGACCCATACAAATAAACATTGCCTGTGCGGGGAGGGTAAAGGGAGCAGGCTGTAGTGCTAAAAGGCAATAGATAACTATTTTTTAAAAGTAAGATTTAAATCAGACCTTGAAAGATGAGTAGGAAAGAGGAGGAAAAGGAAGCCTTCTAGAATGGTAAAATGACTCCCGTAACTTAAGGCCAGGAGGCAGGAGTGTGCTGAGCACGTGGAGTAGGAGAACAGTCTATTTGGAGCAGAGGGTTATATTAAAACAAGTAGGAAGTAAGGCTAGAGAGGGAGGATTGGATAAGATTTGAAAGGTCTGGAAAGCTAGAAAAAGGAATTTAAGCAATGATAAAGTAGTTAAGAGAGCCATAAAAGGATGATCAGGGAAGAAATGTGATGGAAGTGAAGTCAGATGAGGCAGATGGAGAGAGCCTAGAGTCAGAGAACTGGATTGGAAGTGAATAAATACTATAGTGAACTAAGCAAAAAAGATAAAGCAGGTAGTCTGGAACAGGCTTGCATTGGAGGTGGAGGCTGAAAGAGACATTTTGATAGATTATTGGCTGAATACAGACACTAATAGACAAGGTTAAGCCAGAGTACCCTGTGGTCTTAAAGAAGGAAATTAGAGGAAGAAATTAAGTCCAGCAGTAGCCTGCGATTTCTCACACTGGAAATCCAGTTTTCCAGTAATGTGGAACTTTAAAGGTTCTAATGATTCAGTTTTCTCCTTGAACAAGCACCATAAGCCGGGCTCATAGGTACACCCATTTTAGAGATGGCAGAGATCTTTGTTTTCCAGATGACAAAAGAGAGGACCAGAGAGGTTCAGTTAATTGCACAAATACAACCAATTAACTGGAGAAAGGATGGGCTAGAACCAGGTCTCTTAACTATTAGTCCAATGAACTTTCTTAAACTTTGTTGGATATGAGAGGCTTGAAAATCAAGGCAATTCACATTTGGATTTCTGTTTGCCTGACCATGAGTGGTCAGTTTTCAAGAAAAAGGACTTACCCTTTGTGTACCCAGCCCCTGCCAGCTTACTTTCAATCCATATGCATATGAACTGTCTAGCTGGCTGGACAAACCCAAACTCCTTGACTAATCCTGACCTCTACATGACTGGACAAAGTGAGGACTGCCACTGACTGCCAGCCTCCTCAGGCAATATTTTCATCTTCCTCTCTGGATAAAAAAGTACAACAAGTGACTTCTAAAAAGAATAAGATCTTAGAGTTTAAAAGATCTTAACCTCCCACCCAAACTGAACCCCCCTAGACAATACCCCTGACAGATGGTCATCCTGCCTCTATGTTTTCAGAAATATGGCAGTCTATTCCTTTGTCAGGACAGCTCTGATTACTAGGAAGCTCTGAGTCTGAGTCCTATGTCACTGTAGTGTGAGTCAGTGAAAATAGCACAGGTTTTGGAGTCAAGCAGACTTGAGTTAGAATCCTAACTATATAATTTGTTGCATGACTTGAGCAAGTTATTTATCTTCTACCAGTCTCATTCACTTCATCTGTACCTTAAGGATAATATCTGTTTTACAGTTACTATGAATATTAGAGATTATGAATGTAAAATGCCTACGACAGTGCCTGGCACAAAGAGCTAATTAAGTGATAACTGTTATTATCATCATCATAATTATTATCCCACCCATTGGTCCTAGTTTGCCTTATGGTGCTACATATATATGCCTTTCAATACTTTTGAATACTTAAATTTAGTTGTCATGTTATTCCTAAGAGTTCTTTTTTTCAGAGTAAGCATCCATCAGTATTTTCTCTTTTGGTTATCCTTCTCTTGGCTATACTCCTGCATCTATGTTTGTAGAACATGGTGCCTGTAACTGAACAAAGTACTCCAGGTGTGATCTGAGTGCTTCAAAACAGAGTAAGACCATAAGCCTCTATTTCCCAGACACCACTCTTCAAGCTGCCTAGGACTCCTTTAGCTTTTTCCCTCCTCTTTCTTCCTCATCCCTCCCCACCCCCAACCCCCCCAACTCCAGTTCAAGCTGTTATTTCTCAGTCTGGTTGTGTAGGACACAGCTCCCTGGCCCATGCTGGTATTTTGAGCCTTGCGCTCCCCCTGGCTGAGGCAGTCGGTCGCTTGTCGTTGGTGCGCTGCTCACAGCGGCTCACAGGCAGCTCTCGCCAGCTGCCCACCGCTCATGGCAGCACACAGTAGCCGAGGGCAGCTCAGGATGGTTGCCGGCCACTCACACTGCCGGCCACTCTCCAAAGCACACAGCAGCAGGTGGCAGCTCACGCCAACCTCTGGCTGCTCAGGGCAGCCCAGCTCCAGGGAGAACTGTTGTTCACAATGCTATAGAGGGCGCAGCTCACTGGCCCAAGTGGGAATCAAACCAGCAACCTGGGCATTAGGAGCACTGGGCTTCAATCACCTGAGCCACCCGGCCGGCCCTCCTTTAGCTTTTTTGGCAACCATGTCACAGACTGTCTTAGTCCTATGAAAACCTCTAGATATTTTTCATTTGAATGAGTTTTAAGTCTTTCACATTTTGCACTTGTATAGAATTTGTTTTTAAAATTCAAGAGTAAACTTTTTATTGACTGAAAGCTTATTGTGTATTAGGTATTGTGCTGAGTTCAATACATAGGGATGACTAGAACAGAGTATCAACATATTAGAAATGCAAGCTCTACAAGACTGGGTCTATCATGCTCACTAATGAATCCCCATTTCTTGGAACGATGTCTCCACATGGTTATGTGCTTACTGTTGTTGAATTAATGAATGAATAGTTTACAAGGGAAGTTTTCCTTATAAGTGAAAAGGCATTTCCCCAATTCACTTATTTTATAAATTCATATTATTATTTTTATTTTTTTACAATCCTATCATTTTTAGAGCAACCCTAGTGTTTTTTCCATCTAGGGTAGACCCAATTTCCAAAATAAACTTGTACTGTCCCTTTCAAGGCCAAACTAAATACTTATATGCTTTATTTGCTGGATGGCCATTATATTCCACTATTGAAGGTCTTTGGTAAGTACTTGTTTGACCCTTAATGCAGGGCTTACAATCTCATGGTTAGCAGTAGCAGTTCAACTTTCTGAGTGCTAACCCCCTGAGAATTTCCAGAACCGAGTTCTATTGGGCCCTGATTTGGAGTGGGGGAGAATAAGGCCCTCGGGAGAAGCGTTGCTTAGGAGGACCTTGAAACTCTGCATTCGTCTGTAAGGGGCGGCCAGGTGCTTATAGGCTCAGCGCCTCTGGGTCGAAATCCATCCCGCAGAGGTCAGATATATGAAATTTAGGGGTGTCCAGTTCTCTAAAACCGCAGTTAGGCAGGTCTTAGGAACTCTGTAGAGTCCTCACAGTTTTTCCCAGTATTTGGGCTACAGCTGAGGCACTGGTCGCCATCTTGCTATGAAATGCCAGGCAAGCGGTCCCTGGCGTCGCTTGGTAACCACGGAGACACCCTTGCCCCTCCCGTTTTTCAGCCTGTAGAGGCTATAAACTACGATTCCCATCAGCTGATTTCCTCTACTAGAAGGCTAGTTGTCTAGATTTGGCTTGTCAGCCACCGCGACCCTGCCGCAGTGAGCCGCGGGAGTTGCAGTTCGCGGTGGGACGTCACTTTTTGCTGCGTGAAGCTCCAGAACTACAAATCCAGTGAGCCAGTGCGTTTACGCATGCGCACGAAATAGCCGGTCCCTGGCCCCCCTGCGGGTGCCTGAAAGGTAAGAGGGCGGAGGGAAGAAAGAGGAGGCGGGATCCGGGCGCTGCGTTGGCTGCGGCCTGGCACCAAAGGGGCGGCCCCGGCGGAGTGCAGACCCAGTGGCCCCCGGCGATTATGGACCCGGCCGAGGCGGTGCTGCAGGAAAAAGCGCTCAAGTTTATGGTGAGGAGAAGGTGCAGGCCGGGGAATGGGGTAGGCGGTGGCGTTGGCGGCATCGCTGAGGCTCGGGCCTGGGCAGCCTGTCCGCCGGAGGAGGGGGCAGCGGGACTGTGGGCCGAGGCCGGCAGCGGGGGCTGCTGAAGGGGACGGGACAGGAGCTCCAGGGAGGCGGGAGGGGGTGGTGGAGAGGACCCGGGGTGGGGGCAGCAGCTCCGCCATCTTGTGGATGAGAGGCCAAGTGACAGCGGGAGCTTAATCGGGGAGGGGGCTCCGGGCGGCGCGCGGGGCCCTGGAGGGAAAGGGGCGTGGGGACAGTTACTGAAGTGCTCGAAGGGGAGACGCAGTGAGGCCGCTGGCAGGGCCTTTCCAGTGCCAGGGTTACGGGTAAGGCTTGGGAGAAGAGGTGCATTCAGGAGTGGGGAAGGGGAGCGCGGAATAGTGGGAGGAAAGAGATTGGGGGGAGGGGGACCGGCAGGGCTGGATGCAGATGGATCTGAGGGTGGAGGAAAGCCAGGGCTGGTGCGAGACTTGTAGTTTTATAGAATGAGGGCGTAGAGATAGCCTTTACCTTCAGGGTGCAATCCCAGCTTGGCCAAACTAATGTTGACAAACTCTGGAAAGGAAGAGGTCTTAGGAAAATAAGAACTGGGGATGGGAATCTAGGGTTATGGTGACAGTCTCTGGGAAAGGAAGGGGGGGTGTTGAGTATGAGCCAGAATTACAAATGTCAGAAAAGGGGGTACACACTCTACTTTGAAAGGAGAGGCTAAATATTGTAGTTAGGATGAGGAGATGAAAAGCAAGAGGTTGATTGGTCAAGGAAACGGTTATAGGAGATTGGGGGCAAAATTAATATTAATAGGGTAAAACAAAACAAAAGTGCTAAATTGTAGAGATAGTAACGTGGGGGCCAGGCGCGATATCACTTTCTGGGAAAGGAAAGGCGGTGGAGATTAGAATCACAAGACCTGTGAGTGATGAGATCAGTGGAGAAATTCAGGAGATAAAAGGGGGAATGTAGGTAATGGGAAATGGGAGATGTCACGATTGGTGGTTACTTATCAGTTTTAGGTTGAAGTACACAGCAGGAGCTTGGATTGAATTTTGTGGGTGTGTTTAAAATCTTTGGAGACCAGTTTTTAAACTTTGTAGCATGCTTCTTCTATGTTTATGTTTGGCAATTTTTTATAGTCTGATACTTGATGCTTTTAATCTGATGCTTCTTGTATATCCTAGGCGTATAACCAGACTTTGTGGTTACTGCTAAAGAATGATGGGATGCATAGACTTCTACCTTAACAGGTGGCCTTAGGGGCATTGATATTGTTTGCAGTCAAGTCTTGCCTTTTCAGAACTAATTGTAACCTGTCACTACAAATCTTATTTCTTAGTTGTTATTTTGTGTCTTTGCCTGAAAAGCCAATATAAATCTAAATAAACATGGACACTAACCTAATTCCATTTAGGCTTTAACCGGCCCTATTTACAAGAGTACATTTTCAGAGACTGGTCAGATTTACTAAAACTTTATTTTGTGTTAGTGCTTTCGAAAACACCCAACTAAAGTTTGAGTGTATTATCAACAAAATTCCATATTGGAGAAGGTTCTTGAGTTTGTGCCCAGTGTTGAAATTCTAAAATATTAAGACAAGACTTTGACATTTTTTGGATTTCAAAAGTAAGAGGAAGTTGCTTTATATCTACAGCCAGCTTCTATATTTAAGTCAGAAAAGTGGCAGCTGCTTATTTTTATTTTCCTCCTTAGAGGTTGACTTAATCCTAATCTTGACACTTGAATTAGTTTTATGGAATAGTGTGATTTACAGATCATAAAGAGACATTATGAGATCATCTACTCTCAATCAGACCTCAGTCTAGGAATATTCTCAATTACTTGATCTCTGCTTTGTACCAGTGAGTTGTATTTCGAGAATGGTCAGATTCAGTTAAAGTGAATCTGGAGATGGCCATGTAGTCGTTTGCAGCTTTTAGGGCACCACGTGTTATTAAATGTTGAGTCAGTTTCCAGAGAGAGAAGTCAGTTTTTTCTTTAGTTACTTTTATTTTTGACCTTGCCTGCTATTGTGGCTGCTGTTTGAGAAAAGGCCAATTGAAAGAAGGTCACCAAGAATGTCACCTTAATAACTGAAGCAGAGAATGGAGAGTTAGAGATTTGGTATTCTTTTTCAGCTCAGTAACAGCCTTATTATGAATCTGAGTAAGTCTCAACTTGCCTTTGGTCCCATTTACCCTGCTATGTAACATGTCTGTTTACTTGGAGTCAGTTTTGAGATAGGAAGATATTTTATTTGTGCTTGCACCAAGTGATTAGTACACAGTACACATGGAAGGGCTATGCTTTTAATCAAATTGATAATTAGATAGAGTGTATGGCTTTGTTTTGGCCTTATCATTCCCTCAGTTGTGAATTATGAATGACAGTTTTTGTGTGGATGCCCTGATTTCCATAGTTTAAGAAAATGCAGTTTTCTTGTTAAAAATGCCAAGATGAAATGGATATTCCCTTTTACGAATTTTGCTCATTACTACATTAGTGTCGTGCTTCAGTGAGGAATTTTGCAATAAAGTCTTATTAATGAGACTGCTAATGCAGAGTTGCCCATAATTCACATGTGGTCTAGATTTAAAAGTTTATGCTGGATACTTGTGAAAAGTAGTTTAACTTCTAGAAATAAATGATATTAAAGCAGTAGTTTACGTTAAATAACCTATATGCTAATAGCTCTCATTCAGCTTTAGCAGGTCCTCAAGGATCTTTCCTAATACTTCCTTGGTCAACAAAATTATAATTCCTCAGAAAAGATAATTGGGAACTGGGAGAGGACCTGAGAAGAGAAATGAAAATAATTGAGGGAATGTAGGCACCATATAGGAGAGATATAGTTAAAAAAAATAAAACTATATATATATAATGGAAAAACAAGTTGAGGGATGAATTTTAAATTTATTTAAGAAAATGGACAGGGTAAACCAGTTCCAGAATGTTAGAACTGGGGAATCATTTGAAACTTGGATGAAGTAATTTTAGGGCATATAAAAGAATTTTTTATACAGTTTATAGATAAGTGAAACTACATAAAAGATAACTTGCTGTATTAACAAAACACCCCAAAATTTAGTAGCTTAAAAAAACCCAATTTATTATTTCTTTCAAATCTGTGGTTGACTGATGGATTTTCTGCTTTACTTGGTGCTGGCAGGGGCACCCGCATGATTGGAGTGTTCAAAATGGCCACACTCCCATGGCTGGAGGCTGACTGAGAGTTCAGTTGGCTCTAAAGGCCTCCAGGCCTCCTTTTTGTGGGCCTCCTCTCTCCACGTGGCCTTTTGATTTCCTTAGAGCATGGTGCTGGCGAGGAGCATTCAAGGAGATAGGAAATAGAAGGCAATGAGCCAGTTCTTTCAAGTCCTAGGTTTGAAAGTCTGAGAATGTCGCTATTGGTCAAAGATAGTCAAGGGCCAGCCCAGAGTCAAAGGGAGGGGCAGTAATCTCCACCTGCAGACATGGACAGTGGCATGCATAAACACGGGGAAGTTGCTGGGGGGTGGGTATGCCCTTTTGAGACTGGCTACCATAGATGCTATTCTAGTTGGATGTTCAGGCTAAAAATACAAATGGGATCGGCCATATTTGTGGGTTATAACACTAGGACTGTTTTAGAGGCATCTCTTTTTGGAGGTTAACTTCTCAAGGAACGAACATGCTCTCCTGCATGACTTGCCTTAATGTTACTGTAGACATAATACTGGGTGAATTAATAATGATTCAGTAACTTTTCTTATTTGCTTGAGAAGCAATATATCTAAAAGCAAGAAATTGCATTTAAAAATACTCAGATTTTTCACTGTAGTGGGCTTTTAAATTGGTAAGGTTGATTACCAGCTGGTTGGATGAACATTTGAAACCACTTCTTAGTTTAAGTTATCAGCGTTTCTATGTATCCCTTACCTGTTCCCAATTTACATTAGCCTTCAGTTTCTTTTCGGGATACTTTTATACAGTATAGGTATTGGGGTATGAAATTACAAATTAGTGTATTTTCTTTGTATTAATTTTTTTGATTCATCTTTGTAATAGGTGCACATAATAAATTACTGGAAGTGACTTATAGATGTGGAATAAAAATTCTGTTTTGAATGGTTGTCAGAATTCTTTTATTGCTAAATTAGAAAATGAACTTTCAGGAGACCACTTGTTATTCTGTATTATTTGTATACTCTTTAAATCCTTAAAGACAGGAAGCAGATGAGAATTTTTTTTCCTTGCTAAAGCGAGACAGGACATTATGTAAGATCTTCTATTTAATTTTCTTTTTCACAGTTACTGTGACCCTCAGGAGCTCACCTCATCATCTTTTCCTCTGTTGTGCCCTAGGCTGGCCCTCTTACACTTACCAACATTCGGTGACAGCCCCCAACCAGTCATTCCAACACCAGCCCATCCTCAGCCTGCCGAGAATCTCCCCAGATCACAGTCCCACAAGCCCCAGAATACGGTCAACGCCACTCATAGCCTGGTGCCCAGGCTTCCCCTGCCCAGCCCCGGCCTCAGCTCAGACCACCCGTGCCCTGCAGTGTCATTCTCCAACTCAAGACTTTCTCATCACAGCTTTCACCTTGATTAGTGCTCACTGACCCCACTACATGTCCCAGGGGCAGGGCGGGTGCAGAATTTATTCATCTTTGTATCTGCAGAAGCCAGCATGACTCCTGGCATGCAGTAGGCACCCAGTAAATACTTGCTCAACTTAATAACTCAGGCTGCATCGCAAATCACCACTGTTGAGGGCACCCTATCACCTCATCCTGCAGCAGGCCTTCCTTTTCATCTTTACCTTTTGGCTTTCAGTCAGCTATTTAGAATAGAAGTAGGAACTCTTGCTATATATTGACTCTAACCAAAAGATTCCTAACAATTCTCCGAAACCCTTCATAGGAAATGTCTGTCAATGGAGAGTCAGTTAAGACAGTGGACTCAACCAGGACAAAAGGTAGCTAAGCAAGAAGAGTGACAGAAGCCATTTTTCCTTTTCAGAGGTCCTCGAGCTAAAATCTTGATCATGTATAGATAAGATTATATTATGGTAAATAGCATTACAATAAAAAAAAAATGAAATTGAAGAAAGAAAAAAAGTGTTTTTGTGGTATTAAAATATTTTGAACTCCCGTCTACTTTCTAGCAATGTTTTAATAGAGCACAGAAGTGCTTTCTGAATGTTTATAAGAATTCATTGAGGATGAAACAGACAGTATTTACCAAAGTTTAACAACTTGGTCACTATAAAGAAAACTTCTTTTCTTAATAAATCAATCCCAGCATCCTAAAATTGGCAATGGAAGTGGAAAATCTCTATGAAAATGTCCCCTGGATCTTAACAATTTCAGCTAGTATTCCACGTGATTCACCTTGTACTCTCTGGATAATTCCCTTTAGTTTCTCAAAGCCTGATAAGAAAGAGTGAGAACATTTTACCAGAGGCTCAGAGATAACAGTGGAATAGATACTGAGACTAATGTTGAACTAAGAATATGATTTGTCTCTGGGGCACTATTATCTTACTTTCTGGATTGCCTTCATATGTGGCCAGTTGGGGAGTGGGGAGCAAGGGAGCAAAAGCCGCAGAGCTGGGAGAGAATTCCTGTGTGCCTGAGATAAAACTTTGGAGCTGGAATTTCCTTCTGAGGTCTTGCTCTTTCCTGAGACTTGGCTCTCCTTTCGGGTCTGCTTGCCGTCCTGTTCTCGGGCTTCTGACCTGAGCTGACTGTCAGTAGCAGGCTAACCATAGTAGTAGAAGTGGGAGAGTTGTGTGTTTTGTTTTATTTAAATATGGTCAATCATAAATAACAGTTAGCATTTATTTATTGTTTACCGTGTGCTGCTCTAAATGCTCTTCTAACTTTTTTTACATATATTATTTCATTTATTTCTCCTAATCTGTAAGATAGATTCAATACTATTGTTACCCCATTTTTCAGATGAGAAAACTTGATTCCACAGAGGTTAAGTACCTTGCACAAAGTCACTCTGCTAACAAGAAGCCTGAGGTCAAACCCAGGCAGTCTGACTTGAGACCCTGACTTAAACTATGGTATTTCATCCTTGAAGAGCAGAGAAACAATGGAATATGATGGCAGTTTCTTTGCATGTCAGATGGTGGCTGGAGTGGAAGAGTTACTATAGATTTTATACGTATAGATTTTCTGATCATTTGAAGGAATGATCTGAGGAAATGGAGGAAATGGAATAAAACTTTACAGTTGTCATAGTATCATTGTATCAGGTAGTTATTGCTGTGTGATAAAGAACCACAAAATATGTCATACAGCGATAGATACTTATTTGCATGAATATGTGGATTTGCTAGGTATTGGATGATATAGGCTGGGATTAGTTGGGTGACTCTGAACTTGGCTGCTTATTCAGGACTGTTCCACTTGTTATTTTGGGACTCAGACCAAAGAGGCAATGACTTCCCTGGCAAAGCTCTTCTCATAGCTACAGCAAAGGCAAAATAAAGCAAGTGCAATTGTTCGAGTGCCCTTCAATCATTTGTTGTATCACACCTGTGAATATTCCATTAACCAAAGCAAGTCACATGGTCAAGCCCAAAGTCAAGGGGCAGGAGGGAGTAATTTGCACAATAATCTACTATAGTAACAATAATCTATGATAATCTAGTACAGTTAGTTTATAGAAGAATGATCAAATGTTTACTGTGATAGCTGTTGTGCTATTTTTCTGCTTTCCATTGTTGGCATTGTCCTGATTAGCACTTTCTCATTTTGATTATTGAACGACACCTGTTGGTTGGATGCTCCGAGAATCACAATTTAATACAGCAGATATCTTTGCAGTCATGTTATGTAGGGAAAAAAGGCATATAGAAAGAATCAGAATCTTGACTTTAGTCCACAGTAATGCCTTGAGAAGTTTTTCAATATCATAATGCTATTCCTTCCTTGGGGAGGATAAAGTTGATGTTACTCCAGTGGTGTTTGCAACAGAATCTGAATCAAGGTCATACAGAATTCCCTAGCAGCTCCCTTGGCAGCAGGTTTAGAGCTCTTCAGTCCCTTCGCTGCACCTAGGCTTAAGGCTGCAAAGGTATGTGCTGATCTTCTCAGATGTCTGGGACATTCAGGGTTTCTCTGAAAAGTCATGGAGACATCCAGGAATTGTAGTGTGTGGATAGTGTTTTTACAGCACAGATGCATTCATTAATCCTTGTACTCAGGAAGTACTATACTAAATTAAGCTGTTAATGTGATTATTTGTGAATTGCTGGATTATGGGAAATATTTCAAAATATTTAATGTGAAAATGTTCTAGTAAACACACAAAAAAGAGTTACTTAGGTGATTTTTCTTCACATTCTTTAATGTTTTCTGAATTTTTCTACAATGAATATTGTTTTGAAACAGAAAGATTAAAATGTAGTACATTGAGAGTATATGTTTATTAAACGAGTACCTCAAATGAACACCTGTATTTGATGGTGGATTGCAGTGTAGCAGGTAGACTGGCCCGTGGACTCACAGTGGTGGCTTGAACAGGCACCTCACTCAGCTCATTTTCTTAACTGGAAATTGGCTATCTGTCGTCTTACCTACTTAAAAAGGGTCTCTTTTTTTTTTTCTCCTCTCAGTTCATTGTAAATTGTAAATTACCATGTATAACGTGTTAATTAATAATTTACACTGTAAAACTCCTATATATATATCTCTCCAAGATTTTCAGTAGAAATTTAGGACTATACGTACCTGAATTGTGTTGGAACGTTGCATTTTCCTGTTAAATAAGTAGTACTCGGCAGAATCAGTGGGCTGAGAACTGAAGTTGAGACCATAATAGTTGGCATGCAACCTGATTTGAAAAAACATGAACATAAACTGAGTGAAAAACGTGTCACATGTGGAAGGAGGTGGTTATAGGGTAGGTGGGGATGACGATACACAGTTAAATAAAACTTCCGTCTGCTCTAGAACTTTACAATCTATTGAAAAGATAGGCATTTGTAAATCTCTTTAAGGCATACTTTGGTAAATGCCAAAATAGAGCCACAAAGGGCTATAGAAGTGAAGGGAGGGGAAGTCAGTTTTAACTGGAGAGATCTTTGGAAGTTTTGTGGAAGAAGAAAGCTGTATATTGGATCTTGTAGAATAGATTTTGACAGACTTGTTTCTGAGACGGGCAATTCCAGGAAGAGGGAGTAGTTTGGGCAAAGGCCAGATGATCAGGAGATGGGCAGCGTAGGGTAAGTAGATAGGTATGGCTTGACCATAAGGTGCATAGAAAACAAGAAAGAAAACAAACAAGATAGGTTGGGAGGCTGGGGAGTTTGGACTGAGTCCAGTTTGTATTTAAGAAGAATATTCTAGCGTACTTTGTGTATGCATGTGTCTGTGTAAGCTTTTGATTGAAGTAAAATAAGTATACAGAAAAGGGTACAGGTCATTAAGTATGCAGCTCATTGGATTTTTACCCAGTGATCATGTCTGTGTAACCATTATCTTATATCTATAGATTAGTTTTAACTTATTGGTATTCAACCTCATATAAATGGAATCATTCCAGTATGTATTCTTAGCGTCTGGCATCTTTTGTCCCACATTGTGTGTAAGAAGTTTCATTCACGTTGTTGTTAGTTGTAGTATGTTCATTCTTATTGCTATGTAGTATTCCACTATGTGAATATACTTAAAATTTTTGGCCGTTCTGTTGATGGATATTTGGGTTATTTCCTTTTTGGCTGCTGTGAATTGTGCTATTACGGATAATCTTGTATATGTCTTTTCTTGAATATATAAGCACATATTTCTGTTTGGTATTTACCTAGGTGTATAAATGCTGGGTCATAGGGTATGGAAATGTTTAGCTTTAGTAGGTACTGTGAAACTTTTTCATTTTACACTTCCTACATTAGTATATGAGAGTTCCAGCTGCTCTTTCTCTCTCTCTCTCTCTCTCTCTCTCTCTCTCTCTCTCTCTCTCTCCCCTCCCTCCCTCCCTCCCTCCCTCCCTCCCTCCCTCCCTCCCTCCCTTCCTTCTTTCCTTCCTTTCTTTCTTTATTGGGGTGACAATTGTTAGTAAAATTACATAGATTTCAGGTGTACAATTCTGTATGACATCATCTATAAATCCCATTGTGTGTTCACCACCCAGAGTCAGTTCTCCTTCCATCACCATATATTTGATCCCCCTTACCCTCATCTCTCACCCCCCACCCCCCTTACCCTCTGGTAACCACTAAACTATTGTCTGTGTCTATGAGTTTTTGTTTCTCATTTGTTTGTCTTGTTCTTTTGTTGTTTTTGGTTTATATACCACCTATCAGTGAAATCATATGGTTCTCTGCTTTTTCTGTCTGACTTATTTCGCTTAGCATCATACTCTCAAGATCCATCCATGTTGTCACAAATGTTCCTATATCATCTTTTCTTACCGCCGAAGAGTATTCCATTGTGTATATATACCACAACTTCTTTATCCATTCATCCATCAAAGGACATTTTGGTTGTTTCCATGTCTTGGCCACCGTAAACAAAGCTGCAGTGAACATTGGAGCACACGTGTCTTTATGGATAAATATTTTCAGATTTTTTGGGTAGATACCCAGGAGAGGGATTGCTGGGTCATACGGTAATTCTATTTGTAATTTTTTGAGGAACCTCCACACTGCCTTCCATAGCGGCTGCACCAGTCTGCATTCCCACCAACGGTGTATGAGGGTTCCTTTTTCTCCACAGCCTCTCCAACACTTGTTACTATTTGTCTTGCTGATGATAGCCATTCTGACTGGGGTGAGGTGATATCTCATTGTGGTTTTGATTTGCATTTCTCTGATGATTAGTGATGTTGAGCATTTTTTCATATGTCTCTTTGCTATTTGTATGTCCTCTTTGGAGAAATGTCTCTTCAGGTCCTCTGCCCATTTTTTAATTGGGTTGTTTGTTTTTTTCTTGTTGAGTTTCATGAGTTCCTTGTATATTTTGGATATTAGCCCCTTATCGGAGGCACTGTTTGCAAAAATCTTCTCCCATTCAGCTGGTTGCCTCTTTATTTTGTTGATGGTTTCTTTTGCTGTGCAGCAGCTTTTAAGCTTCATATAGTCCCATTCATTTATTTTAGCTTTTACTTCCCTCGCCTTTGGAGTCAAATTCATAAAATGCTCTTTGAACCCAAGGTCCATAAATTTAGTACCTATGTTTTCTTCTACACAGTTTATTGTGTCAGGTCTTATGCTTAAGTCTTTGATCCATTTTGAATTAATTTTGGTATATGGTGACAGATAGCAGTCCAGTTTCATTCTTTTGCACGTGGCTATCCAATTCTGCCAGCACCATTTATTGAAGAGGCTGTGTTTTCTCCAGTGTATGTTTTTTGCTTCTTTGTCAAAAATTATCTGTCCATATTTATGTGGTTTTATTTCTGGGTTCTCAATTCTATTTCATTGGTCTATGTGTCTGTTTTTCTGCCAATACCATGCTGTTTTGATTATTGTAGCCCTGTAGTACAAGCCAAAGTCAGGAAGTGTGATACCTCCATTATTGTTCTTTTTTCTTAAGATTGCTTTGGCTATTCGGGATCTTTTGTGGTTGCAAACAAATCTGATGATTTTTTGTTCTATTTCTTTAAAAAATGCCATGGGGATTTTGATGGGGATTGCATTAAATCTGTATATTGCTTTGGGTAATACGGCCATTTTAACTATGTTGATTCTTCCAATCCATGAGCACGGAATGTCTTTCCATTTGTTTGTGTCTTCCATTTCTTTTAAAAATGTCTTATAGTTTTCAGCATATAGGTCTTTTACATCCTTGGTTAAGTTTATTCCTAGGTATTTTATTCTTTTTGCTGCAATTGCAAAAGGAATTGTTTTTTGTATTTCTTTTTCTGAGATTTCATTGTTAGTATGTAGGAATGCAATGGACTTTTGTACGTTGATTTTGTAGCCGGCAACGTTACTGTATTCGTTGATTGTTTCTAATAGCTTTTTGGTGGAGTCTTTAGGGTTTTCTACATATAGCATCATGTCATCTGCAAAGAGTGACAATTTAACTTCTTCATTCCCAATTTGGATGCTTTTTATTTCTTTCTCTTGCCTGATTGCTCTGGCGAGGACTTCCAACACTATGTTGAAAAGCAGAGGTGATAGGGGACAGCCCTGTCGTGTTCCTGAACAAAGGGCTTCAGTTTTTCACCATTAATTCTGAGATTAGCTGAGGGTTTGTCATATATGGCCTTTATTATGTTAAGGTATTTTCCTTCTATACCTATTTTATTAAGTGTTGTAATCATAAATGGATGTTGTATCTTGTCACATGCTTTTTCTGCATCAATTGATATAATCATATGATTTTTGTCCTTTATTTTGTTTATGTGATGTATCACATTGATGGATTTGCGGATGTTGAACCATCCTTGTACCCCAGGGATGAACCCCACTTGGTCGTGATGAATAATCTTTTTAATGCATTGTTGTGCACATTCTTATAACACTCACTTGGTATTATCTTTTTCATTTTAGATTAGTGGTTATTGTCTTACTGTTTTAATTTGCATTTCCTTAATGACTGTTGTAAACAAGCACCTTTTTAGGCTTATTGGCTGTTTAGATGTATCCTCTTTTTGTGAAGTTGTGTGTTCCATCCTTGGTCATTTTTTTCTATTGGATTGTCGGCCTTTTTCTTATTGATTCATTCCTTATATAGTAGTCCCCCCTTACCTGCAGAGGATTGTTCCAAGACTCCCAGTGGGTGCCTGAAACTATGGATAGTACTGAACCCTGTATATACTGGCTTTTCCTGTACATTCATACCTGTGATAAAGTTTAATTTATAAATTAGGCACAGTAGAAGATTAACAATAACAACTAATAAAATAAATAATTATACTGTAATAAAAGTTGTGTGAACATTGTCTCAAAATATCGTCTTATACTATACTCACCCTTTTTGTAATGATGTGAGATGATACAGTGGCAACGTATTGAGATAAAATGAGGTACTCAGAACGGCCTGCAATTTAAAACCTATGAATTATTTCTTTCTGGAATTTTCCATTTAATATTTTCAGACCACAGTTGACCTTGGGTAACAAACTGCCAAACGTGAAACTGGATAAGGGAGGACTACTGTATTCTGAAAAATACAAATCTTTCGTCAAGGAAACAGTGTTTTTGTAGGAACACAATGTTTTGTTTTCACTTTTTCACTTGAGACCAGTAAAAGATGTCAAAAGATTTTGTACTACCTTCACAGCATTTACAGGGTTAGCAAGTTTTTTTTCCTACATACCAATACTTGAAAAAGAATCACCACTATTAGCACCATCATTTTATAAAAGAAAGACTTACTTTAATGCCACAAAAGTAGAAAGGATATAATCTCAGAATGAAGGGAACTCTGAGGTAGGCAGACTAATGTACCCTTACCCCCTAAAAAGTCCAGTCTAATCCTTAGAACCTGTGAATATGTTAAATGACATTGCAAGGGGCATTAAGTTTGCTAATCAGTTGACTTTAAAATAGGTAGATTATCCTGGATTATCTGGGCTAGGCCGAGTGTAATTACAGGGACCTTAAATGTGTAAGAGGGAGGCAGAGAGGGTGTCAGTCAGAGTGATACGATGTGAGAACACAATCCTCTGTTGCTGGCTTTAAGATGAGGGAAGAGCCATAGCCAAGGGTTGTGAGCAGCCTCTAGGAGCTGGAATGGACAAGCTAGAGCCTCCAGAACAGATCATAGCCCCGTCAACACCTCGATTTTGGTTCAGTGAGACCCATTTCAGACTTCTGAACTACAGAACTGTAAAATAATAAACTTAGGTTATTTTATTGTTGTTTATAAATATGTGGTAATTTGTTACAGCAGCCATGGAAAACTAAATGTACAGTCTTAAGAGAAGATAGTTACCCTAATTCACGTGTGTGTGTCTCACAAATGCGTGCACACACACACACACACACACACAGTATCTTTATTTTTAGTGTTTGGTAACTATTCAGTGCAGTTCTTTCTCTTAACATTTAAGTTTGAATCAACTTCAGAATCGTGGAAAAGTTTAAAGTACAACGCAAATGGCATTTTTCCTGAATCATTTGAGGGTAAGTTGTCACATCATCACCAAATGCTTTAGTGTATGTTTTCTACAAACAAGGACATTCTACATAACTATAATATAACCATCAAAATTGGGAGGTTAACATACAGTACAATTACAGATCTAACCCTTAGACCCCATTAAAACTTTGCCACTTGTTCTGGTAATGTTCTCTTTTTTTGCTTCAGAAAGCTTTACTGTTTTAGTCTGGTCCATGGCATGGGAGAGGGCTCCGGGGTGCTTAGAAGGGTGCCTTGTAGCTGTAGGGAGAGGCTCAGGCAGAAGCCCAATACCAGGGGGATGTAGAGGGGCCCCTCCAAGGCTTCTGGGTTCCAGAGGCTCCTAGTCAGGCTTGAGGGTGAGCCTTTTGAAGAGATACTTGCCCAGCCCAGCCTGGGGCCGCCCAGCCTGGGGCCGGCCAGTCTTGGGGAGGTTAGTCAGGTGGTTGCCCATCTTGATGAGTTTTGCCGCCTCATCTAGGAAGTGGCTCTCCGGGAGTGACAGAGATGGTGGTCTGTGCGGGCAGAACCCAGGCCTGCAGATCCAAAGGGCCTAGTTCAGGTTCTTCTCCATGACCGTGGTGGCTTCCATGGTATCCTGAGTTTTACCCCGGTTATCTTGGGAAGGTTTCTGCAGATCCTGAAGAGGGCGTGGCTGCCATGCTGGTTTTGCATCTTCAAGAGACGCTTGGCGCCTTCACGCTTCTTGGTGAAGAGGTGGCCCACATCCTTCAGAGCCACATTGTCCTGGTCGAAATAGAAGCCCAGAGAGAGGTAGGTGTAGGAGGCCCACAGGTACAGTCTGACCAGGCGCTGACAGTGGCCCTTAATGGAATAATGCTGATGAACTTGGGAGTTCAGGGTTCCTCGGCAATAAGGAATAAAGCTCAAAAAATGGTGTTTGCTGGTCTTGGAGGCCAGATGGCTGAGATGTTTTTGAAGGTTGTGACTGGAAAAGAGATTAGAGGGTGGTGGGAGGCTGGAAGAAGGGGGATCCCTGGGCCTGGGTCATCCAAACACTGTTGAAGCAAGAGGCAGATGTGGGGGACCTCCGAGGGTACTGCCTCAATAATGTTCCTTATAACAGAAAGATCGAACCCAAAATCATGCATTGAATTAATTGTCATGTTTCTTTAGTCTCCTTTAATCTGGAATGGTTCCTTCCTTAATTTTCTTTGATTTTCATGACTGGCAGTTTTGAAGATTATAGGCTAGTTATTTTGTAGATTGGTCTCAATTTTGATTGATGATGTTTCCTCATGATGATATCAAGGTTATATATTCTTGGCAGAAGGCCCACAGAAGTGATGCTGAGTTCTCTTTGCGATAAGTATGAGAAGGTATTTTGGAAACATGTAACTATTCGATTCATCAGATATTCATTCAATATATATTTATAACAGAATGGACTTAAGAACTCCTGTTTTATTTGATGGGTTATAATCCAATACTATCATTTATTTGGATGCTTATAAATTGTTCTCTATTTGGCCAATGAGTGTTTTCAAGCTGATTCCTTTGTCTTTTTTATGTATTCCCATCATTCTTTGAGCATTTTCTTATGTTCTGGTACAAGAAGATATTAGGCTTATCTTGTACTTTTTTGCTTCAGCTCTGGAATCAGTAATTTCTTCAAGGAGCCCTGGTTTCTTTTAGTAGAAAATGATATTTGGAAGTCAAGGTCTGGGTGTCAGGTGTGCTCATTGCTGTTGGGTTGTCATTGCTCCCAGGCCCACTCCCTGGACAGAGGTAGGAAACACATGTATATGTACACACACACACACACACCACTCAATTTTATCTACCTATTTATTTAAAACCATGAATTCACACTGATACCTCCAATTCTAGTTTAACACCACAGGGTTCATTCAATAGTTTCCTTTTATAATTTTACCTCCCTTTTCTGATAGTTGGCTCTTATTATCCTCAACATATTTTCTTAATCAACCCTCCAGGATGTGACAAATCTCTTCTGTTGTTGCTGTTCCTGATACCCACCTCATGGATGCCATCCTTACCTTACCAGACTCTAAAATCCCATATCAGGCTGCTGTCCCTACCCCCGTGTTTGAACACCTTTCTCACGTCAGGCTCTGATACCCTGCACTACGTTGCTCTCCTCGCTCCATTTGGACCCTCAGCACCCTGTGTTGGGCTACCAAGGGTGCCATATTCCTGTATGGACATCCTCTTTATTTTGCTGGGGATCTGACATACTACAGTAGATCACTTCTGGTCCTACCACTGCTTCTCGTGTAGACACCTGTTTTGCTTGGCCCTAACTAAATTGAATACAGGTTTTTCATCTTGCAAAACTGAAACTAGTATTCATTAAATAACAACTCTCCAGTTCCCTCTCCCCTCAGCCCCTGGCAACCACCATTCTGCCATGTTTCTATGGATTTGAATACTCTAGATACCTCATATAAATGGAATTGTACAGTGTTACTCTTTTTGTGTGACTAGCTTGTTTTTCATAGCATAATGTCCTCAAGGTTCATCTATGTTGTAGCATGTGTCAGAATTACCTTCCTTTTTAAGGCTGAATGATATTCTATGGTACATACATGCCACATTTTGTTTGTTCATTCTTCTCTTGCCAGACAGTTAGGATACTTCCACCTTCCGGCCATTGTGAATAATGCTGCTCTGACCATGGGTCTACAAATACCTCTTCAAGACTCTGAAAAGCATTGTTTTACCTTTTACATTTAGATCTACACTCCATCTGGAATTAATTTTCGTGTTTGGCATGAGATAGACAACAGAATTCCGTTTTTTTTCCTTTTATATCCAATTAATCCAGTGCCATTTATTGAAAAGATTGCTCTTTCTCTGTTGCATTGCATTGTCACTTGTTATATACTATCTGTCTGTGTGTGGGGGCCTGTTTCTAGGACTCTATGTTCTGTTCTATTGGTCTATTTAGTCTTGTGCCAATATCATGCTTTCTTAATTACTATATATATATATTCTTTTTTTTTTTAAGATTTTTTTTTTTTAATTGGGGAAAGGGAACAGGACTTTATTGGGGAACAGTGTGTACATCCAGGACTTTTTTCCAAGTCAAGTTGTTGTCCTTTCAATCTTAGTTGTAGAGGGTGCCGTTCAGCTTCAAGTTGTTGTCCATTCAGTCTTAGTTGTGGAGGGTGCAGCTCAGCTCCAGGTCCAGTTGCTGTTGCTAGTTGCAGGGGGCACAGCCCACCATCCCTTGCGGGAGTCAAACTGGCAATCTTGTGGTTGAGAGGACGCGCTCCAACCAACTGAGCCATCTGGGAGCTCAGCGGCAGCTAAGCTCAAGGTGCCGTGTTCAATCTTAGTTGCAGGGGGCAGAGCCCACCATCCCTTGCGGGACTCGAGGAATTGAACTGGCAACCTTGTGGTTGAGAGCCCACTGGCCCATGTGGGAATCGAACCAGCAGCCTTCGGAGTTAGGAGCACGGAGGTCTAACTGCCTGAGCCACCGGGCCGGCCCCAATTACTATATTTTTATATCAATTTTTGATATCTAAAAGTATATGCCCTCCTCTACATCTACCCCTCTGCAAAATTGCATTAGCCATTTTTGGCTCTTTGCATTTCCATACACCAGGGGGTGCCAAAAACATGTATACACGTGACTTGTATTCATCTTCTGTTATTGGTATATATTGAGTATTACGATTTTAACACATTGTTTGTGGGAAACGAGTAAACTCGTCATATCGCCTCTAGTTGGAACCGGCAAAAATTTTGCAAAGTAAATAAATAGAGACCTCTTTTTAAACTAAAACACTGAAAGTTTCATAGAAAAATATCAAATAGATCGAAAGATATGAATATTTTACGGAAAGTCTAATTTTGGCGAGAAAATGTCAAAAAAGCCCCGCGTTACGACGCGATTTGGCGGGAAAATGCCCGCTTACAAAGTGTTAATACAATTTTTTCAATTCTCAAAATGTGTGTACATTTTTTTGGCACCCTCTGTATATTGAAATCAGCTTGTTAATTTCCACAAAACATTCTGCTGTGGTTTTTATTGGAATTAAATTGGATCTATATATAAATTTGGGGAGAACTGAAATCTTAACACTATTGAGTTTTACAATCCATGAAAATGGTATATCTTTTTATTTATTTGGGTGTTTAATTTCTCTATGTAGAAGTTTTTGTACATCCATTATTAGATTTATTCCTAGGTACTTGGTATTTTTCAATGCTATTTTTAAAATTTAATTTTCTGTTTGATGCTGATAGTGTAAAGGTTTTAAATCCTAGGTCCCCATTCAAGGTATAAACACATGGGAGTACTTTTTTCTGAAAAGTCTATACTTTACATCTGAATCTGATTCCCACTGGGAACAGTAACAACAAAGAAGATTAAATACCACTTTAGTAGTTTGATTTAGAGTGTATTGGACTAGGGAGCAGGGAACAGTCAGAGTCAAGGAGGCCGCTTAAAGGCTGTATAATAGTCTAGGCAAGAAGCCATGTGAGCTTGAGCTAGGGCAGTCGGTATGGACAGAAGGAAAGACATTTAAGGGATATTCTGGAGAGAGAATGAATAAGGTTTGCCTGGAGTAGGATAGGAGAAGTGAAAAAAAAAGTAAAATATGGCTGGTGTCAGGCATGTTCAAGGCATTTAGTTAAAGGGACGGTTGCCATAGCAACAGGTATGGGAAAATGAGTGTTTGGTGAGTAAAGATGTTGGAGTAGTCCCCGACTTTAATAAGAAGACTAAATTTAAGACATTCACATAGATAAATGATATAATATTTGGGGTTTGCTTTGAGATTTGGAAGGTGAAAAGCTGAGTGATGGGGGATTCATTATATACTATCCCATACTTTTCTGTATCTAGGTATAAATGTATTCATGATACGGAAAAAAGGAAAGATTTATTCACAGAGAGTGAGATACACTGAAGTTCTCTGGACCAGCTCTACTCAAATTCCTGTGTGATAGAAATATCAAGATTCATCTAAACATGACGTTTGGTTTTTGAGTAGTTTCGTAATCGCTGTCTATTGTACTGGGGGCACTGTTTTATGGAGATTAGCCAGATAAGGAGGTCCAGAGCTACAGAGCTAGGCCAGGCTAACTGAGGTAGGCCAAGTGCTTGGGGGTGGCTAGCAGTTGAGAGGAAAATTAGCCAGGCAGATGGAACATGATATTTATTGGCAACCCAACCAGATTTGTGGACTCAGTGAAGTTTAGCAAGGGCAGGATATACTTTCATGGGGAGATAGTGACAAGGAGCCTGGGTACAGATATTCTGGGGGAGATCCAGACAGGCAGAGAGCACCAGTGAGTTGAAAACAGGTGGCAAGGCCCACATTTCAAGTTTGGGCTCAAAAGTGGAACTGAAATACCCAGCAAGGAACTAAATAAAGAATTCGTTTATTTAATTAATTAATCCATCCAACCTATACTCACTAGTGCCCACTGCAATAGTCCTATACTAAGTATAAGAATTATTGGAGAGCATGTGAAAACGCAGTGCAGACTCTCAGTTCCTCTTCCCTCTGCTGAATTTGGTAGGCCTCAAGAATCTGTGTGTTTAATAAGCTTCTCAGTATTTCTGATGCAGATATTTCTCAGATCACGCTTTGACAAAATGTCTAGTTCACTGTGTCCTGGCCAGTGAACCAACACAGAGGGAGTGGGAGAAATATCGTGGCTAAAACGAGTAAAAGGTGAGGCCTTGTACATGGGGAACGTAGCAGGAAGGAACTGAGGTAGCTGGAATCAAGAGTGAAGGCAGGTTGTAATCATTTTGAATATATAAGTGTATTAAATCAAAATGTATACCTTAAACTTGCACAATGTGCATTGTATCTCAATAAAACTGGAAAAAAGAGTGAAGGCAGAGTGAGGCAAACTTTATGCCAGAGGCTTGGGATCTGCTTAGTAATAAGTTGGTTTGTAAAAGAATTTACTTCCGGGGGTTGTTTGCAGCTAGAGAAATTGGTAAACTATTGGTAAACTAGGGCAGATAAATAAACAAGATATTCATTTATAAGATTTAGATCTAGAAGAACGATTGCAATATCCCCAAATGGGGCCACTCTACGTATTTTAGGGTCACATCACATGACAGCTGGTAGTCCTTTCTGGTGCTATGAAAAGGTTGCGGATAGTTCTAACGTTACTTTTGTTAATGTTCTATGACCCTATCACATATGTGAAAATAAATGACAACAGACTACCTCAACAGTTGTTTTACAGTGCTCTTAAGTGGAAGTAATGTCAAGGAATGAAGGAAGAATTTTGAGGAATTGATGAAAGATTAGTCTCTTGTACAACTACATAGACTGGAGTTGTTCTTTTGAGCAAGGGCCTCACGCTGACCTCACGTGAGAGATGCATAGCCATAGGCTCTCTGGGTAGTGAGAGATACCATATGAAAAGGTCTTTCTATCTCTCTCTGTCCCTTGGATCATAATCACCATTAGCCACAGCATTTTTAAAATAGAAGATGTAGTTTGTTACAATCAAATGAGGTAAATGTGAAGGTGCTTTCTAGGCCATAAGCATATGGTGGTGGTGATACTTGTATAACAGAACTCTAACACAAAATAATTCACACGTTTTCCCAAGATTTATCCAATAGGCATTCCACCCCTATTTCATTTTACTCTTTAAACATACGAGTATATTGATTCATGGCTGCTGTGCTGAAGTTTTTGGTCTTAGTTCTTTTTAAAAAATTACATCCAGTAAAACTAATTTTTTTTAGTGTACAGGTCTCAAAATTTTAACACATGTATAAATTTATGTAAGCTCTGTCACAATCAGAATACAGATCAGTTCCATTCTCCCCCCCCAAAAAAAAAAAAAAAATACTGCCTTGTACTATCCCCTCAACTCTAACTCCTAGGAACTGTGACCTATTCTCCCTCCCTTTGGTTTTATCTTTTTGAGAATATCATATGAATGGAATCATACAATATGTAATCTTTTGCTACTGACTTCTTTCACTCAACATACCTTTGAGATAGATTCACTCAAGTTGTTGCATGTATCAATAATCCATTCCTTTTTATTGCTTAGTAGTCTAGTGTATGGATTGTATCATATATTGTTTATCCATTTGGGTTTCCAGTTTTTGGTGATTATAAATAGAGCTGCTATAAATACTTGTGTATAGGTTGGTGTGAACATAAATTTTCACTTCTCTAATGTAAGTACCCAGGATGGGAATTGCTGGATCATATGGTCAGTTTATGTTTAACTGTATAAGAAACTATCAAACTATTTCCCAGAGTGGCTGTACCATTTTGCTTTCCCACAAGTAATGTATGAGAGTTTTAGTTGCTCTGCATCTTTGCTCGCACTTGGGATTGTCAGTATTTTTTATTTTAGCCATTCTAGTAGGTATGTATTAGTATCTTACTGTGGTTTTAACTTGCATTTCCCTAATACATGCCTCAATTCTTGATGACTATTGGGATCAAACACAAAAGATCATCATCAGAAGAATGGTCATCAGAATGATATGCTTAAATTTAACATTCTAAGAAAGACTATCTGTGAATATTTTTAAAAGGAGCTATGCTAATGAATGTTCATGGTTTTTCAAGGAAGTGTGAGGTACTCTGAAACCTATTTACAAAGTTTCAAGTAAGCCCTGTGACAGTGAGAGTGACTTAAGAATATTTTTTTTTTGCTGGTGGCTTTTGGTGTTATGTAGAACATTTGTGGCTTTTAATAAACTGAAAAGAGAGGCAAATGAAAAAGAAAACTATCTGATCATCCTATAATTTTTTAAAAAAATAAAGCAAACTAAGTGAGAAACACTGATGGTCATGATCATGATCAGCATTTACTATCTGCTATTCCTGGTAGCATAGGTCAGGGGTACGATTTTGAATAACTTGCTTATTCAGGGAAGTAATTTAGATAGATGAAAGGAGGGCATTCCCTTGAGTGTTATGTTTGTTTGGCCCCCTTCTACTCCTCCTTCATAAATCTTCCCGGGCAGCTTATAAGAAGCTAACCAAATAATTGCTAAATAAATGTTCAGTGTTTATTTTCGTTGGTTATTAGCTTGAGGTCAAATTTGTTTAATGAGTAAATATGGAAGAGTTATGTTATTTTTAACTCTTTGAACGCATACTTGCTGATCTTTGCTGTCACTCCCATTTTATGAAGCTGGAATGTAATTTTCTTGGTTTTAAGGACTGTAGAGGTTTATAGTTACTGAATCTTTGTTTTGATGTTGTTAGGCATGTCAGTACTTTTTTGGATCCCAAGTTCTCAGTTAGGAAATAGCCTCTCGATTATACCTTGTTTTCCTGGGAAAATATAGTCCACTTTGAAGTGTTTCCAGTAATACGTTGCTGCAGAAATAGGCTGTCAGTGGTGACTCAGGTTAGTGCTCAGTGTAACTTAGAAAAGGTGACAAGTGGAAGAACATTGATGCATCTGTTTTTCAAATTGCAGTGAATTATCATGACGGCTTATAAGATCGACTTCATTCTCTCCTGGAATTTTGCCTAACCTTACAAATTTTACACGATATGAGTTAAAAATGGACAATTTAAAAGTTAGTCAAATGAATTAATTGAAAAGAATCCTGCCTTATCAACTCATGCTTCTAAAGGTTTTTCACTCCCTCCAGTCATATCCAGGTGTGGTGTTTTGAAAATCAGAATGATTGCTTGAGCTTTTATCAGAGATTGAGAAACTCTTTTTATTCAGGTATGTGTCGTCTTTGATTATATGGTGTATTTGGTGATTATTCTGGATGTATCGCTTTACCCAACATATTCTGACTGCATCAACAAACTATGTAATCCTTGTTACGTTTATATGTGGTCATGTGGAAAAGTGTTTCTTAAGTATTCTTAAATGTGTTTTACCAATATCTTGTGGAAAAATATAATTTTTTGTAAGTATTCATGTTAAGAATTAAAAATGATGCTTATCTCATGTGGACCTGTATCTCTTATTGTATCATTAAAGTGTAGGTACAGTATATAAGAATTCATACTATAGGATCAACTGTGACTTTGATTTAAATATATTATAAATTATACATGGAAGCCTGCATAAGATACTACATTTTTTTTTCCAAAGAAGCTTCTTTAAATGGTTCTGTTAAGTGTAAGAATGTTCTGATGATTATCTTTTTAATTAAAATGGGAAATCTTTGTTTAAAGTGGCATTCTTTTTTTACGGCCTGTTACAGTCTCTGTAACAATCATTTCTTAAGTCTGAACGTTTTATTTCCAGGAATCCATTTATATAAAACTATGTTTAGACTTAATTAAGGAACGATTCTTACTAAGCTTGTAAATAGCCAGGAAAAAAGGGACCGAAAATAAAACTGACATTCACATTTAACAAAATGATTGTAACAAGGTATGTAATAAGCTATAAAAATACGATAAATCCCTTTTTATAAGAGTTCATATTTTTTGATCCTTGTTTTCAAGGGTATTTAAGAAAAATATCAAAGCTCTGCAAAGTGATATCTGTTTTGCTGAATGGACTAGTGATAACTTCTTTTGTCTATAATTGACAATACTGGAATTCTACCTGTCTTTGTAGTGTGTTTTCTTTGAAACACCTTACAATAATCATTTTAGATTGCAGTGTAAATTTTGTGTTGTGCTATAGTGAAAACAAGAGCTGGTTATTATCCCACTTATGCTACTTTCTAGAAGTCATAAAACATTGGGCAACTTGCTTAACCTCTCTCAGTCTCATTTTCCTCATCTAGAGAGTGAAGATAATAACCCTTTTCCTACTTCAAAGAGCTATTGTGAAGATTAAATGAAATTATAAGTAGAGAACATATTTTGGAAATTATATAGGTCTGTGAGCATCCAAGCTATGTTTTTTGTTTTGTAATCTGACCTTGGGTGGTGGTAGTAGTAGTAACAATAAAATAACAACAATAATAATGGCAGCACACTTATAGCTCAGCATGTACCTTGCAGGAGTCTAGGCACTCGACATATATTAACTCACTTGATCATATCACTTTATTAGGTATATGTTATTATCCCTGATTTCCAAATGTGGAAACTGAAGCGCAGAGAGGTTAAGTTACTTACTCAAGATGGTCAGTTGGAGAAATATGGTTTTGAAGAGGGATATGGATGATATCTTTTTTCATATCTATAGAAAAATTGTGAGAAAAGCATAATGGTTACTCATATACCCCTCACTTGGATCAGCCAGTTGTTAACATTTTGCCACATTTGACTTTATTCTTTCTCTATATAGCTATAGTTTTCTTTCTAAATCATTTGAGTTGTAGACGTGGTATTTCACTTCTGCTTCAGCACGGGTTTTCTAAGAACAAGAGCATTGTCTTTCATAACGACAACACAAGAAGATCCCACTTAGGAAATTAAACAGTGATAACATTTTATTATTATATTAATATATGGTCTATATTTAGATTTTTCTAATTGTCCCAGTAATATCCTTTGCAGTTTTCTTTAATGCAACATCCAATCACATGTTATATATGACTCTTTAGTCTCCCTTACTTTACACAGTTACCTAGTCTTTTTATTGAGATTTTCGAAGAGTCTAGGCTGGTTTTACAGAACATCTCGTTTGGATTTGCCTGATTGTTTCTCCATGATTAGATTCAGGTTAAAAAATTTAGGCAGGCTTATATGTTGTGGTTTCTATCTCAGTGCTTTACATCAGAAGGCGCATCATGTCAATTTTTCCTTTATTGGTGATACTGTTTGATCATTCTATTAAGATTGTATTCACCAGATTTCTCCATTGTGAAGGTATATTTGTAATTAATAAGTGCTCAGTGGAGCAAAACTTGGAAACTGTAAATATCTTGTTTTTCAACATTGTGTCTCCCAATAGTTTTAGCGTGCATTGATGCTAATTCTTCTGTGGTAGTTGTAAATCAGCCCATTTGTCCTTAGGCAGTTTTAAATCATTTTTTTCTTTCTCCTTAACTTTGAAATGGTAACTGTTTCCGATTTGTGGACGACATTGTGTAGACTTTATTTTTATTTATTCTATTTTTGTTTTTGACCTTGGACTAAATAAAATATCCTTTTTATGTTCTAATTTCCAAATTATATGCTTTATAGTTTTTGTTTTTAGTGGAAAATACTGCTAAAGCTGCTTTAAAGAATTAAGTTGCGTTTTTAAGGGCTTGCGGTAGGGAACACTGCATCAGAAGTTCCTGGAGGGCTTGTGTTTTCTCTTCAGTAGGTGTGGGTGGGGTCTGAAAATGTGCATTTCTGACTAGTTTCCAGGTAGTGCTGCTGGTTCTGGGACCACACGTGGAGAACCACTGTGGCTTCTCAAGGTCTTTCAAGCCAGTATCTTGCTCATGGTTATTTGCTTTTTCTGCTTGCCTGCTTTCTCTGTCTGGTAGATGAGGAAGTAGTGTGGATATAGTGTAGTGGAGTAAGTAGAAGTTTGTATTAGTTAACTTTCATAAATGTTGGCAAAATTGTGGGAATTGGCTAAGTTACTGAACAGGATCTCATAAACCTGGCTAATCCAAAATTGATGGTGTTGTAAGAAAATGGCTATAGGCTATTTTAAAACTTATCATGGCGTTTATGTTTGTTGAATTTTCTTTACTTAGTGATACGCTGATCACTTAGTTTTGACCAAATTAAATGCCCATAGTGGTCAGTTTAGGTTTTTAGTACTTAAGAGATCTCTGCATACATTCCAGCAGCTTGGTTCCGTTAAGTCTGTGAAATTAGTAAAGCAAGTGGCACATTTGTTATGTCATAGAGATACTTTTGCTTCTACAGAATTTGGCCAGCCAGCCCTCCTCTCTTGTTTCCCCATTAGACATACTATAAACATCAGAGAGAAAAGGATGACATTATTATTTGCTTCCTAGACTAAATCATAGCCTTGACGAAGTTATTTCTTTTCAAATAAAAAGTTTAATTTCATGCCCTGATTTGCGCTACGTACAGGTGGATATTTATTTTATGCAGCTAAACTGATCTGTTTTTGCGAATTACTTGCCAGTCAGCAGAGCTATAATTTCTTATGAGTAGTAGTCGGTGGGAAATTATAGTTCTCATTAGTAAGTTTTGTGTGTGTGTGGTGTTTTTTTAAGTATGTGTTTATGAGGTGGGAGTGGTAATCGGTCACCAAATGTTGGCCAGACTAGGATTTGACTAATAGTTTTTTTCAAAGGCTCAGGTATTAATAAAATTGGACTAACACATGCTTGGTGGAAAAGACCAAAGAAGAAATTCTCTTTTTTATTGAGAAATACAATATATCATAGTTAAAATTGAGTGTTTAGAGGGGCTGAAAAAGTAAGGAGATAAACAGGGCAAGATACAGAAGATTTTGAAATTGGAGGGTACTTTTGAACTCAATTTTTAATTGCTTAATTGAAGCCATGAAATATTTAAAAAATTTAAAGTAAGACTGACTTTTATTGCACTTGGATTAAGAGAAAATGCGATGAGTCAGAAGGAGGCAAAGTTCTATTTCCTTAATAAGTGGGTCAGTTATTTATTTGCCTTAACTAAAATGTCACTGAATTTGTGTGGGGTCATAGGCTTTATGAGTCAGAAGGGATCATCTGATTCAAGGCTTCATAAACTTTTTTGTTTATGACCTCACGGAAAATCTTTTGTATGTCATGAGATACTCTTCCTAGACATGCACAAGTACATACATTTTATACACAATTTCAAGAAGTTCAGCGGTACTTGAATCCTATCCGTGGACGCTAGGTAAAGACCCTTGATCTAGCGTTATTTTAATGTTGTTACATAATATATTTTAATTAAAAAGCGTTTATTGATAATTATAACTCCAACATAACTAGTTGTGATTGTTTTAATAAGAGTATGACTATCAGGTCTGAGCTTCATGATAAATGTCATTTTGAGGAGCTAATGAAATGTTGAGTATGTTATGTAGTAGTGTCAGGAAAAATGGTACAGAAATGACTTGGCTGGTAGTTATCAAAAATCCTACTGGAACGTCCTGTTCTTAATTTTCTCATTCCCCTAGCTACCCAGGCGAGCAGCCGCAATTTATCCCTGTCTATGATGATGGAATTTTACTTGTCAGGGATATATGGATGGACACACTTAAATCCTTTGATTGCTATTCTATTGATATTTCCAGGATCTTCTACTTTTATCAGTTTTATTAAAGAAATAGTATGACCAAGCAAGTGCCCAGCAAGGTCAATTTACTCCAGTGATTGCACTTTACATCTAGGAGCATGTGGAATACACTCTTTTCTACCAAGGTCAACCTTAAACACTGTCGACATGTTCAGTTATTTATACTCTGCAGTTCTGGGAGGACTGGACACCATTTATCATCTTTTTCTTCATCCTCTTAAGGTATCAACATTGGGAATGCTGTCCACTTAATTCATTCAAGAAACAGTGGTTCACTTTGGGCAAGATCAGTAGTACACTTTGGGCAAAAGACCTTGTTGGATCATAGAATATGACTCCTTCCTTTTAAAAATGAGCAAACTGAGAGCCAGTGAGATCATGTGACTTGTCCAAGTTGATGACAGCCTGGATTAGAGCCTGCATTTCCAAATCCAAGCCTAGTTGTGCCTTTTTGGCTCTTGTGAGCTTATAATTGATAGGTGAATTGAAGGTCATGAAAATAGTCTCTCTACTAGAAACTTGAGTTTTGCCTTTTACATTTAGAAGTTTAGTCTCTCTAAAAATGATTTTTGTGTTTCATGTGAGGAAGGGATTCCATATCATTTTTTTCCATATGGATTTCCAGTGCCCCCCAGCACCATGTGTTGGAAGGATATGTATTCTCCATTGATCTGCAGTGCTTCCTCCGTCATAAATCATGTCCTCACGTGCATCGGTCTGTTTCTGAACTCATTATTCTATTGTATTTCTCTATTTAGCTATCCCTATATCAGTACCATACAGCCTTATTCAACATCGTTTTATAATAAGCCTTGCTATATAATAGTTAAGTTCTCATATCTTCTTGTGTTTCTTCAAGTGTCTTGGCTATTTGTGACTTTTTATACCTTCATGAAAATTTTATAATTTGTTGAGTTCAGCAAAAACAACCTAAAGACAAACAATAATAAATCTACTGGGGTTCAAGTTAATTATCGATAAAAATATAGTTATTTAAAGAATATTTGTTTTTGAATATGTAACACATGCAACACTACAAAATTCAAAAGTACAAAAGGATATATAGTGAAAAATCTCTCTCACCCATCTTCTTACCATTCAGTTTCCCTCCCCAGAGGCCGCCACTTTTTCTTGATTAAGTTAGATTCTATAAGGAGTTTTTCTAGAACCCATCTAGAAGACACCTACCATGGATTACATACTAAAATTTGAGAACTTTTGACTATGGAAGATGGCTTTTTCTCCCCTAATGTTAAAGGAGGTATATTGAAAGAACACTCTTTTGAGCCAGATCATTTAATAAGCACTCGATGCTTAGACAGGTCTCATATGCTGGGATTTCTTAGTGCTTGGTCTTGCACCGTCTTATATTTCCTGTGTACTTTCTTCCTAGGTGATTTCATGTGTTCCCTTGGCTTTGAAACATCTATGTGCTGATGACTCCTAATGTGCCAATGAGCTCCAACTCATCCTTTTACTCTGACTTCTAGATTTTTATATTTAACTTTCTATCTATCTATAGTAAGTTATATTTAACTTACTATCTATGTTGCCTAATGGCCTCAAACTTAATGTGTCAAAAATAGAAATCTTGATATGTGTGTGTGTGTGTGTGTGTGTATGGGGTTTTTTTTGTTGTTGTTTTTTTTGGTGGTCTTTTTAGTCCAATAAATGATAATACCATTTGCCTAGTTACTGAAGCCTCAAACCTGGGATCATCCTTGACTCATCATTTTTCTTTACCCTGATATCCAATCCATCATGAGATTCTATTTTTTACTACCAAAATATATCTCAAATTCATTCACTTTTCTCTGCTTCCATTGTCATCAACTTACTATAGGTTATTATAATTTCTTTTTATTTATAATACTTTTCTAACTATTGTCCCCATTAAATCCAATTTCCATACAGAAGATAGAGTGATCTTTAAAAAAAATCTAAATTTAAAATTTTCAATGTCTTTCCTGTGTACTTATGCCATGTATGCATGATAAGACTTTGACTTTTGTTCTGTCGGGCAGATCTGGTCCTTTCCTACCTACCTCTTTCACTATCTACTGCTACCGTGTTTCCCCGAAAATAAGACCTAGCCGGACCATCAGCTCGAATGAGTCTTGGGGAGCAAAAATTAATATAAGACCCGGTCTTATATTATAGTAAAATAAGATCGGGTCTTATGTTATAGTAAAACAAGACCGGGTCTTATATTAATTTTTGCTCTAAAAGATGTATTCGAGCTGATGGTCCGGCTAGGTCTTATTTTCAGGGAAACAGGGTAATACTTCCACTCTCGAGTTACATTCTAATTACGTTGGCCTTTTGCCAAACTCATTTTAAGACCACTGGAAGGCCTTTTCATTTGCTATTTTCTCTGACCCTGGTTTTTAACTTGAATCATTCTTACATCTTTTGTATCTCAGTTCAAATTCCCTTCATTAAAGACTACCCTATCTAAAGTAAAGGCTCCTCCCTGCATTGTCTATTCTATTAGAAAATAAACTCCATGAGGGTAAAGTTTTGTCTGTTTTGTCGAGCAGTCTGTAGTCTATCCCAGTGGTATATGGTAGGCAACAAATAAATATGTATGAAATTATTTACCTTCTCTATTTCTCATCATGTAAATGGGGGTAATAATAAAATGCCCATTCTACCGCATGAAGTCGTTATAGGGAGTAAATCTAACAATATTGTTTATTAGTTTGGATGTCTCATATGATAATTTTTGATAAATGAGCTTTTGTTTGTTTTTTGTTAAAGACAGAACAAATTTGAGACAGGAAAAAATAACTAGAAAACCACCCTGCCACCTTACACAACCACTTTTAACTATTTTGTTTCAAAAAAACTTTTAAAGATTAATATGCTATCCAACAGTCTTCTAATTTTTTGGTCCCAAGCAGCTTCCAAATTTTTTCAAGTGGTCACATCACTTATAGTTCATTAATTTTATATTTTCAAGGTCATATGCGTAATTCAAATATGTATTTTGATGCTTGTGTGAAAAGAGGTAAAATAAGCGGTTCTGCATCTTATTTAGAAATTTTACTCTTGAAAATTAAAAATTTTGTAAGATCTTTGCTTAAAGAACTTTTCCTGAAGCTAGTCTGTATATAATCAGGATTTCTTGATATAGCATACAATTTGATTTATTTTTTTAAACAACTTGTAGAGGTTACTATGTATCCTATATGGTAACCACTCCTGCTCTGATTCCAGTATTACAACCTTTGAGGAGTTATACAGGCTTGAAACAGTGTCATTTGAAGCCCTTGGAACATATTTTTGGATTAGAAAAATCAGTCTTCCATTGGAGCACTTGGTTCATAGTGACATTTGACCATCTAATAGCAGATTAAATGAGGGAACCAGATCAATCTATGTCATAATAATTAGAAAACGTTAATTTCTTTTTTAACTAAAGTAATTTGAATAAAAGTTTATTTTTCGCCCTGCACCCCAGGGGATCATCTTGCCTCCCTCCTGGCATGTGTACACCCCTCTTTGGAAGATGCATTGTGGCAGATTTGAGTTCTTTGTCTTTTCTTAGTTTCTCTTCATTTCATATATCATTGAAAGGCACTTGAATGAGAGAACAAATACTTAAAACAAGTGTACCCAGTGTAACGCAAACTTCTTATATCATGCCCTTCTAAAACTAAGTGTATGCTCAGAAATCCATACCTAGGACTTCCTTCATTTCAAGGCTTTAGTAACTAAATCAAAGCCTTTATAGAATATGGACATCGTTTAACTGGACAAAAGGAGATTTTTCATTTCAACTCTATTTGGAAGAACTTAATATTTTTGTAGGGCTAGAGACAGAGCTCTATGACTAAAGGTATATTAACATTTCTTATTAAAGAAGAGGACTCTGGTAATTAAAAAAGATAATGTAGTCTTTCATTTTGAAAAAGGTATTCAGATTGGTTTAAATAGCAGTAAAATTATTTTTAAAATTTGGAAATTGGATCTTTTTGGATCTAATTGCCAATGACTGATATAATGAATCTTTTAAAATCACTATATTGTACCTTGGAGAGTGAGAGTCCGTATTCTTACCTCTCAAAATCACTGAAAGTAACCTCTTGCAGCATGCAGCTGGCCTGGCTTTTGGATTTCACCATTTTTTCTATTAGGGGCATTAGTTTATTCCTAAGATAAGGGTTTTTGTCTGTTTAAAGACTCAATTATGTAGTATCAGAGGTAAAGCTAAAAGTAGTTCTCCCACACTCCTCTCCACAAAAGACACAGATTCCCTAATTATGAGCACAACAAAAACAGACTACTTTTTACCTTACAAACAGACAGAGAGAAGAAATAAGTAAGGCCCTAGTCCAGGGAGAGTCAGGGTTAAAATTCACCACCCTGGACAGGGTATGACGCGCTCTTGGTGAGAGTCCTAGGGGCTTGTCTCAGTAGCCTACAAGTCCCAACGGAGTATACGGCTAAACATGTCAGATCGAGGCAGGAATAGCAATCCCACTAGTGAGTTCCAGCACGTATAACAGAAATAGCGTAGATCTGAGTGCATGTGGGCTTACAGCAGACTGCCACATAGATGAGGCCAGAGGCTCCCTTTTAAGGGGTGCTCTGGATGAGTCGTAGCTGCGCGCGCGCACACACACACACGCATAATTCACCAATCCTGTCAAACTACATCACAGAAATCCAGTCTCGAGACTTATGTGATTCCCACAGCATGAGTACCTAAATTCACGTTATTGCACTGTAATAAAATTGCATCATCTTGCTTACAGTCTAGGACCTACCGGCTTCAACTAATTTAGAAGTCATTGCAAGGCAGAAAAGTCATTTGCTTGTGGAGTTTAGACCTTACAAAGGGGGATTTTCCTGAAATTCCCTACAAATACAACAAACTAAGGAAAGGAGAAAGCAGGGTTGGAGAGAGCTGGGCTTTTGTATATGATTTTAGCCCAGTTTATTGGTTTAAGTTGGATGTAAGGGTCTAGCCAGGTTGCCTGGTATTGGGATCTATTTTGTCCTCATCTCTCCTTTTCTTTCAATACCCTCTGTGCTGCTGCTTCCCTTCTCTCAACCCCTCCTCTAAGTAGTGTAACCACCCTTTTGCTCCGTCTGCTTTATTTTCATTGTCGTTTTTTTAAGAGTTCCTCATTTTTCTGTATGGAAAGGATTCTAAAGAGAAGATCTTGATCTAGTCATTATTTTTGCTGTTAACATTTGCACACCCTCTCTTCTTACAGTCTTTTAAAAAAGTAGCTAAAATACAAATTGTTAAATTGTTATTTCAGAATTTGGAATAGTAGTGGATTTTTTCTTTAAAAAATGAATTTAAGAAAATGATTGTGCTTTAAAAGACCTTAAATTTTCTTTTCATCCTCTGGTTGGGTTAAATAAATAATATTTTTTAATTTATTGAAACCACAAAATGTATTAAATTATCTCAGCTGTGATTTAAAAAAATGTGTCTTATTACATTAATATGTGAAAATTAGTTCTATCCTGTAAAAATACTACAGTGTTATAAATAATATTTTTATGCCTGTAGGGCACCAAAGGGGAATTTAGTAATATTTATATATTTTCTCCTCAAATAGTAATATTTTCATGTTTTGTTTGTAAACAATAAATATGTATATATAAATGGGAGAGGTTTTTTTTTTTTTTTTTTTTTTCTTTAAAGATTTTATTGGAGAAGGGGAACTGTGTACTTCCAGGATTTTTTTTTTTTTCCCCCCCAAGTTGTTGTCCTTTCGATCTTAGTTGTGGAGGGCTCAGCTCAGTTCCAGGTCCAGTTGCCATTTTCTAGTTGCAGGGGGCACAGCCCACCATCCCTTGCCGGAGTCGTGGAATTGAACTGGCAACCTTGTGGTTGAGAGGACATGCTCCAACCAACTGAGCCATCTGGGAGCTCAGCGGCAGCTCAGCTCAAGGTGCCGTTTTCAATCTTAGTTGCAGGGGGCAGAGCCCACCATCTCTTGTGGGACTCGAGGAATTGAACTGGCAACCTTGTGGCTGAGAGCCCACTGGCCCATGTGGGAATCGAACCGGCAGCCTTCGGAGTTAGGAGCATGGAGCTCTAACCGCCTGAGCCACCGGTCCAGCCCGGGAGAGGTTTTTAATGTATCTTTGTCAGCTAATCAAAAGGCTAACGGATCTGACCTTAGTGATTAAAGCTGTTAAATTAAGGTAACCTTTTGCGTATACAAAGTTCTTTTGCAAATACGGGCTCAACAAAGTGTTGCAACAATTGAGAGTTTTTAAAAACACACACTTTCATGTCCCAACATGATGGTCCTAATGGTGGATATGGTGATCCAGTAGCCAGAATATTTTTTTAGATTTTATACTGCTCATTTAGAACCCTAAATGCTTCTCTTTTATCTTTTCAATGAATGCGAGTTTTCATAAATACTTATTTCATACTATAAAATAATTTTAACTGTATGAACTTCTGTAGGATTCTACTACCATGGAAAACCTTGAATAAAAGGTTTTTGTTCAAGGTTTTTAAGTGGTGTTTAACTAGTATAAAGTCCACTACTCTGAGCTGTGGTACTACTAACAAATGATGTTGAATTACCACAGCAAAGTATGTGGTATATATAGAACTATCTTCATTCTTGGTTGTTCAGCTTGGGACAGGTATTAATGGTCACTTTCCCACAGCTCATAATCAAAATGATGGTATTGCTAGCTTTTGCTTGGGGGGGATCTGTAAAAAATCAGTCACTACTAATGGTAGACAGTCTTTAGATTTCAGCAGGTATCAGGGTCTTTATTTATTTATTTTTTTGGTAATGTTGTTTGTTTTTGTATGATGAAAGTCACTACTATCAAAATAACTTTTCCCTTAAAATATTTTAAAATTGGGTATCATACTATTTAAATAAATTTTTTATATAAACTCAATTATTTACTTTCTTCACGGGGAAATCTAGTGTCCTTAAGAATACAATCCTAAAATAAAGTTGTTACATATTGGAGAAAGGCAGAATGATTGTGTTGTTATGGCAACTCAAAGGTGGGGGGGATGAAAACACAGATAAACTGCATCCTGTTGTCATAGCAACCATAGTTGTGAAAATGATTAAAGCTTGTCTAGAAAGGATGTATTGCAGCTTTAGTCCATTGAAAGTAAATAGTGTAAGCAAAGACAGGGAGAATTGGTTTTAGACAAAAGTTAAATCCCTCTGGTGCCACAAGTTTCTAGTACCACTGCATATAGACAGATTTCTGTCCTTTCTAATTATATTTCAACTCAGTTTTATTGCCTCAGATCATAATGATGGTATGAAGGAAAGATAAATGTAATAACTATGAAAAGCTTGAGAATAAAGATATTTTTGGTAGCAAATTTAGAAAGAAATTGAAGTTACAAAATTTTGTTACTGAAGATGGCTTTAAAAGAACAGTAGAATGTTTTCCTTTTTTCCTCCTTCCCCCCAACCCCCATTCCTCACCCAGTGCTTTATTGTCATTCTTTCTATAAACTCTGTATCATTTTAGTCTTAAGTGTTGAACTGCAGCTTAAACACCTAATATCATGGCAGTTTGTGAAAGCATCAAGTGCAGCATTATGACTGCAGATGAGCAGATGGATTTGATGATAAATGATAAGCATCCAGTAGGTGTGAAGAAATTTATTTTCGCTGTATCATTTAAACTTTCTCTGTAATCAAAGCTTCTTAGTTGTTATTTTAAATGCTATTATTTCCCAACTTCTACTTGCCCACTATAGCAAAATATTTCATCCCAGTGGAGTGGAGACATGTTAGGAATAAACCTTATGAAAGCCGTGTTCTTTGTTCAGCATCTGGCTGCTTGCACAGGTTTTTGTGGCAATGGATCGGCAGCTCTGTATTAGAGTATCGATCTGCTGCTCGGTAGGTACTGTGTAAAGAAGTATGTGAGTAACAATGTATTCAAGTGGTTTAAGAGCAGTTTATGTTACAAATGAGGTCCAGGAAGATGGAGTTCTGCAAGACTAGACACATGCTATAAATATCCATAAAACTGAAGGATTTATCTAAAAACTGGGGTGTTGAAATTCCCACATTTTCTTCCACATTTAATTACAAATAGTTGAACACTACCAGAGCATGAGTGCACTAATGCCAGTACCCTTTTGTCCTTCAGGAGACGTTTTTACATTTAATGTTCTTGTGTTGTAGTTGAAAACGATGGTGTGAATATAGGTCAGTTATGAGAGATAATACTGACCATAAGAACAGTGTTTTAAAGTAATCCTTGAATATTTTCTATCAAAATCCAAATGTTACTGTTGATTTGTTTAAATATAAATTAATTTTCATAAATAGGTTCTTCACTTTAAACATTGCCCAATTTTGCATAACTAACCAAAATCTGTCCTTTCAGATATACATAGGGAAGAAACCTCTTTTAAAAGCAGAAAAAGATGGGGGAAGAGAAGGGAGAACTAGAGGGTTTTTGTTTATTTATTTTGAAAGATACTGTAAAATACTCATCCCTTTCTGCTGTTATTTAGTTGTACTATGTAGATCATATTTGACTCATGTGACTTAGATCAGACAAACTTGAGCTATGAAATGGTTCGGATACCCAGCAGACACTTCAAGAATTCCACCAGCAAGGTAGCTAACATTTTGTAAAGGGATTTGAAAAGGAAAGCTGGCCATATGTGCCTCCATCCTGTTGTGCCTAGATGTTGTAGCACCCCGGGATATAACCATGCATGGATATGACTCTCCCTTTCTCCTAACTTATCGTAGAACAGGAGTTTTTAAGGCTAGTTTGTAAATCTATAAAAACATTTCACATTAAAATCTGACACAGATATTTAGATTGGTGTCTAAAAGTGGGCAGTATCATCAGGTTGTACATTTGAGATTTACTAGTTTGTATTTTGGCTTGTGATAAATTGGATTGTAAAATCAGGTGCTTTATTTTCCTGGAAGAAAAAAAAATGTTAGGTATACTTACATTACTCCCCATTTCACAATTTCTTGTCACATTCACTTGCTTCAGAAACATTCATTTTGGATCCTTCTTGTGAATATATATATCTCTTAACACTGATGTCCTGAGAGAAAGGAGAATTTCTTAGCTAACCTAAATAATAACCACACCACCACAGAAAACGTCCTCACAACATACCAAGCAATCAGATAGCTAGTAAACCTTTTCTCCTGCTAAATTCCATAAACTGGATGGGGAGGGTAGATAATGTTCGTTTTTTGTTACTTACCAGGGAACATGACACTTGATCTTTGAAGTGGTTATTTATTTCGTATATTGTAGCTGCCAGTCAGCCAGCCATTTGCAAATAGTGAAGTAAACACACTGCTGAAAATGAGTTTCTTCTTTGCTGGTCTGTGGTGCCCAGAAAGTAATATGGTTCCATTTATTTATGTAGGCATTTATTCTCTTTGTAATGAGCAAGTAATTTTCTTTTCTCTACTCCTACACAAAAGTTAAATTAAGGAGTACCCAAGAGGGCTGGGATACTTGGTTTGCAGTCGTTGAAATACTGTTTGATATCAGGGGATCCTTTCATGAACGGAGTTTCCTTCTCCGTTAAGAAGAGAACTCCAGATAGCTCTCCCTTTTGAACTCGCTGTTCGAGCATACACATCTGTGGAATGATCCAGATAGTATAGCGTGAGGATTTGTCTCCTCTCCCCCCACCTCCTAATCAGAGATGGTACACTGTGGCTTCTTTTGCTCTTTTTGCCTGTGAAGTGAGGGACAAGAGCTCTGATGGCTCATATGGCAACCAGCCTGCCTTAGTATGTGGATTCTTTACGTGACACAGGCTTCTGTTGAGTCATAGCAACTGTGGGGGTGGGGTCGGGGTTGGGGGTGGTGGAAGAGTTGCAAATGCCTTTCATCAAAATGGAAGACTGCTTCAACTTCTATTGACTCCTCTAGTTACAACCAAGTTTTCTTTTCTCTTTTCCCCTTCCCTTCTCCCCCACTCCCTTTGTCTCCCTCCCTCGCTCTCTCAGAAATACATAAATCCTAATCTTTCCAATGAGCACTGTGATCATTTGAAATTTGGGTATAGGCCAACCCCACATCATCAACAATTCTTGTGTAACCCCATGATTCCCAGGCCTCAGCTGGTGGCCTAGTTATTTCAAATAATATTTAATGCAATAAATTCTAGGGCAATAAAAGAATTTGGACAGTTCCTTAGAGCTTATTGCAATGGGATTTGACGATTTTAATAAAATGAAATTCCAGTATAACCAAATAATTTCTTTGTGGCATGATTTAAAAGGTCTTTAAGTACAGGTATAGGAGATTGAGTTTGTAAAACCTAATCTGAGATAATTACAGTTTTACTCTTACCAAGCAAATGAGAACTTCAAAAATACAGGAATTCTCCTTACTTAGCATAAGGTGATTTTTAATAATGGAGCAAAGGAAATGTAAGTGAACATCCTTACTTTTTGTTCTTTTATGGCGAGAATAAAGGTACCACCTGGCTGTATGCATAAATTTGTTTACTAAGTTGGTTGATTTCCTGTAGATGGGTATTAAAAATGGCTTTTTTGGTACAGAAAACATGTGGCATCTAGGTATTATGATGCCCTGCTGCCTGCTAATGCTGAATATTTTATGTGATTTTTTTAAAGAAAATTGTTCTTATTCTTTCAAATTCAACAGTCTTACAGTAAAATCAGGCATAGACTAAATATTTAGAACTTACGTTGATACAAATGGAAGAAAAATAAAACACAAATATTTGGTAATTAAGAAAACCAGAATGTCAATTTTAGAAAAATTTGCTCAGTCTTGTACTCTGGAGTTCTTATCTCAAGCCAATGACTTTAAGATCTTTTGTTTTCTGTGCTGAAGCAGAATAGTGAAAATGTTTTTATAGAAAGTTATGGAAAAAAGTCTATGTATTAATTTGCTTTGGGTCATTCTAGTCTCTCTGGTAAATTCATAATTAGGAAGGCCTTTTTAAGACTGTGTTCTAGTCTCACAGGTACGCAGCTACTCCATATCTGGTAAATCTAAATTCATATGTGAGGAGGTTATGTTTTTTTAAAGCATATTATTTACACAATTCACTGGAATGGCTCCTTTGGAAGTTGGGTGGCTCTCTTATGTAATTACGTACTTAGTAACCCTGCGCTACACAGCAGTAGAAATTCAAGTAAGAATAATTTACTGCTTATACATAGTTATTAGAATTTTAAAGCATTTGTTTGTTCAAAATTCTAGTTTATCAGAGTGTGGTATTTGACTAATTGCATACGTAATAAATAATAATGAATAAAATTTATTTTGGAAGGCAGCCAAATTTGAATTTTAACCATTGTAAATAAGCATCAGGAGCTGCTTCCTCCTCTCTCCCTTCACCTTGTTGTTTAAAGGGATTTCCATCCCTTTAGTTCAAATTTTGTGGTGAAACTAATAATTCTATAGAAAAATCTATATTAGAAGTATTATAGATGGGTGTCACAGAATTGAGGAATTATATTGCTGCAAGATCCTGTTAGAAATTTTTTAATCTCCTCCCATTTTACCAGTGAAGAAGCTGAGTTGCATAGAAATTAAGTGAACTGCTCAAGATCTTAACAGTTGGTTTGAGGACAAGTCTGCACGGGAACCTGATGTCTTAACTCCTGGATTAGTATCAGACCTTCTCTCAGTTGTCACGACAGTGTCACCAGCGATTTCTTGAACTCTTCTGCTATGTGTACACCTGTGGGCTAGGCATCCAGAGATTATAAGAATAGTGTGAGTTTAAATAGTCTAACAATAATGATATCAAACTAGTAATATTTTACATTTTCATTCTGATTTATCTAGTGTTTTCTAATGTTAACGTGGTGGCTAAACCTTTAAATCTATTTTTTCTGCTAGAGTATAATCTCCTTAAAGGCAAGGACTTGTTTAGTTTTCATAAAGTTAACCCAGTTTCATTTTGGAAGGCTTAAATTAAAACAAATTTTTTTTTGAGCATTGATGGCCTTGTTGGAATAAGTGTAGCTTCCCATGGTGTCTACTCTGCGGAAAATACTCATTTTAGAATTATATTTCTGTCTTCATCACGTACTTTTGGTTTCAAGTAACAGATTACCTCATTCTCCCCTTAATCAAGAACGGGCAACTGTTTGAAGGGTTCAGAGACAGCTCATGGAACTGAAGGGGCCGATGTGTAGTCGGGCACAAAGATATGGATGGAACAGGCACTGGACATCTGTAGGACTCAAGGCAGCCACCCTTGCATTCCTGGGATAAATCCTACGTGGTGATAGTGTATGCTCCTTTTTATATGTCGCTGGATTTTACTTGCGGGTATTTTGTTTAGAATTTTGGTCTGTATATTCATAAGGAATGTTGATCTGTTGTCTCCATTCCACTACTGAGTCCATCCAATGAGTTTTTAAATTTCTGTTATTTTCAGTTGTTATATTTCCATTTGCTTTTACTCTATATCTGTCATTTTTTTTGCTGAGACTTTCCATCTCTTTCTTTCAGGAGTATTTGCCCTTAGTTATCGGAACCTTTTTATACTAGTTACTTTAAAATCTTTGTCTATAAAGGTAATTCCAACATCTGTGTCAGTTAAGTATTGGCATCTGCTGATGTGAATTGAGATTTGCACCCACCCCCCACACACACACTTTTTTGTATGTCAAGTAATATTTGGGTTGTATCCTGGACATTTTTGATATTGTAGGACTGAGTTTTGTTTAAATTGTACTGAAAATGTTGATGTTTTTGTTTTATCAGGCTCTCAACCCAGTGGAGTTCAGCCTACAAGTTCAAATAGCCTCCTATGGGGTTGTGGTTTCAGTGTCTGTTGCATTTTTAAAGCTTTTGCAATGCTATTGAAATCTGTTCCATGTGTGTGCCACTTAGTGGCCAGTCTGGGTTCTAGATGGTAGTCCATCTTGTAGGTGAGTTCTCAAATCCTATGGCTTGCTGTTTTGGGGCATATCCACGTGTGTAAAGCTTGTGGGTGAGCACAGGAGTTCAGAAACCACTTTATGTGCTTGCTTTCCTGAACTCCTCCCTCCATGATTTCCCCAGAACTAGCTAGTTCCCTGGGACTCCTGTTTTCAGTCCTCCAGCCAGACAACTGGGGCTTTATTTAACCTGTTCTACCTGAATATGTTATTAATACTACATCTGGAGTTAAGTGATAGAAAGAAGGATGGAGAGGGAAAAAAAAGCAATGAGGTTTCGCCTCAGCCTTTTAGGATCACAACTCTTCTGATCAAAAAGAGTTTCCTTACTTCAGAGTTTTCGGCTCCTGTGGGCCCATGCTTGTACGCCGCTTTCATCATAGGATTCTTGGAGAGAATAAAGATAATTTAAAGAAAGAAAAATGGAAGATTTTCACTATTCTCTGAGTGTTAGGATACCCCTTCTACATTCCTAAGCCAGAACTAGAGGGCTTCTCCTGCATCTCTCCAGTACCTTCTATTGCATTTCATGCTGCAGTCTAGGCTGGTGGAAATGGGGGGGGGGGGGATAAAAAAAGGTGAGTTCATTGTTGGTTCAGTGCTGTGTTGAAATCTTCCCTAATCCACCTACTACTTTACTGTTCACTTTTCAGAGTCCTTAAATAGCTCCAGCATGTACTCTGTCCATTTTATAGTAGTTGCTTTCAGTGGGAGGAGGGGCTGTAGTTATTTCATCTTGACTGGAACCAGGACCCCTTCTAGTTATCTTTTTGACATTAATTTATAGCTCATTAACTACATACTCTCCAAGTTTAGTCCTTTGAAATTTGTTGATACTCGCTTGTGCCCATCTTAAGCTCTATTAGGTAAGTGTAGCAAGTGTACTTGAAAACAACCGCATTGGTGGGTACAATGTTCTATAAAAGTCATTAGGTCAAGTTCATTGTGCTCTTCAGTTACATTTTTGCGTATCCTGCCAAGTAGCTGAGGGAGGGGTGGTAACTTCTCAAACTATGATTGTAGATTTGTTCTCCCTTTAGTTCTGTGTATTTTGCTTGTTGTATTTTGAAATTTTATATACACTTTTAAGATTGTTCTTGATGAACTGTCTTCTTTATCATTATGAAAAGGCCCTCATTATCCCTGTTAATATTCCTTATTCAGTAGTGTGTTTTAATGTTAATGTAGCCATTTTAGCTTTCTAATGATAACTATTTATGATACCTTTTTCAAGCTTTTAATTTATCAGTGTATAGTTGTGTCTTGCTTTTTAATTCAGTCTAACAGTTTGTCTTCCAGTGTTTGGACTTGCACTGTCCAACTGAAATGTGATAGCCACAGATCCTAATCAAGGATTATATTTAAAATTTTTCTTATAGCCATATCAAAAAAATAAAAAGAAACTTGAATGTTTCATAATGCTTTTTATTTAATCCAGTATATTTTAAGTGTGGTTTTAACATACCATCTATATAGTTATTGAGATATTTTATTTATATTAAGTCTTCAAAATCCAATGTGATTTTACAGTTAAGCACATCTCAGTTTGTGCACTAGCACGCTCAGTCGCCACATGTGGCTAGTGATGACTTTAGTAGTTACTGGTATGGTTAAGTTTAAGTCTACCATTTTGCCATTTGTTTCTATTTGTTGCAACTGTCCTTTTTTTCCTTTTGTTTTAAAATTTCCTGCCCTGGTTTGGATTAGTTATTTTTCAGTATTCCATTTTATCTCCTCTGTTGGCTCATTAGGTACTTTTGTTTTAGTGGTTGCTCTAGAGCAGGGGTGTCCAAACTGCAGCCTGCCGGCCGACCGCAATCCATTGTTAATTGGCCCGCAGCAAATTCCAAAAATATATTTAGTTTACTTAAATAAACCAGGTGAGGCAATACGTACTTCACCTCGAGTGAGTGGCCCGGCTGTTTGTATATTTTACTGCAAATGGCCCTTGGTGAAAACCGTTGAAAAAAGTTTGGACACCCCTGCTCTAGAGAGTACAGTATGCATTTAAAAATATTGATTGACTGAAAATGGAACTACCTTATGATCCAGCAATCCCACTCCTAGGTATCTATCCGGAGAAATCCAAAACTCCAATTCAAAAATCTTTATGCACTCCTATGTTTATTGCAGCACTATACACAATAGCCAAGACCTGGAAACAACCGAAATGCCCGTCAGTAGATGACTGGATTAAGAAACTGTGGTACATTTATACAATGGAGTATTACGCAGCCATAAAGAAGAAAGAAATCTTACCATTTGCAACAACATGGATGGACCTAGAGAACATTATGTTAAGTGAAATAAGTCAGAAATTGAAAGACAAATACCATATGATCTCACTTATATGCGGAATCTAAAGAAAAGAATAAGTGAATGAACTAATCAGAGACAGTTTTGGAAACATGGAGGAAAAACAGAGGGTTGCTAGATGGGCGGGGGGGTGGGGATAAGGGGGAGGTGAGAGGTTTTGAAAAATAGTCGGTAACCACAAGATGGTCATGGGGGTTTGAAAATTAATTTGGGGAACGTACAGAGGGATAGTGGATGGGGGGAGGGGGGTTCACACAGTGTGAGGGATATAAATGATAAACGTCTAAGTTTTGCTTTGTATTGTGCACCTGAAACTAATAAAAAAAAAAGTAAAATAAAAATAAATAAATAAATAAATAAATAAAAAAGAAAGAAAGTGAAAAAAAATTGATTGAGGTGAAATTCACATAACATAAAATTAACCATTTTAAAGTGAATGATTTAGTACATTCACAATGTTATGTACTAAATCTAACTAGTTCCAAAATATTTCCATCTCTCCAAATAAAACTTCTTATTCTGTAAGCAATTTCCCTCCATTCTTCTCTCCTTTTAGGCGGTGGCAATCATCAGTCTGCATTCACCTATTTTGGATATTTTGTATATAAATAGAATCATACAATATGTGACCTTTTGTGTGTAGCTTCTTCCACTTAGTATGTTTTTGAAGTTCAACCATGCTGTAGCTTGTATCAGTACTTAATTAACTTTTATGGCTGAAGAATATTTTATTGTATGTATATACCACAATTTGTTTATTTATTCATTTGTTGGTGAACATTTAGGCTGTTTCTACCTTTTGGTTATTGTGAGTAAGGTTGCTGTGAATGTGTGTCAATATATTTGTCTGAGTACCTGTTTTCAGTTCTTTTGGGAATATACCCAGGAGTGGAGTTGCTAGAAGTGGTCACATGGTAAACTCTATGTTTAACTTTTTTGAGGAACTGCCAAGCTGTTTTCTGTAATTGCTGAACCTTTTTATATTTCCAGTAGGAATGTATGAAGATTCCATTTTCTCCACATCCTTACCACAACTTATTTTCTGTTTTGTTTTGCTCTTTTAAATTGTAGCTTCAAAAGCTTTTGAAACTGGATAGGACTTTGATGATAAAGCTCCTTTCAGTCTGTCTGGATCTCTTGGCATGCTTCTCTCCTGAAATAGCTGGATGGCTCTGGTATTTCTTTTTAAATTGCTATCCTACTGGGTGTGAAGGGTACCTCCTTGTGGTTTTGATTTTCATTTCACTAATGACTAATGAAGTTGAGCACCCTTTTTACATGCTTGTTGTCCATTTGTGTGTCTTCTTCGGAGAATTGTCTATTCAAGTTTTTTCCCATTTTTTAATTGGGTTGTTTGTCATGTTGTTGAGTTGTAAAACTTCTTTATATATTCTAGATACGAGACTTACCAGATATATGATTTGCAAAACAGTAGGTATCTTTAACTTACCACAGTCTTCCTTGAAATAATATTTTACTTCACATTAATGTATTTCCATTTCCTCCTCCTATCTTTGTGTTATTTTCATGTTTTGTTTTCAAATATATTATGAATATCGTAACTCATTATTTTTGCTTAAATTGTTTATTTTAAAATAAATTTAAAATGAGAAATACTTTAAAAATATTTACCCACATGTTTATATTTCTGGCATATTTTTGTGTACATTATATCTATTATAATTTTAAAAATAAATTTGGAAATCTATTTTCCAAGCTTCTTCCCAAACTCCTCTCCCTGATTTTTTTTTTTTTTTAAAGATTTTATTGGGGAAGGGGAACAGGACTTTATTGGGGAACAGTGTGTACTTCCAGGATTTTTTCCAAGTCAAGCTGTTGTCCTTTCAATCTTAGTTGTGGAGGGTGCTGTTCAGCTTCAAGTTGTTGTCCTTTCAGTCTTAGTTGTGGAGGGCGCAGCTCAGCTCCAGGTCCAGTTGCTGTTGCTAGTTGCAGGGGGCACAGCCCACCATCCCTTGCGGGAGTCGAACCGGCAACCTTGTGGTTGAGAGGACGCACTCCAACCAACTGAGCCATCTGGGAGGCAGCTCAGCTCAAGGTGCCGTGTTCAATCTTAGTTGCAGGGGGCGCAGCCCACCATCCCTTGCGGGACTCGAGGAATTGAACTGGCAACCTTGTGGTTGAGAGCCCACTGGCCCATGTGGGAATTGAACCGGCAGCCTTTGGAGTTAGGAGTATGGAGCTCTAACCTCCTGAACCACTGGGCCGGCCCTCATTTATTTTTTTATATCCTATAGTTCTCTTCACTATGTTCATGTTACAATGGCTATTTTAATGCTTTGGTCCTCCAATTTCATCTGTTATTTCTGTATCTGCTTCTATTGACTGATATTCTATGGGTCACATTTTACTGCTTTTTATCTAGTAGTTTTAGATTTAGATGTTGTAAATATTGTATTATTCAACATTTATATTTTATTGTCTTTTAAAAAGAATGTTGAGTTTATTTCAGCCAGCAGTTAAGTTTCTTACAGATCAGCTTGATGTTGTGGCTTGATTTTAGGCTTTATTCGTATAGGTTTAGTGTAACCTTTGTGCTAGTGTAGTTTATCTCTACAAGTGAGATGCGAGCTTTCTGGGGCTCTTACTGAATGTCACAAGTGTAAAATTAGGCTTCTGCAATCTGGCTGGTCAGAACAGAAAAGTTCCCCAGCTTTTTGTGGATTCTCGGCGTTGTTGAGCTTATAGCTCCCTCACAGTTCTTTGCCTAGCCTTTGTAGAGTTTTACTCTACGCAAAGAGGACTTAGTGTTTAGGAACAGACTTAAGGGGTCTCATGTTCAGATATCTGGAACTTTTATCTGCGTAGTTTATTCTCTAATACTCTGCCCCACGAATTCTAGTCTCTTTATCCTCCCCAAATTCTGTTCTCTGTTTCCTCAATAAGTGGTCCCCTTTTGCTCTGTTTGGATTCCTCTTTCTCATGCCACAGACTGGAAAGTTAGTTCCTCAAGGTATAATATTAGGACAATTTTGAGGGTCGTTTAGGGTTGATAGTCTGGTGTTGCATGGTGTCAGTGTCTTCAAATATATATTTTACATATTTTGTCCAGTTTTCTTGTCTATGATAGGAGGGTATGTTTGATACCAGTTACTCCCTTATGGTAGAAGCTGAAGTCTACTGTTCTTTTACTTAAGAGTTTCTGCTTTTATTTAAATTTGATGTGCTGGAATGCCTCACTTTGCATGATTCTGATGTGCACAAATTTTAATTACCTCAGTGTAGTTAAATACCACCAGTGCCCCAAAACATGGTTCAAATTTCAGTTACTATAGTATATTAACTGTGAGTAATTTTTGTAAAGTACACTTCATTGCTAGCTCTCCAGTCAACAAATCATTATGTGAAAAACAGATGCATGTCATGATCAGTCACTTCTTTCAAAGTCTGTTGATTAGTCACTGCACATCTGTTACTAAGTTTATGCACAGACAACATGGTGTGTAGTTGTATTGCCTCCTTCTCTCCCAGTATTAAGTACATGTGATAGATGAAAAATAAAGTGGTAACACTTTCATTGAAATTTGAGTTGAGGATAAATGGAGTCATAGAAGAAATAGCTGACCATAGAAATGTGGATACTGATATCATTTGATAGAATCTAGATATGCAGCAGAGATTAGTGAAGGTGAATTTATTAACATAAATAAGGAAAGTGGTTGTGACAAAAAAGATGAAGATGTTCCAGAGGAAAAGCTTTACAATAAAGGCGAAAAGCTTTACAATAAAGGAACTCTTAAAGACAGTTCACAACATTGAAAGTGCAAGTGATAAAGATGATTCAAACTTAGAAAGACAGTTCTCCAAGTCATAGAAACAATGTTAACATAGATACTTAACTTTGTGGCTTGATGATTTTTATCAGTTTTTGAAAAATGTTTGTTGTATGTCTTTAAGGGTTGCTTTTGGCCCATTTTCTCTTATCTTTTTCCTTGTAGGAGTCCAAATACACATATGTTTACCTTCGACTGTGTCACTTTTACCTTTTACATTCTTTTCAGCATTTTTGTATTCTTTTACCTGTTTTTAATCCAATGATTTTCTACTGACCTGTCTTCCTGTTCACTAATTCTTACTTAACTGTGTTTCTAACCTGCTCTTAAACCAATCTATAGAAGCCTTAATATCAGCTTTTATATGTTTTTTAAATTACAGGATTTCCATGTTATATATTTTTTATTATGGATTTCAATTTTTTTGTGTGGAACTGTTTTTCATCAATTTTATTGAATATCTTAAACATTGTTATTTTAAAGCCTGTGCTTAGTAATTCTAATACTTATCACTTTAGGGACTTTTTAATGTTAAAATATGTATTACATAAAATTTATCATCTTAATCATTTTAAGTGTACAGTTCAGTAGCTTTACATTCACATTATTGTGCAGCCAATCTCCAGAACTTTTTCATCTTGCAAAACTGAAAATCTACACTCATTATACTTCCCATTCTTCTTGCCCCGGCTACCTGCTACTCAGCCACTGGCAACCACCATTCTTTCTGAATTTGATTCTTTCAGTACCTCATATAAGTGGAATAATACAGTATTTGTCTTTTTTCGTGAGTGGCTTATTTAATTTAACATAATATCCTCAAGGTTCATCCATATTGTAGCATATATCAGAATTTCTTTAATTTTTAAGGCTCAATAATATTCCATTATATGTGTATACCACATTTTATCCATTCGTCCATCAGTGGATACTTGGGTTATTTCCACCTTTTGGCTATTTGGGGATCTGTTTTATTTGTCTTTTCTGGTTTTTGGGTATTAGATCCCGTTTCCTTGAATTCTTAATAATTTTTTATTAAATGCTAGACTTTTTAAATAAAAATGGTAGACTCTAGATGCTGTCTCCCTTCAGAGAAGGTTTAATATTCTTTTCATATCCCTTGGGCATATCCCTTGGGTTCAATTGTGCTGTATTTCCGGTGCCTTTTCATGGTATCAACTGAAAGTCCCCCCTCCCTCCATTAAACCAGGGCACCTTGTTCTTGATGGGCTCTGTCCTCCAATTTTTGGCTCCTTAGCACCATGAGATTGCTGAAATACTCTTTAAACTTAATTTTTCAGCATCTGACTCTTTGCATGCAAAACCTAGGAGTTAGCAAATTCCTCAGGGGGGAATTGTGTATAGATTTACCTCAATACATTTCCTTCCAGCCCAGGACTTTGGCCCCTGAAGTCATGGCTGCGTTAGTAGTTCTCTGATGCCTTCAAATAGTTTTATGTATTTTATTCGTCTTTTATAGTTAACTTTTTCTGCAGGAAATTTAGTCTGATAACAATTACCACATCATAGCAAAAAGCAAAATCCAAATGTATATTTTCATTAGTCATTTTTTTATATTATTTTTAAACATTCCCAAGCTTACAAAAAAGTTGCAAGTAAAATGCAGGTAACATTTTTCCATAAATCATTTGAGACTAAGTTGCTCCACGATGTCTCATCACTCCTGAATTCTTTGATATGCATTTCTTAGAAACAAGAACAATCTCCTACATAACCCAATAACAACCATCACAATAAGGAAATTAATATTGATACATGACCACCAACTAATCCATAGACTCCATTCAAGTTTTTCTAGCAATCCCCATAAATGTCTTTTATAGCAAAAGGACCTAGTCCACAATCACATGTTGCATTTAATTGTCATGTCTCATTAGTCTCCTTTAGTCTGTTCTTTAGCCTTTGACTTTCATGGTATTGACATTTTTGAGGATTACAGGCAAGTTGTTTTGTAGATTGTTTTTCAGTTTGGGTTTTTCTGGTGTATCTTTGGCAGGAATACCACAGAGGTGATGCTGTGTTCTTCGTATTGCGTTCTATCAGGTACCATGTGATTTAAATTCATTATTGGTGATATTAATATTGATCACTTGATTAAGATGTCAACCAGGTTTTTGCACTTTAAAGTTACTGTTTTCTCCTTTGTATTAAGTAGTATGTGGGGAGATATTTTGAGACTATTCAAGCATCATGTTCCTCGTAAAAAAACTTTCAGTTTATTTTTTATATTACTAATAGAGTCATAGATTTCTGTTTTATTCAATGGCTTGTTGTATGTTATCTTTTGCTGTATATCAAAACACCACAAATTTAGTGGCTTATAGTAACATACAAAATATATTTGTTATCTCAGTTTCTTTGGGTCAGGAGTCTGGGCACGGCACACCTGGGTCCTCTGCTTCAAGATCCCTCACAAGGCTGTCTGTAATCAAGGTGTTGGCTAGGGCTGAGGTCTCATTTGAAGGTTGGATTGGGGGAAATACCCACTTCCAAGTTTACATGGTTTTTGGCAGAATTCCTTTCCCTCAAGGGTATTGGACTGACAGCCTTAATTCCCAGCTGAGGCCACCCTCAGTTCCTCACCACTGGACGTCTCCCGTATGACTGCTTGCTTCATAAAAGCATGCAAGACAAGGCAACAGAGTCTGTTAGCAAGATGGAAGTTACCGTCTCATAGGAGCCAGGTTCTAGGCTGTCTACACCCAAGGGGACAGGATTACACAAGGGTTATGAATACCAGGAGGTGGGGATCATTAGGGGGCATGTTAGAGTTTGCCTGCCACAGTTGTAATCCATTATTTTATTATTTACTTTGATGTTCAGTTTGTCCTATATTTAGCCTGTGAGAGCCTTTCGCAGTTGACCCATGTGTCATCTTGCCACATCTGCAGTATTCTTACCACAAGAAGATAGTCTAATCTTGTCTTCAATTTTCCTTGCCCGAACCCTTGAATCAGCCACTGTGCTAAGGACCTCCGGTACTGTTGGTGGAGAGTGATATTTAGGATCATGAAATGTACTCATTGCTATTATGGTGTTGCTGTTACTGGGTCCTCTCATTGATGGAGGTGTGTTTGGTTGTATGTGTAGCCATCATTTCCCTAGAGATTTGTCTCTATATACTGTCAACTTTGAGTTCACAACATCTTCAGTCCTAGTTCAGCAGCATAGTATTCATTCCAGTTTTCTTCCTTTCTGTATTTGTAAATCTTTTCTTTGATCAGGATAAACCTTGCTCTTACTGTCCTCAATATTTGATCTCTGCCACCTTGTTAAATCAGTCTTCCTATATAACTCATCTCCTGTTGCTGACACAGCTCTCTTTTCATTTCCCACCTCACTCTGCATGGATGCCCGCCTCACCCTTTTGGGATCTATTTGCACTAGGCTGCCCCTTCCACCCGCCCAGCTCCCTTGGGTCTGAAACTCTATGCAGGGCCACTGCGCCTTCATCCTGCTCGTCCCCCTGGGTCTGAGACTCAGTGTTGGGCCACTGTCCCTCCACTCGCAGTGAGTATCTTCTGCCCACTTTGGGAACCCTCACTGCCCTGACCTCCGGCACTGCTCTGCTCTATTATATGGACCCCCTCCCTCGTCATCCTGCTCACGGCCACTCTGTCCCCCATGTGGGGGCCTTCCTCACTCCACCAGGGCTGTAACGCCCCATGCCAGGCCACCCTCCATGCAGATTTTTTCCCTTACCCTACTTGGACTCTGAAACTCTATGCCAGGCCTCTTCCTCTCAGGGACACCTTTCTCACACCACTTAGCGTCCTAAAGCCTGCATTGGGCCAGGTTTGCCACTCACCTTGATGCCTACTTAGCCTTTACTCAAAGATCGTTGAACTGAATTGTTCGGGTAAGAAAGGAGATGAGGGAAGAAGAATCAAATTTTATTTTTAAAACCCAAAACCTCACTAGTATTTTTACATCAAATGCTTTTAACCTGGTGCATTACAACTTATACAGAAGTCAGTGATTTCCACATCTTTGTAACCCATGCAGGTATATACCCAAGCTCTCATGCTGTATTTTTACCGGCATACTACAGGTTTATTATTACATCAAATTCATGATTTCTGGGCTTTTCTCCCAGTAGTTTTCAGTCTACCTGTGTCTGTCAACACCACCACAATTCTTCAAGGCGTTCACGTTTGAATCTTGGAATTATTCTGACTCATCCTCTTTTTTTCTTTATAGTTAGTCGTTAACAGGACCTTTGATGTACATTTGTCTTCTCCTTGGCCACTACTTTGATGATTACAACAGCCTCTTGGGTGAGATTCCTTTTCTTTAGTCGGTTCAGTGTCCCTTACCACTTTTGCTTCCATGTTTCTTAATAAATGAGGTAACTCCATGTCTGACTTTTTAAGTGCCATTTTTGTGTGGCACTATCCTAGGTAGTTATCTAGTTTTGAATTCCATCTTTATTGCTTACTAGGTACCCATCAACTTCTGGTAATTTATTTAACCTCTCTGGATCTTATTTACCTTACTGGATTGTTTTACAGGTGGGTAAAATAATGAATTGTGAAAGCTTTATCCAACACACATACTTTCCAGTCTAATAAGATTGGTTACGTGAAAGTAACCAATGTTATTTTATCAGTATTCTCACTATTCTATAAGCAAAAAATGCTTCCTTTCTTCACTTTAATATGTAGCTTGCATTGATCTCTCACCATTAAGTACACATTTATTGAGCATCTACTATATGACCAGATACTGGAGTTATTTTCAAAAAAAGGTCAGACATGACTCATATCTCTGAGGAATATAGTCTGATAGAGGAGGCAATTACACAATTTATATACAGTAATGTGCTACACAATAAAATTAAACCTTGTCTCTGAAATTTTTTAAAAGTTAGAAATTTTAACTAAACTTATGAAGCAACTATTATCTAATGCAATTTAATACGTTATAGTGGTTTTCCTTGTAGTTTCTATGTGTTAGTCATTTTGTCTCCCTAAAATAGAATGTAAACTACTTGAGAACAGGTCTTTGTATTGAGTCTGCACTTTGGGAGACAAACACATTGGAGTCTTATTTTTGCCATTGCCATTTAGTCACTATAACTTTTCTGAACTTGAGTTTCCTCTCCTATTAAAGTGAAAATACTATTAATAATAGTAACTCTGACAGAGCTGTAATGATTAAATGAAATAATGTATTTAAAGGGTCTAGCACAATATCTGCCAAGCAATTTATGCCTGATCAGTTTTGGTTCTCCTCTCCTTGTACTCTACCTGGGTCCATTCTGGTAATGCGTAATAAATATTTGATTGATGGATCGATTTATTGATTCCATGGTCTGCAGATCATAATGGCTTCCCAGAACATTTTGAAATGCAAGTGGCATTCATGGAAACCTGCTCTTGGTAACAACGCCACTTTACATTTTATTCTTTTGCACTTGAAGTTTTTAGATCTCTTATTTTAATTTTACCACAATCTTGTGCATTAAGGGTGGGCAGATATGATTATCCTGTGTGACAAGTGTGAGTTTCACTTTTGAAGTGAGTGAACTAAATTGGGATTCTCAAGAGGAAATCACTGAATTTATATAGGTAGAGTCTGAATGTGTATATGGCCTATGGAATATTGTAGTTTTCTTGGCATGAATTTTTTAGTTGATATAGTAGTGAAAAGGGAATTCTATTCCATGGCTTAAGGATACATAAACTCTCAATGCAGCAATCTTTTTATTGTTGATTATTATAGCTTCTATTACTCCAAGAAGTGGACCAACAGGGACCTGAGTTAGGAGATTTTGTCATTCAGCTTTCATATAGTAGTAAATGCTGAGGCCAGCCCTTTGCCTGCAGGGCCCTTTATCAGTGAAGAGGAACTGTGACTTTTCTCTAGGCAGCCAAGTAGGGAGTGGAGTCACGGCTTTTAGAGTTCTCTGTGAAAATGAACTGTGCTGTTGAACCTGATGGGCACTAGGTAGATACTACTATATTCTCCTTGAAGCACTGGAGGCCTTTTGTTGCGACATTTCAGTCTTTTTCCGATTCTTTCAAGTAGTAGAAAACAAGTTCCAGCATTTAAAAAAATGCTGTGTATGCTTTTTAAAAACTGGTAAACTCACTCAGTTGGATAACAAATTTCAGTTGTAATAAATTATGATAGTCTTCAACTTTCTTTGATTTTGCAAAGGAGAGTTAATTGGGGTGATGGTAAGTGGGAAATGAGCTGAAGAAACAAGTATGTGCTATTTATGGCTGGATTTCTATAGTTTGGAGATACATGTATGACCCAAACTTTGTTGTAGCTTTTGAGATTGCATTGGAGAGACATTTGACGGCTTCACAAGTTTTTTAACAGTTAGTAGAAGTTAAATATTTAAATGTGAGAATGTAGTTGATGGATTGCCGTTTAGTTTAGAACCTGCTTTTTTTAATTAAAAATATTTTTCTAAGTACAGAAAGAAAGGCTTAGGAATTTAAAAATAATTTACAAGCAGAAACAAACTTTTGCAGCCCAAATTTTAAATAGAAAACGGCGTATGTTTTTTGGGGTATTTTAAAGGGGATTGTTTATTAAATGTTGAAGGACAGATAAAGTCTTTCATCTTTATCAGAAACTGACCAATCAGGACGGCCCTGAGTATATAGACCAGGGGTGTCCAAACTGCGGCCTGTGGGCCAACTGTGGCCCATGATCCATTGTTAATTGGCCGGCAGCAAATTCCAAAAATATATTTAGTTTACTTAAATAAACCAGGTGAGGCAATGCGTACTTCACCTCGAGTGAGTGGCCCGGGCTGTTTGTGTATTTTACCTCATATGGCCTTTGGTGAAAAACGGTGAAAAAAGTTTTGACACTCCTGATATTGACTACATAAGAATAGTAATCAAAATGGCACTCCTTTCCACTCAGTTACTTATTGTCCAAATTTCCTTTGATTTTCCTCTTCATTTAGAAAATGCTTCTAAATGTGAAGATAGAAGGGAAAAGAGGTAGAAGTTATAGACTATCCCATTAATTTTGTAATTATATATAATTTCCTCAATGTTTTTAAGTGGCATTTACCAGTATGGGTAAGATTAATTGTTACAATACAAACCAATTTGAAAATTGGTTTTTAAATTGAGCTATAATATATAAAATCTTATGGTAATGTGCAGATCTGACTATATGCAAGTGCAGATTTCATACCCACACCAATTGTCTTGTAATAATCGGAAATGCATCCTCTGTGTGGTGTTTGCAAGTTAATGCTATTTTAGAAATCACACCAGTATATCTAGTGGCTTTCCTGTGTGTATGTGGCTCATTATTGATTATAATTTTCTTTTGGAATTTTAGTTTAAGGGGATGGAGTAAGCCTTTTCAAATTCTTAATTGTTAGGAGCTTTGATGGAAGATAGGGATGAGTAAATGAGGAAGTGCATTAGAATGAATTACAATAAGAAAAGTCAGATAATAATTAAGCAAGTACATACTGCAAAAGTAACATAGGACCTAATGTAAAATGAAGGAGACAAACATTCGAAAGAGGAATGCCTTAAAAACTTACCAAGGAACATTCACAAATACAAATAAATATGTGTATTTTAATTAAAAAGGAGATCATTGATGTGGCTTCAGTATGGCTGAAAGTGGTGGAGCCATCATCCTCTTGAGAGGGGAAAGGGGAGAAGTGACAAGCTATCTTCCAGTGCCTACTCCGTTTTCTTCCACTATTTCCTTTTTTTCTCGTCTGTCTTTTCATTCTCCCTTTTTATTTACTCTTCTTCCTCTCCCACTTTTCTCAAATTCAGTCTCTCCTTCAGAATGAGACTTTCTTCTACCCAGCGTGGACAGAACCAATTGCTTAATAATACACATTGTCTCTCATTAACAGTGAGATAAACTCACTAGCAAGGAGTTTCTTTTACATTAAGGATTTTTAATATAGAAGAATTTAAGGTTGAGGGACTGTCACTAGAATGTAAAAGATTTTGTTCATTGTCTCTTGTTCACTGTTCTATCCCTAGGCCCTAGACACAGGGAAAGTGCTCAAATAAATACTTGTTGAAAAAATGACTCAAACATTAGACGTAGAAATTTTTAATATCATTTACTTACAGAAACTATTTTAGCGAAGAACTGATGCTTCCAGTGTAGAGCAGTGATATGAGTAAAATAGTGGTTCTCACTGGGAAAGAAACTTCTTTTTTTTTTAATCTTCCTCTTCCTCATTCTCTTTTCCCCGCTGCCTTCTCACAATATGAGAATCTCTGCTACTGAGAACTGGATGAAACTGAAATTAGTATAAATAGTTCTAAGGAGATACAGAGGTAAATGGTAGATGTACATTTGCAATGTGAAAGGGAGAAAGAAATTACAAGTCAAAGGTATGTGGATCAAATGGGTATTTGAAAAAAATATCAAGGTAGTTAATTAGAGTGGTAGGCCAATTGGAAGGACAGAGCAGGTGAGTTAATGTAGGCAGTAGGGAAAGGTCAGATTAATACAGTACTTGGATTTCATGCAATAGATATAGGGAGCCCTCATGCATTATTGATGATAGTGACATGATAAAGTGAACAAGTATTCTATTTAGCTGCTGTTTGTAAAATGGATTGTAGCTTGAGGTGAAGAAACACTGGGAACAGTGAACAAAGTTAGGAGATTGTGCAGGAGGTCAAAGCGGTCTAGCTGTTTTGGTTAGCATGTTACCCAGTGATGCCTCTAGCAGATACCCTTCTGTGAAGTCTGATGTCTCTACTTTATGACCTAGGGATGGATGGAGGCAGGAGAAAGTTCCGCACTAAGAAGCAATAGGCCAAGATTCTAGTTCCTACTTCTCTGCTTTCTAAATTCATGATCATGGAGAAATACTTAATTTATCCTGGTCATCAATCACCTTAACTATATATAAAATGAGGAAATAATGATCTGAAAGCAGGGGTGTAGACCAGATCATTTTCTGGAGTCTTTTGCGGGATACTATCCTTTTATCAGTTATAGATAGTGTGAACAATGAATACCATATTTTGTTTCCTAATATTAATTCTTATAACTAAAGTGTTTTAAAAAGAAAAAAGCCCCATAATGATATTTAATATTTCCAAACTTATAATTTAACGTTTAGTATTATGTGCATTGACTGCAATATTTTAAAATATGTATTCCTGTTTTTATGTGTGCTATGTTCAGGTATTTCATTTTTTAAAGTATTATTAGACTGTAATAGCACCCAAGTTGATGGACAAAACTTCAGCCTGGGATACTTTTAGAGAAACTTGAAGAATATAAAAATTCTTCTAAAAGATAAAGTGTTTTATGATATAAAGCTGTAGGAGCAATAACACTAATATTGTTTAATTAGTATTTCTAGAAATCATAATTTCTACCTTCTTTTTCCTACTAAATATTATATATTTACATTCACACATACTTTTTTGATTAGAAGGTTTTAATACCAGCAGCTTATTGGGTTCTCTTTTCCTTTTTTTCTCTCTTTTTTTTTTTGGTCTCTCCTTTGTTGCTGCTTTCCCTTCTGTTTGGGTTGTTTCTTGCCCCCTCTCTCCCCAATCTCTCTGGAAAGATGAAGAGGCAGCTGCTAAGGTAACTATGCATTTTGGTTAATGAATAGCAGACTAACAAGATACATAAAACATATGCAAACTGCCTGCAGAGTTAGTTGCTGTCAAAGCTGTCCCGGTATAATACTTTTCCTTCTCCCCACCTTCTAAAAAAACATTAACTTTCCTGTGGTATTTTGTTTTCTAATTTACCTTTCCTAATATTGAAATGCTAACATGAACTATTTCTTTTTCTGCTTAGCCTGCACAATATTTCACCCTGTGGTGAATTTATGGGAGATGAGTTGAGGTGCATAGAGGAAAAGAATTGATTAATTGGATTAAGAAAGTGGATTTCTTTTAGACTAATACATAGAAGAATAGGGACAAACATTTTTTAACAAACATTTGCTTTTTTGTGCCTATAACCTCCCCCCCTCCGCCCCCTTGCTTTGTGGCCACTAGTGCCCTTTTTGAGTCTCTGGGGTTAGAACTAGAAAGTAGTCTGTTTCTTGAAGATGTTTCTATCATAAAGGCCAGTTACAACTGGAATATTACATTAAGCTAAGCCTTGAAAATTCCTGTAACCTGTACCATCCTGTCTCATACTGTCCCATCTCATAGTTGTCCTCTCTCTGCAGTGCTCTATGCCCAGGTCTCTGTGGCTGGGCTGCTCCAGCCTGGCGGACAGCATGCCCTCGCTGCGATGCCTGTATAACCCAGGGACTGGCGCACTCACAGCTTTCCAGGTACTTTCTCTGTCTCTGTGGGTTATTTGTGGGCGTTAGTGTGTATGTCTAATTCATTAGTGTGTCCCTCCTTTTCCATGCTTTACTTATGTTCAGTTTTTCTCCTTCATATTTCCTGTATTTCATGTCACTCAGTCCTCCTTTAATGATTAATTTTTAATGTAGATCCAGATTGATCCACTCTTAAGACATTTTTATTATCATGATTGGTTTGCCAAAATTAACATAGCAAAACTTGACTGTTGTTGGTTTTTTATCTAGTAGAAGAATGATAGTGAATTTTAAAGTAATCTCAACAAATAGCATTCAATATGTAATGTTTGCTCTGGACCTACATAAAGACAATTAATGTAATTAATTACTTACAGCCAATTGCCTGAATACCTCCTTATGTTTTTCTTATGATTACTAAAAATATAAAGTGCTCTGTAAGAGTGTCTCCTGGTTACTATACTACTATATATGTACATATATATACACAGAGGGTACCAAAAAAATGTATACACATTTTAAGAAAGGAAAAAACTATTAAAATTGTAATACTCAATATATAATGATAACAAAAGATGAATACAAGTCACGTGTGACTTCTGCTATTACAAGAGGTGCTCAAAGTGGTTACCATCAGCGTCCAGACACTTCTGATGATGGCGAACTATTGCTTGAGCAACGCTGACCAAAGTGTCCACTTGTATACATTTTTTTGACACCCCCTGTATATATGTGTGTATGTATATACATATATACAGATGGTACCCAAAACATGTATACACATTTTAAGAATGGAGAAAAACTGTATTAAAATTACGCTGCTGGTAAGCACATTGAGCACCTCTTGTAATTGCAGAAGTCAAACGTGACTTGTGTTCATCTTTTGTTTTCAGTATATATTGAGTGTTACAATATTAATAGTTTTTTCCTTTCTTAAAATATGTGTACATATATTTGGCACCCTCTGTCTATAGTTATAATAATTGTGTTTATTCACATATTGATTAATAGGTCTAGTTTCAAGGTGGAAAGGCCTTTCAGACCTTTGAGTACAGTGTTCAGCTCGAGGCAGTCCAGCTGGTCTTGCTTGGGCCAACAGATTCTGGTTCCCTTCAGCCGTTCTTAGAGGCCATTAGGACAGTTCCAGGATGTGAGAGAAAACTATAGAGCAAGAGGTGAGAAATGTGTAAAAGAAAATGTAAGAAAGATCTTGGTGCCTGTTGTTTACAGATTAGGGTACCACATATGATGCTTTTCTTGGCAGAAGTGTATTTGGAATTTGATAGTAGTATACAACAAATTAGTTTTTAAATTTGTTTTTAATCTATATAGCTTATACTTTATTTAGAAGAATTTCAAAGACAAGCTGTAAGTAAGAATCAGAATACTTATGACTAAGTCTTAGTTCAAAGAGGGGAACTTAAGTATTATTCCACATTCCTGAACAGTGGTAACAGTTGCCAGTCTTTAACAATACTATTTTAGTGATGATAATGCTGGATATTTCTAGGTGTCCTTTGCAAAATATAATTTTAAACTTCTTTGCTTGTCTTATGAGATACAATATAGTAAAGTGCATAGGCTTTAAAATTAGTTAATGCTTACATACTGTCTGTCATTAGTGGTATGATCTTGAGCAAGTCACTTTCCTCTAATCCTCATGTTCCTCATCTGTAAATGGACAGTACAGTAAGGATATGCAGTAAATGGTTGCTGTTTTATCATTTTCCTCTTCATCATTATTAGCATTATTGCTGCTACTGTTAGAGAATATTGATATCTTGAGAGTATCAGTTTATTTCAAATTTCTTATATTTTTTACTGTGTATTATATTAATAAAGTTTCTACTCTTTAGGAACTCATAGTCTAGCCTATTGGGTTTTAACCTTTTTTTGGTTGCAGTGAGTTTAGCTAAACTGCAAAGTCTGACAGAATAGTACCTACAAGACTGCCCTCACTTCAGACACCAGTTGTAAGTTTAGGAGCCCTGACGGCCACCCTCAGTTTTGATAATTCACTAGGAAAGACTTCACAGAACTCACTGAGAGCTATTATACTTATGGTTTATTACAGGAAGAGGATACAGATTAAAGTCAGCCAAAAGAAGAGACACATAGGATAGAATCTGAAGGGGTCCAAATATAGAACTTCCTGTCATCTTCTCCCCATGGAGTCATGGATGGCATTACTGCTTTCAGGCCACAGTATGTGACAATAAATAGGGTATTGCCAACCACGGAAACTCACCTAAGACTGGTGTCCAGAGTTTTTATTGGGGCTCAATTACAAACTGCCCACATACTGACCTTTAGTTTCTAGCCCCTCCTGTATGTCGCGGTAATGCTTTTAGTCTCCATTTCTTCTCAGGATTGGAACTGGCAAAGTGTGGCTCAAATCCCTCATCATGAATCGCATTTGTCCAGTGGCCAAAGGCCCCAGACAAACAAAGACACTCCTGTTAGGTAAGAAATTCCAGGGGTCTAGATACCAAGTAGCCAAGAGCAAAGGCCAGCACTCTCTTTTTTTAAGGTTAATTTTTCACTACATAGCAGCCATGGACATTTTTGAGGCTCTGATGAGAACTACTGATCTTGGGAAAACGCTCATGACACATACCGTGTTTCCTTGAAAATAAGACCTAGCCGGACAATCAGCTCTAATGCGTCTTTTGGAGCAAAAATTAATTATTGTATTATATCATACTATATTGTATTATATTATATTATACTATATTAGACCTGGTCTTATATTATATTATGTAAGACCCGGTCTTATTTTACTATAAGACCGGGTCTTACATAATATAATATAAGACCAGGTCTAATATAGTATAATATAATATAATACAATATAGTATGATATAATACAATAATAATATAACATAATATAGTACCAGGTCTTATATTAACTTTTGCTTCAAAAGACGCATTAGAGCTGATTGTCCGATTAGGTCTTATTTTTGAGGAAACACAGTAGACAAAATTTTATTTAATAGTTTCACATATATGATTATATTTATATTCTGTGAAATGAAAGAGCTATTAAGTCACATAATCCCAAAAGTATAATCTCCCAAACTGGTCAATTCTATGAAAAAAATACTCAGCGAGCCATAAGAATATATAAAAGAGGAACTTGATCTAACCTGAGGGTGGGGGTAAGGAAGATCAGGCAATCAGTGTTTGAGGTAAGATCAGAACAATGAGTTCTGAACTGGGCAAAAGGGAGGAGTGGTGAACATTTCAGGCCTAGGGAAGAGGCTGTGCAAAGGCCCTTGGACAGGTGGAGCTTGGTGCATTGAAGGACTCTATTGAAAAAAGAGTATTGTTTCAGAGAATGAGGAGAATGGAGTTAGGCAAGTCTGGGGAAGCTTCATCACGCAGGATTTGTGGGTCATTGAATGGAGTTCAGTCTTGATGCAAAGAAGAACAGCAAGCTGTTGAAAGGATTTAAACACAAATTTGACCTATTAGATATGCACTGAGATGCACTACGCTAGCTATAATGAGGCTAATTTCAGTAATTGAAGAGAGATGGTAGCAGTTCCATTTGGTCTCAGGACTCCTTTGCATTCTTAAAAATTATTGAGGATCCCAAAGTGCTTTTGTTTATCTGGGTTTTATCTATTGATATTTACTATATTCAAAATTACAACTGAGAAAAAGTAAATATTAATTTATTAATTCACTTAAAATAACGAATAAACCCATTACATGTTCATGCAAATAAAATATTTTTTATGAAAAATAACTTTTTAAAACAAAAAATTAAGACTGGAATTGTATTACATTTTTAGAAATCTCTAATGTCTTGATTAATAAAAGACAGCTGGATTCTCATTTCTGCTTCCACATTCCATCTGCTGTGATGGGGTATTTTGGTTGAAATATATGAAGAATATCCAACCTCATACAGATAATAATTTGAAAATGGAAAAGTATTTTAATATCCTTTTCAGGTAGTTGTAATTGCTTAAAGATTAGTTACAGTATAGAATCTGAAATTGTCTCACTGAACTTCTTGTGCTCCTCATCAAATCATGCTGGGACCAACACCATATATAAAAATTAACTTGAACTGGATCATATACTTAAATATGAGCTAAAATTATAAAACTAATAGAAGAATGAGGGAGGAGAAAGATCATTGTGGCTTTGGGTTAGGCAAAGATTTTTTTCCATAAGACACAAAAAGCATGAACCATAAAAGAAATCAATGATAAGTGGGACTTATCATAGTTTAAAACTTGTTCATTTTCTAAACAGTTTTCAAAAGACACTGTTTAGAAAATGAACATGTGAGGCACTGGCTGGGAGAAAACATTTGTACAATACATTTCTGATAAAAGGCTTGTATTCAGAATATATAAAGAACTCTTACAACATAATAAGACAAACTACCCAATAAAATAATGGGCAAAAAATTTTTCAATGGATACATTACCAAAAAAGATACACAAATGGCAAATAAGCACATGAAAAGATATTCAGTATTTTCAGTCATCAGGGAAATGCAAATTAAAACCATAGTGAGATACTACTACATTGCAATTCAATGCTTCTTCCTACCCTGGGATGTGGGGATGGGAATTCAGTAGACCCTAGGTAGTTAATATATTCTAGCTTGATATGAGAAATGTTGTGCTAGATATGAGAAATTCCTTGAAAACAGAATTCTTATACTTAACCTGTTGACCTCTACAGGGCCCTGTAGAGGGCTTTTTAGTAGTTGGGGCTCAATAAATACGGATGATTTGAACTACATTAGGTAAGTGGTAAAGATAATCATCTGCAATTAAAAATTGTACAAGTTAAAATCATCTGACTTGGACACCAAGATACCAAGAAAAATGCAAATTTTCATTTGGCTCAAAGCAGTCTTGAATCTAAGTTCAGTTGGAAAGAATTCTGAACAAATTCACCATCACTGTCAGGGCTTTCTCTATTTGGTCTTAATCAAAACCCAACAAATATTTATTTTTAAAAATTTAGAGTCCCTTTGTAAGTTACTCCTTCTAGAGTATATTTAGAGGAAGGTTGATTTAGAGATTTTGCTAGAAAATTCAGGAATAAATTTGAGTGTGTGAGCCTTGAATTATATTGCAGTAATGAAATTGTGTGGTACAGGCAGGAAGAGATGCTTAAGAAACGTCTTAGAAAAGAAGCCCAGAAGCCAGTGTATGGTGTCGTGGTTAAGAGCATGGGCCCTGGTATCAGATTGCTTGAAATCTGAGCCTGGCTCTGTGTAGGTCTGACCTTGGGCAAGTACTTGACCTCTCTACACCTCAGTTTCCTTATCAGTAAAATGGGGATGATAATAGTATCTCTTATAGAATTGTTAGGCTTAAATTACGAGTAGTTGATTTATATTAAATCCTTAGAATAATGCCTGGCAGATCATTGGGTTTTATATTATTAGAAAAATGCACAGAAGGCGAGGTTTGGAGGCTTTCAGCAAATACTGTTTTTCACCTTGGAATAAAACAGTATTATTGTTAAATAAAATCTTATGTTTTTCTTACCTTACAGCCCCATTCTGTAACATAGGGAAGCCTACTCTTGGTTCAGGTATTGATGAGAAAATTTTGCTTTTGCCAACATTACTATAAGTATAAATGTTTTCTTCAGAGATATCCATTATGTTTTATGTAGCAAAAAGGGAAGAAATGGGCTTATGTGCTATTTTTATTCTATTAATTCAAATTTTGTTCTATGTCAGGTTCAGTGTGCACAGTTGCCCAATATTGCTGGTTGTCTAATTGGCAGACACATGACATAAATCTAGTCTTTCTTGTTCCTAATACTAGAATTATATCAGTCTTGGTCTATTTGCATCTTTCTGGCTTGGGGTTTATTTTGTGATTTAGATTTTTGTTTATGTAAAATTTACATACAGTGAAACACACAGATCTTAAGTGTACTTTGGATGAGTTTGACAAATAGGTACATTTGTGTAATCTCATTCTCAAGATATGGAACATTTCTGTAATCTGAGAAAGTTTCTTTGTACCCCCGTCCAGTTACGACCCATCCCTCATATGCAATTATTGTTTTGATTTGTCACCAAAGATTAGTTTTGCCTGTTCTTGAACTGCATGTAAATGCACTCATATAGTATACATTTTTTTTTGTATCCGTTTTCTTTTGTGCAACATAATGTTTTTGAGATTTATCCATTTTGTTAACGTTTATCACTTTTTTATTGCTGAATGTCTTCTATTAATGTACCACAATTTATCTATCCATCTATTGATAGACATTTGGGTTGTTTCCATTTTTTGTCTACTATGAATAAAGCTACTATATATAGTTTGTACAAGTTTTTTAATGGACATGTGTTTTCATTTCTCTTAGGTAAATACCTAAGAGTGGAATTGCTGGGTCATAGAGTATTTGAGTCAAATAATTCTTAACAGTGGTTGTCCCAGTAGAAATACTCATTTTTACTAATATTGCTAAATATGTTTAAGGAAATGACTTAGTATAGCTTTATGGCATTTTTTCCCTTTGAAATCATTGCATTCCCGTAGGATGTTTGAAGCATCTTAGGAAGTCAAAATTTTATGATAACAGAAAAGGAAGATTCATGGAGTCATTGTTGCATTTGTTGGATTATCCTCAGTAGCTCAGATGGAAATGACAACATTAGGATAGTTTGATTATTGGCATCTCAAACCACACATTTTAAACTAGTGACAGAGAAGATGCTGAAAATGTTTAAATATTATGTTTATGAGTACATGTTTAGTTTGAACATATTTTCATTTTCATCATTTGATTGTTTTGTCCTGGAAAGTATATGGGTGATTGAGGATTTCTGTTAACAGCATATGTATTTTGTGGAGTCATTTGCTCATCCTTAGCAAATGGTGACCTTATGGTCTATATTATTAAATGACAATGATCAGTAGAGAGAAAGTGCTAAAAATCGCTGAGTAAAGATCCTTTATTTTCTTTAGACATTGAAAGAGAAGAGAAATTCCAACAATTTAATATGACCTTAGAATATCTTAGGTGTCAAGTATAGCTAGTACTTTTAGGGAAATTTTGAGCTAAAGGGACCTTATAGTATTTTAATATTAGCTAGGGTCCCTTGTCAAAGATTGAAGTTGTTGAAGGTTGACTTCATGGGAGATATGTATTTTATTGTTCAAGAATACTTAGAAATCTACTAAATCTTGCCATCTACTAAGTAAAATGTTAAAATGGAATAATATTAGCAAAATTAAGGATTTTTCAGAATATATGTGCATGTGTATATAAGACTATATTTGAGGTTTTAGAGGAATATGGATTATCACATTGAATGTAAATTAACGTTCGAATCTTTTTATAAAACAATGCCATAGGAAAATTATCCCACCGCAGAAACACTTATTAAACCCTAGCTGATCACCCCTCTATTGTATATGAATAATCTCACTAGAGCACAATTTTTGTATAATAAAAAATTTAGGTCTTTTTTGTACATATACTGACATTTGATTTATGTTTATCCCACCTACATCCCTTACATTAGGTGTTCGAATATACTGTCAAATCAAAATGTTTTTGTTTTGTGGGGAAAAATAACTCACATTTTCCCCTGCTTATAAAACTAATTTATTGTTTATTATGGAATATGTAAATTATTTGATAAATATATAAACAAGAAAGTATCACCCATAATCCTTCCACTGTAAGGTAATCGTCAGCCTGTTGGTTTCCTTCAGTTTAGAATGACTAATCCATCCCTGCCTGCATGTATGTGCACACGGAGACACACCCAGACAAACACAGTTTTATTTTAAAATATTTTTATTATTACTATTTTCTTATAAAATATAAAAATAAAACATTTAACATTAATTATAGAAAATGCAGAGAAGTAGATAGAGGAAATATTTTAAATATCCTTCCAGATATTACCATTTTATTGATACTAACACTTTCTGAATTTCAACTACAGTAGTCCCCCCTTATCTTCAGTTTCACTTTTTCTGGTTTCAATTACCCATGGTCAACTGTGGTCTGAGAATGCTAAATGGAAAATTCCAGATATTTAGAGAGAGAGAGAGAGAGAGAGAGAGAGAGAGAAAGAGACCACATTCACATAACTTTTATTATAGTATATTGTTATAATTGTTCTATTTTATTGTTAGTTATTATTGCTGATTTATTACTGTGCTTAATTTATAAATTAACCTCTATCATAATTACGTATATATAGGAAAAAACATAGTACAGTATCTATAGGGTTCGGTACTATTTGCAGTTTCAAGAATCCACTGCGATCTTGGAACGTAACCCCCGTGGATAAGGGAGGATTACTATATATTCTTGTCCAAATTCTACATTTGTCAGCTGGTTGCTTTGATTTTGGTCACTCTTTATCTCATGGTCAGTTACTCACATGCTTGTAAACGGAACAAAGTTTGAACATGGTTTACCATTCATGTAATTGAGTAGCTTTCTACCACTTCCCTCTCATGTAATTCTTGGCCATTTTAAATTTATAGTTCTCCAAAGGTGCTGTGTTTTCTCATGCATCTGTGTCTTTGCATGTCCTGTCCTCCCTACCTGGAAAACCCTTCTGAAAATACATGTCCTCCCCTGCATTGCTGGTCTTTTCGCTCTCCCCCTTCACCTTGTCAGGACATTTGTACACAGGGCGTAGTATAGATAACTCTGTCATAGCACTGATGGCTATTGTAATTATTTCCTCAGTAGACTGTGCATACTAGAGTAGGACTGTATTTCGTTCATTTTATATTTCCAGTTTCAAGTACAGTGCTTGATACAGACTATGAGCTTTATAAACTTTGGCTGAATGAATGAATGAACTTAGACAATTTGAAGAAAACTATCAAATAGCATATATGGTGTGAGAGGAGAGAACGAATTGAATTGGAGGTGGTACCTGCACATATATACATACAAGTGTTCTGTATTCAGAAAGAAGTCATAATTAAACAATTATTCCAAAAACCACACATTTACATGGAAAAAAGAAAGACATGCTGAGTCTGATTTACGGGCAGTCCTCAAATTTTATACATTTGGCTTTCATACAATTCACACTATGATGATCGCCTGTGAATTGGATTTTGTATGCTGAATTTGGACTCTTGATGAACAAATGCACATTTCAAGCTATTAAACTGGCACTACCAGCCAACTGACAGTTCAGTTTCAATGATGTCAACATCTTTATCTTCACAGCAGTGTATGTTTATGCAATTATTTGACTATTTTATTGCATTTTACCCTTGTTCTATAAAAGAACAGATACTGGGAAAATTAAAATGATGACACTAGTGATAAACAACAGTCTAGAGAAAAGTGGAAATCATTAGGCACACTGAAAGTGACCCTGTAGTCTTGATTAGATACAAAATTAAGTACATGTGCAAAATGTTGGAACAATATTATTGAAGATTGCTTCTTAAAAAGAAAGTATGACTCTGGATTTTAAAACGTTTCAGCTAACATTGAAATTTATTGTTCAGCTTCTAGCCTTTCAACTTTTATATATATTTCAACAAGAAAAGTAGAGATGGCCTGAATTTGCTCCATTTTACCTTATCCTGGAAATTAGTAGACTGTCTTGGAGAAATGACATCATTTGCACTTATTTGTGTTTCAAGATGCCTACTTGGTTATTTAAATACTCTTTAAGTTTTGTAGTAATAGATTCCTCCATTGCTAAGTATTTTGACATGTCTGTGATATAGGTAATGTTCATTTACAGGCTAATTTGAGGATAAATTATCATTTTATATTTCCGGTTTCAAGTACAGTGCTTGATACAGAGTGTGTGCTTTATAAATTTTTGCTGAATGAGTAATTTGAAGAAAACTAGCAAATAGCATATATGACGTGAAAGGAGAGAAAGAATTGAATTGGTGGTGGTATCTGCACATATATACACACAAAATCCATTTGTAGGCTAATTTATGTTCGTTTATAGGTTCATTTAGAGTAAACCAAATCATTTTTATTGTGAGACGATCAGATTTCCTTAAAATTTTTTGTATTTTTCTGGATTAATCTGAAAAATTAAACTCTTCATTCCACAAAGAGGGTTTATTGCTTTTGTTTATATTGAATAATACTGGATTTTCCTAATTGCCCTAACTTCAATATGACCCCTAATGGCAGAAGGAAGAGTACAGGTACCCCAGGGAGCCCGGAGTTGCCCCACTGTAAGAAACAGACCGGAAGAATGGAATTGATGAAAAGTCTGTGGATGCACTGTCCTTACCAGACAAATTCTTGCTGTGGGCAGTTAAGACGCACCTGTACCTTCTGGAGAGGTACATATTACTTTATTTATTTTCTGAGATTACCTTCTTGTTATTGCCATCTTTATGCCAAGTAGAGGCCAGAGTACCAAGGAGTTCTTTCTGTGCTGTTCAGGATTCACTGTTGGTTGTTTTGTGACTGCCGTAGTCATTTGTACCTTCTTTCACTTGTTCTACTTTATGTGGTAGTGTTTTATTGTCTTGCTGTCCTTCCTTGCATTAGTTTCTAGACTTGGTACTTTATGTGGACTGTCAAGATTTGGAATCTTGGTACATAGGCAGCATTTAGGAAACTCTTTTTCTGGTCATTTTTCATGAATAGAGAAAACCAGATTATTTATGATGGCCTCATTGGAAAAAAAGAAAAGAAAAAGACCAATCTCTTGTTTAGCTGCATAGGCCTCTACGAATTGCAATAGTTTACTATTGGGAGGTGATACCCATGAGTTTTGTTTTTCCTGAGAGTGATGTTGAGTAGCTTTGAGCTTTTCTGTATTCTCTGGCCCAGTACTCTGGAGAACAAGTCTATTATATTTTGAAATAGTTATTTGGGCTTAGGATGTAGTACATCATCATGAAACGGGATTTTGCAGTGTACCTTCCCCTGCTGGGTTATCTGTCATCTGCCTTTTAAAGTTCTCAGGTGTACCATTCAAATCCTCGAGACCTTGGTTGCAGGCCTAGTATCTATAGCTTGGTATGAATTAAATTGGAGTTCTCTGCCCTGTAAAACTGACTTAAAAAAAGTTTATTCATTTTCATATATATGATCGTTTAACAAAAAGTTCAAGTCTTAGCCTGATTTGGTCTAATTATTTTGTGTATGTGTTAGAGGTCATAAGCAGAAAGGAAAGAGTAAGAGGGATAAGTACTCATTTTGTTTTCATGTTTCACACAGAAATATGTATTGCATTATTTCAAACTAGTAAATACAAAGCTTATGTGTATGAACAAGAGAAGTTTTCTATTTGAAAGAAAGCACATGATTAGTTTTACTAAAATATAGTTGCTATTATTCATTGCAGTTTTACCCTTTGCATGAGCCATGTTTTGGGGAGTGCTTGCTTTTTTGCTGGTAATAAAACATAAGGGAAATTTCTAGTAAAATATTAGTGTATTTCCCCTACATTTTAAAATTGGTAGGTCATTAGTTTTTTTGAAGCATTTCGGTTGCAGCATAGTGCAATCCTTTGGGGTGAGGGGTAATTGGTAAAATGAGGATAAAATGGGTATAGGATTCCAACAGCTTGAAAATAACACCGTATTTGACAAAAATCTCTTTTGTATTCCCACTCTGGTTCTATTCCAGTAGTCCTGGAAATGTGCCTATGGACTATTTACAGTGAGATTATAAAACTGAATCATGATTTTGGTGAATAGAAGCCAGCGCATGTGGCTCCAGCACCCCAGCTGGCAGTAAGCTCTCCCTAGGTTTATGAATGTAGTTAGATGGCCCCCAACTGTTTACAAGACAGGAGAGGTGAGATCTTTGATTGACAAGTCAGAAATGCATTAGATCATTCTCTCTGCCAGTCTCTGGTTCATGCTGTTAAAAATGTCAGCCTCCAAGTTTGAATGGCAGCCTGAGGGCCTTAGAAGCTTTTTGTTTTCTGAGATGGAAACACAAATTGGATGTGTGCCTGAACGCTTCATCCTGGGCTGTAATTTCATCTTTTAGCTAAGAACCACCAGGTACACGAGCAAAGCACCCTGTAAACAATAATACTGTGGAAAAAAAATAAACAAGGTCGTGTTTCTGGTACGTTGATCCGATGGTGTCCTGACCTCTATCACGTTGAACATCTCCACTCTGATTGCTGTTCCCTTTGGCATTACAATGAGAGAAAGAGAGACTGACATAGGAGGGAAAGATTTAAAGTTGCAGTGTCGCTGCACATTCCTTGTACTGGCTATGAAATATTGAACTGTCAGAATGTGACACTTGGTTTTTTAAGCAACCTTTCTTGTTTGAGGTGTTTGCAGTTCATTCTTTTCTCCCCCATTTGTCTGCTTTCATTGATAGGGTTGGAAGTAGTTGCCTTAAATGCATGAAAAGGGACAATGTTAAAGAGAAGTGGCGCTGATGGAGCCAAATAAACTTAACACTGGAACATAAATGCAGGCTGTGAGGTGTGGGCAAAAGGAGACCAAGTGGGGTTAGTACATTATTATTGGAGTTGATTGTAAGAAAGAATCAGCTTAGGTTCTGGTTCTGTTTTTGTGGAGGCAGGAAGCTGGGAAGTAGCAGTAAGTAAAGATAAGAGATTGAGTGGCATAGTTTGTTAAACTGATAGTTTACTATATGGCAGTATTGCCAGTCAAATCAACATTAATCCAGCTATGTTATTTACTGCTTTAATTATCCAATGTCTTTGGCAAGTGGTTATGAGACTAAAAATTTTGGCAAGAAAATAACTTTTTTAAAATGTGCAAAATTTATATTTATAGTAAGAAGGTTAATGAATGGGTAGGTCATGTGGAAGAACCATTATGTTTGTATTACTACAGCTTAATGGAACATGAATAGAAAATCTTTGTTGAGAAAGCCAAACCGTAGATTTCTTGAAAAATATTTTCTAGTAGTAGAATGAATTTTCTGTTGCTGTTTGTTTTAAGTTGCATACATTTTAAAACAACAGATGTTTTATATTAAAAAAATTTTCTTCCTAAGAAAGCAGCAGTATTGTTAGCTGTGTGCTTAAGCCATTTGGGGGACATAGACCTTACGAGTAAAGTTTTAAGTGAGAAGGACCTTTTGCAGTTCTTCTGAAGTATGAAAAAGTAGGAGTTGTGTTAAAAGTACTTGAATTAACGCTTATTGATGGTTTGAAAGGACAGCTGTTTAGCTTAGCCCACTCCCTCTGCAGATGTGAAAGGCAGGAGTTCTTGATCATGAGCACATAGTGAAATGCACTGGGAAAATAGTGATAACCGTTCCTGACATTCCTTAGTTCTCTGCTTAGAGGTCATGCTGGAAAGGGCTGAGATGGTATTTGTAAAACAATGGGTCCTGCTCTCTTGTACCCAGAATTATTTCCTCATTACAAAAAGCAAGACCAAAGGGAGGGATATGGAGAATTAATTACTGTTGCCTTAACTATTGCTGTATATTTTTAAAGCATAAATATTGAAGTAGATTTGCTTTTAAGTTAGGAGAACCCACCGTCTTCACTCAGTGCAGGAGTTTTCAAAAATCATTCTTCTAGAAATTGATTTCTCATTGGATGATTTCCTGAGAATTAGTAAAAATAAACCATTCTTTTCAATCTTGGAAGAATAAGAGTGCAAGTTCCTAAGACAGCTTGGGGACTATAATCAATAATATTGTAAAGATTTTGTAGGGTGTCAGATGGGAACATGTCTTATTAGGGAGACCACTTCATGGACGGTGTAGATGCCTGACCACTGCACTGTACACCTGAAGCTGAAGCTGAATAATACTGTATGTCAACTATAACTTAATATATATAGTCATGGGATATGGAGTACAGCAGGGAATAGAGTCAATGGAATTGTAATAGCTATATACGATGTCAGAGGGGCAATAGATTGGGGGAGGGGGGTTTTCACTTTGTGAGGGGTGAAATGTCTAACTAGTGCATTGTTTTGTACATCTGAAACTAATTAAAAAAACAAAGAATGCAAGTTATTATCTATAAAATCAGAGTAGACATATATACCTTTATGGAATCTCCTAAATCTGAACACAGAGAAACTGTACAAAATTTCTTTTTCCCTTGTGTGTTATTAATGCATCAATTACCATGAAAATGCCTCACAGCCCATGGTCTTTTTTATAGCCACCCCTCCATAATAATGATTAGCGTTATTACTTGAAGTCCAGGCTTGCCTCATGAGCCAAAATCAGTGTATTCATAGAACCTTAGAATTTCAGCGTTGGAAGGGACATGAAGGCCCTTTTGTCACATAGAGGAGTCCTTTATGAAGTGTTTTTGGCAGGAGTCATCTAATCTCGGCTTCATCACTGCCATCCCTGGCAAGCTGAACTTCTTGAGGCATCTTCTTTTCTTCTTCACTGTTGGTTCTATTAGAAAGTTTTCCCTCAAGGAGTCGAAACTTTTCACCTACTGATTCTATTTCTGCCTTTTGTAGTAATAGAAAAAGTAATTGTCTTCTTTTTCATATATTTACGATGTTTGAGGATAGCTATCATGTTGCTTATAAGCATATTTTCTGTTCCCAGCGTGAATATTCCTGGTTCTTTTAGCATTTCTTTGGAAAATACCAACAATCATCCCTGCCATTTTCCTAATCTCCTGTTTTGGTGGAGGGTGTGAGCGTTCTGGTTGTCCTTGCGAATGAATGCATTCCACCTTGACAGTGCCCTCATTACAATATGATATGCATAACGAGAGGCAGTGCCGCAGAAGTGTGTAACAGTTTAGAACACAGTGATACATCTTGTTTTGAACATAATTTGGATTATGTAATTTAATTACTGCAGCCTAAAATTGCATATTCTCCTTTGGTGTAGATGACGGAAAAATCTCTAGGAACTTAGCCCTGGGTTTGCTTCTTCACCTTTCCTTTGAAGCCAGAAAAGCATATGTAAGCACTTTGACAAATGACATAATATAGTGGCATATCTGAGTGGTACAGGTATTTTAAACCTAGCTCCAGTTCCTGAAGATGGTGAACATCTGCTTAGAGGTATTGTAGAGCTCCACAATGCACTAATTGAATTACTCTTTTCTGGAGTTGTCGGCTGCACTAATTGAATTAGAACTAGCGTGCGCACACGTGTGTGTGTGTGTGTGTGTGTGTGTGTGTGTGTGTGTAACTGAGATAATTCCAATCTAACAGGAGAGGGGGAGATATGACTGATGGTGTGGACTGTGCTGCTATCTAATGGCAGCCTACGGAACTACTGCATGGTCTCCAGGGGAGAAGGAATGCAGTCATCTGATCTAGTGTGACCTCAGTCTAACCCCATCCAGTTTAGTGCAAAAGGTCCTGGGATATACTTTTGTAATTCTAAATTTAAGAAGAATGAATGTGATTAATTTCTCCATTAAAAATTAAGATAGGCATAATTTTTTTATGAAGTATTCAGTTGCAAAATCTTCTAACCTCTAATTTAGTTGGTGAAAAAAATCCAAATATACTGAGTCAGGGGATCATGTTCTTATTTTGCATTTCATGTGACATACATGTAAAAAAGAATTCCCTTTATGAAATGTTTTAGCATCACAGAAAGAAAGAATGACATAGTATTTGTGTTCTTATATAAAATTTATTTCTGGTTGTCAAAATACTGAGGTGAGTCAATTTAAGGGTATTATCAAATTTCACTATATGATTATGCTTACATAAAATTTAAAAAATTGTTGTAGATTATTTTAATTATATCAGTATCAGAGCAAATTCTACAAAGCTAGTTAATAGTTTAAAATTTGGGTAAGTGAAATGTTCTGAAGTGAAATAGGTAATATTCTTCCTTTTCTGAAAAAAAGAATCTGTTCGTCACAATTTAATGATTTTTGTAAAATCTGTACAACTTTAAGAACAAGTACACTGAGGAGAACTCAGTATGAAATCTATTTTGATTCAGTTTCACTCTAGGCATTCTAACTTGTAAAAATAGCCCTTAACAAAAAAATACGTATGTATAATCACTTGATGTATAAAATGTTTATGTGTGCATGTAATAGCACTTCAATAATAGAAAAGTGTTAATGGTTACCCTTTTGAACATTTAAAATGATCTCTTTCGATCTTGTCACATGAAAGAAACAAATATAAAGTATAAAAAAGTTTTGATCTCTTGTATATGAGCTTCATTATTAAAACACAATGTAAGTTTGAATATTTCAATATCTTGTAGACTATTTTTTATTGTAAGATTGAGCTACTTAGGTTCCTTGTACAAATAGCTTGGATTAAAATGATTAAAATATATGATATGCACACTTTAGATAGGCTTTAATGACACTTTACTGACTTTGAAAATGTATTTTGACACCATGTAGAGCTAAAGCTTTACAAATAACATTGCTGTTTACAACTAGCCACAATTCCATTTAATTCATATATAGAGTATACCTCCTCCTGTACCAGGTACTGTGTAAGGTATTGGGCAGAAATTAAGATTCAGACCCTGTCCTCAGGGAGCTTACAGTTACCTTTTAGACATTTATTGGGAATCAGTGTACCAGGCATTATTTATAATTTGGGGGACCTACTAGTGTGAATAGTCATTAGTTTCATTTATTTTTCCCATTCCTTGAGCTGGAGTTCTGGCTTAATAGCAGCCCTAAGGAACGTTCATATCAGATATAGCTCATCTTAGCAAAAAGTGATATGCATATTTCTTAAATGATTTTCCCTTCTGCCTTTACATACCTTCTAAGGGAGAAGCAATTTTTTTTTTTTTTCAGTATCTTGTAGCTTAAAAAGAGATGAGTAACATTTATTACAGTGCCTCCTGTCGGTGATCATAGATTTTCAGTCTTGTCTCCAGAATTGGTAGTACCCATTCGTGGTTTAGTCATTAATTCAGGGCTTCTTCTAAGGCTATAAAATGGGAAAGAGTCCATTGCATACTAGGTATAAAGTGCTTCTTTAAACAGTCTATTTCTAGAACCTAAATTGTCCTGGGACCAGCTCTTGATATAAAAATTCATAGAAACCTGTTTTTCACAGAGTGTGGTAACTCCTTGCCATAGTGCTGTAGTGTTAAAATTCACATTGGCCAGGTTGTTCTGTAAATTAAACACTGACAGCTACCCTCAGGGGAACAGCCAATGTATTTATGATGATGTGCTGATTACACAAAATACACTGCAAGCAGAAAACAGCTGCAGAGAACAAACCTCTTAAAAAGAATACAATTACAAATAGCACCCTCAGTATTTCTAGTGGTGAGTGTAGAATACAGCATGCTAATGCCGTTTCTTACTTAGACTGCCTACAAACAAAAACTCGGAAGGAGATAAGTTAAATTATGGTCTATTGCACTTTTGGTGCCCACATAACAGTGAGCAAATTTTGTTTCTGAAGAGCATAGCTAAGAGTACGCACATTTCAGGTGTGGAGTAGTCTACCCTGCCCCCCTTTTTTTGTTGTTAGTAGGTTTTATTAGTGCTTTTCTCACATATATATAGCGTGGCCTTGAGGTGATAAGGGTTCTGGACCTTTAAGGGATATTACACAATGAATTGGGCTGGAGAGTATCTAAATTGTGTTTTAAAAAATCCGGTAGAAACTTGATATGTTAGGGTTTGGACAGTAACATTTTGTTGTTATTAATGGCTTTGAAGATGTTTGCCCTTGGAATTAATAAAAGGAGCCATGATTCTGTATTTATGGTAAGGTTTTTCTGATTTCTTAGATTCTCTTTTTTCAAGAATATGGTGTTTTAAGACACTGGAATAGCTGGGTGATTATATATTTTTAAGAGAATCAACTTTCAAGTATGTCCCCTTTCATCCCTGCATGTTCCTGGTCACATGCAGACAGGTAAGATTACAGAAAATTTTAATTTAATTTCCATTGTTTCAGATTCTCTCTGTTACAGTTTTAGGGTCGGTATCTATGAAGTATTTCAACTGCCAAGCACGCTAGCTTATGTTTAAATCAGTGGAAAATATGTTGATCTTCCAAGACATAAATTTACTCAAGCCAACTGTAAGGTATAGCAGGGACATAGTGGTTGGAAACAGTTCACTTCACCCGCCTGAAACTAAGAATCAACTCTTCAGTATATGGATCACTGGTATGTAATAATCGACTATTATTGGTCTGTCTGTTGGTCTCTTTTTAAATCCGTTTGGAACCTCCTGGAGTTATTTTCTTGCTCTGCTGACATCAATCCCATGTGGCAAAGGAGTTGTGTATAACCACTTTGGTTTAATCAATAGAATAATTGATAAACCAGATAAGATTTAAACTGATTATAGCCCCAACAGAATCCCCCAGAGGCCTTGGACTCTCTTAATTTTGACATGTGTGTTGTGTACCCTGAGGATGAAGTGCAGTTTGAATTATCTGTTTTTATTTGCTTAATGACGGGGAGGGTGTTAAAGTCAAATGTTTAATTAACCCAGCAATGGGCTGCGTTGTCACTTACACACAGCTGATTGAGATATCTCATGGAGAATACTGAATAGGAATGGTAATGTGGCACTGGGACGGAAGATTGCTTTTTCAATCCATTTGCTGGGTCACTGCTTTGAATGTCTTATTGGATGAAAGGCATTCAGCCTGGAGAAAAAAATTCAGCATTTAAGTACATTTTGTTCTCTTCTCCCCCTCTAGTCCCCTCCCTGCCCAGAAGTTAACTAAAACAGATATGTTCTAGGTTTAATAAGCCATTCATGTACTAGTGAGAGATCTGGGTAGTCAGTCAGTAGCCTCAAGCTACATAATTTCCTGTGGAAAGGGAAAAGTCCCTCTAGCCTCCAAGGTATTCTAAATGTGAGCTCTTTTGTCCCTCCTGTCTCTTGTCCCTTGCCATTATTGTGGAGTTGTCTTTGGTTACTTGTGTCTTGCTTCTCTCTCTAGTGTTTGCTTGATATGCAGCTACCTCTAGGCTCAAAGGCAGACCTTTTTCTCTTAAAGAAGCGTGTTTATTACATTTTTGCCATTTCATGCAGCTGGCTTCTATTTGGTTGTATTTCTGATCAAATATAGTGAGATTATTTATTGAACTACTCAAAGAGATGAAAATGTGAAGTACATAGATTCTTGTTCCTTTTGCGACTGCTATTATTATATAAACAATTGGTCCCATGTATATTTCATTTTGTTGAGATGAGAGGCAGTTTGCTTTCTGTGTGGACTCAAAAACTAGGCCAGGAAAGATCTAATAGCCCACCACTATCAAAAATGCAGCCCAGGCAATTGGAGTTTTAATGACTTGCTGCCTGCAAAAATATCCCTGACTAACTTTATAATCAAACATAAAATTCTTTGGAGGCATATTGAGCAAAAATTTAAAAATTTTATCATGATTTTCCTTCTTTGTAGTTCTTATGTTTTTTCCTTCTATCCCCCAAAGATCTAAACCAGGAATTTACTAATTTTTTTCTTTGCTTTAGTCATTTGTATTCCAGAGAGCACAATAGGGAGAAGGATACAAGATTGATTTTTTTATGTGTCCTCTTGAAAGCATAGTCTGGGGCATGACTACTTGGGGGGCGGGGGTGGGATGGGGTGGTTTACAAAGCAATCGAAGCTTGCAGCTAGTTTTCAGGCTCAGGTTGGACTTTTGCGGGTCAAGGCAGACCAGACGAGTAGCTTATCTTGAGGGACGCAAGTAATAGACCAAATATAGAGCAGCTATTTCAGGAATCATGTAGGTCATTTAATTATCCATTATGATTGAGTGGCTAATGCTCTTTTGGCAATTACATGACCTCTGTTATTCCTGAAACCTTTCCAGGCCCTCTTGGGTCGAATGACCCACCAGTCAGTATTTGCAGACTTCATTCCACTCAGAAGGAAAGGAGATGCTGGGAACTACTGGCATTTAGAAATGGCTATGCTTTCTTTACTGACCACTACCCCGAATGTCCTTTGTACAGTAGTCAGTGATAGGCAACCCGTTTTGAAGTCAACTGTTTCTTCATTGTCTGCAGGAGCAAGCGGTACATTGGTTTACACAAGAGGGACTTGTGGCAAAACAAACTTTAGTACCAAAGTTGGCTATTATGGTAGTCACAGGTTCTGTACTACAAGAACAAATATTATGGTATTAAAACTAATGTTTGATGTCTGTCAAGCCAGTCACCCATTACCAAATTCTGAAGTTAGTGAAGCGATTTTTTTTCATTTCATAACACAAAATGCTATTGATGATATTAATAGCAGTATTGATTAAAATTAGCCAAATTAAAATCGGCTAAGCTTTAATTAATTTATCATGATAAAGTACTTAATTAAATAGAAAGGCCACTTTAAAATTGAGAACATTTGGATTAATGTTTCTCACTTTTTTATTTAATCAACAAAGGATCATTAGTATTTCCAAAGAAAACTCTACTCCTTCTAAATGGTAGTAAAATTTACTTTTTATACTTATAGTGACTTACTAAGTAATCCTAGAAAAAATAATGTAGATTTCTGGTGATTCTTTAGATTAAGAACAGTTATAGTGGGGAAAGTGAAGACACCATAATCAAAACTGCTTATAGGATTTGTCAGAAATGTACAAACAAAATTCTGCATACTTAGCAAAATGGAAGATTTAAGGTATATAGCCATTCTCTAGCATTCTAATAATTTAAGACCATAAGCTTAAGAGAAATAATTTTGTTAGAATAACACACAAACATCCTTTAAGTAGAAACCATTTGCATTGCATTGTTATAGAAAAAAATCTATTGGAGAAAAAGAATAGTCTTTTTAAATTTATTACTTACACATCAAAGAGCATTATTTTTTAAAAAAACAAATCTATAAGGTTGTCTATCCCTGGGGCAGTAAAATTAGCCCATCTTACCAAATAAATTTATTCAACTACTCCAGGTAGCACTCCAGATTAATCTGTTTTGGTTTTATTTTTATTTTGTTGTTTGGTAATATTAACAAATGAAAAATTGAAGACATGAATTGGTGTTATACCCTTTGACCCTTCAGAAATAGAAGCCTTCTCACTTAAATTCCACATCCTTGATGCCAATACTACCTTGGTGTCTGGCTACTTAGAGACCTATGAGAATGCAGTCAGTGTGAATTATATCAGCTGTTTTCTGTTTAAAAACATATTTTCCCTCACTATAGTTTTTTTTTTTTTTTTTAATTTCTATAGTGGCAATGAGCAGAAAACAAGAAAGCAGAATTTATAGTAAAAACAAAAGTTAATAGCTTAAATTCAAGTATCCTGACTGAGGAGTATAGTTAGCGTACTTGAAATTTTAAGAGGAAAACAAGATATAAAGCCAAGTGTGATGTTTGATTTCTTATTGGTAAGATGCTATTCTTTAAGGGATACCCTTCAAGATCTATGTTGGACCATGTTTTTCACTCTTAGGAAACAAGTCTGTATAAATCAGTGAGAAGAGATGGTATTTGTAATTTTAAGGACCTGAGAATTTATTAAGATGGTGTAATTAGTGGAAAAGTCCGCAGGATAATTACTCCACGGAAAAATAATTTTTTAAAACTTTTTTGAAAAGATTAAAAAATTGTTTTTCAATTACAGTTGACATGCAGTATTATATTTGTTTCAGGTGTAGAACATAAATAATTTCTTAATAATAAAGCAAAAAGAGAGTGATTAAATCAGGGATTGTTCATAATAGGAATATACACCTATACACAAATCTAAACCTAGCACAATATGGTTTTCAGAAATTCACTTATTTACTTGGGATGATTTTATTTTCATTCCAAAATGGGTAGACATTTGAGGATATTAACAGTTTATCAACTTACCAGAGCTTCAAATTTATTTCACAATATTGTTGAATTGTAATAAAATGGGAACTCCAAAGCATGGAAGATATCCAAGGTTATGAAAGTCATTTAGCAGAAAAAAAATCAGGAACAAGGATGACAGACATAATTATTTTTCAGAGAGAAAGAATTTTGGCGTAAGTCCTAAGGGTTCTGTAGTTCTCAGTCCCATTTTGAGAAATCAAGAAGATCTACAGAATGCAGATGTCTTTGAGTTACAAAAATAACCAGATGTCCTTATTAGTAGAAGCAAATGTTTGCCTCTTAGTTCACATAAAACTATATGCAGAGGATCTCTGGATGAAATATGTAAATATGGCAGTAAAGAAAATTGTGGCATGAAAGGAGCTGTCCTAAACACGTAATTGTTAGGTTATATCTCGAAAAGGAAAAAAAAAATTCTTTAAGATTTATGTAGATTTAAAGGTAAAAGAGATAAATTAAGCTACTTATGCTTTTGCTAACATGATGTGAGCTTGTTTTTTTAATAATGTACGTCTTTCTATCCCACATCCCCCTGATGAGTTTTTATTCATTTTGCTGAGCTTGTTTAACTACTTTGTACATTGTCATTGTGTTTTAAACATAGAAAACATATGCTTGAAACTCATTTTTTTCATGAATGAATGAATGATAGTCATCTTGTGTCGAGAAAAATAACCTATAGTAGTATATAAATGCCCCCTTTGCAAGCCAATTGGGATTTTAAAAATATTAAGCCACATTGTTATAAATAGATGTGGTTTGATGACTGTATTGGGATGTTAAGCAGAATAAAATGTAAAAAAATCTACTTGAAAGGGTAAGGTATGAAGTTTTTTTGTTTGTTTTTAAATTAAACCTTTAGAGTCAAAAAACCTTTAGTTTAAATGGACTATTACTTTTGATGTGGAGCATATTAACATAATTACAAACTTCTTTTATATACTCATAGTCATTGCTAAGTTGATGTTCAAAGCTTTGATTAAGAAGTCACAAAGCTGAATGTGTTCAGACAGCTGTGTAATATCTCTCCTATTCACAAAAACGAGATAACGGTTTTACCTTTTTTGTCCCCATATTTATTGGTAGAAATTTGTCCTTCTTCTATAGCTGTACTTTCAATGGCAAAATATTAAAATGCTGTATTATGATGATATTCTATAACTTGAAAGTTAACAAAAGCCATGCTGATCCTTCATGCCCTTGTCTTGTCACTCTCTGGTGCAGTTCGTCTCTTCTGTCCTCCTTATCGGAGTATCTCAGTGCTTAGTTGAGCTTGTTTATCTTACAAGAGCAGGAGGCAGGCTTTTAGGGAGTAAGCTACATGTTCCAGTGTAACAGGCACCAATGCTGTTTGACTTGAAAAACATTAGATCTCTTACATTAACAGCCCATGTCACTGTAATAGGGACTAGAGCCGGGCTGTTGTTCAGTTTTCTATTATTTTAGCTTTGAAATAACTGTTAGTGCTGCTCCAAAATCTCCGTGTTTAAAATTGTATATTGGCTGTCCCCCCAGGACTCGTAAGTAAACAAGGTGATGTGTGGCCAGAGGGAGCATATTTTGTTAGCTTTGTTTTAAGTAAGAACCGTGCCTATCTAACGATGGTTTTTGTCTGATCCCTGGTAGTGTGCTGTGTGACTTTGCTCGTGTAAATTTGCAGATCTAGCAATATCTTAAAGCAGATTTTTGTTTGTTACTAATGTGTGTGCTCAGTAACTATTAATTTTGAACTTTCATATTTTTTCTCAAATAAGAAAGCATTTAGTTTTCTCATAAAGCTTAACTTCAAATATCTGTGCAATTTCCCTAGGTAGAGCAGTTTGTACAGCAGTTGTTGCAAATGGCAAGCAAGAATTTAAGGGGTATGTTTGTTAGACTTAAATATTACTTAGCTTTATCTTAAAATATTCAGTTATTGGTCATTTCTGTGCCAGGAATAGTTTGACCGTTGGAATCAGGTAGCAGTATTTAAAGAACAGAAAATATAATTTGTAAAATCAGGTTTTTGCTTTCTTCCTTTTTAAGAGTACCTCTTATTTTAATAATGATACTAGGTTGGTACAAAAGTAATTGCAATTTTTGCAATTATTTTTACCCTTTTAAACTACAATTACTTTTGCACTAACCTAATAGAATGGCAGCTTAATATCGTACTGGTGGGATGGCAGTAGACAATTTTACTTATTCCTTTCTTCCTTCCTCTATTTTTAAGAACCTAGTTTGTTTTCCTTTTTCTAATTCTTTTTTGATATGATACAACACTACCAGGCCACCCAGCTCTTTCTTTGAATTTAACCTGAAATACATACATCAGCCAGCACAAGCATAATTGGTTGAAAGGCAGCCATCTATCTGGGGAGTTCTTCTAAATACTGAATGTGTCATGTGCTTTGACATGACATATCTGTAATATCTCTGAATACAGAAAGCACTTACTGTGTTAGCTGTAGGTGTTAAAGCAGTAGTGTGTTTTAAGAATGTGTGCTGTGCAAATTCTGGCTTGTGAGGTAATGACAAGTGTTTGCCGGCATAGACAATATATTTTTCCCCCTGAGGTCCCCACACACCTAGTTTCCCTCAAGCTCATCATCTCTGTCAGGTTAATCAATAGGCACCGTATGGCAGAGGGTCAGTAATCAGTGTCATCGTGCCTTTAAATCGTGTTGAAAATTTGCTTAAAGCCTGGGCCAATTAACATCGAGATGATGAATGGATGGGAAGATGGGAAGAGCCTGACGCTCAGGGGCTTTGTGAGGAGGAGATGCTCAGCTGTTGAGCAGCAGACACCAGCGAATAAAATCAGCCATTCATGTGAGCTCAGTCCACCCACTCTTAATGATAATGTCAATCTAGCAAAATATATACACATTGGAGTTGTCACGAGTTCATAAATCAAAGGAGTTTGTCAAAGGCATTCAGATTAACGAGGCAGCAGCAATAACAAGTCAAATTTGCATAGAGAATTGCTCGAATCTCAGTAAATTATGATCCTGTTTTTCATTTGATTATTTGCTAATGTCTCAAGAGGGAGAATGATTATATTAGCATGCAAAATCTACTCCAGAAGTAGAAATCTGAGGTATAGAAGACCAGCACACTATGGCAATTAATCAGTTTCTGCATACTAGCATAAATGCACAAGGCCCAGAAATGAACTTCTTTTTTATTATTATTTCTCCTTGCTACTGATCCAAATGGTTCAGCTTGACAGAGACTTTATATTGCTTTAACAGTGTTCTGAATTGTGCCTGCAGGCAAGACATAGTTATGCAGCTATAACCAACCTATCCATCTGCCAACCAGATTGGAATTCTCCTATCCAAGGCTTCCATTAACCCCCACTGACAGCTCCAAACAGGATTAAGAATTTGGAAGCATAAAAAATAGTTGTTCTTTGCAAACATACACAATCCTTTTGCATTTTGAGAAAGGCCACATCTGTAGTATTTTATAATTAGTGTCCGACAGTGTAGCAGGGGGAAAACCCTACTTGGCATTTTTTCAAATTCTGTCATAGGGAGTAAGACAGTACTAATGGAAGTCCTGTGTGTTTGGTTGTCCCAGAGAGTGTTTTCCATTATATCTGGTTCCTAGCACTGTGCTTGAATTGGTATATTACTAGAAAATATCACTTCTTAAAAGCTTTCACTGGTGGATCTTGTTGAAGTTTAGCAGTATAGGGAGGCTTTGAAATGGTTGTGGTTTAATAGAGTATGTCAAATGATAAACATGCTGGAGAAGCAGTGTGCATGAAAACACGCCCCCAAATATTATCTTTTGAGGACACTTGAGGTCCTCCCTAAAACTGGTTCTTGAGTAGAATTCTTCAGTCAGCTTCTGAACTTAAGTTTTCCCTACTGTATCCTAGAAAGATTAATTAAAATTTGTTTAAAGGAATGAACGGACGGACACACACACACATACACACACACACAGTTTTGTTACCTTTCGTTGAAGAGTTTGAATGATTTTTATCTATGTAGCTAAGTTACCTTTTAACCTTGTAGAAAAATAATTGTTTCTATTTTTGAAAATTTCAAATCATGTATATTTTGACGTCATAATTAGCTCCAACTAATATAAGTTAAAGGGAAAAATGTTCATTCAATTACTAATTTACCAATTGCTGTGTGATGTTTGCAACTAGCTATTAGAAATTGGTCTCAAGATTTTTTTCCTCGTGGGTTATCATTCTATATAATGATGAACAAATGATTCCTTTTTAAAATGTGTTTAAAATTAGAGTTATAATTCACCACAATTTATCTGCCTTGATAAGATGATATAATTTTCCTGGTTACAGAGTCCTCTGAATTCTCCCAGTGAAGAATGTGGCATAGGTGGAAGTGTTACTTCTAGTTTGGGAGTTGGATATTTTAGTTATAACAGATGTCTATTCAAACAGGCTCAGGCTGTGTTACACCATCCAACCTTGAGCAAGATGCTTACTCAAAGATTATTATAAGTCATTATGAGTGGCTTGACTTTTCATCACTGTGTAAATTAGTTTAGTTTTTCATTTGATTATATAATCAACTCTTAATTATCCGTGTCATCAGGAGTGTGTGTTCCAATAGATAACTGAAAACAGTAAATAAGCTACTTACTAGGTCATGGAGAATATTGCCCCAGCCATGAAACTGCTGTGTGCTACTTTCAAAACCTCTCTACTTCTTGTTTTAGACACCAAAAACCTCTGAAAAGTTAGGAATGCTTTGCTTATCCACAGAATAACTTCCTTCATAATCAAGGGTCAGCAAATTTTATCTGTAAAGGACCAGATACTAAACATTTGAGGCTTTGTGGGCCATAGGATCTCTGTCATGACTATTCCATTGTAGTGTGAAGGCAGCCATAGACAAAAGGTAAATGAATGGGAGTGGCTACATTTCAATAAAATTATTTGCAAAAAACTTGATGTATTTAGAGCAGGAGCTTGCTAACTCACACTCTAAATGCTCATGCTGGCATTGTAAGTGGTGAGGTGGTAGGGCTGTAGTTGGGTGATCATTTTGAAGTTTCTGTGCTCTGAAAATAATTTTTAAAGCTTACTGGACATTGTGGGTATAGGAATTCAATTATTTATTAAGCCCTTATTGTCTGTATACTCTTATTATCTAATGTGTTGGGAGGTAGAGGGAGCCACAAAGATTTTGCCCAGTAAGCTTTTAATCTTATTGGGTAGTTGAGAATAACATGCAAACATTATCTAACTAAGTGCCAAATTGTGTGGACCAAGATAAAAATGTTAAGGAATTTCCAGTAGAGTAAAATGGAGTAGTTGTAGTTTCTTAGAGAAGATGATAGTTGAAACTCACTTTAAGAATTGGTAGGACTTGAATATATTAATTTTCTTGCATTTGTAATTGTAGTGAACTAGACTAGAATTAAAGGTTCTTCCAGCCTGAAAATTTCAAGATCATATCACATGTTTGTGAGACTATGAAGAGACTTGCTTAATTAACTAGGGCAGAAAATATATGTTGAGGGAAATAACTTGATGTAATACAGCAGAAAATTCTGAAAGGTCTTGAAAACCAGGCCTAGAACTTCATATTTGATTTCATAGAAACAAAGAGCCACTAAAAGTTTTGAGGAAAAAAAGACCACTATGATCGTGGTGATGTTTAAGAAAGATTAAGCTGGCAATAGTATTTAATCCAACAAACATTTTAAAACTCACATTATGTTCTCAATCTTTGTGCTGAGACACTGGAAAATGAGGATGAAAAAGATACTGGCCGTTCCCTGAAGGAACTTACAGTGTAAGGTGGGGGTAGGAAGCTCATTTACATAGAGATATAACATAGAAAGATAGAATATGAAGAATAAGTGCCCAAATAGAAATAAAACGCTAATTCAGAGTAATTAATCTCAGTTGGGGGCAGGAGATAAGCATAGGCTTCTTAGAGAGGGTATCATGTTAGTTGACTCTTGAAATCAGGATTTTAGTAGCTGAGATCAGGAAAGAAGGCAATTACATGTTGAGGGAATAGAATTAGCAAAAGCACAGGCATGTTTTTCTTATTTTGGAGAATAATAAATAATGTCATATAAATGGTACAAGAGAGTTTGATGAAAAGGTAAGTTGGCATATTGTAGATGCCATACTAAGAAGTTTCGACCTGTCCTGTAGGTGAAGCTGTAAAAAGTTTTTGAGCATGCGAGTAACGTCTTTTAAGAACGATGATTCTGACAATATTGTACAGAATGGGTAAGAGGTGTTGGTGGTCTAGACTAGATTAGAGGCAGTAGAGGTGGGGGAGTAAATAATAGACTGAGGATTTAAGTGAAGAATGGAAAGAAAAGTTTGGAGGGTAAGAGCTGGCCTAGAATAGGTGAGAATGGTAAAAGTTCTTTAAATTTGGATACCTTGATTTTGAGACAGTTTATCATATGAATACTTTTTGATGTGCTCCCTTTTTCTTTTTTATTTACCCCCAGGTTTCTTCTGGAAACATTTTATCCAAAATACATTCTTGAGCTCTAATGCATGAGTTTTAGCAGTGTTTCACTTTACTGCCTTTTTCCTACCCAAACCTCTATTACGATGTCTTGCAGGAGTTACAACCAAATGCTTTCAGTTTGAAGTTAAGTTCAAAGTTGTCAGTGAGGCTTTTATTCTGCCCCTTTTAATTATACACTAGTTACGTGCAGGCCGAGATAAACATTTGAGCTAATATAAAAGGTAATAAGTTCTATAGTATCTTTTTCAGAAATATTTTAATATAATGCTACTATTTATACAGTATTTTCACTCCAAACACATTCTGCAAGTAATTTACTATAACGAAACTTTCCATCTGAGTGTTGTGAATGATTTCTGAACAGTCAGGTTTTTCTAGTTGGCTCAGGGTTAAGTGGTAGAATATAACTTTTATATTTGATGGAATTTTCCCCCCGAAATTTATTCTTCAGTTATCTGACTTCTAATTTTCTATTTCTTAACATATTTCCTTCTGTTTTGTCTATTTTAGTTGTTAATTTTTATTTTGACATACTTCAGATTTATAGAAAAGTTGGAAGAATAGTACAAAGAATCCCCTTATACTTTTTCACACAGATTCTCCACATGTTAACATGTTACCACATTTGCTTTATCTCTATACATACACATATGTATATACTCACATCCATTTTCTTACTATTTTTCTGAACTGGTTGAAAGTTACAGACATAATGACCCTTTACCCTTAATGTTTCATTGTTATGTTTCCTAAAAACAAGGACGTTCTTTTAAATAATCACAATACAAATGATCAATATCAGGAAATTGAATGTATAAACAAACTGTGTTACATTCATACAGTGATACTACTTGGCTATAAAAAGAACTGTTATTTGCAGCAACACAAATGAATCTCAAATAAAATTATATACTATATGATTCCATTTTATGACATTTTGGAAAAGAAAAAAAATAAATCAGTGATCATTCGGGAAAGGGGTTGATTATAAAGGGGCAGTGCCAGGAAATTTGGGGAGTGATGGAACTGCTTTACATCTTGATTGTGGTAGTAGTTACACAACTATGCTTTTGTCAAAACTCATAGAACTATATATACACCAAGAAAGTGTGCATTTTTCTGTATGTAAATTTTGAAAGTGAGGAAACAATCAGGAAATTAATATTGATACAATGTCCTTAGCTCATCTCTAGACCTTATTCAAATTTTTCCAGTTCCAATAATGTCCTCTATACCATTATGTCATAATACCCACTCAGCAGTTACCTATCAACATCAAATAAAACAGAGGGTCAGGAGGAAGAAAATTGTGGATATAGGCTAGATAGTTACTACTCATCCTGCTAGGCTCAGATTTTCAGTATAGAGGAGTTGACTATGAATTTTGTTTCAGCCCTCCATATAATCTCAGATCCAAATTGTATTCAGTTTTATGTCTATTTAGTTTCCTTTAACCTGAAACAGTTCTTAGTCTTTCTTTGTGTTTCATGACCTTGACATTTTTTGTTTAGTACAGAATAGTAATTTTATAGATGTCCCTCAATTTGGTTTAGTCTGATGTTTTCTCATGATCAGATTGAGGTTATGTGTTTCAGGCAACGTTACCTCAGAGGTAATAATGTGTTCTTCTCAGTATATCCTATCAAGAGGCACATAATGTTAAATTGGTGTCTGCCAGATCGCTCCACTGTAAGGTTACTGTTTTTCCTTTTGTAATTATTAAGTATCTTATGGAGAAATATTTTGACATTATGTAACTATCCTGTTACTCGTCTTTCTCCTGCTAATTTGTGTGACAGTCTTGCTTGCATCAATTAGTTACCCTTAAATGGAATTTATTGGACATAATTTAGCTTGATGACCCAGGGCAGTTGTGAACATTGCTTATTGAGATGCATCATAGATAAAGATACAAGGAATCGCTGTGCTGCTGAGCTCTCCTGGGAGGTGCTGAAGAGTGCACAGGCTTTGAGAACCACTGAGGTGACCACTTAGGTATACATGGCTATTTCATGTATATCTCTACCCTCAAGACTTAGAGCTATTCATCTCTTATTCACTGGCTTCCTGGCTCTCCTCTTCACTATTGGGAGGGTGGGTACCTTACTTCTTGCTCCTGATATCATGACTTTTTAATGTTGCTACCTCTATTTTATATAACAACAGAGTTGATTTTTTTGTATTGCTTTCCTTTCTCATGTGGTCCAGAGTAAGAAACATTGGGTTAATCTATCTAAAAAGAACTAGCTGTAACAATATTTGTTTTTTTCCTTATGTATATGTATATATCCTTTGCTCTGATGGGGTGGAGAAGGGAAAGGAGCTCCTCTTCAGCATTATGTCCTGCTGTCAGGCAGGAGAATTTTCCTTCTCCTTTCATACCTTAAACATTGTCATAATACCCCCTCAGTCATTCCCCATCTATGTAAATCAAAGAAAATAGAGGGTCAGGAGGAAGAAAATTGTGGGTATGGGCTAGATAGTTACTACTCATCCTATGTTTATAAAAAATGCAATACCTGTGAAGTGCAATAAAGAGTTGTGTCTTTATACAAATTGACCTTTGCCCTCCTTTGATATTTTATAATGGCATACATTGCTAGTTTCCTTATTTGTAATGCTTTATACTCATTAACTCAACTATATCTCTCCCTCATTTTTTTGTAGGTAGTCTACATTACTTCTTTTCAAAACGGGGAGAAAAACCGAACTCTTAAGTTACTGAGCCTCTGTCCCTTGCTTGTACTATAGCATGTGTTTTCTTTGTCTTAATTTTAGGGACCTTTACCTTAAAGTGATCATCACAAATGTAAAATATCAAGTTAAATTTCATAAGCGATTTTTGCCCAAAAGGAACACCTTAGTTCCAGCCGTTTACAAAGGAACAGTATTGTCAGGCCAAGTAAAGGGGACACACGAAGCCCACAGATGTTAGCTACAGAGGTGCAAGGGCCTTAAAATGACTATATATATATATAAAATACTATTTATCCTTTAATATCTTTAAAATATAATATTTGATACATACCAAAAAAGTATAACTAATCCAAATTTAAAACACAGTTATGATCCTATACTGTACTAATGATTTCATACCTGTATACAAATTTTCAGATAAACTCATGTGTAGAAAAGAATTTCTCAGTCTAAAAATCAAATAACTCCCCAGTTAGAATGTGATGAATATATGTAATGTAATATCAACTGTACATTGTTAAATACTAACATTACAAATATAGTTGTGGAAAATAGAACCCAAATAATTTGTATTTGGATTTCCTATATTTTGCCTTGCAGATAATGATATACATGATTACCAGATTTTTTTCAATTATTTTTTATTGTGGTAAAATATACATAACAAAATTTACCGTGCATAAGTGTACAGTTCACTGGTGTTAAACACATTCATAATGTTTTACAACCACCACCCCCATCCATCTCCAGAACTTTTTCATCTTATAAAACTGAAACTCTATACCCATTAACGACTAACTCCCCATTCACCCTTCTCCCAGTCCCTGGCAACCACCGTTCTATTTTCTGTCTCTGATTTTTACTATTCTAAGTGTCTCATATAAGTCTAATCATACAGTATTTATCTTTTTGTGACTGGCTTATTTCACTGAGCACAACGTCCTCATCCACGTTGTAGTATGTGTCAGGACCCCCTCCTTTTAAGGCTGAATACTATTCCATTGTGTATGAGTATATATACCACATTTTGCTTATCCCTCATCCATCAATGGATACTTGGATTGCTTCCATGTTTTAGCTATTGTTGATACTGCTATAAACACGGATGAACAAATATTTCTTCAAGACTCTTTCTGTTTTTTTGGGTATATACCCAGAACTGGAATTGTTGGATCGCGTGGTAATTCTATTTTTAAATTTTTGAGAAACCACCATACTTTTTTCCATAGCGGCACACTTCCAAAAATGTACCATTTTACATTCCCACCAATGGTGCATAAGAGTTCCAATTTCTCAGCACTCTTGCCAATACCTATTATTTTCTGGGTTTTTTTATTTGTTTGTTTGATAGTAGCCTTCTTAATGAATGTGAGGTGGTATTTCCTTGTCGTTTTGATTTGCATTTCCAAACTGGTTAGTGATGTTGAACATCTTTTCATGTTCTTTCTGGCTATTTTAGGGAAATGTCAGTTCAAGTCATTTGCCCGTTTTTGAATTGGGTTGCTTATTTTTGTGTTGAGTTTTACAATTTCTCTATATATTCTGGATGTTAATCCTTTATCAGATATATAATTTGCAAATAATTTCTTCCATTCTGTGATTGCCTTTTTGCTCTGTTGATATTTAGAACTCTGAACTTGCTTTCAGTTGGACTGTTCTTTTCCCTCTTAAGTATTTAAAAATCTCATTGACATTTTTAGGGTCTTCTAGCAGCTGTTTGAGGTGATAGTGGCAAGAATGGACCCTAATCCTGAACCACGGACTGAATGCTGTTTTGAGCTCAGTACTATGCTTTTTCAATAAAGAAAAGAAAAGCTAATCTGAGAAGAGGAAGAGAAAGAACTATTTTTTTAGGATCCAGACTTTGAGAACTTGTACTGACCAAACATTTACTGTCATTTAAAACTAATTATTAACAAGCAAAAGTAATAATCATAGTTAAGTTATCAGCTAAGTGTAGACTGGAGCTTTCTCGTGTCCAGTGTCAACCTGCATCTTCAAAGAGCAATAAGCCAGACTAATAATGAATATGATCTGCTGGGTAGTGCTTAAACATGGACGAAATGCTTCCCACATAGATCCCTATAGACACATACATTTATTTATATACATAGGCATATGTTTTCCTTTACATAAGTGTATGTCTGTATGTATATAAATCTTCAAATGAATAAATGCATAAATATACATGGTATTCTAGCTTACAGAATTAGAAATGTAATTCAGTTTACTCCCACAGAATAAGATTGAAGATAATGAGAACTGAATTAAAGCTTACTTTCTTTCACAGAATTCCTCAGAGAGAGAAGACTGTAATAATGGCGAACCCCCTAGGAAGATAATACCAGAGAAGAATTCACTTAGACAGGTATGAAATTCAGTCTTACTTAAAATAAAAGGCTACCAACAACAAAACAAAAGACAGGAAACCCTCAATTTGCCATTCATTAAGCACAGGATCTTAAATTAAGAGTACTCTAAAATTGGTCTGGCTATAGCCATCAATTTCAATCAGGTAACGTTTTTCCCCCCAATCATTTCAAAATATTCTAGGTATACAAGTATGGGACAGTCAATTGCTTATGTGTATTAAAAACAAAATCAAATAAAAGGTTTCATGTTTAGGAAAAGTAACTTGAAATGCTTCTTAAGTGCAGATAGTAGAATAATTGACTTTAAACCTTATTTTCCTTTTAAGATTCTCGACACACTTAAAAAATTAATAATCAAAAGGGATCTGCCTACAGGGAAGTTAGCTCCTTTTAGTCTGAGCAATATCTGTTTGCTTTTTCTAGAAGTAAAGGCCGTTATTGATGAACAACTTAACAAAATTTTTTTTACTCACCACTGTCCCCACACTTTCCAAAGATAACACATTTTACTTTGAAAGTTCAATTCCATGGTGCTTTCTTTTTAAAATTAAAATGTCCAAAAACATTTCATCAAAAAATGGGCTCTTCTCACTTCCTGTAACAATCTAACATCTTCCATCTCCCACTGGCAACAAAAACAAGTTCTTGTTGCCAGAGAATAGGTATACCACCTATTCATTTTTAATATAAAAATTGGATAGGATAAATACCAGCAGTAGAAAAAATAATTGTAATTTACTTGCATTTATGGCATTATTCTAAGAAAAGGAGCTCTAATATTTGTTGAGCACCCACCATGAACCTGATACTTACTACTTCATTTAGTCCTCTCAGTAACCTGTAAAGTTGCTCGATATGATTTCCAATTTATAGATGAAGAAAAGGGAGGCTCAGAAAGGTTAGATGGCTTATTTAGCTAGTCAGTGATTTAAAACCCAGATCTCAGTGTTGCCAAAGTGTTTCTACTTCTGCCTCTAACTCGTTTGTATACAGTCTTAATTTAGGGGTAAAGTACTTGAAACTGTGACACACTCATTTTTTATTTACTGTATGTTATTGGATGAACACTTTTTCAGTTTTTTGTTTGTTTGTTTGTTTTTACTTTTTCAGTTTTTATGAAAACAATTGTAAGTACAATTGAATCAGTTCGGGAAGCTCTGCAAAAAAACTAAATGATCAATAATTGATATTGTGCAGTTACAACTTTAACTATTTGGAGATAAACACCTGGTCTGTAAATGTAAATAAATAGAACAATATTGAATAAGATAAATTTGGAGGTGGAAGCACTCTGCCCACCGTGTAGAAACAACTGTCAGAAAACAATGACACCACAAAAAGTTTTGGCAACTTTATTTAAGCTAACAAACGAATTTTCACTCTGCAAAGTTATAAATTAATTTTAATAGGCTGATCCAGATGGTCCATTTGGAAAATGGATAGGCTGATCTGTTGAAAATTAAACTAAATTTATCTCTCTCATACTTCAAACTGAAGCAAGAGAGAGAATCGTGCCTATTAAGTCCAGCACATACAGATGGACCAGCAGGTCACACATGGGACTAATCTGATTCATTTTAAAAATAAATGCATACATTATTGAATCATTTTCTACTTGCAAGATCTGTTGTATGCAGTATTTGAAAGAAATTTAATGTGTTTTTTTTTTTCACTGCTTTTTAGCAGGTTCGCTTCACCCCCTCCACTTTAATTTAACCATTTTTGTTTTTGTTTTTGTTTTCCTCCTAGTGCTCCAAAATGATTTTTCGGATATCTGTCAGTGTTGAGATCCAAGCTCTGGAGATTAATTAGGTCATGAGGCTTTCCCCCCTCCTTTCTTTGTAAAGGGTTTTATCTCCATTCTCTTTGTGAAGAGCATGAACTCAATGTTCTTGGAAAGAGAAATGGCCTTTAGAAAGAGGGAAGTAGGAGATCCTCCTGGGGCTCTCAGAGCCTTTTAGCTTCTGGGTGTTTTAACAGCCCCATGAATGCAGATTTGTAAATTTATTGCAGTGCCATCTGGTTTTTTGCTCGAACCAGATTACTCTTGGCTTGTGTCTGTCTATTGTGGTGGTCACTCCCTAGGAGCTTGCCCTCTCAATCTTGGGGAAGAGTGATGAATAGCGGGGGTCAATGGAAGCGGGTCACAGGGCAGCTGTCCAGGACTGCCCTGAACTTGATTACCCCACTGCTGATTTTTCAAATGTAGGACATATTATGTAAGCTGTTTAAACTCCCTTTTCTCTATTGCATATGACAATAATGAAGTGCCATGGGCTTGTTTCTTCCCCACTTTAATAAAGTTCTGTAGATAAAAAGGTGTCAGTGCTGCCTTTTACCTAGTGTCGATGTAAGTAGGATTTGTATCGTGCAGGCCAATGTCTTAATTCAAGAGTTATTTTGTAGATATTTCTAATGGGATTTCAGGAACTCTTTCTCCATTGATCTTAAGATGCTCAGTTATATTCTAACAAGTTTAGTAATGTTTTGAACTAATTTTATAGTTTACGTGTTATTCTAAAGTACAGTTTTACCATTGTTGATAGAATATGACCATTGTGTTAACTTGGAGAGTTATTTAGTTATTGGAGGAGCTGAAAGAAGGGTTATCACTACAGTTCTTACAGACATTAAAAGGATAATGGAATATTAAAAACAACTTTAAACCAAAAATTTGACAATGTAGATGAAATGGACAAATTCCTTGAAAAATACAATTCACCGAAAGCAACACAAGGTGAAACAAAGTTTGAATAACCCTATCTATGACTATGAAAGAAATTGAATTAATTATCAAAAGGCCCATATGGTTTCACTGGTGAATTCTATCAAACATTTAAGGAATAAGTAACACCAATCTTATAAGAATCTTTCAGAAAATAGAGAAGAAAAGAACACTCACTTTCTGACTTATATTATGAAGCCACTATAACTGTAATTCCAAAACCTGACAAAGACATTAGCAGAAAAAGAAAATATTGAAGGAGAAAGTCAGGGGACACCACTCCCCGCATCACCCGGTCATTATGTGTACCTGCTTTTCCATTTCATTTCCAATATCAGAAGGCAAGAGAATTGGGAGGTTAAGGGGGTGAAAAGCAGTGTATTCTTTTAATTTTCTGAGTTTCAGAATAATCTCACCTCTTGGCATTAAGAAGTCAACTTTTATTTAAAGGATGTACAAAGTAGCTACAATTTTTCTTTCTACTTTTATTCCTAAAATGTGAAGCCAAGGAAACCATAGCAGCTGTTTTTATGGCCTTTATTCATATCTGCAAACAAGGGCAAAGGCCTGGGAGGACACATGAAAGTACTCATTACTTTTTAAAAATGTAGCCTTACAACATGCAACTCCTTCTTTGCTTCACATTGGTGCTAATAGGATCTGTCAGCCCTGCCTTTCTCTGTAATTGAGTAAATTGTGACCTCTGTCTAATCCTTTCCCCATCCCCCATTCTCTTTGTGTATGTGTCCACTTACCATCCTTGAGAACGTGGGTAGTGATAAATAAAGCATTGAGTAGACCTCTCTCAACGCTTTGAAAGCAGCATGATGCCAGCCCTCTAGTTATATTTCTTTAAGTGTTTATGTTTTTCTGTATTCTTTCTCTTGTGTAGCTGGAACCCTGGGGATGCAGAGCCATGAGAGAGGCCAAGAAGCTAACAAAGTAGCTGTCTCCCTTGTTAGCTTGTTCCTTTATTCTTTAAAAACAAGATAAAAACCATCTGGCTCAGGGCGGCACATTTTCCTCCCCCATGCACCTCTATAGATGGAGGTTTCACCTGCAGTGAGGGTTTACATTGATTAGGGAGGGAGCAGTAATTCAAGCTTCCATCCTCTTCAAGGATACTTTGCAGTCTTTAAAGGTGCTGACCCACTGAGTTAAACTGTCAAGGGAGGATAAAAAAGTATCTTCATCCCAGGAGGTAACAGCTGCCAGGTTTTCAACACCTTGTGCGCTGCTGGAAAAATGTCACAATTGTCAGCTGAAAGAAAAATGGCTCTGTGGTCATCTTCTGTTAATGACTGGGCCTTATAGAGGAACTACATAAGTCTTTAAAAGGAGTAAGTAGCTTTTTCCCTTGCCTACCATGCCCCTTCCCCCATTCCTATGTTGTTCTAAACATTACTTTTGCATAGATCTACAAAAAACTGTGGTAAAGAACTTAAAGTGAAAACAGCCCAGTATAAGCATGGATGTGATTGGCATAGCTCCTTTATACAGTTGGATGAGTAGGAGGAAAAAGCACATCACTGACACAGAAAATGACATTATAGTGTGTATTAACAAAACAACAAAAAGTCATTCGTAAGCCAGTGAACTGAGAGAAAACATACTGTATTTCTGCTCTTTAGAGGACAATTTGTTTTCAAGCAACATCCAGATGGGTAAATACCACATTTCTTTCTTCAAGAAGTCACTTCTTTTCTTTCTTTAAAAACAAACAAACTCACTGATTTACTTCCTTTAATAGCTCTGCAGTGTTTATATATGATGGCATTCCCTTCTTCTGATTTGATTGATGAGGGGGAAAGGTTTAATGAAGTCCCTGATATCAGGCAAGCAGGGTTTTTTTTTCCTATTTGTTTTAGGTTAGTCATTTTAATTGTATTGAGTAATTAGAAGGTACACACAGCCAAGGGAGCTTTGTTCTGATAATTGCTCAAGAAAATCCATTCTCTAGCTGTTGTTGCTTTGTGTTGAGACATTTCTCCCCCTAGTGGCAATAGTAAGCACTTTGACTTGGCAGTAGGTAAGGTGTAATTGCAATATGACAAACTATGCTTAAGGGACTATCTTGTAAATACTTTAGTTTGGGGTTTGGCATTATTTCATTATATATGTGTGCTTTTCCCCCCTATGAAACTTCCTACCTCTCTTTTTTTTTTCCTGAAGTGCTTTGGGCTTTGGATGGAAAAAAATTGCCTGAGCTGTTTATTAAAAAAAAAAAAAAAAATCACAGTGCATCCTGGGTAATGTTTTGCAGCTTGACTTAATTTTAGTCATCTGTTTTAATTACCTATTTATAAAAATGCTTTTGCATTTGTAGACATTATTTAATACTTTGGATGAAGCACCTCATTTGAAATAAATAAATAAATTGTATTTATTTTAAACAGTTCATGGAAAAGACCTTAAAGGTAATTAATGTAGGTCTCTTAAGTAAGACAAAAGTGATCTTTCCAAGTCTGATGAAGTGATTTGTTTATTTAACTTCCCACCTCGGCTGAATCCTTCAGAGTCTAATAACTTTTTCTAAAAACATGGTTTAGCAATTTGTGTCTAGCTACAAAAACCCTTCTTCAAAAAGAAGCAATGTAATAACCAGCTTTCTTAAAATTACTTTGAGGAAGTAAGACTATATAGGGGGTTGGTGTTTTGTTTTATTTTTATTTCAGTGTAATCATTCTTTGATAAATTGTGTAATCACTGACTTAGAAAAAATATTATTGAACTCCTGGGTTGCAATGACCATAAAAAGTATATTTTCATATAGAGACTTGAGATGTTGTGAATAAATTATAGAGGAAACAGCTTATATGCTGGTCGAAGTCCATATGGGCCCAATTCATTTTTTGTTCAGTGCTAAATCTGGATGTACCATTTAAAAAAAGAAAATAAAATTAGGTGGGGGGGAGCCTATTGTGCCCAGTTGTATGAGTCCTTAAAAAATCTGCCCTAAGAGCAACATGGAATGAGATCAGATACAGCTTTGCATCTATTGAATGAGATTCGGTAGATCTGTGTGACATTTTTAAAGCCCAGTTCCAGCTTTCCTAGATGTCGCTTTGTAGTTTGCTTTCTCTATCCCATATTCTAGCTGGGGACTTGATTTGATGTTACCATATATCTGAAGGTCCCGTCTCCTCCCTCCCCACCCCCTACCCCCATCACTAGCCATTTTCATTATAGTATATCTTGTTTTGCTATAGGGCTGATGAACAGATTTCTTAAGCAGCTTTTTGCAAGGTTAAAAGAATGCAGCCTGGTAACAAGTTTGTGTCATTTTAAATATATACCTTCTAGTAAATAAGGAGAAGTCTGGCAATCAATCCCTTTTAGTGTGTTATATGTTTCACCTGACAACTAAACCTTCTATTGATTAGCCATTACTTTGTTAGATAATCCTATGTCATTGAATCCATTGTAAAAAATTAAACTCTTTAAAATGTTTTACCCTAGCAGCAGTGTGAAAATTGAAAACTTGTTCAGAATTACAGCCTGCTTTCACAAAGAAGGTAGTTTTCAGCAAGGCATCTTACTGGTTTATGCTTATGTGTTTTATATGCAATATAAAAACATATTAAAATACTCCAACGCAAAACTCTCTGCCTCTGGTTCAGCAGTGAAGCTACCTTTTCAAACGTTGCATGGGGACAGAGCTCGTCTTGCCTGTGGCTATTACACTCACTAGTTTAATTTTAGCCTGGAAGGAGTCTTACAGTGGTAAAATATTGAATGTAAAATGCTGAATTTTTTGGCCTTTTTATCCCAAAGTGATCTAAGGACTGGGACAAGTTTTAGTTTTCTAATTTATGTGACTTCCCTGGGAGATAAAGAAGATCCTATGCCTATTTTACAGATAGAGTGTCCAGAAAATAAAAGCCTGTATATAGCCTTACTCTAGAAACTCCCACAAACCTACAGTAGATTTCCTGAATCCTTCTAATGTTCTCGTGAGTGTGTTATACTCATTTCTGAGGGGAGAAGGAATTTTGGAGGAAAACAAATTAGTTTTCCTCCTGCCATGACTTTTTCCCCCCAGAAAAATAGCATAATGTTAAGTTGGTGCAAAAGTAATTGTGGTTTAAAAGGTTAAAAATAATTGCAAAAAACACAAACACATTTACTTTTGCACCAACCTAATATTTTTATTAGCTGGACAAATCATTAGCACTTTTTCACCTAAAATGTTAACTCCATACTTTTATATTTTTATTGAAATGAAATTTGTATACAGTGAATTATATAGATATTAATTGCATAAGCCAGTGATTTTTTGATAAATTTGTACACCGTGTAACCACCACCCTAATCAAGCTATAGAACACTTTCATTACCCAAGGAAGTTCTCTTGGTCTCCTTCCTAGCCAGTTTCACCACCTCCAGTGAATCAAACATGATCAGCTTACTGCCATAGATTAGTTTTGCCTTTTCTAGAATTTCATGTAATAGAATCACATTTTTTTGGCCTATCGCGCGGTATGTTTATGAGATTCATCTATGCTGCTGTATCAGTAGTTTATTTTCATATAGTATATTCCATTGAATAAATGTAGTTTATTTTCCATCCTTCTTTTGATGGATACCTGAGCTATTTTCATTTTTATAAATGAAGTTGCTACGAATGTTCTTATACTCATGTAAAGCTTTTTTGTGAGCATGTGTTGATACTTATTCATGTGCTGATTGGCTATTCAGATATTTTCTTTTGTGATGTATGTGTTTAAGTTTTTCGCCATTTGAACAAATTTCATTGTCTTACTAAGTTGTGGAACTCAACGGTATTGAGTTCTAGATACCAGTGTCCTTTGTCAGATATGTGTTCTGAATATTTTCTCACAGTCTATGCCTTGCCTATTTATTCATGGTATGTTTTGATGAGAAGTTTCTACTTTTTAAAAAACCATTTAAAAAATTTTTCAATTACAGTTGACATTCAATATTATATTAGTTTCAGGTGTACAGCATAGTGGTTAGACATTTATGTAACTGATGAAATAAGTTTCTAATTTTTGAATGTAGTCCTGTCTATCAGTCTTTATCCTATGATCGTGAAGATATTCTTTTAGAGGCTTTGTAAGTTTTAGCTTTTACCTTTGAGTCTGTGGTCCAACTTAAATTAATTCTTCTGTGCTGTGAAGTAAACTTGGGATTCCTTATTTTCCCCATGCCTTTTTTTTTTTTTTTAACAATTAACTTCATTTTGCTTGTAATAACAAAGATGAAATGTCCCCATGCTTTTTTATTCAGTTGTTTTGGCACCATTGTTGAAAAGACTTTTCTGTCCCCATTGAATTACATCGGTACCTTTGTCAAAAATCAGCTGGCTGTACAAGTGGCTGAAACAATTGGCTGTGTAAATCTATTTCTGAAGCTCCTAGAGAACAGACTGCTGTCGCATGCAGAGCAAAGGGTGACTGTGGCTGAGGCACTGACCAACTCCTACTTCAGGTTCGTGCATGACACAGAGGACAAGCAGAGGTCCTTTATTTTGAAAGGTGTCCGTCCTTACACCAAATAGAGTCAGCCTTCCAGCCTTTGGTATCCACGAGTTCCGCATCCACAGATTCAACCAACCATAGGTGGAAAATATTCGGGGTAAAAAATTAACATTGTTGCTGACGTGTACTATGTAGTTAGGCCTGCAATGGTTGCATCTCTACTAAACAGGTAGGGACTTTCTTGTTTGTTTCTAAAGTAAAAATTCACTTTATTCATCTGTTTACGACACAGTACACAAGAGGCAAAGTGTTTCACATCACAGATTTCACTTCCAACTCCTTGAAATGTTCATTTATTTGGCTAAAAGGAGAGACTAGATGGGAAAGCCAGGCAATGATTAGGCAAATGAAATAAGGATGGGGCAGGGGACAGTGCTGCGGTAACATTATCTTCACAGGGATGGGCACGAGGGGGCTAGTAGTTGCAAGCTGATTTTCTAGAATTGATAGCTGAAAGCGTTGGAGCACTGCTCCTGGACACATGAGCCATCACAGGCGTCCATCATCGCCACCACACAGGTACAGCTGTGCTTTCTGGTAGTCACCCTAGGTGTCTTGCTGGATGTAATAGGAGAGGGACTTGCTGTACTTTATCTTGAATTCAGACCTAATTTTCAACATGTCCACCTCATTGCGGGGAAACCATGATACGATTCTGATTGGGACCTTATCACGAGTCCCGTTGCCTTCCATGGAATCATACAGTCGGTCAGCAAAATACAGGGGCTTGTTCTGGATCCACTGGACCAGGATCAGGAAAGCATTTCCAGGTTCCCTTGACTTCCTTATTGATGCTCTCCAACATGTCATAAGGGCTGTAGCTCTTGTACCTTTCAAATACTTTCTGGAAGTGACACACACTCCACTCAGTCATGATGCTGATCCATTTTGGAACATCAGTTTCTTTCCTCTTCACTTTAGCATCACTGAGATCCCAGGCATCTTGGTCAATCAGTTCACAATCAATGGCAGAACCATCTTCAGCTCTTTTACCCTTTGCGAGCGCAACCATCAACTTGCGGAAGTCACCAGATGTGTCAAAAGTAATGTCCTTTTCCAGATCGGTCTTGTGCTTTTCCTTGTAGACTGTTAATTTCCTGCAATTCCTGGTTGGTCCATGATCAGATGATCTCCACGAGGGAGTCATCTGTCGCCAGCCCCTTTGTAGAGGCTTTCGCCTCCAAAGCGTCATACTGAACAGGTGTTTTCAATAGGCCCAGAATCCCCATCTCCAGGTGGCTGGACAAGGCTGACTCCAGTGCTGATATAAGTTCCCGTTTTGGTCCTTCTGAGGTAGGCGAAAGCAATATCCTGTCTCTGTTCATTGCTGTGGTTGGTCAAAATGTTGATGAAGTGACCTTATTCACAACTTTGGTCTTGATGGCTGTTTCAGTGATCCTGGTCAGCATCAGAGTTGGTGTAGGCTTTGACTGACCCGTCCACACTTGGGGATGTAGAGTGATCACCCTCCAAGCTGAGCTTGCACAGAATTTCGTGAACAGTAGACATTTTAAAAGACGCTGGGCTGGATGCCGAGAGCTGCCTGTACAGACTTTTCCCTTGTCATTATTCCCTAAACGATACATTATAAAAGTCATTTACATGACATTCATATGGTATTGGGTATTAGGAGTAATCTAGAAATGATTTAAAGTATATGGGAGGATATGCATGGGTTATATGCAAATACTACACCATTTTATATAGGGGACTTGGGCATCCACAGATTTTGGTATTTCCCCTCAAATACCAAGCGATGACTGTTCTACACTATCTTGATTATTGTAGCTTTAATATGTCTTGAAATCAGGTTGTGTGAGTCCTCCATATTTTTATTTTTAATATTTTGGCTATTCTAGATGCATTTCTATTTAAATTTTAGAATCAACTTAGCAATTTCTGTTAAAAAGTCTGTGGGGTTTTGATTTGGATTTTATTGAAACTATATATCCACTTCGTGGAATTAACCTCTCAGTAATATTGAATCTTCCAGTCCATAAACATGGTATATACATTTATTTGTTTTTCAAACATTTTCTAAGCAGTTTTTAAATTTTCTGCATGTATTTTTAAGCATAGCTTGTTAAATTTATTCCTAAGCTTGAAAAGTTTTTAATGCCATTGTAAATTTTTTAATTCCCTAATTGTTGCTAGAATATATAAATATAATTGATTTTTGACCATTGACCTTGTTTCCTGTCATTTGTGAATAAAGACGTTTTTTATTCTTTTCCAGTTTATTTGCCTTTTGTTTCTTTTTCTTTATTTGAATGGCTATGGCCTCCAATATAATGTTGAATAGATGTGGTAAGAAGACATCTTTGCCTTGTTCCCAGTCTTAAAGAGAAAATATTAACTCTTTCATCATTAAGTATGATGTTAGTTGAAATTTTTTATATATATATATTCCTTTAATTGTATGGAGTTCACTTTTGAATAAAAGTTCCCTTACCTTGTTGAGGTTTTTTTATTATGAATGGGTGTTTAATTTTGTCAAATGTTTATCCTTTTTTATTCTGTTGATATGGTGAATTACATTAACTGACTTTAATAAGAATTTGTCTGTGTTTATGAGGGATATTGGTCTGTAGTTTTCTTTCTGACGTCTTTGTCAGGTTTTGGTGTTAAGGTTATGCTGACCTCATATAATGAGTTGGGAAGTCCTTCCCTCCTTCATTTCTAAAAGTGTTTATGTATGATCCTGGTGTCATTTCTTCCTTAAAATTTAACAGAATACACCAGTGAAACCATCTGGGCCAGCAATTTTTTGTTTTGTTTTGTTTGTGGGAAGATTTTTTAAAATTTATATGGAATGATTTTTAATAAATTTCATTTTCTTTAATAGATACGAGATATTCAAATTTTCTATTTCTTACTGTGTCAGTTTTGGTAATTTGTGTCTTCCAAGAAATTATAACAGAGTGTAATCTGTTAATGTCTTTTATTTTAATACTCAGATTATTCCATATTGGGCTGAGAGCCCCTTTAGGCTGACATCTGTGCCCCTCTGACATAGCTCCATCATTCCTTGAGTATTTCCAGTTTCATCTTGTGTTTTTCCTGTCCAATCCTGGAATCAGCCATTGCTCCAGGGAGCTGTGATTCCTTTTAGAGCAGAATGGCATTTAGAAGCCAACATTTAAACATTAACTTTTATTTTACGTCTCTATTTGTACATTTTGAAAACGATGAGTTAACATTAATACCTCCAGTTCCAATTCAACACCACAGTTTGTTCTAGATTTCTCCCTTTACATATTTGTAATTCTCTTTTCTAATAATAAGAAATCTGGTTTTTTCCTTCAGCACTTTAAAAATGTTGTTTCCTTCTCGCCTTCTTTGCTTATAGTGAAAAGTCTGCCACTATTTATATTGTTACTCCTATGTATGTATTACCGTGTTTCCCCGAATATAAAACCTAGCTGGACAATCAGCTCTAATGTGTCTTGTGGAGCAAAAATTAATATAAGACCCGGTCTTATTTTACTTTAAGACCGGGTCTTCTATAATATGATATGCTATAACATAATATAATATAATTATAATATAATATAATGTAATATAATATACCAGTTCTTGTATTAATTTTTGCTCCAAAAGACTCATTAGAGCTGATTGTCTGGCTAGGTCTCATTTTCGGGGAAACACGGTAGTAACATCCCTTTTTTCTTTGACTACTTTCAAGGTTTTGTCTTTGTGGTTTTCATCAGTTTTGACGGTGTTAGACTAAGTTTTGTTTTCTTTGTATTTATCACCCCGGTTTGCTGATCTTAGATCAGTAAGTCAGTGGTTTTTACCAAATTAGAGAAATACTTGCTAACTATTTTTATAACTTTTTTTTGTTCCCCATTCTCGCCTCTCTCTTGGGTCTCCCAGTAAACATGTTAGATCATTGAAAACTGTCCCACAGATGACTGAGATTCTGTTTCCTGCATTTTTTCTCTCTCTATTCTTCAGTTTAAATAGTTTCAATTGATCTGTCTTTAATTTCAATGACCTTTTCTTTCACCATCTCCAGTCTGCTTTTAAACCCATCCAGTAAATTTTTAATTTCAGATAATGTACTTTTTAATTCTAGAATTTGTTTGGTTCATTTTAGGTTTTCATTTTTCTGGTGAAAATTTTACATCTGAAAATTTCCATTGTGACCATATTTTTCATTTAAGTTGTTGAACATATTTATTATAGCTTCTGTAGAGCCTTTATGTGGTTTCTTACAACTAGATCATCTCAGGGTCATTTTCTGCTTGTTCCTTTTTCTCTTAACTGTGAGTCCCAGTTATCTGCTTCTTCTCATGTCTTGAAGTTTTTTATTATATAATGGGCATTATAAATGATATATAGCAGTCTGGAAAGTTAATCTCTCACTGATTAAGTTTCTGACTGGTACTTGCGACTTCATAGAGTCTGGGTTTGCATTCATTAGGGCAGGTGTGTTTTGGTTTTGCCCTTAGTCCTAAATCAGATCTCTTAGATCTAAGACTTATTCTTTAGTCTTAATGCAGGATCTTTCCAAGTTTACATCGGAAAGTTTGAGGTGCTTATTAACTCCCTCTAACTTAGTAGGAATCAAATTCTAAATTCTGTCTTCTCTCATGGGCAGCAGCTAGAATCTCTGCTGAGATCTTTCAGTCTTCTGTTACTTTCCATTGGAATCCATGGAGTCTCCCATTCATGTATATAGTTTGGTGGGGGTTAGCCATAGATTTGAGGGGAATTTATATGAATGTTTTGATGCTTCTTCCCTCCCCCATGGCTCTTTTCTATTTTCTGTGATTTCTCTTCTCAATTTTCAGCCACTATGGCAGCCCTGAACTCCATCCTCTGACATCTCAAGCCAATAGACTGTGGCTTTCTAATTGAATTTTAGTCACCCTGCACCAAGTGGACCGGTGAGTACCCTTAGGAAAAAAGCACATAAACACGGATCTCATCCAGAGTGGCTATCCTTTCAAGGTCAGTCCACTCCCCCCAGTTTCTGCCTACTTTAGGTCAATCTCCTGCCTTTAAGTAGTTATTTTAAAATACTTTTTCTGTGGTTTATAATTGTTGTCTCAGAAGGGTTAATCCAATACAAACGTCTCTGCCATTATTAGAACCAGAACTCTTTGGCTTCAAGTTTTATTTTATTCAGTATGCACCAATTATTTCATACATGTCTTTTAAAAACACAAAAAGTTTCATTTTAAAAAATTGTGTTGTCTGTACATGAATAGTAAATGTTTGTGGTATTAATAGTTGCAAAAGAAGTACTGAACCCTGAGCCCAGAATTTAAATGTATTATACCAATAGTCCCTATATGTTAATGTCAAGTGATCCAATTTATTCTTTTAAAATGTGTGTTTTGAAATGATTTCAACTTAAATGATATAAGAATAAAACAGGTAAGTGTGGATACATTTTAAAAGTTTAACTTGTTTAAATGGAGAGCCAATTTTATAGTATTTTTTTTATTTCATTTTTGTCTACAAAAATGTCTACACTCTTTCCAAAGAGCGATAATTGAATTATTTAAAATATGTATACATCCATTACTGATATAAATAAGTGAATAAATAAATGGGAGAAATCATAGCTCTTCCTTACAGAAAAATTCAGTTAATAAATGTAGAAGGAAGGGAGAAATTTTAAAATTACTCTTAGAACATCCCAGTAAAATTTACCAAGGCAAGAGCCAGCAATAGATGCTAAAATTAGCAGGCAAAGTTTAAGCAGAAACAGAATATTTGCATAGTCCCAAAGTATTTCCCCCAATATTTAGTAATTCTTAAAGGAAAAAATAATAAGCTTACAATTAAGAATCATAGCAGACACGACCTTAGGCAAGTGATCAAGGTTAACATCACCAGAAATATTCATCAACATACCTCCTGACTTGACACATTGAGAAGGGCACAGCACCTCTGCGGTATCCGTCCTAATGATGTGTAACCTCAATTTGATCGTGAGAAAACATGAGACAAACCCAAATTGAGGGACGTTCTATAGATTAATTAATCAGTACTCTTCCGAAGTGTCAGTCATGAAAGAGAAGAAAAACTGAGGAATTTTAACAGTTTAGAGGAGACGAAGAAGCCATGACAAATGAATGCAACATGGGTTCTTGGATTAGATCCTGAACAGAAAATAGGACATAAGTGGGAAAACTGGTGAAACTCATTTACTTTATATTGTACTACGTTAATTCCTTAGTTTTGATAAATGTTTTGTGGTAATGTAAGACATTCACACAAGGGAAAACTGGGGAAAAGGGTATACAGGAACTCATACCTGTTTTTGCAACTGTTCTGTAAATCTAGAATTTTTAAAAAGTGGATTCTTTCCTATTGTTAGACTTAAGAGATCACCTGTCTTCAGATTTTTCTCTTTCATTTCAACACACATATTTATACCAGTAATTCTCAAAGAGTGTTCCTAGACTAGGTGCATTAACATCAACTGGGGACTTTTTAAAAATGCTAATTCTCAGAAGCTCTGGGAATTGGCCTAGCAATCTGTGTTTTAACAAGCCCTCCAGATGATTCTGATGCTCACTAAAGTTTGAGAACCATGATTTGTACCACCAGTAAAAACTTAAAGACTAAAAAGAAACATTTGTATTAATATATTGGCCAGTTACTAATAATGTTTGCTTACCATAAAGTATAGCCTTTTTTTTTAAAATTTGTCGTAAAATACATGTTAACATTTACCATCTTGGTAATTTTTTAATATACAGTTTAATGGTATTAAATACATTCACATTGTGTAACGGTCACCACCATCCATCCCCATAACTCATTTCGTCTTGTAAAACTGAATCTCTATACCTGTTAAACAATAACTCCCCATTCTCCCCTTCTCCCAGTCCCTGGCAACCAGCATTCTACCACATTTTGCTTATCCATTAATCCATCAATGGACACTTGGGTTGCTTCCACATTTTAGCTGTGGTAGATAATGCTGCTGTGAACACAATATACAACTGTATCTTCAAGAATGTTTTCAGTTCTTTTGGGTATATACCCAGAAGTGGAATTGTTGGATCATATGGTTAATTCTATTTTTAATTTTTTAAGGAACCCCCATCATACTGATATCCACAGTGGCTATACCGTTTTACAGTCCCACTAACAGTGCACAAGGGTTCTAATTTTTCCACATCCTCTCCAACACTTGTTTTCTGTTTTGTTGTTGTTTTACTAGTAATCATGCTAATGGGTTCGTGAAGTAGTATCTTATTGTAGTTTTGATTTGCGTTGCCCTAATGATTAGTGATGTTGACCATCTTTTCATGTGCTTGTTGGCTATTTGTATATGTTCTTTGGAGAAATGTCTATTCAAGTCCTTTGCCCATTTTTGAATAAGTAACATCCCCACTTTCCATACATACAGTGAACCACTGCTGCTCACATACTTGTTCATGGGCACATCACTGGCTCTTGTGGGCTCTTTGCTTCCCCTTGTCTGCTTTGTCCCTCAGCTCCTCTATATCTGGAATTTACACATAGGATCTATTTGCATGTTGATTTTGAGAAATAGGGCAGAATTTGAAAACTGTATAAGATAATATTTCAATATTTAAACTCGTTTCCAAAAAATTGTTTTTACAGACTTATAACAGCTGTGCCAGACTCTGCTTAAACCAAGAAACAGTATGTCTAGCAAGCACTGCGATGAAGACTGAAAATTGTGTGGCCAAAGTAAGTAATATTACTCATCAATACATGTTATACCACATCATAACAACGCCTTATCTATAGACATCTTCACTCAGTATTACTATTAAAGATTATTACAGGACTTTATATTTAAAAAAGAATACAGCAGGCATCATTTTGTCCAAATTAGTTTGCAAGTTGGAATCTCCATGTCTTCAGTTGTAACAGAATTTTTTGATTATGTATTCTGATCACATTTTAGTTTAAATCACATTTGTTGCTTGACACTAGTTATGGATTTTTGTAGCAAAGGATGGAGACTACATGATACCAGGCCTGGCTCTAATAATAACAGTAAGTAACTGAGAACCTGAATGTATAATACAATAGATTAAAGTAGTTAAAGTTGAAAATGTTGTAAGAGTGACAAATCTTACTTATCGCAAATGAGTCAAATTTGTATAAGAAAATATACAATTATTTTTATAAGTTTGTTCATGGTTTTTAAATGTAATTAAGTAGAGAGTATACCATTGCAAGGATTGTGAAATAATGCTATAGCAAGTCCAATTATTATATCACTGTTATTTATTGAGTGGCTAGTGATAGAAATATTCCTTTTGGTGATCTTTATCTCTGTGGACAAGTATGTTTAAATCATACATACGAGCTACCTGTTCCTCCTGTATAAATGTGAGCCATATCTATAGCCTAGATACAAAACAATCTTACGTTAGAGATCTTACAATTGAATAATCATATCAACTATGACTCAAATTTTCTAAGTATCTCTAATTACTCAAGAACTTTGATCTAAATTTTGATTATTTCAGGAATAAGTAAAATTCCCGTATGGACTCTGTTTCTAGACTTTTACTTTACATATCTGCAAAATTACTGCCTTTATAACTATTCGGGGGTTTGTCACTGTTACAACATTCCCAACTTTAATTTGCTTTAATCTATTGTATTATACATTCAGGCTCTCAGTTGCTTACTGTTATTATTATTAGAGCCAGGCCTACTTTCATGAAGTCTCCATCCTTTGCTACAAAAATCAAAGGACAGCAATAGTTTTTTTAGTTTTTTTATTTTATTTCTTAAAATATGCAGTGGTCTCTGAACCTACTTTATCAACTGAAAATATATCATAGAAAATATGATCATTGGAAATGATCCATATAAGAAATGTCAAAATTTATTAAAAGTTGTAGTTTAAAAAGACAGTTAATCACTTAATTGTCTCTTAAATTAGGATGTCTTAATAATTTGCTGCAAAATACGAATATTATAAATTACGTATATTTTTTCAGTCATTTAGTTATATCTATCAAATGCTGATTGGCCCTGTTTTATATCCAGCATTTGTACATTGAGATGTGGGACCAATAATTTGGGCCTTTAAAAATAATCTGTCCCATGTTTGGCCACACTGCTCTCAGTTTCATCACAAGTGGGTGACTTCTGGCTCAACAAGGTAAAATCTTAACATGAGCACCGATCCAAGGACAGGGTGACGATTTTAATGAGTTTCATTGAGCGCTGGCCAAGTGAGCATCTGTTCCTTTTGTTTTCTCTGTACTTTGTAAGCCAGGATCTCTAAGCTACATACTTATGTTGGTGTGGCTCTGTATGATGTGATGTGTTTGTTTTTTTCCTCTCCCACCCTCTACTTCAGTGGTGCATGGTTAGAAATCTTCTGGCATCTGGCACAATGGCATAATTTCTTCTGTGCTCTTGGGTGAGGAAATAAGTTTGCTCATTGCTGCTCATCAGTCTGTTTCCTTTGCTCCCAGATGGTGACCCTTTCATTCCTTTCTTGCTTATTTTAACATTATTCTGACACCTATATCCTTTTGTTGTCTCCATAAATACCCTAATTTAATAATGATTTCCTATTGGAACCCACCTAACTTTCTGGGTTTTTTGTTTTTTTTTAATTGGCCCACATCCTCTCTCATGGTTCATTTTTTCAGATTTGAGCCAAATAAACTATTGATCAATGGCAAATAAAAATATGTAACTGAAAAATTTTTTTCTTGAAACAGCCTCCACTGAGATACGAATAACACGGGAATAGGGAAAGTTTTCCTTTTTTCATTTACATGTGTTATATGTGTCTCATGATTCTGTGCTGTTTCTGTTGGCCTCATTTATTGCTCGACCTTTGAAAGGTAATGACTTGCTATTATTTTTGTGGGTCTGCAAACTTGTCCCTATTTCCTACTCTTCACTTTTAGCTCTTAACTGAATAGTTTTATCTGTGTTGCACTTGATATGGCTGCAGTGGTTTTTAACTTGGTACAAGTGTCTGTTGATTCAGATTTTCTCCATAGTGGTTTTGAATGTCTAACCATCTCCATGTGAGAGCAACTGTAATCAACCATTTTTGTCTCTAGTTCAAAGCAGTTAATTCTGATAGGAGTGTCTTTGGTTTGGGTAGAGATAGTCAAGTCTAAAACCTTATTATTCAATACTGTTTATATGAGTTTTAGAGAAGACATTAATACGTTATTCCCTTAAAAACAGCGATGTTGTTACATATGGACCTGTATAGTACATTGTATGTGACTCTTCTTTGCCAGAGATACCTTACAATAACTGCAACACAGGGGGTCTAGGGAAAGGGACCTGTTAGTCCTCTTTAGAATCCAAGAAAACAAAGTTGTAAAACTACAGCTACCCTAGATTAATAATCTTCTGAATCTCTGACTTGAAGAATGAGGAGTACGAAAAGATTTAAAAATAAAAATGGAGGAAAGGTCACTTTACTACTATAACTTAATCCAAGTAATATTTGGAGGCACTGAAATGTCTTTTATTTTCTTCCAAAGCCTTCCTTCCTACTAATTATAGCCCTGTAGTTCGTGAGATTTGTGTTTGGAACATGATGAGCTTTGTATTTATTGTAGCTTTAACTGGACAGTTGTTATTGACTGCCAACTTAGTCTTTAAAATCAATAATTACATTGTACCTAATTGTCAATCTTCATGATGTTTTTTAATTGGTAAAGAAAACTAACTGGAAAAAATGAAGAGCATTAATTCTTTGTTATCTTTTAATTGACTATTTAAATACTACTGAAAATTTTGGTTTCAGGCTTTTCCCTAATTTACACACACACACACACACACACACACACACGCACACACAGAGTTAAAATTGAGTTGTTTGAATACATCTACCTCGATTCCTGCCCAGGTAGGAGGAAGTTCTGCCTCTGTGTTTTGAAAATAAGCCCCTTCAGTTGTCCTTTGTAGATGTTCTGTATTGTAGTTGTTGTTGTTATTGTTTTTTACTTGAGACTAATAATCTGTTTCCAACTGACTGAGACAGAAAAATGTGATGTTCCTTTCCACTCACTCCAGATTTTGATAGAAGACTTGTTTTATTTATTTCCAAAATTATATCCGCAGGAAACAAGCTGTTTAAATTCAGATTATGCTGAAGCAAAATGGTCCTGGTAAGAGAAGCAACGTGCTGTTTTACGAGCACAGAGTCCCTTTTCTCATAACTGATTGATAGTAAATATTTTCCTGAAGAATTATTGCCAACCATGAACAGTGCAACTGTTTCACTTTTTTTCCGTGCTACTTGCTGTACCAGCCATTGTCGGTAATTAAGATCTACAATTCACAATGCAGACGTTTGCACTTCCTCTGGGTCTGTGCTATTTATAAGGCATTTCAGCTGTTCAGAGTTTCTTTTGAGTTTTAAACTACATGTTAACAGGCTTCTTTAATATACTGTTCCACAAGTAGCATGTCAGATGGTCTGTTCTTTGCACAGGCTCCTCTATTGGGTCTAAACATTAGCTTTATGAAGAATATATTTAGATTTAACCATATCACATTGAACTCAGTGATATGGTTAAAACTAAATATACTATTCCAAAAACTCTGGAGAGTGATGTATTACATATTAGGCTTAACACTAAGGCAGGAATAAAGTTCAGAAGTAATATATTTTTCTTTCATCTTCAAATGTTCATATGAATTTAATGAGTGTTAGTGGGGGTTACAGAGAGGTTCTGAGAAATAATAGTAGAGAGACTTCTCCAAGCTCACTTTGAAGTAATAATAGAATCAAGGACCATTGTTATAGAGAAGAGTTTGTATGTTTGTCAGATTAAGGATTCAAGAATACATAACCTTTTAGATGTTATGTATTCTTGATGCATGAATTTAGGAATACAGACAGAGGGGACTAAATGGATCAGCAGATTGAATGCACATTTGTGTGATAGCTTTAGGAACCCTAACTAGCATATGCCATTGGAGAGGAAAGTGTAAATAGGAATCCTGGTCTGTATGAAAATTGGTAAAATTTAAAGTCATTTTCAACCATTTCAAGAGAGTTAATTTAAAAAATAAAGTCATGAAGTATGAATCTTTATGAATTATACCTGAGAGAGTAACTGCTTACATAGTCTCCTTACTACCTGTATTCATTGTTAAACATATTATAGAAGAGAAAAAAACAAGAAACTGAAAGCTGTCAACAAAATATGTTTAAAACTTTGCCCTGAGTGGGGATCAGACTGGCTGTTTTTAAGCATGAAGTCAGCTGTATAGATTCTGCACGTTGGTGGCCAGCATCTTTCCGCAGAGCAGAGCTGTGGAGAAAGGCAAGACACAGGGTTTCAGTGTTGATTTCCTGGTGGCCCCTTGAATATAGACAGAGTTTATAACAAAGCCTCCAAGGCAGTTTTATTTGCCAAAACCCAAAACTTTCTGTGTTCTTTTGAACTACAGCCAGCCACGGTGTTTTGTAAACTTTTTTCCCTCAGTGAACTCTTTATGAACCTTTTTTTTAGATAGCAGCAGTGGTTCAACTGTTGGGAACCACTGATATATCTGACTGAGATGCTTCAAGATGCTAGAACCTATTCACATTTCCTTCTAGCCAGGGAGCTAATAAGATTGAGTTTGTCTTTGTGGATTGATCTAGATTAGCATGAGATGAGCCAAGTAAGTCAGTATCTTCCTCAGTGAAAAAGGAAAGGTTGGGAGGGAGAGAGGGTGAAGGAAGAAAGTTCTTCATCAAGAATTGACTGCAGTATTGCCTGCTGGTGCATGTCGGATCACCAGCATCGAGAGATCACATGGCTTCTCCAAAAGTCAAACGATCAATTCGCCTCGTTTTGGCTCTGTACTTAATGCACAAACAGTGCGATCTGCGGGGCTGTAATTGCATTGTTAGGGCCAAGGAACAAGCCTGTGCCTTTTCAGCAGACAGCTGGCAGGGAGAGAGGCATGTTGTTAGGAAAGAGAGAGGCAAGGCAAATAAAATTACTGCTAACGCTCAGAGATCGGCAGGAGTCCTACTTGCCTAATCTTACCGGTGGGAGCAAGCGGCTGTTGTAATCCAATTATAGCAGCATAAGCAATTTGTTAGACACTCCGCATAATGTAACAATTTCCCAATAAACTCTGACTTGTAATAACGTCGGCAAGAGTCCGCATAAATCTGCCCGAATGGTGGGGGCTGGAGCATTCGGCTGGGGGCTTGTAATTGGCGCCATCAGCACGTTTTGCGGAGTGCAGTATGGTGCAGTCTTTTAGTGCAGGAATTTTAAGGAGAAAAGCATGGCACACGTTGCTTAGAAAAAGAAAAGTGGCCATTAAAAGGGGAGCAGCAAGAAGGGCATACTCTTGCCTTCACATTACCTAGGAATCTTAGTAGAAAGAAGACAGGAGGAAGCCATGTTTCCTTCTAATACTAAAGGGGGGGGAAGGGGGGAGAGTGTGTGGATTAAATTCCTTTATTTAAAAGGCATGGGTTTCTAATATTTATACCCTTCTTCTCCCTCCCCCAAAATGCTGTTGAGGCAGCATTTAGCTAGCATTTTTACAAAATGTTCATAGCCAGGCAAGCCTAGAAATACGAAGTTTAAATCTATTTTTTTCTAGAGGTTAGCTTTTTCTTTATAACAGGAAAATAATTTTCTTTGTGCCCAGAACACATCTTTTAAAGATATTATCTCATTGAATATCAAACCTTTCTGCAAAGTTCTGCCTTCTTTAAGGAACCGTCTCTTACTGAAGGGCTTTTAAAACCCAGCTTGTTGTTTGTTTAGCTGGCTTTACTACACTGCTTATTTTCCAATTCTGGAATATATTGTGAATATCTAGGATTAGTAATCTTTCTTGTTGAACATTTACATTGTACAAGAATATGGTTTTTCTTATTTAAAATTATACCTGTGTGATTATTACAGAAATAATTGTTATTCCTAAATCATAAAATTTTTGTTTTGGAAAAATATTTGTTGTTGTGTGGAGAATATAAAACCTCCATTATTTATTGACTGATTAGCATTCGTAGTGACAGAATAGAATTTCTTATTTATATGAGGTATAGGAGGTAGAGAGTACTCCGAGATTTGAGTTAATAAACAGATTTTCATTCTACTGCGTGTACATTAAACGTTACCTACTTTCTTATGTCAACCCAACTCTTCATTGTTGTTAATTTATGTCCAAACCAAGCTTCTGGAATAACAGGATTCTTCAAAATATCATAATGCTATGGGTATTATTACAATAAATATTTACTTTCAGTATAAACATTTCCATCTACTGAAGCAAATGCTGCCTTGTTTGATTGTAGCTACATCAATAAACTGCAGTACCTCTAATAAAGCCACTCAGTGTCTGGGTTTAACTAATGGCTGATTTTCATGGCTTTGACAGTGAGCTGTGTGCGTTATTTTCTCCTGATATTGTAAAAATAATGAGAGCAAATTAGAACAATCAGTTTACACAGATAGCTCCTGATTGGGGGCGATGGGCAATATGGCAGCAGGTAATCCATCTTCAGGCTCCTGTCACATTAACTTCAGCAGTGTGAAAAGATCAGGTGGAGTAGGCAGGGATCCTGCCCAATCGGAACACTGAAATTAATGAGAAGAGCATTGCTCTGTGATCAACCTTTTAATTAGCAAGACTGGAAACGGAGAGAGTGATGAAGGCAGCACCACAGCTGCACAATGCCAGGCACAGTTCCTGAAAAGGGAAAGGGAAAAAAATCTGTGGGTTTTAACATCACACTGTTCTTACAATATACAGGCATTGTTTCCACTCTAGAGCTGGTTCACAGATTTTAAGAAATACTGCCTACTTTCCAGAGTAATGTCACAAATATCATTGATGTGTTAATGATCTATAGACTATAATTCTATCACGGGTCATTTAGGATTTTGATTACCAGCACACTTTGTTTGGCATTACAGTCTGGGTTTTAACTTTCGAATTTTTTTAAAATCAGGTAACCAGAGAAATTAAGAAGGTCTGCCTTGTCAACCTCCCACCACTCCACCCCTCCAATTTAGTTGCAGTAGCATGAGAGTTGTCTGGTTTGGAGCACTTCTGTCACTTGCAGTTGTTTAAAACAGGAGAAAATTCAGGCAGTAAGCTTTGGCATATTTAAATTGTGTTCCTTTCCTGATTCTGTTTATTAGGAAATTTGCTGTTTTTCCCCCTTATGCCATTGATTCTCAGTGTTGGGGTCTGTGTTATTTCAATTTATGTAACTGAGAATTGAATATTAATGAGTGGTGTTTATAGGAGGAAGAGGGGATCTATGCAATAACTGCAACTAAAGGCTTGATTCATTCATTTAAAGCTCAATTACACTAAAATTGTAACCTTGTTGGTAATCTCTGTAATATTGGAAAGTATGGCATGAGCCTATGGAAGACATTAATGAGTCAGATGTTCTCTACCACATAGTGCCTGTTTTCTGGGCCTCCTTTAGCAGGCTGTAACTTTGGGAAAGTAGAGGAGGCCATCAGGATTTGCAGTATTTTATAGTCTTTATACCTTAAGTTTAGTGGCTTGCTATAAAAGCAAATAATATAATGTAGACGATGTAAAGAATCCAGGTGTGTTCCAAAGATACATAAATTAAACTCGTTTTCTTGATATTAACAGTTAATTGACTTGGGCATTTATTTAAAGTATTAATACATAAAAAATCAGTTATCAGGTACCCATCTGAATACAGAATTGGCAGGAAAGAGCCTAAAATACAGTGCAAAATATTCAGGCTAGGTGTAAGGCGATCTTTTTTCATCATAGTTAATAGGACTTTTTCATAATATGTCTAACTAATGGTGATTCTAGCCTTGCAGCCCCTAAGATACTGTATTTATAGAATGTAAGTCCCTGATATTATATACTTCTATGCAAAATTCACAGTACGAAGGCACTTCACTGCCCCCAGTACACATCTTCCTACCCCTCTTCCTCCCAAAATAGTTAGTTTTGTTGTTGGTGGTGTTTTTACTGATGAGATTTTACTGAAAAACATTCATTTAGACTTATATATATATAAATATTTTAGAATCAGTGACTTAATACTAATTAATCTCTAAGACTTCTCCTCTACATTCTTTAAGAGAATGGTGCTACTGTGCATATTCATATTTTAAAGACCACTTGTTAGAATTTTGCGTGATACTTTTCTGCATTCCTTAATCTGGAAGAGAGATTTTTATTCTTACAGCTTTAATGGATTTAAGGCATTTCATTCTCCTTTCTCCTAGTTGAACAATTTCAGAAGCTTGGGCTCATAAGCTCTCCATGAATAAATGTGTTCTTAGTTATATGATATAAATAGATTACTTACAAAGCTTGTGAAACCTGAGCTCTCCTTTTGAACCTTTCAGTGCCCATGAGCTCAGGATCCATACATGTAAAATTTTATTCTTGTGTCGTGACTTCAGCTTATAAGGCAAATGAGCTATGAATTTAAATTACTATTCTACTCTATACCAAGTTTCTATAAAAATAAAATTATATTTTTCTCTTTTTCCTATGATTCTGGAATTCCATTTGGCTTTGTGATCTTGCCAATATTTGTTCTTATTGTTAAGAGTTCTTTTCCAGTAAGATTCGCTTCTTAAGATCAGTATTAAAATAAACATTACTTTTTTGAGGTCCTCTTTTTTTGTTATTTTATACTAGTAATTACAGAAATGTCTAACTGACTGAATGACCGATAAACTCCTTTTTAAATTTCCTGACAGAGCTTAAGTTACCAAGTCATCTTAAATTCTGCTAATCCCAAATCTCAATAGGGTTCACTTTAGAGAAATTTTCATTAGTCTAGTCCTTTGGAGCTCACCCAATACACCCTTAATTAAAGTTCTCATGTATGCAACCAGTTGAATCTCTAAGGCTGTTATAATTCTTTCTAAGTTCCCCATTCCCACCCCACCCCCCAATTTTTAGTTTGGGGATATGTTCCTATATAAGGAATTGAAAAATGTCCATTTTCCTTTTTGTGCATCTTCAGGATGGAAGACCTTTATCTCCCCTCACCCCTTTTGTACTACTCAAAATTTGAGGAGTAGAGAGAATACGGTAATACTTATTAATTTAAGCCCCTGTTTAGGCTACTATGTTACGTATTTCAGTCCTTCTGTGAACCTGGTGAGATGGATGATATTACCTCTATTTTACAGATAAGGAACCTTAAGCTTAGAGAAGTTAAACCTTTTCCAGAATTTTCACACCTCTTAAGTTGTAGAGTCACGTTTTGAACACAGATATATCTGACTTCAGAGTCCTTGCTCTACTACACCCTTTTGCCTTTCTAGTAGTATTTGGAGGCCACGTGTATCTTTCCTACCATTACACTTGGTCTCACACTAAGAAGCACGTCCATTTAATTTGATAGCTTTTCTCCGTTTGATTTCTATAGCACTTTTGACATCTAGCAAATGTTATTTATCTTCCCCTTCCCCCCTCTACTGCTTGTAAAAATACCTTGTTGTGACTGAACTGAGCCAAGTACTGTATTCAGAAAACTTAACTATTTCTATTCTGGATTACCTAGTTAATAACTCTACTATGTAACTTTAAATACTTACTAAATAATAATCACCTACCTTATAAACATAGGTCTTTAAACGATCTAAGATGACCTCATGGCTCCATGTTCCATTGTTCTACATATAAAATGAGTGGAACAGTATGAGTCCAATACTGGTGGTTCAAGGTGGTGATTCATACCTTAGTAATTGTTGTAGAAGTTGTTTTGGAATACAGATATTATCCTACTGTGACAGGATTTACAGTGTAAGCATACATTGGCAGTTCTTTTATATCACAAATTTATTTTTTCTGGTTAAGCTTGGTAATTAATTTTGTCAATTAAAAAAAAAAAAAGTATCTTAAGACTTCAAAGCCCCGGCTCCAATTACACTTCAGTAAATATTTTTATATTTGTACTCATGCTTCTAAATAGTTTGGTGATTGTGAAGACATGATGAGGATATCAGAGTTATAATAGTTGGACCTTGAACTCTCTGTTTCAGACAGAAGAGAGGAAGCTTGGGACAGGAGTGATTAAAAAGAAATAGATTCACCAAGAGCAAATGAAAACAAAAACAAACAAACATGAATATTACTTTGTGGGTGTGTATGTGTATATAAAATCTCCCTGAATATTCTCTAATGGAAAGAATGGGAGTTTTTGATAATTACGGTTAACATCAATTTCATGCTCAGGCTTATAAAATATGTAAGAAGCACTTGCTCACATGGAGTGCTAAGACCATGACAAACCATGTTAAAATAGTTCAAGAAGAATTACCATAATGATTAAGAATTAGGGGTCGGCCCGGTGGCTCAGGCGGTTGGAGCTCCGTGCTCCTAAGTCCGAAGGCTGTCGGTTTGATTCCCACATGGGCCAGTGGGCTCTCAACCACAAGGTTGCCGGTTCAACTCGAGTCCTGCAAGGGATGGTGGGCTCTGCCCCCTGCAACTAAGATTGAACACGGCACCTTGAGCTGAGCTGCCACTGAGCTCCCGGATGGCTCAGTTGGTTGGAGCGCGTCCTCTGCCAGTTCGATTCCTCAACTCCCGCAAGGGATGATGGGCTGCACCCCCTGCAACTAGCAACGGCAACTGGACCTGGAGCTGAGCTGCGCCCTCCACAACTAAGATTGAAAGGACAACAACATGATTTGGGGAAAAAGAAAAAAAAGTCCTGGAAGTACACATTGTTCCCCAATAAAGTCTTGTTTAAAAAAAAAAAACACCCAGGGGGAAAAAAAGAATTAATTCTTAACATAATTGTTAAGAATTAATTATGTCTTATACTTCAGATATCACTTCTTTAACTTTATCTACATTTTCTTAGAATATCTAATAGCATCAGAAATTTAATTATAAAGTAATTTTTTAACAACAACAAAAAACCTGGGAACCAGCCAAAAGGGAAATATAGAGAGAAAACCATGTTTAAAAAGAGATGGTTCCTACAGTGTTAACTATGGAGTGTGTAGCGTGACTCTGTAATGGAATATCATGGCAGGGGGTATAATACTGTAAATAAAATGAATATGCCACTTGTGGATTAATGGGCAACCTAAAGAGTGGCTTTATTTACATCTATGTGTGAGATTCATTTTCAGCTTGTGTTTTCTCTTATTCATGTGATTGGAGTACTTAAAAACCTGACAGTTTAATTAAGAAACTGTTTTAAAAAATCAGGTTCCTTGAATCTTGAGATATATACATATATACACACACACACAGATTATTTATTGATAAGTAGAAGGAATTTTCTTTAACTTTTTTCTCTGAGTAATACTTAAGGCAAAGAGGTGGGTTCTGAAATTAAGTCCAAGAAATACAGCTATTTTTTATATTTTGTTATGAATGATAAGGAGTAGGTGTAGACACTACGTGTATCCAGATTATAATAGATTCCATTTGGCAGTGATATACTTTTGTGGATCTGGCATGCTTTTCAAAGGTTTGGGTACTGAGTAATTTAAACTTAAATACATCTAGTCTGGGACACTATGGGAGCCACTATGTCAACATTATAACCTGAGAACATGCAATAAGAATAAATTCTAAGTGAGAGCTTTGTATAACTTTCTTTTTGTCAGCTGTTTAGGTTGCTGTTGATTGTCAATTAATACTATTATTTAGTGCTCTTGAAATTTCAAAAGTTTGGACTATTATTTACTCCCTGCTTCCCCTCAATTGAAAATGTGTGATAAAAGTTACTTATAAAAGGGAAATTGTATGCAAAAGTAAACTGCCTTCATTGTAGAGTTTGAATAGGATCAATTTTCACTTGGTATAGACCCTCAAATTATATGTATATATATAGTGAGAGAGTCTGATTGACTTATAAATGAAAAAAATTATGAAGTATATTTTTTAAAGTATTAAAATCCAGAGTTTGTGCCATCAAATTTCACAGCCACTTTGCACCATTGTTTATTGAATATGTACAGTGTGCCAGACACTGGGCTAACCAATGGTTTTATGTAAACTCTCACTTGAATTCTCACAGCAATCTCATTAAGCATACAGCCCTGTTTTACACACAACGAATAAACCCAGAACTCAGAGAAATCAAGCAACTTGCCCAAGGTATGTTGCAAAACTGGAATTTAAACCCAGACTGTCTGGCCCCATGGCCTATGCTTTCAACCATTGTGTTTTATAAATTTTAGTACACAGAAATTAGGGTACATGTAGCAAATGGGGGAGATTATCTAAAAAGTACTCTATGATGACCATTAACAACAGATTAACAAGTAACCAGGATTTGGAAAACAGAAGTATGCAAATTGATTATATAAAATCATGATACAGTAATACATTTTAGGTTTGTGTTCTTCTCTTGCATTTACGGTATTTTCCTTTTCAGCATTCCATATGAGATGATAAAAATTAAAGATACCTCAATTAGCATCCACAAAAAAGGAAAACTGTTCATTGAACCTTGTAATCTCCTCTTGCTGTCTGTTCGGCTTTTCTTTCAGGCTTTGATTGTGTGTAATAAAACTGTTGCTTAATTAATGCCAGGGTTCTGAAGTGTTTGGATGCCACAAAAGAGTGTGAAGAGGAGAAACCAAGAGGCAGCATCAAATAGCTTTTCTGTCGTGTTAATTTAGATCTGTCATTCTTGTTCTAGTTCATGATATACGGCTCCCAACAGATACTAGGTGAATTGAAAGAGAAGCAGTAGTGAATCCTGTCTTAGGAAAAACACAACTCATGATTGAAGTTCTCAGTAGGTTAATGAATAACTGTTTTCAGACAATATTTCACCCCTAGTTTGAGCTGCCCTTGGAATGAATGTGGCCTGTTAATGTGACCAACAGACATGATGCAAAACCAAACTAAGTGGTGACTTTGCATCATGTCTTTGTGGTATGTGCAGGAAAGATCAGGACTGATGTCTGTGGGGTACCACTGTCTTTGGCAGAGGGATGCTTGTGTGTAACCAGAGCATGAGAGACAAAGTTGTACTGGCTTGTATTAGTCTCTATTTAGGATGCTAAAAATGTAGTAAGAATTTCCCTGGGAAACTGCTAACGTTTCCTTATTTATGGACGTACTTTTCAAGGGATCTATATGCTAAAAAAAAAAAGTTGATAGGAAATGTTTGTTTCATGTAATAACTCAGAAAATATTTCTTAATTTTAGAATGCAGAATAATGAGTAACATAATAGCCTTCACTAAAATGAATTTACTTTTAAGATGACTTTACATTCTCTTCTTTTTCATTCTCTCATTCTCCCTCCATGATTCAGGAAGCTTATTGATTAATTATAGCTGGTTTTATATTTGTGTTAATTTTAACAAGAGTGTTGAAAAGCAGTGTTTCTTTCAGGGTGGAGAAGATTTAAAATCCAACAATAAAAAATGAAGCCCCTTTTATTTCTGGCTGCATTCCCAGATAGTTGTGTTATAATCATTGAACTTTTAGAGCCTGCTCAAATTCTGCCTGGAGTATGTAGGATTACAACATCATATCTAAATTACACTTTCTGGCAATATCCAAACATGAAATAGACATTGCTGGTGGATGTATGACATCATAATTTCTGATGGTTAAGGTGTCAGTGGAGAAGGGAGTTTACAAGCATAGGAAAATACTTAGGCTTCAATTTGAATATGTCTCTATTGTCCAGGGGGTTATTTAATGCTAATAAATACTTGTTTTAGAATGGATGGAACTAGGTTAAGTGTTTACAGCCAAACCTTTCTCTTCTCCACCGAAGAGCAAGGTTCTCCTAACACTGACCTACTTTGCTCTGAAACAGTATACTATAGGTACAGTGGTTATGCAGCCATAAAGAGAAAAATAGATGAAGACCAGAAGAATTTTTTAGTAGGAAGTGCTTGGTAGCGTGTTTCTTTGTTGGGGAGACATAATGTTGCCACAAATCATGAATAAATATTCCAAATTTTCTGATATTATCGCAGTTATAACCATTTTTAAGCCTCCTTTCTAAGTAGATATTTCTCTCCTGGCTTTCTGTATTGTGAACTTTACAAAACTGGCTTAGGCGGCCTATTAATTATTCATATCATAGCAACAATTAAAGCAAATTAAAAATAAAAATCGCCATATTGCGTTTAACCATCGGCAGCACCAAACTGTGTCAGCTCTGTAAGGGCCTGTGGTGTTTCCTTAGTTAAAAGTGCTAGAGGGAGCTCTAACCTTGTTCAGAGTAGTGGCATATGGGAACAGTTGTCTGTATGTGGCCATAGGGTCGCGAGTAAAGATAGAAGCTAAGGCTGTTCCGTAGCAAAAATGTAAATCTTTTTTATTAGAACTTCCTGTTTCTTTTATACGGTTTATAAGGTTTAAGACTCTCTGTCTGTAACCAAACAGGATTTTATTCACCCTTCTCTATCTATGAATATAATCATCTCCTCCTAATACAGTGTTCAGGAGACCCTGAATTTGACTCCGTGAATTTTCACAAAGTGAACGAACACCTGTGTAAGCACAACCAAGGTTAAAAAAAAGAAAGAGAAAGAAGGAAAGAAAAAGGACATTACCATAAGCCTACTCCTGCTCTCTTTGTCACTCCCTTCGCAAGGGTGGTAACCATTATCCTCACTTCTAATGTGATACATTAGTTTTGTCTGATTTTGAACCTCATATAAGTGAAATCATACAGTATGCATTTTTTGCTGTTTGACTTATTTCACTCAACATGTTTTTGAGAGTCATATTGTATATAGTTATGATTTGTTTATTCTCACTGATGTGTAGTATTTCATTATAGAAATATACCAAGTTTATTCATTTTGTAGATGAACATTTGGGTTGCTTTCAGACTTTGATAACTACAAAAAATGTGTACATATCATTTGGTGAATATGTACAATGGATACATATATTCTGTTGGGTATTTAACTTGGAGGGGAATTGGAGTTTCCAAACTGGTGGTACCAATTTATGCTCTTTCTTTTCCTCACTAACAAACACTTGTCTAGCTTTTTCACTGTAGCATTCTGGTGGTGTGTAGCAGCCACATCACATTGTGGGCTTTCTTTTTAACATAAAATTTGCAATCTTAACAATTTTTAAGTATTCAGTTCAGTAGTGTTAAGTATATTCATATTGTTGTCACTTGTTTTTGAATTTAAATTTCCCTTAACACTTATAATTGAGCTTTTTTAATATGTTGATTGACCATTTAATTGTAAAGTGCCTGTTCAAGTCTTTTGCCCATTTTTCTACTGGGTTTTATGGATTTTTCTTAATGATTTGTAGTTTTTTTGTTTATTTTTTGTTTCCGCCTCCATCCCACCCCCCACTCCAGTTGAAGCCGTTGTTTCTCAGTCTAGTTGTGTAGGACATAGCTCCCTGGCCCATGCTGGTATGTATTATGAGCCTTGTGCTTCTCCCCCGACTGAGGCAGTCGGTCGGGCGCTCACAGTGGCTCACAGCAGCTCTCGCTGGCTGCCAGCAGCTCCTGGCAGCACACGACAGCCCACAGCAGCTCACAGCAGCACACAGCAGCCCGTGGCAGCCCATGGCATTTCACGCCGACCTCCGGCTGCTCACAGCAGCCCAGCTCCAGGAAGAGCCATTGTTCACAATCTTAGCTGCAGAGGGCACAGCTCACTGGCCCATGTGGGAACTGAACCGGTGACCTTGGCGTTAGGAGCACAGCGCTCCAACCACCTGAGCCACCGGGCAGGCCCCAATGATTTGTAGTTTTGTATAAATTCTGGGTACAAGTCCCATGTCTGATACATGTGTTGCAAAAATTTTCTCTTACTCCATTACTTGTCTTTGTACTTTTTAAATGATGTCTATTGATGAACAGAGGTTCTTAATTTTAGTATATTCCAATTTATCAATCTTTGCCTTATATAGTTGGTATTTTGACGTTCTACTTAAGAAATCTGTGTCTCCTGCAGTGTTTTGAATGTATTCTCTTATGTTTTCTCCTAAAAATTTTATTTTCACTTTTCACATTTAGATCTACAACCCATTTGATTTATGTGTGTGCGTTAGGTAGAGGTGAGAGTTTTCTTTTTTTTAAAATGTGATATTCAGTTGACATAGCACCATTTATTAAAATATGTATTTCCCACTTTATTGTATTTATTGTATTTTTCTCTCATAAATTACATGGCTGCGTATGTATAGGTTTTTTTGTTACATCTTGACCTCTGATAGTAAACCCTCCAGTTTTGTTGTTATTTTTCAATATTACCGTAGTTATTCTTGGCCATTTGCATTTCCATACACATTTTAGAATCAGTTTGTCAGTATTTACCATCTGTGTGACATTTGCATCACCTAGTATAGCACTTGCACATAGAAAGTCCTCAATATATTTGTTTAAATGAGATAACTCAGTACACACAAAAATTCCTAAATTGTAGTTCCCTCTGATTTTGCACAGAGCCTTTGAGCCTTGCCCTACTGGGCTCCTCTTACAATCTAATCACATCTTAAATTTTCTTTCTTCACAATTCTGTCCCCAATCACATCAGCTAATGGTGGACAGACAAATTAGCATTTTTTTAAATACTCCAATTCATAATTCCCCTTCCTAGAGAATTTGGTACGGAGTTTCAGTTTCAAAGTTTGGTAGGCAGGTCCTGATACAGTCTGAATTGCTGAGATGGTTTCTACATACTAGCAAACAATAACAGCTACCTTTATTAAGCATTTAAGTGCTTAAGTGCCAGACTCTGTGCTTAGAATTTTATACATAATCCCTGTTATTTCTTTTAACAACCCTGGGAGGTAATAGGTTGTGTTATCCCCCCTTGCAGGTGAAAATATTGAGGCTTACAGAGGGTAACTAGCTGACTCAAGCCTATATAGTTTATCCATTGCAGATACAGGGCTTGAACCTAGGCTTGTCTGGTACTACCTTTAAAATAATAATTTATTTTATTTACTCCATTAGTGATACCCAGCCTCTTTGCCATTATTCCTAAGAGTATGTCTTCCAAAATGCCTTGATTTTGTCTTCTTCCCACCCGCTCCCACGTAGTCACTGCTGCTTTCTCAGTCCATGTCCATTCTGGGATCAGCCCACTCTTATAACTTACTTACACGGTAGGCCCATTAGATTGCTCACTATTGAAAAATACTATCTCCATGGAAGATAATGCCACAAATTTTTGTGACTTTCAATGAAATTTAATTTTTCAAATGGAAATTGAGCCCCAGTTCTTTCCCGCATTCATTTATCTAGTACAGTAGCTAATTTGTCACCTAGCCCTTGAGGAACACTCATTGGCCTTTGGAATCTGAAAGAAAGGGATCGCTAAGACACAGCAAGTTATGGACTGTAATGCTGAAAATTAAACTGGCAGAGAACAGCAGCCATCTGATCATGACCACTATAACCTTGACAAAGCATTAAGGGGATCCCAGGAGGCTTTTCATATCTATTTGCAGACTCTTCATGTAGCCCTGCTACTTTGATTTGGCCCTAAATAAGACAAGTTGATGTATTAAATGGATATACTTTTTTGCCTTCGTGTGACATAAAAGGATTTTTAATAAAGAGATACATTCATTTCCTAGAAAACCTTTCCTTAAATACTGGGAACTGTGAAGAGAGATGGATAGGGAAATAAGAGAGTAAATATGAAAGAAATGAGGCAAATTGGGACACAGAAAACTTCAAGAAGACGTTGTTAGGTCTTCATATCCTAGTGTCAACCCTGAGTAAGGTTAGCACTTAAAAGTTTTAAATTTTTAATTATGGAATATTTTAGCATGTAGAAAAGTCAGAATAATAATGTTATCTATGTACCTATTAATCAGAATAGTAGCATTTCTTTGTATTAAAAACTCAATTGTTGCAGAAAAGCTGGACTTATTCATGGAATTTTGGAATATATTGCTTGCCAAAATAACATTATGAAAAATATTTCTCTTTTTATTTGAAGTGTATACTTAAACTCTAAAATGTTAGTTTTTTAGTAAGAAAATGTGAAGACTGAGTCTCTACTTTTAAATGTATTTGCTCAGCTCTATTTTAATTTGCCATGGAACTGAATCAGAGACTCAAAATGTAAAAGCCAGACTGAGCCTCAGATTATCCTGTCCACCCACTCATTTTGCAGATGAGATCCCATGGCAGTAGAGACCTGCCCAAAATCACATAACTAATTAGTGATAGGATTGGGTCATGATCATGCTAGCTCTCTTTCCGCTGCGGGGCTGTTTACATGTGTGTCAACTATAAGAAAACATTTTATAATGTTTTGTTTCCAAAGCATCAAATTTCAGTATGTATTCCTTAAACAGAAAATAGAAATAGAGTAACTTCAGAACATTCTACACATAGAAAAATTTCATGGGAAAAAGTTGCTGCCCTTGAGTTTCATATTTATTGTGCTTCATATGAGCTTAAGCCACACCTAGGTGAATGAAGTAAAAAGGTTGAGTAGTCTTTACAGAAAATCATTTTATGCTTTAAGAAATGCCACATTCTGCAAAGAATACAATTCCAATTTCTAAAATCAACTGCATAAACCTTATGGAAGTAACTGTCTTCCTGGTTTTTATTTTCACGCCCAGTAAATACACACTTCAAATCCCTGCTGGGAATTGGCCCCATTCTGAAAAATAAAATTTTTTTATGACCCTCAAGATTCAGTCTTTCCTCAAAAACACCAAAAATCTGCAGTCTCTGGCCCATGGAACCCCATAAAAGTAGTGCCCATGTGAGGGAAATGTAAATAACCTTCAGACAGAATCATAAGTTAATAGCTTTTCTGCCAATTTTTGAGAGAAAAGAGGGTGGGTGCTGATGTCAGCTGGAATTTTAGTCTGGTTTCTCCCCTAGCTCTGTCTTTGCTGATTAGTAAAACAAAGTACAGAGTCTATACTTTGTACCCTGTGGGATACAGAATGTACTCTACCTTATAACAGATTAGTTCTTTGGTAGAAACCAGTAAAGTAGATTTTTAAAATCAGAGTAATGCTTTGAGAGTCTTGTTACCATTCTAATAATTTCCTTACTATTCTTCTTTCTAAATTTGAGTTTTATAGGAATATGTATTGGAAATTGCTCCGAAAGATTGAAAATGAAAAAAAAAAATTGATGTTCAAATGCCTTTTATTCCATATTGTAAAACATATTTTGAGGTCTTCTCCAATTATTAAATGTCAGTCATCATTCCCTTTGGAAGTTCATTTTTACTTCCAAAATTTTCTGTCTCCCAATTTGCCCCTTAAAAATGTTGAAACTAACTTTAAAGGTTGCCAAGTTAGAGTGTTTATTGACAAAGCATCAATGTAGTGATAGTATGATCCTTGTTGGTAAGAGAAGAGGACTCCAATTGTTTACACCACAAGGCAATTTCCCCCTGCACTCCCAAAAAGCAATATTCACACCTTACATTAGTTTGGATTAAAATTTGTTTTACCAAATATTTTGAGCTTATGTCATAATCTCTGTCCTTCAGAGTTTCAAAACTAGTTGAAAGTAAAGGTTTCTGGACATAAAACTACTGTAAAAGCAAAAAATATATTTAATGGAATATTAAGCTCTAATTATAATCAGCAACTATGTACATTATAGTCTTCTCTAGTTAAAAGCAGAATGGCAGCTAATGCCCTTACTATGTGCCAGGTACTCTTCCAAATGTCTTTACGTGTATTATCTTATTTTTATCTTAACATTAACCCTACTAGGTAGGTACTTGTAAGAATCACCATTTTACACATGAGGACATTGAAGCACAGAGAGGTTAAGTAACTTAGCCAAGATCACACATCAAGTAAATGGTAGAGTTGGGACAGAATAAGTGCCAAATCACGGTGTTATGTTTTACGATATTCTATTACATCCATAAACTCCTTCAGAGGGACATTTGAACTGGTTTCAGAGTGGCACCTGTGGTCTTGGTGTTCATGTAAACCATTTTTGCTATAGAAAATGTATTTAGCCATAGATGCAAAGCAGTGCTGCTCTTCTACGTTTAGTCTTAGTCATTGACTTGGAGCTTCATTATCCTTAGAAAAAAGGGCCAGAATTTCGTTTTAGAAAAAGTGTACGCTTTATGTAATAACCGCATTTTAAAATTTAGTCTGAACTCGATTAACTTATGTGAATCTGAACAAGTTATTTTGATCACCTCTGCTAAAAAACAAAAGACGACAACAACAAAAAAACAGATGCTGCATCCAAACTAAGCTTTTTCCTGGATAAATTAAGAAAACAATTACCCAACTATTCCAGAGAGAAATGTCTTTAGTCCCTTGATGCTCCAAGGGTTATTAAAGTTTTACCTGCAGATAACCAAGACTTCCAGAAGTTACAAGTCATTTACTTCATTCACTACAGCTAAGAGAGGCCTGTGCTGCTGCCTCATAGGATTATTTCTTGCTGCATTTAACATGCATTAACAAGTATTTGGAAAGAGTTGAATTTCTTTTAGAAAGCTGAGTTGGCTTGTTGAGATCCTGTCCCAAAAAAACCTTGTATTTTTCTAATCCAGGTTTTAGATACAGCTTCTCAAAAGCTTTCTTCAGGAGCAAGTTTTACCAAATCATTGAGACCTTTTATTGGACTCAAAAATGTAAGAATTAGAGCACAAAGAAGAGGACGGTAGTATTTTCCTCTGTACTTAAAACTGACTGCATTTTTCCCATGTACTTTATAATTGTGTTTTAAGCGTGTCTCTTATGTTTTCCTCTGGCAGCCAGTGCCTCCATCATTCCCTATTATTTATGGTAGAACTTAACCTTCTGATGCTAAAATAAAAGGGAGGATGTGAAGGGGGAAGTTAGGGCGAAGACTCTTAGTTTAAACTTTCTCCACAGAAATTTTATTTTGATAATATTAACTAACATTATTTAACATCCAGATGAGCCACCTCTATCTGAGGAAGTTTACAAAAAGAGCAACCAGATTCCAGACAATTACACTTTATTACTCTGCTTGAAACATTAAGTAGTGGCTTAGGAAATATTATAGTTTTTCATCTCCTCTCCCTCTTGATGTTTATTGTTTATTATGTGGGAGAGGACCTGTTTGTCCAATAAGCATATTGCTTTTCTTGGAGCAGGTAACGCTAGGTCCATTTTGCATTTTGTTATATTCTCTGCCCCCTCATCTCTCTCCCCTTTGCCATCTCTCCCTACCCCCTGCTTCCCCTTCCCATCTCTTTCCCGTCTCTCCCACCCTGTGGGGAGAGAGTGCCCCACAGTCCCCACTCTCTCCTTTACCCCATAGCCACTTTTTTCATTCCTCTCCCTTTTCTCCTCCTTCCTCTCACCCTTCTCCCTGCTTCCCTTCCCTTTCTTTCCCCTCCTCATTTCCTACCTCTCTCTTCTATCTCCTTCCTCCTCCTTTTCTTCCTCTTCTCTATCCTCCTTTCCACAGTCACAATCACCTGTAATTCTGTATTCTCCTGGATCAGATCTTCACTGTCCAAGATTTTCAACAAAGGAGATAAATTTCACCTGGCTGATTAATTTGATGTTACAGACGGAGAATACTCTAGATGACACAAAAACACCCCCCATACATCAAATAATAGACTAACGATTTTTTTTAAAGACCAGAAAAATATATATACCCACCAAAATGTGAACATTATTTACTTGTTAATGGTGGAAATTATGAGCAATTTTTATGTTCTTTGTGTTTCTGTATTTTTCATATTTTCTGAAGTGTCTCTGTTATAAATGCTGTTTTTTAAAAATCATTTGATCGTCGGTGCCTCACCCCAGTAGATCCTTGTTTAGTGAAAGTAAAACAAAACAAAATGAGGACTCAGATTTGATCCTCCAATGAATATGAATTTGGTTTGCTATTTTGATATTCAGTTTTCCAGATCCTTTCAACTTTCAAAATGATGGCCCTTTGAACTGCAGCATGAATTCTCCAGCTATTGGTGCTCTCAGAGCACATAATGGATGTTAAATATACTCTCACAAGTTAGGCTTAAACTCTGAGTCCTACAAGACCTTTTCTGCCTTTCTCTACCCTCACCAAAATTTAGTTCATATTTTGTTTATTGTAATATTTCTATACTATAAGTGTAGTCAGTGTGACAGACTTGACAATTTATATACAGATTTGTTTTCAGCTCTGTTATCAGTCCCGTGGGGAGGGTCGCGAGGACTGGCATTGCTGAGCAGCCATTCTGTTATTGTTATACCTCATTGTTTTACCTTGTCTGTTGTCCTCAGTACTGTTGTTTATAAAAGGCATAAAATCCATGCTGTACTAGGCCATGATACCAACTGTTCCACAGTTAAATGTTAAAACTGCAAGTTCAGATTCAAGTTTGACCAGAAGAACTTCCAGACTGCCCTTCTCAGTTGGTTAGCTTAGGTGTAGAACGTAAATGTAAGACAAGATGAAGTGTTCTAAGTTGTGTATTCCCTAGCTATAGTGTACTCGTTTCAGAAAGGGTTAAATGGTGTAAGTAGTGAACGGGTTTCTAGCTGCAGGGGTTTTTGAAAAGAGATCTAGGAATTCTGCAGTTAATTGAATTCTTCAGGCATAAACTTACTGTCATTGAAAAATTTTGAGTGAGTGAAATTCTTTTGCTTTGCTACTAGATATAGTTCATACAGTGTCTTAGAAGTCCAGAATTCTTTTTTTTTTTTAAAGGATTTTATGCCTATTTATGCTGTTTGGACATTTTATATGGTAAACATGACATTTTAAAAGATTTTACACATTATTTCCTTGTTTTGCCCTTCTCCCTGTTTGGTTTTTGGGTCTTTTTGTTTGTTTGTTTGTTTGTCCTTCTTTCCTCACTTCCCCAAATCTGTATCACTGGTGTTTTTCCCCATTTTTCCCCATCTTGTGAGCAAAGTTTTAACAGTACGTAGAAAGTTAACTGCCTGGAGTCTTTTAAATATAAGTAACACGCAACCAGTAATAAGCTGTCGGTTGTTTTTTTGCTGCCTGCAAAGAAACATAAACACAGTGCTCATTTCTGGCAGGTTTTTACTGTCAGAGTTTCTCCTATTATATTTATCTTACAATTTGCCAGGGGGTGAAGTTATTAAGTTTTAGCAGCAGCCATCGATCAAGTTCACAAGTTAACACGATAAAGGCTCTGTGCCGCTCCGATCCGGGGAAATGATGATCCTCACTCGGTAATTAACTAAATGAGAAAGTTAAATCTTACTTGAGAGCTGGGAGAGATGAAAGAGAGGTGTTTGTCAGTTTCTCAGTGGAAATTAGAAGCAGTTTTCTGCAATTCCCTAAGCTGCTGCTCTGTCATATTTTACATAAGCACTGGGAAAACGTCTTGTAATTAGTGCTGTCATGGAGGATTTTTTTTTTGCTGAAGGATGTTGGAATAATTCATTAGATTATCAAGAAAGGCTTGTGTCCTGAAATGATTAGCACAGTGAAATTTAAACCATTAACGATAACAAGTTTAGAGCTTGCTGCAGTGCAGAGGCACCCGGGGTATGTCTGTGCCTATTTCAATCATTTCTTATAATTAAACATTATGTCCTTTTTTTTCCTTTATCACTAAGACCCATCCAAAAATCCTTTTAAGGTGGCACTGCCTACATCAGTGGGTTTACCAGCCTTGGAGGTGTGTGTAGTTAGTAGCTATAATAATGCAGCAGTAAATTAAACTGCTGTGAGTTTCTTGGTTTAGAACAAAAGAACCTATCGCCCTGGAAGCTATAAAGTTGCATGAGGGAACCCACTACAGAAACGAGAGCCCCAATTTTGAAACCTAAAAATGTTAAGTGGCTATCCTATCCCTTTACCTCAAAAATCTGGAAATAATCAAAATGGCTTTGCTTTGCTTTTGGTTAATTTTTTATCTGGCTTTTCCTATAATTAATAAATAGAAAAAAAGGTTGGCAAGTGTCCAGTCCTTAAATAATCATATATACTGGTACATTTGTGAGTTTATTTCCTAGTGAGTTTTATTTAAAAGAATTGAAATGATTACATGCTTTTTCTTGTTGGTTATTAGAAACCAGTCAGATTCATAATGTGAACTTCCTTCTGCTGACAAATCTGCCCCTTCCTGTCTTCCACGTTCACTAATCAGATCTGACATATTTATGAGTTCACCTAATATGTAATCATATTTAGTAGAAGCTGTTAAAATATTAATGCAATAATCCCACTGAAAAATGTAATATTTACTTCTGTTGCAATGTATGTCCCATTCTATATGTACAGCCACCATTTTCTTTTCATTTGCACTCTCACCTTCCAAGAAGATAATAGACTATGTTTTTGTTTTTTTAGAAGTCTTCTTCTTTTTTTTCTTTTTTTTTTAAAGATTTTATTGGGGAAGGGGAACAGGACTTTATTGAGGAACAGTGTGTACTTCCAGGACTTTTTTTTTGTTTTTCCCCCAAGTCAAGTTGTTGTCCTTTCAGTCTTAGTCGTGGAGGGCGCAGCCTCCAGGTCCAGTTGCCATTGCTAGCTGCGGAGGGGGCGGCCATCCCTTGCGGGAGTTGAACCGGCAACCTTGTGGTTGAGAGGACACGCTCCTACCAACTGAGCCATCCAGGAGCTCAGCGGCAGCTCAGCTCAAGGTGCCCTGTTCAATCTTAGTTGCAGGGGCGCTGCCCACCATCCCTTGCGGGAGTCAAGGAATCGAACTGGCAACCTTGTGGTTGAGAGCCCACTGGCCCATGTGGGAATCGAACCAGCAGCCTTCGGAGTTAGGAGCATGGAGCTCTAACTGCCTGAGCCAACGGGCCAGCCCTAGACTACTTTTTTGATCACTGAAAATTTTAAAGGTTTTTTTAAGAACTGAAAACTGGAATGTTAAAAATTATGATCCCACTTTTGAGCATTCGTTACCTTTTACTCTGTGTGTTCAATTTATGGCCAAATTCTTTCCGTTTCTCTTGAAATCCCCTTGTTAAAAGATGGCCAAATACCAATGGGCTTTATCCCTTCTGGGTTCATTTTTCTTTTCTATCCTGTCTCTTTGGGAGTTCTAGATCTGTTCTGGACCTCCCTGCTACCATGTTTCCCCGAAAATAAGACCTAGCCAGACAATCAGCTCTAATGCGTCTTTTGGAGCAAAAATTAATAATAAGACCCTGTCTTATTTTACTATAAGACTGGGTCTAATATAATATAATATATAATATAATACCAGGTCTTATATTAATTTTTGCTCCAAAAGATGCATTAGAGCTGATTGTCTGGCTAGGTCTTATTTTCGGGGAAACACTAAGGTATCCGTCCCTTAGGTGTGCTTACTTCAGTTCTAGTCAAAATGTAGACAATACCATTTCCTCTTAATTCAACCAAGACCATGTTGACTCTAAGAGGTACTTTTACAAAGACTCAATGAAAAACAGTAGAAAAAAGAACTTTAAAATCAAGGTGTTTGTATTCTTATTTAACTAAAGCCTGGCAACAGCCAACAGAGTATAGTATAGACCTTTTAAAAAATCTCCCCTTCCCCTTCTACGCTTGAATGTTTTTCATTGTTTCTCCCAGACACAGGCGCAAGAACCCTGGTTCTATCTCCATCCAGGTTAATGTACCACATTAAATTTTGAAGGATCAGCCCTATTGAAGAAGTAAAGCATTATACTGAAATAAATGTGTATTATAATCCAAACCTACAATTCTCAACAGGCCCTTTCTCCTTCCTCTCTTGTGAGGTTAAAATACATTTCTTTTAAGCACTTCCTAATCTGCCTCTTCTAACTATAGCCATAATCACCTCTTGCCTGGATTATTTCATCAGCTTTCTAATCTGTCTTCTTCCTCTGCTTTTGTAACTTGCTCTTGTTTCCCCTTCCCACCTCCCCAGCCCGCCCCCCATTCTCTGTGTGGCAGCCAGTGTAAATATTTCTTAAGCAGAAATCAAATAATGTCATATTTAACTACTTCAAAACCTCTAGGGGCTCTCTTTTACATTTAGGATGAAATCCACACTCCTACTGTGTCCCAGAAGGCTGTATGATCTGGCCCCAGGCCACCTCACTGAACTCATTTCCCACCACCATCCCCCTCATTCACTCAGCCCCAGCCATTTTAGCCTTCTTTCTGTCTTTCACTTGAACACACCTTGGACTTGCTTTTCCTCCTGCCCAGAAGACTTTTCCTCCAAATCTTCGCAAGACTCACTCTCATCATTCAGAGCTCAGCTCATATATTACCTCCTTCAGGATCATTTCATGACCACCTCAGTTAAAGTAGGTTGTACTGCTACTCACTCCCTATTTTATGTTACGTTATTTTGTTTTTTTCACAATACTTACTGGTTTCTGAAATTAACGTATTTATTGTATATTCTCCGTCTATCCTTCCCCAGAAAGGTAGAGAAACTTTGTGTGCTCACCGCGGTTTTCCTAGTACCTAGAAAAGTGCCCAGCACAGAATAGTCACTCAGTAAATGGTTGTTGGTTGATTGATAACTCTAAAGTCCCAGCCTTAGTCAAAATTCTTGTCCTATGCCTCCTAGGCTGCAGCCTTAGTATCCCCAGCAACCCTGGCTCATTTTATTCTTTCATTCATCATCTTAATCATTATATCCTCTTTCCCCTACCGTGGGTTTCAATGCCAGTCTTTCTTCAGCGCCCTTCTTAAAGCCAAACTGAAATATCATTTGCATCTCTCTAGTCATAAATATTATTCTTTTCACCTAGGCTTTGCTCCCCTAATTCCAAATGGTGTCCTATGTCTGGAACATTTTCTTTCTCTAGTTACCACACCCTTCCTTAGTGGTTAAATAAAGCAGGGTTTGCATGCACACTAGAAACATCTGTCATTCTACCATGAAGGTTAGCCAGTCCATGCTGTATCTTCCAACCTGTACACAATACAATTAGCAAATACAGCATACTTAATATTGCAGTGGTGTGTTGGTTAGGCTAATTGGTGTCTGCAAGTGTGTTATTTTCCCCTGCTGGTCCCTGGCAGCAGCTTCAGAGAAATCCATGGTAATTTTGAAAGCAGTGCATGTAATATGTTTTCAGGGGGGGAAAATGTTAGCCCTCAGCCGCTGAGGATAGTCGTATAAATACTTAAGTTCTTTCATTTTGTGTGCTTGTCACCTGACAGCTTCTTTTTTTCTTTTGGAGATAACTGTTCATTGTAAACAGAAAAGCGGAAGAGGAGATGTGCAGGGGTGGCAGAAAGTTAGTGTTACCATTAAACTGAGGTTGTTTGTCAGCTTTCCTAGACACTTGAGCAGTAGTGGTTGAGTCATCAGGCTTTTGTTGAGAAAGCCAAATCAATTCTATTGCCACCAGTGACCATTACCTTCTCTCCCATATACTCTAATATACAACCTTTTGATTTTTTAATAATTGAACTTTTTCACTGTGCCCTTGTGGATTTTCAAAGGTTCTCAAATTGAAATTTTGCTGCATTTACTTTAGACATTAGTAGAAAAATCTGTATGGGAGAATGATAGAAGGAAGAGGGTTGATAGCAAAGGCCTGTATCTGCAGAGTTCTCTACAAATGTAATATCTTAGTTACAAGTGAAATTAAATTATAGTGGCATTTATCCTTAGGAAAACACTATTCTTAGAAGTTTAAAAAGTCAATTTTATTAAGATAATTTACATATAATAAAATACATCCATTTTAAGTATACAGTTCAATAAATTTTGGCAAATGTATACACCTGTGTAGCAGTCAAGCTATAGAACATTTTCATTGCCCCCAACTCCCCTTGTGCTCTTAGTCCCACTCCCACATCCAGCCCCAGGCAACCACGGGTCAGTTTTCATCATTAGAAATTAGATTTGTTTGTTCCTAGAGTTTCATATAGGTAGATTCATAAAGTATGTACTCTTTTGTGCCTGGCTTCTTTCGTTCAGCATGTTTTTGAGATTATTCTTTGTCATTTTGTGTGTATCCGTAGTTCATTCTTTTTACTGATGAGTACTATTCCATTGTATGGCTATATTACAATTTGTTTATTAGTTCAACTCTTGATGGACATTGGGATTCTTTCAATTTGGGACTATTATGAATAAAACAGTTGTGAATATTCATATACAAGTCTTTGTGTGGAAATATGTTTTCATGGAGGGGGGGTGTGAATACCTAGGAGTGGAATTGCTGGGTCATGTGGTAAGTATATGTTTAACTTTATAAGAAACCGTCAACCAGTTTTCTAAAGTGGTTGTACCGTTAAACATTACTGCCAGCAATGTGTGAGACACCCAGTTGCTCATCATTCTTGCCAATACTTGGTATGGTTGGTCTTTTTAATTTTAGCCATTCCAGTAAGTACGTGGTAGTGTCTCATTGTGATTTTAATTTGCGTTTTCCTAGTGACTAATGATGTTGAACATCATTTCATATACTTATTGGCCATCCGTGGACTGTGTGTGTGTGTGTGTGTGTGTGTGTGTGTGTAGCATCTGTTCAAATCTCCTGCCTATTAAAAAAAGAGGGTTATTTGTTCTCTTATTATCAACTTCTGAGAGTACCTTATATATTCTAGATACAAGTCCTTCATCAAATACATATATCGCAAATATTTTCTCCTAGTTTGTGATTTGTATTTTTGTTTTCTTCACTGTATTTTTGAAAACCAGAAGTTTAAAATTTTGACACATGCCAACTTACCTATTTTTTTTCTTTTGTAAGAGGAGTTTGCACTTTTTTTGTGCTTTTGTGCCCTACCTATGAAGTGATTGCCTATCCCAAGAGCACCAAGATTTTCTCCTATGTTTTCTTCTAGAAGTTCTCTTTTACCTCTACATATAAATCTGGAATCCACTTATGCTAATTATTGTATATGATCTAAAGCAAACAACAGGTTCATTTTCCTAAATTGATATCCAGTTGTTTCAACATCTTTGTTCAAAAGACTAGTCTTTCCCTATTGAATTATTTTGGTACCTTTCTCAAAAATCAACTGGCCATATGTGAGTCTATTTGTGGACCCTCTTCGATTCTGTTCCATTGATATCCATGTTTGTCCTTACAGCAAACCACATTTTCTTGATTACTATTGCTTTACTATAAGTCTTGAAATTCGGTAATATGAGTCCTCCATCTTTGTTTTTATTTTTCAAGATTGTTTTGGCTAAAGTTTGCATTCCATACAAATTTTAGAATCAGCTTGTCAACTTGCCTGCTGGGATTTTGATTGATATTGCATTGATTCTATAGATCAGTTGGAAAGAATGAACATCTTAACAATATTGAGTCCAATTTATAAACATAATATATCCATTTATTTGTCTTTAAATTTCCCATAGCAATGTTTGTAGTTTCAGTTTACAAGTATTGCACATGTTGTTAAATTTATTCCTAAATGTCACATTTTTTTAATGCTACCATAAATTGTATAGGCAGACAGTTTTTAAAAATGTATTTCAGGGTGCCCGGTTAGCTCAGTTGGTTGGAGCATGGTGCTGATGCCACCAATGTTGCCAGTTCAATCCCCGTGTGGGCCACTGTGAGCTGCGCCCTCCTTTAAAAAAAATTAAATGAAATGAGTATAGTGGTTACCCTTAGGGAGGCTGGTGACCTGGAAAAAGGAGCGCAAGGCTGGGCTTGTGAGGCTCGTGATAATCCATTTCTCGATCTGGGTGCTGGTTATATGGGTATGTTCACCTTGTGAAAATCTATCAAGCCGTACACTTAAAATTATGCACTTTTATGTACATTATACCTCAATCAAAATTAAACTGGAAAAATATATATTACATAGTGAGAAAAGGATGTATTTTCAAAAAGAGGGGGAGAGTCCAACACCAGCAGTGTTATAGTGTCATTAAGAGTGTTGATTTATTGGGTACTTTACTGTGTTCCAGGTGAGCTAAACATACTTTTCTTAGATTATTTTATTTGATCCTCACAAAAACCCAGTGAAATAGATTCTGCAGTTATTCTTATTTTACAGGAGGGGGGGATACAGAGACTCAGGAAAAAAATCAAGTTATTTATTCCATGTCACACAGCTGATAAATTGAGCCAGAATTTGAAGCCAGTTCTTTCTACTCTAGGGCCAAAGCTCTTAATACAATATGGTGTAGTGGTTAAGAGTAACTCATCTGAAGCGATGATGGATATGAGTGTGTGTCTTTCTACCTCACAAGGAAATCCTCTGAGTGGTGGTGACTAAAATGTACCAGCTCGAGTAACCCAGTGGTAAATACATGAACTCTCAGTTTCTACTTCATTTCTAATAGTCAAATGTTTTAGGTCCCATTATGATTTGATCATTGAAAGTATAAGAAAGTCTTGACTGAACTTTAGCTGCTGCAGTGGGATAACCAAACTTGTGAGGTCCTTAGACATTTCTATCTGTTAATAAGTCTGATAGCCACTGATCAAAGCACGACTCCCCATGATTATAGTAACAGCTGGTTTGTTTAAGGTATAAACAGAATAATTTCAGTACCTTACTGATTATTGTTCTCTGTTACTGACATTTCTGGTCTTTAGCCAGAAAATAGTATTCTGGTTAGCACCCGTCTCCGGTCCATTTCCACCTTTTACAAGGCAAAGGACAACTATATAAAATATGGTGGAGTGGGACGTTTTGGTTATTGGAATGAGAAGTGGCATTTGGTCAAGCTTGTAAAACCACCTGTTTGTTAGCTTTCTAAATCTTATTACATAGTTCATGAATTTTCCCTTTCTGAGATACGAATAAAAAACCTACACCAAAAGCAGCCCCGAAGTCCCCGTAGGCCTGTGTCCAACAAGGTGCTTATTAATCATTTTCAGTCTGTGTCATAGACAACAGTGGCATTTATGCCAGAAAACATCCACCTCTGTACACCAGGGTTTGCTGTTTACAGGTGTCAGCGCTTTCTGTGTAAATGGAATGGCTAATGAATACCATTCTTGAAAATGGACTTTCAGCTGTGTATCAGGAATCATTTGTAAAGAGGCCTGCATGTAGGATTTAACATTTAGAAATTAAGACAAGCCTGTGCCTTAAATAGCAGAAGTTGATTATCCAAGTTTGATAAGTTTTATGGCACATTGAATATATATACCTAGGCAGGTATGTACCATTAGTGACATGGGTTTCCCCGCCAAAATGGGATTGCCTCAGGTAAATATGCTGAAGATTCATCAGATTATTTTGAAAAGTACCCAGTTGTATCACTTTGTGGTTATACTCTAAAGAAAACTTTCTTCAGACTAGCAAAAGTTTCCGTTGATTTCTGAGTCTCCTAGTGTGCCCCAGTCTCCAACTTGGGTATGGTTCTTGTATCCTTTTTTTTCCCCTCATACCCCATTTCCAGTCTATCAGCAAATTCAGTTGGCCTTGCCTTCAAAATGTACATTGAATCCCATTATTTCTCACCACCTCTGCAGCTACCACTCTAGTCCAAACGATTGTTGTCTTTTCTGTGGACTGCTATGAAGTAGTCTCCTAATTAATCTCCTTATTTCCATTCATATCCCCTACAGTCTATTCTCCATACAGCAGTGATCCTTTTAAAAGGTGACATCATGTCACTGTTGGGCTTCTAGGAACTTCTCCATGTGCAGTTTCTCATCCTCTAGACTTACCTCTCCAGGAGGGAGTCTGAATTTCTTCCATGGTGTTTCAAGGCTCTAAGAAGGAGTGAGCGGAAGCTGCCTGGGCTCAGAAGCACCAGAATGTCACTTTCTCCACATTCTGTTAGTCAAAGCCCAGATTCAAAGGCTCGGACAAATTCTACCTCTCGATGGGAGAAACAGCATTTGTGTTCAGGGAGGGTTGTTATTGTGTGAGGCCCTCTTTGAAGATTAGCTCCCACCACACAAATGACCTGGGTGATCTGGCTTGGACTACTTCTCCAACTTTATTTCTCCTCGCTCACTTGGCTCCAGACACCCTGGACCCTCTTGTTGTTTTTGAACATGCCAGACAGACTTCCTCAGACCTTACTTAGCTCTCAAAATTCCTATTGCCTAGACCATTCTTACCTCATGTCACAAAATGTCTAGTTCCTCATTCCCTTCATGTTTCAGTTCAAATGTCATCTCCTTAGGGAAACTATCTCTGGCCCCTTATACTTAAATAACAATATTAGGGTTTTTCTTAATTGCTGCATAACAAATTACCACAAATGTAGCAAGTTAAAGCAACACCCACCCATGAGCTCACAGTTCTCTAGGTCAGAAGTCTGGCACAGCATGGCTGGGTCCCTGGCTCAGAGCATCACAAGGGTTGGCCAGGCTGAGTTCTCATCTGGAAGCTCTGGGGGGAAATCCTCTTCTCAGCCTGTTATTGGCAGAATTCAGTTCCTTGCCTGTGTAGAATTAAGGTCCCCATTTCCTTACTGGCTGTCAGCTCCTAGAAGCTTGTCACACCGTCTCCTTTCTCTTCTGCAACCCATTGGAGAAAACTCTGCTTTTAAAGGGCTCATTTGATTAGGTCAGACCCACCAGAGTAATCTCCCAGTCTTGAGGTCATTTGGTTTGGGGCTTTAATTAAATCACAGCAATACATATGTGTTTGCTTAAATAAGTGAGAGAAGCAGTGGTACGTAAGGGGCCAGGAATCTTCGGGAGGCCATTTTACAATGGTCCTGTGATAACATATCTGTTTTTTCTATCCCTTTATCCCCCTTTGTTTTTCTTTGTAGCACTGTTAACATCGTATTTTTTTATTTATTTGGTTTTTAACTGCTGTTACTGATGATAGAGATTGTTATTTTTGTTCAGTGTTGAATTCCTCACACCTAGGGTAGTATTGGGCACATTGTAGGTGCTCAATTAATAGTTATCGACTGAACCATAAAAAAGACTTTGAGGCATATCAATTTGATAACAGCAAAGATGGGATTTTTTGGAAGGAAAGATTAAGCATATAAATGTTATTTAAGCTTTAGCTCCATAGGTACCAGTCTTAAATTGTTCATTGGCTCATCTTTGCATGGAGGATTTCTTATTTGACTATTAAAAACTAAGTTGTGAATAAGTAATTGTATAAATGTCCAGTAACTGGTGTACATGTAGACAAGAAAAAGCAAATTAGCTATCTTGCTTGCTAGTGATAATAACATGCTTTCAACTTTCGGTTTTCATCTGTATATCTTCAAATAATATTTTCCTGTGAACTTTTGGAAATGGATGCCTAGTTGTCCAGCAGCATTCCTAATTTACCAACTTACTGTGGAATTTCTGTGGCTTTCCATGTAATTGCTGTTCACAAACATCCAATTACTGATAGAGTAGCAGAGTGAGCTCTATCATATAGACATAACATAGCATGCCAGACCAGAAAATTACACATTTGCCTCATTTTCGATACTTACTGTTATGTGTTTCTTTTAATCCACCCTTTCTACAGACAAAACTTGCCAATGGCACTTCCAGTATGATTGTGCCCAAGCAACGGAAACTCTCAGCAAGCTATGAAAAAGAAAAGGAACTGTGTGTCAAATATTTTGAGCAGTGGTCAGAGTCCGATCAAGTGGAATTTGTGGAACATCTTATATCCCAAATGTGTCATTACCAACATGGGCACATAAACTCGTATCTGAAACCTATGCTGCAGAGGGATTTCATAACTGCTCTGCCAGGTATGTCTACGGGTGTTTGTGAGCCATTAATTTGCCTGGAAGATATGTTATAATGGTAATGGTACTGGATCTTCAGCTATACATCTCTTTTTAAGTCTTTTATTGGCTTGATTTTTACAAACTGAGTCCTTTCATCGTACCCTCTTGGGGTGTAAATACCAAAAAAAAAATCAAACTCTGGAAATAGAGACACCTCTTATCCCTGTCTCCTTCCTGTCTCCTGTTCTTCTATTTACCCTGTTTTTACCCACACCAGTCCCAATAACATTTTCTCCAAGGTGTTACTTGGTTTGAGATGTCTTTCATAATGTGTCTTAGTTTCAAGCTGTTAACTTAATGTACGTGGATTTGGATTTCTAAGCAAGCTTATCACCAGAATATTTAAATTGTAAGAATGAATAAGAAACATTTTTGAGTATTTTAGAAAGAAGGGTATCTCAGGAGCTTTGTTGTGACATTAAATATGTAAATTCCAGGCTTTGCAATCTCACTGTGCACAGTAATCAAATAGCTATTGTAAACTAAATACGGATACAGATGTAGGTGTAGATACAGAGATATAAATGTGTTTTTAGAATATATGTACTTAAATATGTACATAGACACACTTAAACATATATGCATGCACACACACATACACTTAAAATATTTTTCTTTGGAGGGTGCTGTGGTTGTTTTACTGAATTCTACTTTTTTTTTTAAAGATTTTATTGGGGAAGGAGAACAGGACTTCGAGGACTTTTATCCAAGTCAAGTTGTTGTCCTTTCAGTCTTAGTTGTGGAGGGCGCAGCTCAGCTCCAGGTCTAGTTGCTGTTGCTAGTTGCAGGGGGCACAGCCCACCATCCTTTGCGGGAGTCAAACCAGCAACCTTGTGGTTGAGAGGATGCGCTCCAACCAACTGGGCCATCTGGGAGCTCAGCGGCAGCTCAGCTCAAGGTGTCGTGTTCAATTTTAGTTGCAGGGGGCACTGCCCACCATCCCTTGCAGGAGTCAAGGAATTGAACTGGCATCCTTGTGGTTGAGAGCCTACTGGCCCATGTGGGAATCGAACCAGCAGCCTTCGGAGTTAGGAGCATGGAGCTCTAACCACCTGAGCCACCGGGCCGGCCCTGTTTTACTGAATTCTTAATGGTCATCTAGGACACTGCATAGACATCAGTGTTGAGGGAAATGCTATCTCAGGAAAATAGAAGGTTCTCATCTGTGTTAAAAGCTCATTTTAAAAGAAAACACAGTACAAAGATGAGCTGAATTTGTACCTGTATCTTTCGTTATGTAGAATAAATTTTTGCCCCCTCTTCACTCACCGGATTTTGTTTTAGCCACAGGCAAACAGTTTTCATTGTGCAAACAGCCTGTGTGTGCCTGACTGTGCACTCCCCATTCACTGGTACACACTACTAGCTCTCAAGCATACACCACTAAGAATGAGCAGGCGTTGATTAGACCAGGGTACCGTTTGCCTAATACTGATCCCTGGTGTGTATCTGCTGACCACTTTATAAGATACTAAATCATCAGTCTAATGCTGTACAGCCATTTTAACTTATAAACCTATACCATCTGGCTACATTTAGTAAACCAAACTACTTCAAAAAATGGCTGTAATCCATTAATGTAATGGGTTTGTTTGAAGTGTTAGGTGAAATTACTTCCAAAGACTTATTATAGGGACATAGTGAAAGATCAGGAGCAATTTGGTGGCAGCCATTAAAAACACAGGAGTGGATTTTGGAAACTTCTGGTGGTGTAGAAAGTTTCACTATAAAGATGCAAGAATTTTTCCATCATTGTATTTTGCATGAAGAACTAATTATTATATCTTTAATTGGCATATAGTTATGTTCCTTTAATAAGAATGAGGTGATGGATGCCTCCATCTGTTTATGCTTAAATATGAACATGTGATGCCAGCCAAACAAGATCCATTTAATGCTTTCTTTTCCAAATCTGTTGAAAAATGTGACTGATATCCATACAATCTTTATAATTAAAATAATGTTTACACACGTTTGGATTGTTGCTAATGGTGTCCAAGTATGTCTTTGTATGATTCAGGGGAAAGGCAGAAAATGAAACGTGGTATTCTCTTTCCTGTTTGTTAAGTCTGTGCCTAAGGGAGTCAAAGTATAAAGGTATCCTTCTGCACTATGTGCGTCTTTAGCAAACCTGGGTTATGTAGCCTGTAAATAAAACTAATTTTGAATGTTTTTGTCTCACTTGTGAATTAGAACAGCAGCCAAAAGGTTTATTAGTGCGATCATCTTACTTTATAGGTTTTGTTCCTCTGAGACCTCAGTACAAATTTGGGTGGTAGAGAATTTTAATTGGGAAGCCATCTAGTTTACACAGCCCAAGATCTACTTCCCCTGTTTTTTCTGTACATCCTGCAAAATAGTCTCTGAAATTCTAACCAAGTTATCTATATAGTCTGGGATTTTTTTCATTTTTGGTCAACTGTCATTTAGGTTTTATGGCAGCAACTGTTCTCAAATATGTTTTTTTTTAAAACATCTGAAATTAAACTCATCCTTGAACTTAAACGTACTTCTCTGTCTTTCCTCTTGGGATGTTCCTATACCAATCTGTATTTCTTTCTTCTCTCCTTTCTGCATGCCCAAAATTCTATAACCCAGCACATTCTGACTTAGTGCCTCTCCCCCAGTACATTTAAAGGATATTTCTTTTACTGAACAGCTTTGGAACTGCAGCAGTAATAGAAACAGAATGAGAAATGGACCTAATATAGAGATTTGGGGGGGTCTGAATCACAGAGTTTGAGATGCCATCCGTAGAACATCCCCTAGTGCTGAAATCCATACAGATAGATGTGAATTGTTTTCTGGAATCCTTTTTATTTTTAATGTCTTGGGGGGTTTGCTGGATGTTGGCTTTAACTTTCTTATCTAAAGGAAGATAGAAAATACTGTTCATTTCTGTAACCTTATGGAAAAATTATTGACATGCATTTTACCCATTTGCTGTTTGAAAAAGAAACTGGACCACACAAGGGACAGCCATGTGCCTTCATATCAGAATAAATGCTGTTTTCTTTTCAAGGAGCTTTTGTAAAAACACCTTCTCCACCTGTGTTCTTCTTCTTGCCTCCTCCCCCCACCCAAAGCTCGGGGTTTGGATCACATTGCTGAGAACATTCTGTCATACCTGGATGCCAAATCACTGTGTGCTGCTGAACTTGTGTGCAAGGAATGGTACCGAGTGACATCTGATGGCATGTTATGGAAAAAGCTCATTGAGAGAATGGTCAGGACAGATTCTCTTTGGAGAGGCCTGGCAGAGCGAAGAGGGTGGTGAGCCTTTTAACTTTATTACTATTTATAGAGCTTCAGAACCTGGCCATTGAGTCATTGGAATATTGTTGGCAACCAATGAGACCGTTTATCATGTAATACAATTTATAACAACAACAACAACAACAAAAAGTAGTTATTCATGTACTCGGCATTTTTTCTTCTGACCAGTCACTCATAAATGACATAATAATGTATTAATACTATTTTGCAAAAAATAATGAAAAACTTACCAGTCCTCTAAAACCAGCTGTTGAAAGCATTCTGTTCTCTGGGCAGAAACAGTATCCTGAAGAAGGGCTATGGGCAATTTATAAGGCAAGTAGATGACTTTGAATCACATAGAAGCTGTCAGATCCACCTTTCCCCTAAAACAGTCCAGAACAAATAGTTATTTTCTCCTTCAGAAGAGTCCTTGCCGTTAGCCCAGGCCTGTGATGTTTTATCACCTTTGTGATCAAAATTATTTTTATGCCTAACTAGAATAAGAACTGTAACCATCAGAAAAAGCAAAAAATGGAATTCAGTATAAATAATTGTTTCTTCATAAGACTCCTATACTTTCTCAAGATTTTATTGCTTAATCTTGTATTCCTTAAGGCGTTATATAGTTAGCAGCCTGAGACTTCACCAGTTTTATTCTTTTCACATAATGGTACCATTTCATTAGAACTTCTGGAAGACGTCTTCTTTAGTATATAATTTGCTCTCAGAGGATGACTCTAGAATGTCACTATAAGAAAGTCAGGTGTGAATATTTCATAAATAAAATAATGGTGACATATTATTTTAGTTGATAGATATGCACAGCAGGCGTATATGTGCTCAGTGTTATCCTCCTGAGCAATTAATTTTATCAGTTGTTTATCTGGGATCATAAAGAGATGCAAAAGTTAAGAGTGGAGTATCAGCTTTTCTTAGCAATTTTCATAAAAATATAGTTGGCTCCCTTTCTTTTTTGCATTTTTGAAATTCAATAATATAAACAAAATGACCTCTAAATATTATACCAAGTGCTTCAAGAAATTTCTGTCATTCTAGCTACTAGGAAAACTTTAAAATATCTCGCAAATTCCATTAAAGGAAGTAAACACCAGGCAATTCTTTGGTTATATAAAAATTGCATAAATGACAGCATACTGTTATTTCTTCTAAATACATTTTTCTTATCCTCACTTATTTCACTGTATAGAAAAATAGAAACCTTATATTTCAGAACTTATTTCCTACTTTGGAAATAACCTCTTTATAGTATAAGAAAACAAAATAGTATATAGTTGTATGGCATTCAAAGTCCATTATTTTGCTAAGCGTGCCAAGACCAGCCTTAGAAATAGAACAGGCAGTTGCTTACATGGGAAAATTTTAGGGCAGCTAGGAATATTCGTGTATCCCTCAGAGGAAGAGAAAAGAAAAAAAGAAAAGAAACTCTTCTAAATAACCCCTGACCTGAAATTTCCGTTACAGAGATTCATTCCCATAGCGGTTTTGTTCCCTGTTAAAATACACTTCTTCCCATTTGGACTACCAATGACAGTGAACCTTTATCAGACATTGGGAGTTGACAGTCTGTTTTTGAAGATAGAGAGAACAAGAAGTATAAACAGATTTTGGCAGATGGCAAAGCTAAACAGGCTTCACAATTTTGCTTAGGGTTGGCACTAAACTGCAAGATCTGTTATGTTACAAAGGGGAAAAAAAAACAAAGATCATTGGAGAGATGGCTTTTTGGCCTTTTAAAGGGGTATGTGAAAGGTATAGCTGAGAAATGATCTAGGATCCAGCTCTAATTATCTATCACTCTTTCCCCTATCTCTTCAACCACCGGAACCCATTCCTGCTCTTTTGAGTATCCTTCAGACTTCTGACCACATTCCTTTGTCTTTGACTCCATTTATCTTCTTAACTTGATATGAAATACAAATATTTGTCTACCCCATGAAAACCTCTTCCATTATCCCCTTGACTTTCTGTGGCTGCTTCTATTTTATATGTTGCCTTTCTTCCTGTGTTAATGTCCTCCCTGACTTTAAAAAAAAAAAAATTTAGTCTATGATCAGTTTTTCATTTTATTCTTTCAAGTTGTCTTACCAAGCCTACTATGTTAATAAAGTTTTTGTTATACCTTTCCCCAAATGCTGTCTTTGAAACTTTCTTCCATCTCCTCGAACCAAAAATAAATAAATACAGTTTTCTAATAAAACTTTGGATTTAACCTCTACTTTGCTGTTATATTTTATATCTAGGTAAATTTGACAGTCTGTTCCTAGGACATGAATTGTCATTTTCTCTCTTGAATAATACTGAATGTGCTCTCTCTGCTCAGTAATGCTAACTCTTAAAAGTATAATAAAAGACCGTTTGGAAAAAGTCCATTTTCTTAATCAGCAGGTCACATTTTATGATAACATTCTGAATTTAATATTTAGCATTTATCATGTACTCCCAAAGGTGCTAGGCGTTTCCTATGGAAGTGGTCCCTGTTGTCAAAGAGCTTCCGTCATAAAAGGTTTTGACTTACAACATAGACATAGATGGAGAAACCTGTTTTCAATACCTAGCCACCCTTTTTTGTAGCACCTTTGAAGAAAGTCATATACTTTTGCAAGGCCTGATAAATACAGTGTGGTAGAAAATGAGATCAGAGATTTATTTGATTTCTCTTTCCTTAGGATGTAGAGATAGTTTCATTGCATATGAAGACAATCCTGGGATGCCTGTGTATAATTGCCAGATTAAAAGGCAGACAAAACTCTCTGAGGAATGGTGGGCATTGAGAGATAATAAAGTTAAGAATATGGAATCTGAAGTCAAACTTAGATTCAAATCTCAGCTCTACTCACTAGCTATGTGACCTTGGGCAAGTTACTTGACCTCCCTGATTTCTTCTTTATCTGTAAAATTAGTATAGTGATTCCTACCTCATTAAAGGATGGAGTTAAAATTACTAAGTTATAATTATTAACCAGATTTAGATTATCTTCATTAAAAATCTGTTGTTATTGTCTGCAATGTGTTTATAGAATAAGATTGTTTAGAGTAGAGTACCTTTAAGCCAGAATTATTTCATAATGTCTTGTTTGCCCTTTATGTTGGTGTATCATGTTTCTTGCTCCTGTTTGTCCCTCTTTGAAAACTATTGTTTTAGCTTCTTCATTGCAGATTCCTCTATCCGTATTAACACAGAAGTCAGAGCCAGCTACCTTCCTGATAGGAAATTTTCTCAACTAATTTTCAAGGTGTATAATAGGAAGAGGGCAGGGGAGAAGCGCTCCTGGAGACATCAAACAATTAATTATATTGTAATGGAGCTATAGAGGGAGGAGTGGATGACTGGCCCAGAGAAAACATGATTTCTCGGGTGCCAGGATTACACTCAGAGGCATTTCTGCCTATCTCCACTTTGCAAGGCACGGTGCCAGTGAGAACAGCAGTTAGTACACCCATAGTGGGGTTTACTAGCTTCCACACCGTGTTTGGTGGGTTCTTAACTTCAGGATGAGGAATTAAATTTTTTACCCAGCAGGAAGTGATTGCCATTTACTGATTTTTTTTTTTGTAGCAAAGATCTAGCTTGGGATATGAGTATTCCAGAGATGTGCTGTCATAAGGAAGGAGATGCTAACAAATGTTGCTGACTGGAATCAAGGAAAGGGAGTAAAATGCATGTATGTATGCACATAGCCAGGAACACACCTGTACAAGTCCATTCCATGCCGTAGACTTGACAGCACATGCTCTTAGGCGTTTCTTTTCACCTTCCGTACATGCTGCAGGATACTCCTGTCGTCCTTTTGTTTTCTGTCAAAATGAATTGAATTGCTTCTTTTGAAGCATAGCTACACTGATCACCAGTAGCTGGGGTGCCTGAGCCACCGACACCTTACCCCCCAGAAATGAAGACTAGAAAAGTGTTCTCTGTGACAGAGAGCATGCCGCTGCCCATGATGCTAGGCTCTGCTTTACATAGTGAAACAAAGACGGGGGGGCATATGCCTAGTGCAAAGGTAATAATAGTTATTGTCACTAACAAAATTTTCTGTCTATCCAGAGGGCTGACAGATCAATAGATGAAATCTGATTTTATATGTGTATGTATATACCGTGCTTCCCCGAAAATAAGACCTAACCAGAAAATAAGCCCTAGCATGATTTTTGGAGTAAAATCGTTTTGCGTCTTTTGGAGTAAAAATTCATATAAGACCAGGTCTTGTTTTCGGGGAAACACGGTATATATATTCTGTTTATGTACTGACATTATAATATTTCTGAAGGCTTGACACTCTTATGTTCTGCACTGGAAATCATCATGTTTTAACCAAAAGCAAATCAATGTTAGCCCAGTTCCTTAGAGCTCAGAAAGTGACTCCTTGATGTGAGACTCCTGAAATCGGACTTAACGTCATGCCTCTCGAGGCTAGTTATGGAGACTATATGAAATGGTAACTGTGAAAACACTTGGAAGAAATGTGAAGTTCCTTGTGAATGCATAATATGATTTTTATTGGGAAATATTTGTATTTTTTAGGGGACAATATTTATTCAAAAACAAACCTCCTGATGGGAATGCTCCTCCCAACTCTTTTTATAGAGCACTTTATCCTAAAATTATACAAGACATTGAGGTAAGAATCTATGTATATTTGGGTATTTGCCAAACACTAGAGAATCATCAGTATTTTTAAGTAACAGCATTGTTAGAGCAAACATTAATGTTTATTAATGTAAATTAAAAATCAATTTCTTAAAAAAAGAATAGAGTAGGTAAAATATAGTGAATTGCCAGGCAAAAATTTGTGTTTGTAAGTTGTTTACTGGTAGATAAATAGATGAGAGAGAGAGAGACTGTGATGTCTTCATACAATAGTGAGACTCCTAAAGTTGTACTTATAACCTGATATTCAGATATGATCTGAATTGAGCCTCCATGGAAGTTCACTGGTAGAAATGGCCACTGTGTATGTAGGAAGAGCACTGAGCACATAACCTCATGTGGTTTATAGCTTTCTCTCTGTTGGTGAGCAGTCTCCTTCCACCAGGTTTATTATTTAATTGAACGAGTTATATGCAGGAGACTTCTAGAAAATAAATCTTGAATTACTTTACAAATGAAAAAATATTTTATAATTTTAAATAGTGGCTTTTTTAAAACATATTTTTAGTTTGCCTTAAGTTCTGTATATCCAATAGAGTGAAGCATTGAGCATTTGTCGTTGGTTGCCATGAAAGTCAACTAAGAGTTTAGTTCTGGTCCTTTCTTAATTGCTGCGTCTTTACCATTCCTTCTTCTCAGACAATAGAATCTAATTGGAGATGTGGAAGACATAGTTTACAGAGAATCCACTGCCGAAGTGAAACCAGCAAAGGTGTTTACTGTTTACAGTATGATGATCAGAAGATAGTAAGCGGCCTTCGAGATAACACAATCAAGGTGTGAGATCTCTTCAGTTGTGGGAAGGAGTGACGGTTGATCACATTCATTAATCAATCCAAAGCATAAATTTTAAGTATTATTTCCAGGAAGTAAGTGAGCATTCTTAGATTGTTTTCGGTCCCAAAGCCAAAATTATTTCCTTAAAGGATAGAGACCTGCGTCCCACCCCAACCCCCCAGAATGGATTGTTAAATTCTCTTCTTGAAGTGCACTGAATGGGCTACTCTGTTGGCCGTCACATAATTATAGGTTACCCCCGTTCCTTGATGAAAAGGATCAAGTCTGCATTAGTACTAAAGCCACGTATATCTAGGTGCTCACTATACCTGGAGAAAAGAACGCATTCCACACTCCTCTGGGCTTTTATTCTTTTGGGGAATCAAACACATAATAGAGCTAGCAAGTCTCTGCAGCACCCCATTATCACAGTGATCAAAAGGATCTTATTTGCCATCCTAGATCTGGGATAAAAGCACATTGGAATGCAGGCGAATTCTCACAGGCCACACGGGTTCTGTGCTGTGTCTCCAGTATGACGAGAGGGTGATCATAACTGGATCATCGGATTCTACAGTCAGGTAGAAAATTTCAAACAATCTTTTGAACTCTGAAATGCCAGATCTGCTCTGTTCTTTGTCATCAATAGTCATTCTGTATATATCTGCATGAACACAGTTCTGAAACTACATAACTAAACAAGAATAAACCATCAGCTCCCCCCCTCATTGTGTCAATCTAGAGCTAGAAAACTTGAATTAGGAATGATTAAGGTTAGTTTACATTTTTGTACATGTAAGAAACTACATGTTCTATTTTGATTTGGGGGAATCGTCCATTGTAGAAACTTGGTAAACCTTGCATTCCTTACAAAAACCACCTCACGGGAATGACATGAATGGAATGAAGCCTTCCTTTCAGGTGGCTATAACTGTAGTGCAGGCATGCGTTCTCTCCTTTAAAATGTGTACAGGTGAGCAATGCTTTCTCTTTGCCAGCCCCTCCCCTGCTGTCCCTGCAGTTTTTAATTGCAAGCATCACTAAGGGAGGGGCCTTCAATTTCCAGAGGCATTAGTGATTTGATGACACAGCCATTATGCTGCTGGAGTCCAGTGTAGCTTGAGTTCTGGGTACCAGCAGCACGGCTGGAAACCTGTGTTAGGAATTTTGCCTTAAGCTAAAGGATTTAGCAAACATAATGCATCAAAAGTAACTTTAAAAAAAATAGAAAAACAGTTAACTGCATTGTTAGATTCTCTGAAGTTAAATGCTTACCATTCTCAGATATCCTCTGTGAATAGAAAAGGCTGTTCCTATTTCTTATCTTTTGACTTAAAGGCATAGCAAACTCAGTTCTTATAGTTATCGACATTTAACATTTATTGGTGCTTGTGGAGTGCCTAAAGGAAGCTGAAACATTGTAGAGGCTAACATCATTTATAGGATAAGGGAAAAAATGATTTCTCAAAAAGGGGGTTAAACTGGAAAAGGAAATAAAATGTGTTATAAAAACCGAAGTAAATATACAAAAATAGAGTAATCAAAGTCAAATGCTGTATATCATCACACAAAATTCTCCTGCTATCCAAGGGCCCCGTGCTCTGATGTGAAGCCCATGTTTACCGTGGAATGGCTATTCTCATTCCTTCCACCAATCAAAGCACAGGAAAGAGGTCGTAGACTTAGGGGCCAGGTAATCTTGGTCCTTAACCTGTGTGGTGACATCTAAGATTCAGGGTCATCAAGCTCAAATCCATAGTATTAAGTCAGTTTGTTACAGAGGCTTCTCGGCCTATATCACTTCTAGTTCCTGAGGGCCATCCACTGATGCTGCTGTTATTAATCAGATTCCCAGTTTTAAATGTCTTATAAATGGTACCAGAAGTTTTATAATCATCTTGAAGTCTGGGTCCAATTATAGGTGATGGTGGCTGCTACCTCATTCCAGCTCCTCCACTTGCCCAGGTTTCAAGTAGTGTGCATGTCATCCCCTTCCTGTTCCCACTTTTTCAACCCAGACCTCTATCTACCACTTCCCCATGGTTCATCAGTACTCTTTACCTCAGCTCAACTTCAAAGTTGCAAAAGAACAGTAGGGTATAATATACCTATGAAAACGGGGCAGCAAGGATGGGGGACCTGCAGTGGTCAAATACTGGTAATAGATGGTAATGTATGTTCCATCAGAATCTCAGATAACCTTCTTAATGTTGTTTGTTCCAGGGTGTGGGATGTAAATACAGGTGAAATGCTAAACACGTTGATTCACCATTGTGAAGCAGTCCTGCACTTGAGGTTCAATAATGGCATGATGGTGACCTGCTCCAAAGACCGTTCCATTGCTGTATGGGATATGGCCTCCCCAACTGACATCACCCTCCGGAGGGTGCTTGTCGGACACCGCGCTGCCGTCAACGTTGTAGACTTCGATGACAAGTACATTGTCTCTGCATCTGGGGATAGGACCATAAAGGTAATAAAGCATTTTTCAATAAGTCTCCAACTTAGAGTAGGGGAGTTCATGTGAAAATATGATCACAGGCGATTTCATATTTAAACATCACTATTTAATTCAGATTCTAGTCTTTGTGTAAAAAGGTAATGAATGAGACAATTTTGGTTAGTATTTTATTACTATAAATAATGGTGAGTGTAAGAAGGGCAGGGGTAAATTTAGGTTCAAGAAAATTTGTCTGCAAGACCAGACGAACACCATAAAAGTAAGTCAATTTGAGGAATCCTCATGTGATAGCAACCAATGAGCCCTATACTATCATGAGTCAAACTTGTCATTGGTTTGGTTTGGTTCCATTTGGCTTGAGAAGTTGACTTCTCCCTATTGGTTCAGTCCTGTTTTCTACTTCCCCAAGACTCCAGTTGCCATAGATTTTACTAATGAAAGCGTCAAATCAACTGCCAAATGCTATTTTCTGTTTCAGGTATGGAATACAAGTACTTGTGAATTTGTAAGGACCTTAAATGGACACAAACGTGGCATTGCCTGTTTGCAGTACAGAGACAGACTGGTCGTGAGTGGCTCATCTGACAACACTATCAGGTGAGCAGCAGAAGGGATCGCTATTATCCTGCCATCCATTGTGTGTGCACAGTGCAAACACATCTTCAACTGTGGTATGTTTATAATAAAATCATTTTCCTTTCTGTAGCTTCTTACAGGTGAAAAGTTTGCCCCAAGCAGAGAGGCAGCACAGCAAAGCCTTTTATTGGTGTGTTTCCTTCCTGTGATAGTTTTATCACCAGATAGACCTATTTAAAAGGTACTGCTTAAATGAGGAAGTGGGCAGGAGAGATAAGTAGATTGAGGTTGAAAGCCCTTCCCATTAAATTTCACCTATCTACAGTTGAAAAGTACTAATAAATAGCTAAAGGCCATTTCTCTCCGCCACTGTTCTAAAAAAAAAAAAAAAGAAAAAGAAAAAAGATTTGTTTCCCTATTAGAAATTGTGCATTTTGTTTTCTTAGCATTGCATAATTGGCCGGGGAATTACTAGTCTTTGAGATTAGAAAGAATCCACAAATTGAAGTATTTTGGGTGTTTTCCATTCGCAAAGATGAATGACACAGATATGAATAGAATTTGGACAATTTATCGATCCTCTTCCTTCCTTCAAAGAAATACTGAGAGGATGAAAAGGCCATTAAAAAAACAGCAGATAGAGCTGTTGTTATATCTAAGGAAATTTTCATTCCTAGAAATCGTTTGGATTAGTCTGAAAGCATACAGTGTTTTTATATTAGTATATAAAAGTTTTTGAGAACTTACTTTGCATTTCCGTTACATGAGAAAGACTGTCCTAGATAGTGGGGGAAAGCAGAGATTGTCCTCAGTGAAAGAGGTGGACGGACATACTTTGTGAGGCCATGATGTCACTGACACTCTTCATCTCATTCTTACTGGTGATTTCAGGAAACATTACTTTTCTTGGCTTGGTCATTTCCTTCACAGGCAGCTGTGTGCATTGAATTCATCCTTTTTATGCCTTAGAGACCCTGGTTACAGAGTTATATAAAGCATTGTGCTTTGAAAATATATACTGTATTTGAACTTAAATCATACATTTTTCTACATGAGTTATATGGCAGAAAGGAAGTAAATTACATTGAAAGCAGTACATTTTTGTATAGGTGTTGATTTATTTTTGTGGATTTTTTAAAGACATATAAAGTATATTGTTTTAAAACATCCCAAGCTTATAAAAGAATACATGAAAATTCACTTAACTCAATTTTCTTTTCCAGATTATGGGACATAGAATGTGGTGCATGTTTACGAGTGTTAGAAGGCCATGAGGAATTGGTGCGCTGTATTCGATTTGATAACAAGAGGATAGTCAGTGGGGCGTATGATGGGTGAGTTTGCTAACAGAGTTAAAAAAAAAATCCACATCTGAATCCCTCCTGCCTTAGGATGTTAAATATAGCCTTTCCTTTTCTCTAAAAGATTACAGATTTCACAGAAAGGACTCAATACAGTAGTTCTTGTGTCTAATCTATGTGTTCGCCATTTTGTTTACTCGTTTCCAAAATATTCTTCCCAATCACTTAGTTGCACTTGTTTGCTTGTGATTTTTATTAATATTTCGTTTTTTTGGTTCTATAGTTATCTGTTTTGCCCTATAAAACAAAGAACTGGCCAAACCTAGTATAACAGGATATTCATATAAAATAGTGACTTATTAATAAAACTGAAACATTGGAGGGCAATATCGAGGGCTTAGTGTGATAGGGTCTTGAATTTTGATATCTTTGAATGATTTCTAGAAGTGCAGCTCTCTTATCTTATCACTTCTCCTAGCATTTCAGTTATGATGAGTTCAGTCATCTTTATTTTCTTCAGTCTAATTTCCAGTGATTTATAGAATCCATTCATGTTGTGGATGGAACCCATGTCTAGCAGTGCCAATCAAGCACATAGTAAATTCTTACAAGAGTATATTCACTTATGAAGGCCTCTTTATCATTTCTTCTTGTCAAGGTACCGGATTTGGAGTAGAAGGCTATAGTTCAAATATTGGCAGCTTTTTTTTTTTTAATAATATATATTCAGTATAGAAGTTTTCCTTTTTTTTTTTTTAAAGATTTTATTGGGGACGGGGAACAGGACTTTATTGGGGAACAGTGTGTACTTCCAGGCCTTTTTTTTTTTTTTCCCCCAAGTCAAGTTGTTGTCCTTTCAATCTTAATTGTGGAGGGTGCCATTCAGCTTCAAGTTGTTGTCCTTTCAGTCTTAGTTGCGGAGGACACAGCTCAGCTCCAGGTCCAGTTGCCGTTTTCTAGTTGCAGGGGGCACAGCCCACCATCCCTTGCGGGAGCCGAACCGGCAACCTTGTGGTTGAGAGGATGCATTCCAACCAACTGAGCCATCCAGGAGCTCAGCAGCAGCTCAGCTCAAGGTGCCTTGTTCAATTTTAGTTGCAGGGGGTGCTGCCCACCATCCCTTGCAGGACTCGAGGGATTGAACTGGCAGCCTTGTGGTTGAGAGCCCACTGGCCCATGTGGGAATCAAACCGGAAGCCTTCGGAGTTAGAAGCATGGAGCGCTAACCGCCTGAGCCACCGGGCCAGCCCCTTGGCCGCTTTTTAAATATCAGAAACTAACTTAACAACATTGTCTTAGTGTGTGAGCTGGCTATATTGATATATTAAGACAACTCAAGCAGCAGGAAGGGTAGCAGACCTACTTCTCTGCTTTGAGTCAGCCATCACTTGCATACCCTTGGGAAATTGTTCAAGGATGTGATGACATGTTCTAGCTAGGTCCAAGGTTATATTTTCTCATTCCCATGGTTTTGATCTGTACCCACTTTTCTTGGGTTTTGTCTTTTATTCGCCTTAAGGAGACATGACCCATAATTAATTTTTAGAAGGGCTAAACTTTTCTTATTTAAATGAAAATATAAGGATTTGTTTATATAAACTACAGAGCTCTTTAAATGTACCTCAGTCATCTACTACATGTGACCTGGGCCATTCTTAGAACTGACTAGAAAGAAGATCCTCAGAGTTACAGGTTTCCAGGTCTAAGTAATCTCTTATATCATTAAGAGGTTTAATGTGTAAGATCTCCTGGCCCCAAAGTATGGTGTAACTTGACTGTTCACTGTCTTCATCAGTTTGGTGAAAGCTAACCTGTTTGTCATTTATAGGTTAATCACGTACATTTTCCCCTGTTAAGACCAATAGTCTCTACCCACAAATGAATGCAAGAACCTAGTCTCCAAAACAAAAACGTTTTTATATACTTCTGTGAGCTGCATTTATCATGTAAACTATATTCACCATACATATTTATTGTCATGACTTTTTGCTATTCTTCTTGTGTTCCCTTAATTTTGCTTTTAACTAAGATTTTTGTCTCCTTTTTGATCTTTAGAAAAATTAAAGTGTGGGATCTTGTAGCTGCTTTGGACCCCCGTGCTCCTACAGGGACTCTCTGTCTACGGACCCTTGTGGTAAGAGTCTTGTTGTTTGGAGGGAGTTGGGGAGCAGGAAGGAGAAGAAATTAAACATTGATATGCTGTGGAGTATAGATCTGGATTTGATAGTTAGAACCTCACAAAACCTACTAAGTGGAAAGGCAACCAATACATGATAATAAAATATGTTTATATAATGCCTTTCATCCAAAAGTGCTTTAGAGACTATATATGGAGAGGAATGTGGCAGCTGTTTAACAGCTGCACAGCAACTTTACACATCAGTTTAGTACAGGAAGTGAATAAGAATTCTGTATCCACCAGAAACAGTAGGGGGTACTTAGGGAGAAGCAACATAATTACTCAAATTGGAACCTGTCCAGAATCTGAGGACCTGCACACCTGTGCCTGCAAAAAGTGTCATGGGAGTCTGCGTGAACCCCCTGCTTAGCCCCTTAGTTCTGCATCCTATTCAAGGCATGCTGCCTCCAGCAACTCAAATCCCATCTTTTTTATTCCACATACACCCCCTTGCCTGAACATCTTGACATTTGGGGGAAAAAGAGTGACTCAAAAAGAGGAATGTCACCTTCGAAAGCACTAAATTCTTTATCATTTGGTGTTTGCCAAAGGCCTGGATTATGAAATGTCCTAAGGTTAAAAGCTGCTTCCATGAGAAAAAGAATATTAGGTGGGGCACCAGGGAGGACAGAATCTTTTGCACAATTCAGGGAAAGATGAGAGCAAGCATTTGAAGCCCCAGTGTTGTAAATCCTGGCTCAAAATTGAGGCAGTCTCTGCTCTGGAGAAGAGAGAGATACATTTCTTTGTCATCCTTGTTGGATTTAAAGCTCAGTTTTTTCAGCACCAGACATGCTCTACCTTCATGTTTCACATGTTTTTAAAAAAAATGGATTCATTTACAATTAATCTAAGTCTGGTTTTTAAAGTATAATTTACATACAGCAAAATTTGCCCCATTTTTAGTGTTCTTCTGTGTGTAAATACCACAATCAAGTTAAAATAAAAAATTTCTATCACCCCCCAAAACTATGCCCCTTAGACTCACGCCTAGCCACTATTCATCTGTTTGCTGTCCCTATAGTTTTGCTATCTTATGAAATGTCATAGAAATGAAGTCATACAGTATGTAGCTTTTTTGCATTTGGCTCTTTTCACTTCATTTGAGATCTGTTCGAGTGTTAGTACCTGTTCTTTTTTGTTGCTGAGTAATACTCCATTGTGTGGATAAACCAATTTGCTTATTCATTCACCAGTTTAAGGACATTTAGAATGTTTCCAGTTTTTGGTGATACTGAAAACATTCCCATACAGGAATTTGTGTGTAATATTGCTTTCATTTCTCCTGTGTAAATACCTAGAAGTGCAATTTCTGGGTCCTATGATAAGCGTATATTTAAATTTGAAAGAACTACTACTGTGTTTCCCTGAAAAAAAGACCTAGCCAGACAATCAGCTCTAATGCGTCTTTTGGAGCAAAAATTAATATAAGACCCAGTCTTATTTATATAAGTAAATATTATAGTAAAATAAGACCGGGTCTTATATTAATTTTTGCTCCAAAAGACGCATTAGAGCTGATTGTCTGGCTAGGTCTTATTTTTGAGGAAAACACGGTAAGCTCTTTTCCAAAGTGACAGTTTGGGAGTTTGCAAATGCAAACCATTTTACATTTCAACTAACAGTATATGAGAGTCCCATTTTTCTATATCCTTGACAGCACTTGGTATTGTCAGTTTTTTAAAAAAATTATAGGCATTTGAGTGAGTAGTGGTTATAGTTTTAATTTGCATTTCTTTAATAACTAGTGGTGTAGAACATCTTTTCATGTGCTTATCTTTTGTGAAGTGTCTGTTCAAATCTTGTCCTCATTTATTGAATTGTCTTAACCACATTTTTTGCGGGAAACGAGTAAACTTGTCATATCGCCTCTAGTTGGAACCGGCAAAAATTTTGCAAAGTAAATAGAGACATCTTTTTAAACTAAAACACTGAAAGTTTCATAGAAAAATATCAAATAGATCGAAAGATATGAATATTTTACGGAAAGTCTAATTTTGGCGAGAAAATGTCAAAAAAGCCCCGCGTTACGATGCGATTTGGCGGGAAAATGCCCGTTTACAAAGTGTTAACTTTTTGAAAACAGATTTATTGAAATATACTTGACAGCAATAAAGTGTACATAATTAAAATATATAACTTAATAAATTTTGATGTATATACATACCAATGAAACCATGCCTTCAACCAAGATAACGAACATATCTTCATGCCCCCTGTTAATCCCTCTTTCCCATCCCACCCACTTCCGCCTGCTCCGTTCCCCAGGCAACCACTGATCTGCTGTTGGTCAGTTGCATTTTCTAGGGTTTAATTAATGGAATCATACAGTGTGTATTCTTTTTCGCCTCTTTTCATTAAGTATAATTATGTTGAGATTCACCCATGTTATTGATGTATATCAATAGTTCATTCCTTTTTTAAAATTGCTGAGTAGTAGTCCATTGTATGGTTGGTTATACTACAATTTATTTATCCACTTGCCAGTTGATGAAAATTTGGATTGTTTCCAATTTTTGGCTATTACAAATAAAGTTTCTATAAATATTATGTGCAAGTCTTTGTGTGAACATATGCTTTCATTTCTTCAGGGTAAATCCTAGGAGCAGAATTGCTAGGTCATATGGTAAATGTATGTTTAATATTTTTAGAAACTGTTAAACTGTTTTCCAAAGCAATTGTACCGTTTAACATTATAGTACAACAGTGCATGGGAGTTCCAGTTACTCTGCATCCTTGCCAATACTTAGTACAGTCTTTTCAATTTGAGTCATTTTAATAAATGCTAGGTGGTACCTCATTTTGATCTTAATTTGCATATCCAGTGTTAATAATATTGAACATTGTTTCATGTGTTTATTTGCCATCCATATATCTACTTTGGTGTAGTGTCTGAATCTGTTGTCCATTTTTTAAATTGAGTGGTTTTCTTATTATTGAGTTTCGGTATTTCTTTACATATTTAGGATACCCATTTTGTTTTTGTTTTGTCATTCCCTTAAAAGATTTCTTTTGAAAAGCATAAATTCTTAATTTTGATTAAGTCCAAGTATCAACTTGGACTTAGATGGTATTTGATATTATACCTAAAAAATAAATCTTTGCCTAATCCAAAGTCACACAGATTTTTTTTTCCTCTGTATTTTCTTCTAGAAGATTTATAGTTTTAGGTTTTACATTTTGGTCTATGATTCATTTTGAGTTAAGTTTTGTGGGTGGTACAAGGTATGGTTCAAAGTTCACGTGGATATCCAGTTGTTCTTGTACCATTTATCCAAGACTACCCTTTTCCTCTGAATTGCCTTTGCAGCTTTGTCAAGAACCAATTGACTACATATGTGTGAGTCTACTTTATGGACCTATTCATTTCCATTGATATTTTTGTCTATCTTGATGCCAATATCATGCTATCTTGGTAACTAGCTTTTTAATAACTCATGAAATCAAGTAGTGTAACTTTGGTCTCAGCTTTGTTCTTTTTCAAAGTCTTTGTGGTCCTTTGAATTTTGATGTGAATTTTGAATCTGTTTGCCAATTTCAGCCTCTACCCCACCCTCCTCACACCCAAAAAAAATCAGCGATTTTTATTGGGATTGTGTTAAATCTAGATCAGTTTGTCTTGGTGAGAATTGACTTCACTACTGTGAACCCAGCAATCCCTCCTTTTGTTTAGGTCTTTCAAAAATTTCTCAGCAATGTTTTATAGCTTATAGTATAAAGGTCTTATACATCTTTTATCATATTTAATCCCTAAATATTTCATATTTTTAATGCTATTGTAAATTTTCAATATCTGGAATGTTCATTTCAAGTATATAGAAATTCACTTCTTTTCCGATCTGTGTACCTTTCATTTCTCTTTCTTGTTTTGTTGTCTTGACTAAGACTTTTAGTACAATGTTCAAAAGAATCGGTAAGGGGGGCCGGCCTGGTGGCTCAGGCGGTTAGAGCTCCGTGCTCCTAACTCCGAAGGCTGCCGGTTCGATTCCCACATGGGCCTGTGGGCTCTCAACCACAAGGTTGCCAGTTCAATTCCTCGAGTCCCGCAAGGGATGGTGGGCTCTGCCCCCTGCAACTAAGATTGAACACGGCACCTTGAGCTGAGCTGCCTCCCGGATGGCTCAGTTGTTGGTTGGAGCGCGGGCTCTCAACCACAAGGTTGCCAGTTCAATTCCTCGAGTCCCGCAAGGGATGGTGGACAGCGCCCCCTGCAACTAAAATTGAACACGGCACCTTGAGCTGAGCTGCCGCTGAGCTCCCGGATGGCTCAGTTGGTTGGAGCCTGTCCTCTCAACCACAAGGTTGCCGGTTCGACTCCCGCAAGGGATGGTGGGCTGTGCCCCCTGCAACTAGCAACGGCAACTGGACCTGGAGCTGAGCTGCGCCCTCCACAACTAAGACTGAAAGAACAACAACTTGAAGCTGAACATAACCCCCCACAACTAAGATTGAAAGGACAACAATTTGACCATTGTTCCCCAATAAAGTCCTGTAAAAAAAAAAAAAAAAAAAAAAAAAAGAATCGGTAAGAGTGGATGTCCTTATCTTGGGAAAAAGGCATTTGGTCTTTCACCATTTTATATACACATGTATGTACATATATGTTACTTTCTTTCTTTTTTTCTTTTTTTAAGGAGGGCACAGCTCACAGTGGCCCATGTGGGGATCCAACCGGCAACCTTGGTGTTATCAGCACCATACTCTAACCAACTGAGCTAACCGGCCACCCCTATACATATATGTTAGCTATAGGTTTTTCATAGACACCTGTTATCAGGAGATTAAGAAGTTCCTTTCTATTCCTAGATTGCTGAGAGTTTTTATTAGAAATGGATGTTGGATTTTGTTCAATGCTTTTATCTGCATCTATTGAGATGATCTCACATTTTCACCTTTATTCTGTTAATTGGTATATTACATTGATTTTTTAATGTTAAACACAACTTTGCATCACTGCAGATCCCATGGACATTTAAAGGATAATAATAAAGAAATACTATGAACAACTTTATGCCCCAAAACTTGATAACCTAGATGAAATGGACCAATTCCTTGAAGGATATAATCTTCCACAGCTTACATTGGAAGAAATAGACAATCTGAATAGACCTATACCTATTAGATAAATTGACGCCATAATTAATAACATTCCAAAACAGGAAACATGAGGCACAAATGGGTTCAGTGGTAAATTCTACCAAATGTTTGAGGACGTTATACCAGTTCTCTGCAGTCTCTTCCAGAAGACAGAAGCAGAGTGAATACTTCCTAACTCTTTACGAGGCCAGCATTACCCTAATACCAAAACCAGACAAAGCTATTACAAGAAAAAGAAACTGCAGACCAATATGTCTCATGCACACAGATGCTCATCTATGAGCTCATTTGCATCTTGTAAAGAATGTAAAATGGTACATCCTCTATGGAAAACAGTATGGCAGTTCCTCAGAACATTAAAGATAGAATTGCCAAAGGATCCAGCGTTCCCATTTCTGGGTATACAATATATCCAAAAGAATCAAAAGCAGGATTTCAAAGAGATATTTGCATACTCGTGTAGTCTTGTCACTCCTCCTTATGTTTAGTGATTTCACAATAAGGATAATTTCTGAAATTATTTAAAAGGTAGTAATATGCCAATAAAATGAAGTAACTTAAAATAAATTTCAACAAAATATTAGCAAATTGAACTCAACAATGTGTAAAAAGAATTATATACCATGACCAAATGGGATTTATTCCAGTTATGCAAAGCAGGTTTAATATTCAAAAATCAATTAATGTAATCCATCACATCAGAAAGCTAAAGAAGAAAAGCACATGTTTATGTCAGTAGATGCAGAAAAGGCATTTGGCAAAATCCAACATCCATTCATGATAAACTCAGCAAACTAAGAATAAAGGGGAATTGCCTCAACTTCTTAAAGAAATATGCAAATTAAAACTCCAGTAGAGTACCACTATAGCTCTACCAAAATAGTAAGATTGACAGTATCAATTTGTTGAAGATGTGGAGCAGCTGGAACTCTGATACATGGCTGGTGAGAGTATAAATTGGCACAACTTTTAAAAAACTGTTTTGCCGTATCTACTACAGCTAAACATGCACCTACTCCATGGCTCAGTAGTTCTACTCCTAAATGAAATGAGAGCATATATCCATCAAAAGACATGTGCATAAATATCTATAGCAGCTTTATTTATAATACCCAAAACTAGTCAGTCCATATGTCCACCACAGCAGAAACGATAAGTTGTACTGTGTTCATATAATGGAATATCAACCAGTAATAAGAAAAAGACTGAACTACTGTTACATGCAGTAACAGAGAGGAATCTTATACTGTTGAATAAAAGAAATCAGGAAAAAAGAATACATGCTGTTAATGAGTATATTTATATGAAATTGAAGAACAGGAAAAATGAATTGATAATACCATGTTTCCCCGAAAATAAGACCTACCCCAAAAATAAGCCCCAGTTAGATCATCAGCCAGACGGATGCATTTAGTACGTTATGACGATGTTCCAGAAGAAGATGACATGACTGTATTTGAATAAATGTAGATTGTTATACATGAAAATATAAGACATCCCCTGAAAAAAAGCCCTAATGCGTCTTTTGGAGCAAAAATTAATGTAAAACCCGGTCTTATTTTCGGGGAAATAACAGTATAAGACCCAGTCTTATTTTCGGGGAAATACGGTATAAGACTCGGTCTTATTTTCGGTAGCATCAGGGGGAAGGTAGTACTGACTAGTGAGTAAAGGGCATGAGAGTGCTTTCTGGGATGCTGGAAGTGGTCAGGGTGGTGGTTACTACAGTGGTGTGCTAAATAGGCATAACTGCTTATGAGAGCCAAATGTTACATTTTCATGAATTTTGCAAGCTCGTTGACCTCCCACGGTAGCTTGAAGTTGGCCAGGGTAGGAATTTTTACACCATGAAAATGTGCAAATGCTTTTCACAAATTGGGGAGAGTTCATTGATAAACATTTACCAGCACACCATTGACTACTATCAAGCTTTGGCCTCTGATGGTAGAAGAATCCTAGAGATTCAGAGAGAGGATAAAGCAAGGGAGTCACTGAGGGATGGTTTTGTTCAGCCTAAGCCTAGGAGAGCTAGCAATAAGAAAGTAGCATACTGGTGGACGTGTCTCAGCTCTGGTGAATATTATTTTAATTGTATTTGAAATCAACTGCCCAATATTTGACTTTTCTATCCTGCCTTTAATCCACATTAAGTTTTTTCTCTGTGTTCTTGAAACAACTAAACAGAAATTTATCAGCATAAAATAGCCTTTTCATAGACTCCTGACATGTTGCTGAATTTGTGTCCTTTTGATTTCAAATAGCTCAAAAGTTTTTGTTTCTGCTTCTTCAGGAGCATTCTGGAAGAGTTTTCCGACTCCAGTTTGACGAATTCCAGATTGTCAGTAGTTCACATGATGACACAATCCTCATCTGGGACTTTCTAAATGATCCAGCTGCCCAAGCTGACCCTCCCCGCTCCCCTTCTCGAACATACACCTACATCTCCAGATAAATAATCATACCCTGACCTCATACTTGCCCAGGTATGAAAAAGAATTGTGTGCATGGCCCTGTGGGTAGGAGACGGAATATTGGCTCTAAGGAATATTGCTAGTTCATGGAGCCTTCTCTTGTCCTTTACCTCTCCAAGTCCTGGAAGGCAAGGGAAGCCAACAATGTGAGACAGGACTAAGGCTGCGTATTGGATGCTGCCTTCATCCAGGTAGCCAGCCTCAGTTCTAGATGATTCTTGAATGAGATTTAGATGACTCTTGTATAGAACTAATGATTCCCGCCCCAGTTATCTGATAGGATTGTTGAGAAAGTAAGAGATTTTAATCAGTTTCAAAACTAAGAGTAACAACCCAAAAGCCTATGGTTTTGTATTTCCCAGATCAAACCAGTACCTATAATAGAGACCCTTTAAACCAGGTAGATAATCTAATGTGCAAATGGGGAAATCTCATGGTGAAATACGCTGATTTCTCACAGCTCTGCCTTGTCAGTGTCATTTGATTATAAAAGGTAGCTTTTTTTAATCCTCATTTCCAATCCCCACCTTCTCAAAAAATAAAAAGAACTGTCCTTTGACCTTGGAAGTAGCTTTGGAATTGGTGAGAACTCTGTGTACTCTCCCACTCAAGTCTTCGTCCTCCCTCTGAGGCAGGAAAAGATGGTAAAATTTGTCTCTGTCTATATTATGGTATATTCAGATCGTACCTTGTGTCCTAAGCAGGTCAAATGCTTTAATTGGGTTATTGTTGGTTTGGGGAAATTGCACTACTACTGGGGAACGTTGCCGTTATTACGATTTCTTGTTTCCCATGCTTGCGTCAGTTCTTAACGGCAGAAGTACACGTGTAGTACACTTTCCTGCACACCTTTTGGCAGTGGTTCTTCTGAATGGGGTGGTTCGTACCCTGCTGGGCTCATTTCTCACAGAGGACACACAGCTTCCTCGTCCCTCAGCCTCCTCAACCAAGTCACACAGGCAGTCCTGAGTGACAGTCCTAGATGTGTGCCCTTGGGCAAGTAACTTCCCAGAGCTTTGGTTTCCTTATTAGTAAAGTGAGGGTTGCAGTACCTACTACACAAAGCTGTTGTGAGGATTGCATTGAAATGTTATGTGTAAAATTCTTAGTACTTTGCACAGTGCCTAGCACATAACAAGCCCTTGGTAAAAAGTGGTCATTAATATTAATATTGTAATCATCATGTTACCTATCCCCCCCCCCTTTGCCAAAATTTTCTCTTCCTAAGATTTCTATCCATTTTGCCATTTTTAATATTCTTCCTGGTTCTCTTACTGCTTATGTATCCTTCCCCTCTCAGCTCTAAAACAGAGATCCCTTAAGAGTCTATCTCAGGCCTTTCTTCCTTATTTAAGTTCCCTGCTTTGGCTGTCTTGTCTCTTCCCCAGGCTCAGCTCTCAGCTCAGTGTGGATGGCTCTAAAATGTGGGTCTCTAGTCCCACCCTCTGCCTTAGTCTCTAGGCCACATAGCAGCCACCACCTACACATCTGGTTTTGGAAGCTGCTCAGGGCCAGAACCTTAGAACTGCCCTCCCTGCTGTGCCTTTATAGGGAGCAGGTGACAGCTTGCTGCTACACCCTCCATAGTCACCCTTAATCTCAAGACATGAGTCGTGTGTGAGCGCTGTGCCCTGAGCATGTCAGTGAGCCCCGCAAAGCCCCCACACAGACCACGTAGCCTCTGACAGGAGCTACTGCTCAGCACGGGCAGAGAGCAGGCCTGAAGAAGGACCTCTGAGCCCGTCTCCCAACTGACACTAAGTTAATATTCTTTTCCTTATAGAGCAAGTGAGAAATACAGGGAAAGGGACTAATGACTATTTGCTCTGTTTTCACACAGGACTCATTAAAGTTGCGGTATTTAACATATCTGCCAATACCAGGATGAGCAACAACAGTAACAATCAAATACTACCCACTTTCCCCAGACTAGCCGAGGAGCGGGGCTTTGAGACTCCTGTTGGGACACAGTTGGTCTGCAGTCGACCCAGGAGGGTCTGCTCAGCACAGCTGACTGCTTCCGTGCTGCTATCAGAAGATGTCTTTTATCTTTCATGAATGATTGGAACTTTGAAACCTCACCTCACTTCCCCTCCTCCTTTCCCCTCTGCACCCGTTTCTCCCTTACTTGGTTCCAGACAAAGATGACTTATAAATATATTTAGTGTTTTGCCAGAATCTCTCTTGCTTTGCCATTAAGCAGAAGAACCAGTTTCCCGATATAGCCTGCTGGGAGAGACCCACTTCTAGGGGGTGCACCTTCCAGCCAGACCACGCCCAGTGTCTCCCCATGAACTACAGGAATTCCCAGCGCCTGGCAAGATGGGTGCAGCCCCCTGAGCTTAAGCGGAGACAGCTGACTGTGCAGCCTCAGGGGCAAAGAGACAGGAATGCACACACTGGGAGATCGGCTCTCTTCCTTCCAGTTCTTTCTCTCTTTCTGTCCCTCTTTCCTCCCTCCCTCCACTCCCCTTCAACCTGTTTCTCTGCACCTGAGAAGAAAGAGTATGAAGAGAGTAGCCTCAGTTAGCATGAGACAAATCAGCTAGAAAATGTAACACTTAGAAGAGTTAAATGCTGTTCAGTCAGAATTTCAAACCTAGGCTTTTGCTGCAAGTGACCCTATGTGACAACAGTGGGTTCTCAGACATGGTCCTCTCATCATATTTGCAACTCTTCTCTCTTCTCCTAATACGCACCCCCCTGCCCCCAAAAAAGGTGGGGAGCAGAAATTTCCTGGGCTCCATCAATGACCACATCTTTCCTGGACTCAGCAGTCTCCTTGATTCCATGTAGAGTGTGGAAAGGAGTTGCTGATTGCATTTCCTCTCATTAACAATTAGATGTGTAATAAAAAGCGTTGTACTTCATCTTAAATCACTGGTAAGGCTCAGCCTACAGAAAGGTTTGAAATGGCCAGAGCCAGTGGCTCAGTGCGTTCTGCGTAATGGTTCACATCTCTGATTTCCTCACCAGGGCCGGTGAGCACACAGGCGCCTGCATCTTTGCCAAGACCGCAGTCAGTGGCTTAAGAGGTGGCCAGGAGTAAAAGTTGATTCCTTTTTCATTTAGGTCAGTAAATATCATTTCTCAAAAATCAAGCTAATCATCTCAACCTTGCACTGCAGAACCTTCTGCTTTTCCCAAACCTGGTATTTACAAAGGGCAAAGCTGCCAGAGAGAACAGATCAGGGTGAAGTCTGGCACACAGGGTTTATTATGGGGCAGAAACTGCCTTCTCTTTCCTTTTCTTCCTCCTCCAGGTCTTATTGACTCTCCACTCTCCCCAACCAGTAAAGTTTCTCTGGCAGCTGGTGAACAGCATAAACGGACCTCAGCAAGGCCCAAGCAGACCCAGCACTTGAAAGGCAGCTTATGGGCTGTCGGTGTACAGCACGTGTGCCACCCCGACCTGGGAGCGTTAGGGAATACTGCCAGCCTGTGCCCCTTGTTTCCTGGGCAGGAGCGGCCCTCCACCGTCATTTCAGGTGGCATGGACACGCCCATTAAAGGCCATAGCACAGCCTCATGTTTCCCTTGGAAGCTGAGCCTCAGGCCCATTGTGTCCATTCCTGATCAAAGCAGGATGGGAGCCAGTTGCAGGTGACCTCAAAGCCAGGCCACCTTTAGTTTAGCAGAGGAAGGGGGGAGAGAAAGCCATCTTCACTCTTACCTCTGATTTGCAAAAAGGTATCCTCTTCCCAAAAAAAGAGGGTATCCTCTTCCCTTTTAAAATGACACATGAAAAGGCAGGTTGCGCATATGCGTTTTTCCTTCCTGCTTTATGAGTGCTTTTAAGCTTTTAGTTCCAGGTTAACATTCAGAAAATACTTCCCAGTGTAATGATATGTCATTGCCCAGGAAATATTTTCTGAGTGTAATTCCCTTCCCAACTACCCAAACGCTACAGAGAAACGTTTTCTATCTAGTCACTATCAGGGTTCCCTGTGTATTGTGTTGACTATTAATGGCTTCTTGTGATTGGTTAAGGATTCTACTATCGATGAGGCGGAGGGCCGTCAGCCCTGAAAAACACAGGCCAGGCATTAAAGAAGCACGGATTTTAAGCTATTTCAAAATATTGTCCAACAGCCATAACTTTACTAGCCCTTCTGTTATATGCTGCTGTTCAAAAGTGGAAGCTGTTGAATATTCATTGGTGCCCGGGGTTTTGCTCTCCCATGTAGGTTCAGTTGAAAGTAGATTGTTTCTGAGATTGTTCTGAAGCTTGTCCAGTACATCATAAATGAGATTGAGGTGGGCCCTGCAGTCTGGAGCCATTAGCTCCGTTGAGGATATTCTCCCAAGTTGTCCTTTGCTGCTGATGAAATGGGAATGAAGTTAAGTGGTCTGAAAAACTTGAGTCAGTCACATTCTCAGCTCTGGGGGTCATTTACCAGTTCATTGTAGAAGAAATAATCAGGTAAGTAGAAGTTCATTTCCAGAGAAGGTAAACCCCACTTACCATCTCTGCATGATTTCAGTGGGAATTGATTATCACTAATCCCCAACTGGGCTAGAATAAATGTAAAGTTTGACCTTTTTAAAAAGAGAAACAAAGAAAGTCAACACATTTAAAGGAATGGTAGAAAAGGAACTGGCGGTGTCTCTGGGCTCTGAAATGAAATGTCTCCATTGTAGATTAGTCTCTTCTCACTAAAATTCCAAAGTGGGCCTGAAAGAAACATTTCTTAAAGGTGGGAGGAAGCCCCTTCCAAGGTGGGGAAGGGGCGTGGGGAAGGGGCGTGTGCATGCAGGCTCTGGGATGCGTGCAAGCTCTCCGTTCATACTGGGGCTGCCTGGACAAAGCCAGCATCCCTACGTGTGTGTATTTCCACCCGAGAACATCCTTTTACTTTCCTATGTGCAGTTTGAAAGTAAATGTGAATTGTGAATGGGAGGCCTTTTACATTTGTCCCTTGGCAAAATTCTTTCTGGTGATTCTTTACCAGAAACTTCAGAGACAGGGACTCTCTGGAACTCTATTGACAAATAATAAAATCTGGCCCTCATAACTTGTTTCCGAACTGAAAAAGACCCTGGGACTCTGAAATCATTCTGTTTTCTGCCTGAGTAAGAAAAATCCTTTTTCTTTTGTAAAATCAAAAGCTGCAGAGAAGAAAGTAGGCACTCTTCTCCTTTCCCGTCTCTTGGTACCCATTGGTCTAAACAGCTGGGGTTGAGCTCCTTAGCATGTGACTGTGTGGAAACAAAGGGCTTGGGGTGGAGAGGGTGGGGTAGATTGGAAATAATTAGGGCGATTGTTTTCTTTCCTAGAATTAGATTAAATGCCTTGGTATTGTTGACCTTCTTGGCATCCTCCATTTGCCTTAGATGGTAATACCTTCCTACCTGAAGTGGGAGCAGCCCAATCCAGAATAGTGCCAGCCTGTGGGGCTAGGCTACAAACTTGATTCTCCAGGAATCCAAGGTACTTCCAGGTGGAAAAAGGGGTGCTTAGCTCACCACCACCACCTGTGACCGTCCAGTTCTTTAGTCATCAGGTTTACCATATGACTTATTAAAGTCACACATTTCTGATCTCCTTCCCTGTTTGGGTGAGTTCAAGCTGAAGAACATGGAAAGGTGCCCATGCTTCTCCTCGCCTTCCTCTACGTCCTAGAATAGCAACTCTCACGTCTAACACGTGCACCCAGGGCCTGCAGGCTCAGTCCCTCTCCCTGGGCTCCAGCCACACAGCTGACCACGGACAGCCCAGAGCCCCTGACTTTCTCCACAGTCTCAACACAGTCGGTGCCAGAAAGACAGCCATGTCTTAGGGCAACTCAGCTGAGCTTTGCTGCTTGTTACTTTTACCTGTAGTTCATTTGTGATTTCAGAATTCTTGAACTGAGGAAAGAAACCAAAAGGGCATGATTATGGCTACCTGATTTCAGGTGGAACTTAATGCATTGATATCCTGAAGCCTCTGTGTTAGAAGTTGAGTACCAATGATCTGAAATTTCCTAGAGGCAGATGGTATCTAAACTGTGTGCTTTCCAGCTGACTTTTAGCTGCTGATGGGCCGTGTCTGTGTTTAAGGATGAGTGTAGTAAATAGTATTATAAAGCATCACCCCCCCTCTATCCTTTTCCCTTCTTGGACACTGAAGGAAAGACCAACAAGGAAGGTTAGACCTCTGGGTACCAAGGGAACTTACCGTCCCAAATTAGTGATCACTCAAGCCCACCCCAGACTTCTGAGGGCGTCTCACTGGACTCCTACTAGGGCAGGCCTGGCAACAGATGTTGAGCCCTTTGTTCTCTAGACTTAAGTACTGACTGCTTTGACTTTTGTGATTATGTTTTGGTGATGTGTAGTCAATGTACCAATTATGTTCACAACCTAGGATCATGATAATAGAGTGTGTTTTGCTTTTTTTTTTAACTGTTCAGAAAAAAGTAACTTAAATTACAAATATAAGATTAAAGTGAATTTTCTAAGTGTCTTGTCTCTTTGTCCAACATCAAGAGGACTGAGTTTTTCAATATACAGATTAAGGGGGTGCAAAGATACCTGACATGAGAAAACAACACTGGCCTGTAGACAAGTCAGAGCCAAATGGTGTGAATACATATGGGGCCCCTGGCGTATTGTTAATGCTCCGTGTTGAATTAAATTTAAGCCAAAATGGTATCTAATTTGGGAACTGGTCAACATAGCCTATAACAATCCCACTTGAACCCAGAGTTTAAATGTTCCTCTGCCACCTGCCTCCTCAGAGGATGAGAAGATTTGGGTTCTCCTGCATCCCATTTGGTCAGTTTCTAGTCAGGTGAGCTCACCTTCAGGAGCAACCTCCAGAGAGAGGCCAACAAGCTATAAAAATGAAGGGAACATTGACTAGGAGAAACCCACCCCCTTTCCCTCCTTCAACCAATCCTAGGGAGATGGGTACAAGGTTACAGGCAGGGCCGGCCTCCCTCCTGTCCCTCTTCTCCCCTCCCAGAGTCAGAAGTAGAACCCTTGTCAAAGTTACCCACCCCGTTTTACATCAGCTTTCAGTAGTAGTATCCTCCCTGCTCCACCCGGCTCCCCAGCCGTCAGCCTGTGTTCTCTGCCTGTCATACCTAGTCCTCCCATTCTCAGGCTGGCGAGTCAGGGCCCCAGGGCTGACCTATCCTTGCTGGCATAACCAAGCATCAGGTGTACGCTGTGTTTTGCAGATGGGGAACCTCAGCAAGAAAAGAGACTCCCCACACGAGTCGCCTCCCTAACAACTAAGGACAGGGAAGGAGGACTCAGCAGAGACGAGTCAGGGCCTCTGGCAGCTAATCAGTAGTCACTTGCCAGCTGGACTCCTGAGCCTAGTATTGAGCAGAGGCTGGGCCAGCGGGGTTATGGTCTCACCGTCAAACCAGTGTCCGATGGTTTCCCTCAGGAAGGCTGGAGTCTAGGGCACCCCTGGAGGACAACCCTGAAGTCACTGTTTCCCAAAGCCAGGCTGGGCTGGGTTGGGATCCCTCTCCCCTGGACACCTATAGCTGTGTCACCGTCAGCAATGACTAAGGGGAGGAGACCTCTCTTCTTCCTGATTGGCTCTTGCCAATTAAGAGCATTTTATTAGGCTGCTAATTAAAGGCACTTCGTTAGCAGCAGGAGAGGCCGGGTGGGTGCCTGGTGAGATGGAGCTGAAGCCGGGAGAAATCGTTTTCTTCCCCCCATGGAAGCAGAGCCTGTCAGAGAACCCTGCCAGTCCCCACCCTCTCCCGCTGAGCCTACCACACCCCTTGCTTTCAATTAGCAGCTCTGAGGGGAGTAAGGTCATTACCAAGCCCAGGTGGAGAGCCCTCCCCTGCCTCAGGCCACAGTCCTTCAGAGGCTCTCTGGTCCCCACGCACCTTACTTGGAGTCTGGGCCCCGCCCAAGGGGTTGTGCTCTCCCCACTAAGGAATGGCCCTTGGGTCCCATGCCTGAGGCCATTGCTGGCAGTCACCTAGTGAACAGGATGATCAGTCACTTGTCACTTGGTGTGAACTTCCATGCCCCTCCTCACCAAAGGCTCACAGTGTTACTAGGAAATGTGACCTTCCTACCCTCTCTTTGCAAGAGCTGAGCCCTCGTAGGCCCCGAGTGGGTCACGGAGGAGGAGAGGCTGAGGGTTTTACAATCCCAGCCTCACAGACAGAATCCTCTGGTCCCGAGCTCGTCACACATTTGAGGCATTACCCCTGCTTGGTCCGAATGAGCCCTACGCAAGTCCTCTCCCTCCAGCAAGAGAGGAGGGCCTAGCCATGACTTAGCAAGAGGGAGCTGGCATGCAGGGTCATAGATAACCCCTCTCCAGAACACTCCTGTCCCATCTTGCTGCCCTCCTCACCCTCTCACTTAACTGCAGAATTAGCACCAGCCCAGGCTGGGAGGGCAGATTTATGGTTAGGCCTGCCTCTCTCCATTTAACCTGAGGCTGGCCCGAGCTCCAGACACTAAATTAGATTTTTTTGACAATTAGAGAGACTAATGGTCACATCGCCATCCCCAGAGCCAGATATCCAGCAAGGCCGTCCTTTAATATCCACACTGGCCGGCCAGCTCCTCCCCAGCCCCCTCTCCCCTAGTGGGCATTTCTCTCCCATGGCCTGCATCTCTCTGCCAGGCTCTGCATACACTTCTGAGGCTTCTCTGGTTCCCTCTCCCTTGATTTCTTACCCTCTCCTTCCTACCTCTTGCCCAAGGCCAGCTCGGCTCTGGAGCTCTGCCCCTCCTTGCCTTCCTTTCTTGTTGCTCAGCCTCCTGCCCTCCCATGACTTCTCCAACTCCACCTTCCCCAGGGCCCATCCCTCTGTAACTTCCATCTGCCCACGTTAGACTGCAAGCCCCCTGAGGGCAGGGGCTAGTACCCTATCTATCCCATCTTACATGCTCAGCAACCAGTGGGTGCAAAATATTTGTCCTGAGCCTGCCTCCCTTCCTCCTCCCTCTGAGCTGCTGGATCTCCAAGGCTTGCCCACCCTGCCCTGCTGACCCCAGGCCCAGCCCTAGCTCTGGCCTGGCTCTGCTCCAAGGTGGACTAGGTCCCCTTCCCTGCAGCCCCTCAGCTCTGGCCCTTCTTGGGCTTGGTGGGTAATGAGATTGCAGTAAGTGGTGTTGGGTGGGGGGGAGCTGCTCACATTCACTCAGGCAGACTCATAGCTCTGTCAGGCTGATTGGTCCTGAGTGGAGGCACGAACGGCCCCCCATGGACATGCTGAGATTGGTTATAAAATTACAAGCATTTGTTCTGCTGTCAGTGGCCTTCTCTCCCTCCCCTCTGCCTGCCTGCCTGGGCTCCCCGCCGCCCCCCACCCAGCCCTCTCTCCCTTGGGGTCAACCCACACACCTGAAGGACCCTGGCCACAGGCCGCCATGGCAGATGGGGCCAAGAGGCTGAGATCGCTAAGCTCCCCATCCTGGCAGGCCTTCATGCGTTGGCCCTGGGATGGTCAGCTCAGGCTGGCTTCAGAGTGACGTGACCCTGTGCTCAGGGTTTCTTACTCCCTGAGGGTAAGTGGGGTTGGGGCTCAGGGCAAATAGGCCTTGGAATTCAGAGCTTAGATCCCGAGCCCAGAGGGAGATGTCCTGAGCCCAGGCCTCCATGGGGCAACCAGTACCCACACCTTTAAGGGGGTCCCGAGCAGGGGTGTGGGAGATGGGGGCCTGCCATGCTGAAGGAGGGAGCAGCAACGGCCAGGGCAGTGGGAGAAGCCCACCTCTATTCTCTTCATATGGCCAGTCCCCTGCCCTGTATCCTGACCCCAGGCAAGGACAAATAGGCCCCTAGGAGAGCCCCCTGCCGCCTAGTCCCTGAAGTCTGGGCCAGGTCTAAAAGCCAACATCGCCCACCAGACGCCTGCTGTGGTTACCCTCTACAGGCTAAGTCCCCTCGGCTCTGCCCCTGCACTCATTTTCTAGGGCCAGGGGCCTATAGCCATCAGTCCAGTCCTCTGGCCTTTGCAGGACCCCAATTATTCCCCAAGCATGGGTGCCTTGAAAACCTGTTCCGTGCCCTGGCATGCTCTCTCAGAGAGAAGCACCCCGTCCTGGCCCTGCCCCTGCCTGACACATGCCAGCCCAGGCCCTCTTACTCTGGCCTCTGGGTCTCCTTCCCGCCGCCATTTCTCCAACAAGGCCCTCTCCCCTGACCCTTGCTCCAGTCTCAGTCCCCACTTGTCTGTCACCATCCTGTCAGGAGGCGCCAAGACACCCTGTAACCAGCTTGGGGTGGGGGCACGCGCTGAGGGGAGGGCTCCCCAGCTTGGAGTGGGGAGCTGTAGGGGGCACTATCTCCTGGCTGCTGGCTACAAGGGGCCTTCCTGCCATCCGTCATCCATTCTCAGCCCAGAATGTATTTGCTGTAATTACATCTTTAATTAGGGTGGTGACGGCTCATTGTTCACCAACAATGATAGATCAGATCCTCCCGCTTGCCACCCTCCTTCTGTCCAGCACCCTCTAGTTCAGCTCTCCTCCAACTCTGGGCTCTGGGGTTGGGCAGGATACACAAGAACCTAGTCTCTTCCCACTGAGTTCTGGGCACTGAGGCCTAGAGCAGCCATGAGCTCCACCCCAAGGGTGATTATGTCCTTTTAGATCCCTAGGAGCTCCCAAGGGACCCTGATTGGACCCTGATACCTGCACCCAGGACTCCCTGCTAAAAGGCTGCCGTGGCCAACAGATGTCTCCTTGGTCCCAACTAGCCAGGTTTGGGGGTGGGCTGCTAATGTTGCCCCATTCACACACATGCCAACATCACCACACCCAGGCTGGGCCTGGGCCACACACTCCTCATTTGAGGAGCTGACAAGCTCAAAAAGCCTCACAACTCTAGGCTGTGGGGTATATGGGTGGGTGGCCCTGTCTCTAAGCTTTCCTGTGCATTAATCAGCATCTCTGACCAAAGCCTCCACTCCCATACCCTGAAGCCCACCCAGGCCATAGGTCCAGGCCCAAGTCTGCATGTGGCGGGTGTTCAATGACTCAGTGAATGACCGGTCAGTCAGGGAGGGGAGGTCAGAGCTCCTCATTGGAGGTCAGGGGCTGATTGGAGCCCATGCTGAGCCGGGGGACCAGAATGGGCCCAGGAGTATGGCCCAGGACCCTCGAGGAGGCCTTGTGAGGGCACCAACCTTACTCTGGGTTAAAATCCCAGCCTAGCACCTGCTGGTTGTGACATTGGGTAAGTTCCGTAACCTAAGCCTCAGTTTCTTCATTTCTAAAATGGAGATGAAAGCAGTGCCCTCCCTACCTTGTAAGATGGCTACAGAGTCACTGAGACTCTGTAGAGAGCTGCACATAATGAGAAGAGGCCAGGCTAAGGTGGTGGCAGCTGCAGGGAAAGGTGGTGGCTGAGCAGCTGTGGGGAACCACCTCTACAGTGGCTGGCTCATGACACCAGGAGCTGGGAGATAGCCTCCATCTTGGTTTGAGGAAGGCCTTGCCTGCTCCAGGCACCTGCAGAGCACAATGGTAGGGGTGGCAGGGCTGTGACAAGGTGGTGTAAGTTTGGGGGCACAATAATTGCACAGGACAAGCTTGCTGACTGCAATTGGCTGGCCTCCTTTCAGAGCTGCAGGGACTCTTCCCGCAGTGTGGTCAGGATCTGGTCAGAGAGGGGCGCTGGTGGGTGAGAGAGGTGCCATGCCCTGGCCTGATCTAGAGGGAGGCGCTGGGAGGGAGAGCCTGGAGGCCCAGCGGGGAGCTTAGCCTGTACCGTATCTTTAAGAGGGCTGGGCTTCAGGAAAGGTGGAAGAGGGTACAGGAGACAGATGGGGTGTATCCTCTGCCCTTTCTACCTTCCAGCTCTAAAATTCTATGACTCCCCTCCTTCCATGAGCTGTACCATTTCCCACAGAGCCTCCCTACTCCCAGAGGTGCCCTCCTCTGCATTCCCTCTTCCCCAGTGACCCTCTACACCCCCTTCCCAGAGTGACTCCAAAGCCCAGGCTGGAAGGATGAGCTGTACCTAGCGGTAAGTATGCGCAACATTACATATGTATATTGGAGAGTAAATAACCCCAAAAAGCGCCTTGTAAATAGACTCCGAGTTTATCCTTTATTAATGAGGCACCGAGTGCCCTGCTGTTTTAGAGCAGCGAGACTTTCATAATATCAAAACCTAAATTACACTTGCGTCTCTCATCCCAGGGACGAGCATCTTTCGGCTCCGTTTGCAGTGAGTAGGCAGGGATCCCTCCTTGCCCTGCCTGGGACATGTTGGCAGTTTTCTTCTGACTGGTGGGAGGGTGGGAAGATGTACGTGCGTGCCTGTGTCCCGACACATACCTGAGTCCCCAGAGAGCTCAGAGTCTAAGGCCTTGGTCCAGTAGGTGAGGGCCACTTGGGGTGCTGGTATTCATTCCTTACATGGCGTTTACAGGATGAAGGGGTCACCTCAGGCTCTGGGGTTTGGAGGTGTGGGGTGGGCAGTGGATACTTACAAGCTCTGTGACCAAGTCACTCCTTGCCTCTCAGCTTCAGTTTCCCCATGTGTAACATGAGGATAAACATCTTCCTCATGGGATGGTTGTGAGGACTCAGTTAGTGGGTCAGAGTGGGGGTTGGTGCCGAGTAAGTGTTTGTCAAATGTGAGCCATGATAGTGACTATGGAGATGACAATTAGCTCCCTTCTTTAGAATGGGACACCAGTGTCTTCTCTTCAGTTCCGGGAACAGATCACAAGTGGGCCACAGAGCTCTAGCTCCATCCTGGTACCAAGGTCCTGCGCTGAGAGGGGGCTCCCTGGGCCTGTCTCACCCCCAGCACAATCAAGACCTGACCTTGCAGTGCCCCCCAACCCTGCTCAGCCAGGGCAAGGCGCCTGGACTCTCTTGAGTCCCCATGTCCAAGGCCTCTCTTGGGTCCCTTGGGGATTGTGTCCACCCTACCCCAGGCCTGAGCCAAGCTAAGCTAGGTGGGCAGGTGGGCATGTGGGTGCCATGTGGGCAAGATTTACAGCCTGGCCGGCCAGGCTCCTGGTGCTCCGGAGGGCGTCATGTCGAATCTGTCCCATTATATGGACAGTTGAGTTTAATAGTCATTGTGTGCTCACTCTGAGCCCAGCAAACATTGCGGGGCGACACCCCCTCCATGCGAGCCGCCCGCTCCCCAGCCACATGGCCCATCCGTACAGTAAATTAAAAATATGAATCACTTCTCCCCACTGCCTCCCCAAACGCTCATCTTGTCAGCCTCTATGTTGCCTTCATTTGTATTACCTTAATTTAATGTTAATTATGGTCTTCATTTACAAGGAACAAGCAAGCCCTGCTCTGCCAGGGGACCTTCCCTCCACCCCTCCCCATCAGCCCAGGAGGGAGAGGCTGGGGGAGAAGGGGAATTTGGGGGGCTACAAAGGAGTAAGGAAGGGAGTTCGGGGGAGGGCAGGAGGTGAGATCTGAGCCATTAGTGGCTGATGGGGACTCGGGAGGGACTAGGACGACCCCCCCCCCATCTCCTAAACAAACCCTGGCTTCAATCATTTATTCATTCAACAGTTATTTATTGAGCACCTAATATGTGCCAGACATCCAGGGACCAGAGAGATGGGGGGAGGGGGTCTCCTTCCCTACTAATGGCTAAAGGAGTCCCCTCTGCCATCCTGAAGAGAATGCACAGGAGAGCATCCTCAGGAAGACATATCATCCATGCCCCAACTGGGCTGGTACATGACCCAGCCCAGAGGGCACAGGACATGGGTGAGAAAGCTTCTTTCCCTTCCAAGCTCCCTTCTTAGCGACTAACGCCATCCCTACCCCAAACTTCCTGGCACCCTTTCCAGTCAGGAAGTTCTTTCTGGAGTCTTTCCAAGTCCCTCTTGCTGCAGATCAGTCTAGGTTCAAAGCCTGAGTGGGGCCAGGAGTAGACGAAGGGTGACTGCACTGTGTCTGAAGGGTTGTGAGGAAGGCGTTGTGGGGGTCACCACCCATAACCCCACCACCCAGTCCTGCCGACATGCCCAAAGCCCTTGTGTCTGAGAGGCCTGGGAGGCCTGAGTGACCTTTTGGCTGTCCCTGCTGCCACACTCTGCAATGCAATGGGACGCACAGTCACAAGCCTGTAGAGCCTGTAGGGGGCTCAATAAATGTTGGTGGCTGATGTCACACGTGTGCATATAGGGAGCTGGCAAAGGGCCACCTGCACTTAAGCTGCCATTAACCACGAACACCAGCCCCTCCCCCCAGCGCGTCTCCTCTACTGGGGAAGAGGGTCTCCAGCTGGGAATATCTGCTTGACAGATGAGCTGTTCTGAGTGTGTGTCTGCATGTGTGTCTGTCTCCAGGGATCCTTGATCCACACACCGGGACATGTGTCCCCCCAGGATTGGCGTGCCCCCTCATGTCCCGTGTGCCTGTATATATGTACATGAGCGTGTGTCCAGCAGGCCCACGTGCACGTGTGCGCGCCTGAGCTCATGCACGCGACACCCCCCACCTCCGCCTGTCAGCAGCGCTGATGACATTGGCGCAGAGGAAAGTGATGACAAATGCCCGTTATCAGCGAACGAGGCCGATGACAAATGGGCGGGCGCCCGAGCAGCCCCATTACGCTGTAATAACAGAAGATGGATGGCCTGGCGCCCCCAACCCCCCACCCCCTGCGCCGGTAACGGGAGCCGATCCGGCTCCGCCCGCCCGGGAGGGAGCCGAGCCGCCTGCCTGGCCGCCAATCACGGCGGGCGGGGCCGAGTTGCCCAGGCCCGGGAGCTGAGAGCCCAAGCGGCCGCCCCGCAGCGTAGGAACAAAGCAGCGCGCTCAGCGGGAGCAAGGGGCGCACTGGGCGTCAGGCTTGCCGGCGGCCAGGACACGCAGCTGTGCACACACATGGCCTGCACGCGCACCAGCCGCCTGTGTCCTTGCACGGAGCACCTGCAGCTCCCCCACCTCACAGGACCACGGACACAGCTTTTGTGCCATGCATGGGCATACACCTGCCACCAGATCTGAGTACACACCCTCCAAAGGAAATCCACCTACACAGAGCCATGCAGACCCCTGCACCTGCAATTCATGCACATGCCTACAGAAACCACTTGTCTGGGCGTGTATGCTCCCAACATGCCTGTACACGCATGGATAGTATGTGTACACATAAGCAGAAATGCTTGTGCGTGGACAGAAGCCCTTACACACAGCTCTGTGCACACAATTCAGGGCCTCCAAACACACCCACACCCTCACACAAAAGATACCCACAGCTGCATCAACAAATATTAACTGAGCCCCTACCACTCACATGTCAACTAGGTGCTGTGGAGTTACAGTGATGAATATGACACCATCGCTGTCGTCTAGAATGTTAAGTCTCCTAGAGGGACCAGACAAATGGCTATGAGTGAAGGCAGAAGATGATTTGTGCTTTGACTCAAGCCCATAGTTTGTGATGTGAGATTTCCAACTGGAAAATCAGAAAAGTCTTCCTGGAGGAGGTGGCTAAGGAAGAGTAACTTTTCAAAAGGAATTGAATTCTGGGGGGAAAAATAAAGGTATGGAAGTGTTAAAGTGTAGGGAGTGTTTCAGGCCAAGGAGTTTAAGAAGCTAGGAGTCCAAGCAAATGGAGTTGGGTGAGTGTGGTGGGAATGAGACTTCACAGACAGACCGGGAGGTGAGGCTGGAGCCGGGAAGGGGCTGGAGGTTATGGGACCAATGGGGAGGCAAGTCCACACGAGAAAGCACGAGGCCTGAGCTAGTACTGGATGTAGAAAAGGAGAGGACCAGGAGGTCAGTGAAAGTAAAGTAAGCCTTTGGGAGGTGTCAGGAAGGGCGGGCTTCACAGGCATGTGAGCTGTGCAGTCCCACAGGGCCCTGCATTTATTAGGGCCTTGTGCTGGATTTAATGCTGTCTTGAAACTTTTTATAATTGTATAATACAGAGCCTGTATTTTCATTTGGCACTGGGCCCCCAAAATTATGTAGCCAGCTCTGGAGCCAGGGATTTCAGGTTTCCAAACCTCCAGTAGGATAGGAGGAGCAGGGGTGGGGGGATGGTAAGTTTGGTCGGGGCCAGCGGTGTGGGGGAGTCTGGATGTGGAGTGAGGGGTTGAGGGGTTGGGTGAGGATTCATTGTCTCCATCCCCAGAGTGGGAGCTGGGGCCTCACATAGGCCTCTGGCATGCTTGTTTCTACTCCTCAGTGAGCACACACACAGCCACATGCCGTAGAGATGCCTCTTAAAACATACCTATCTTATGTACTCCCCTTACTGGAGTGTAAGCTCCCCAGTGTCCCTATGTCCCCAGGGCATAGCACATGCTTGCCACTTAATACCTGTTTGTTGAAGGAATAAGTGATGCGTGAATGAATGAGCACACGAGTCCACACGTGTACACACTAGGCATCCAGTCACCCCCCATGAGGGGTACATACAGGCCCAAATATGTTCCTCTAGCCACTGCCCTATACTGCCTCCAGGGTTGTTCCGTCCCAGGGTTGTTGGTATCCACTTTGGGGTAAGAATGCCCTTGCCTCAGTGGCCCCCTCATTGGGTATCTCCTGTGCAGAGCAAGCTGGGCCGGAGTTAAGGACGAGCTGGCAGACGGAGGAGCCCAGGTGATGGGGTGGGTGGGAGAGGCTATGATTTGGAGCCAGAGGATCTGAGTTCAAGTCTTAGCTCCTCCCTCTGCTGACTGCTGCGTTCTGTGCTTCAACGTCTTCAGCCAGCAAATGGGACTATAAGATGTAAATGCACTTACACAGGCACCTTGATGCTGACAGAGATTATTAGAGATATATTTCAAGTCAGGTATTGAGAGAGTGTGGGGACAGAGCCAGGAGAGCAGTTTCCAGGCTCTCGGCCTCACGTGGAAAAGTGCTGGCTCAGGTAGTAGTAGATGGCCATCAGCTATGACTAGTTGGCCGTCAGCTGTTACCAGTCAGTCAGTTAGCCATTGCCCACTGATATAACTGCCGAGGCTGAGCTAGCCAGTGCGGAATACAGCTAGCAAGTGAGGTTGGTTGGCAGAGAAGTGGACGGCAGGTTGCGGATGTGTGGCTCCTGCTTCCTGTGTCGCCAGCGAGAATATTAGTGGTATGACTCTCCTATCTATGGCTCCGTGGGTGTTCCTTTTTGGCCTCACCATATCCTGCATTCTTGTGTGGGGAGAGGGAGCTGAGACCCTGCATGACAGAGAACTACTTCCTTCCCCCCAACAATGGGTTCCCTGGAGTGTTGACAATAGACTGGGGACCCAGGGGATAAGCCAGGTGACCTCAAACAGGAGGGAAGTTGGCAGACCAGGGATGAGGAGGCTTTGGTCCACTCTCAATAGAGCCAGATGATCTAGGAGTTGAGACTCAGCCTCCACCCCACCCTCCACCCCCACCTCCCACAACCCACCTGCCAGTAGTAACACAGGACAAATATGAGGTGCCCCATGACTAAAGTAAACACTCTGACCGCAGGTAGCTTGGGGTAGTGGGAGGCAGAGGACACCTTCAGAGATATGGGCTGGGGGAGGGAGCCTGGGGGAGGGGAATGGAGGGGATTAGAGAGCAACATGGTTCCCCCGTTTCTCTCCCAGAGTGCCCTGCCTTCTGCCTGAGAGGTACTCCAACTGCTAACTTTGGCTTCCCAACATGAGACTCTCTCCTGTTCCTGTCTATAGAATGGGGGGTCGGTGGGGGGCATTCCCAGGCCCCTCCACCTGTCTCCCTCACCCTCATGTGACTCACTTTGGGTCTTTCCAGTATGTTCTGGTCCCTGCTTCCTCCCTCACTATTTCAGCTGTGTTAACCATCACCTCCTAGACCCTCCAAGAGCCCTCAGGGAAAACCCCAGCAAGGCGACTGAAGTGAACAGCACTGGGACTAGAGAGATGCAGCCAGGAGGAAAGGGACAGCAGCTAATGGGCCTCGTCCCTCCTCCCTCACCAGTTCACTTTTTCTGTAGCGTTATTGACCCGTCATTAGTTATCCGTCCAAGGTCGCTGGGCCTGGCCCAGCCATAAATCATGGCAGCTGGAGGGGGCAGAGCAATGGTTCCCAGGATACAGCAGAGAGCTGGGCCCCCAGCACACCCCGTAGGACGGCGAATTTCCCCAGTCTTAGGAGAGCTTCCCACCACCCCATCGGCCTCCCTTTCCTCCTCCTCCAATCTCCCCTGGCATTTGCTTCTTCCCTGCCACCTCTCCCTCCATCACTCACTCTGTTCTCCTCTCCCCATCTTTTTCTACAGCCACCTCCCCCCACCCCAGCTCTTCGTACTAAGTTGGCGAGCGACGGGGGAGTAGGGAGTACTGGGTAGGTACTGGTTCGCCCTTATTGGGTGTTTCACTCCACCTGGTCTCCCAGTTTAGAGCTTCCAGGAACAAGGACAGAATTCACTCAGGGGGAAACCGAGGCAGAGTCCCGACCAGAGGCGAGTCTGGGAAAGGGGCCCCACTTAATTCAGCATCAACGTCACCAGTCCTGGATCCACAAACCCTTCTCCCCTGCCGAGTCATGAGAGGGTCGACCCACCCATGGAGGGGCGCGCTAGGCCACATCCTCATCGGCCGCCTTCTCCAGATAAGCGAGGGGCCGCATTGCTCAGTCCGGACCCTTCCAGCCCCACTCCGCATCCCCAGAGCTCGGAGAGAAGCCCTCCGGGGCAGTTCCTCCGCGGCACCTGCCGCCCCCTCTACTACACCTCTATCTCTGGTCCTCGCACTTGGTCAGTACTCTTCGCCTGTCCTCGCGCGCCCTCTGCTGGCGTCCTCTGGGAAGCGCGCCCGTCCGCCTCAATACCCGCCCCACCTCCCAGCGCGACACACCTACTGGTAGCTGCCACTGCCCACCCCAAGTCTCCGCCCAGAAGCCAGATACCGCCCCCCCCCCGCCCCCGCCCCCGCTTTCGAGGATGTACCCTGGCGCGCTTCCTTGTTCCGTCCTGCCTGTGCTCCGGAGCAGCCGCTCCCACTCCAGATCCCAGAGAAGCCCGTCTTTCCTATGGAGTGGAGGGAATGAGGTCCCGAAATACAGAACTTGAAGCGTGGAACTTGAAGTGTAGGGTGGAGAGAGTGTTTCTCTTGTCCGTGGAGCCAGGCTCTGGAGGGGCATCTGCAGTCCGAGAATATACTTCACAGGGCAGCAGTGGGGTTCCTTCAGGCCATCTCCCTGGGGCCCTCCTCCATCACTTGGTCCTGTGGCTTCCGCAGGAACTTGGATGGGGGAGGCTCAGGGAGGCCCTTAAGGTGGGGGACTTCGGTGCTCAGAAGCTCTGAGATGGGGGCTGTAGTCCTTGGCCCCTGAGGTAGGAAGCTGGGGCTGCCCAGAGCTCCAGGCTGTTCTCTGGCAGGGAGAGAAAGGGCATGACCTCTGGCTCCTCACTCCTGGGGCCAGACCCTGAGGGTCCTGGGTTGTCTCCCCATTATGCAGCTTGGAACAAAGGGGGCAGGCCAGGGGGTTATTCCTTTCCCCTGGGGTGTTTGGCCTGGCAAGTAGGTAGGGTGCCTGACCAGAGGTCCTTGTCAAGCAGGTCCCAAAATGCTCCCATACAGTGCTGAGTTCAAGGTCATGGTGATGAGAGATGATTCCTTAAAGGAAGCCTGGGGCTGGGGTAGAGGATGTCTCAGGCCAGGCTGGGACCAATCATGTGGGAACAAGTCAGGCATTGGGGGGTAGGGTGGGAAAGGAGGCATATGCAGGTACATGTGTGAGAGAATGTAGGGAAAGAGGCAGGTTTGTGCAGGGACACAGGTGGGGGCTATGGGGGCAGGTGAGGCATGTATGGGGATATATGTAAGCTATAGAGCCAGGACCTCTGCTTCCACGCCATTAATGCCCTAATACAGATGGGAGGTCAGGGGGTCCCATCACAGGGTAAGTGGGCATTTGCTTTCAAAACCCCAGGTTTCAGGGCCAGGACTGTGTCCTTCAACATCAGCATTAGGAACCTGTACAGGACTGGGTTAAGGGTGAGTAACCAGGCTCAGGAGTCAATCAATAAACTGCTGAAACCAAAAATCTGGTGTAGCGCTAACCTGGGTCTCCTCACTGGAGACTCTTTCCATTGACTTGCAAAATGTCAATCGGCCTTCCCCAGCCTCCAAAGAAGTTGGTGCCTTCCAGTAGGAATCAAAACATATTTTGCCAGGATTCACCTGGGCCCCAAGAATAATTTTGTTTTAAACTCTGGTTTGGGAAGGAGAACAGAACTCTAGTTTGAAAGGGTACTAAATTATCAGCTGGCTTGTAGTGCCCACGTCTTAGAACACTCTGCTTATCCCATTTCCATAGAAACTCCTCCTGTCCAGGACCCCTTCCTGTAAGAGGTGAATTCACTGCTTCTCATAACCCAGGGGTCCAGCCTCCACCTGGCAGGAGTCACAAATGTAAATGCTTATCAGGGTTTGGTCCCAGGGAAAACAGTAGGGAGTGGTGAGGACTTTGGCAAGTGGGAAGCAGCTCCAGTCAGTTGTGGCCATGTGGGAATGTAGTGGGAGGAGCGTGGCATTATGCTAAAGCCCCAGACCTCTCCCAACTTCATCTTCCTCCATCACAGGAGCCTCCTAAGACACCCTTTTCCTAAGTCCAGAATATTAGTTTTTTATTGCTGCATAACAAATGATCACAAACGGAGTCCCTTAAAACAGATCCATTTACTATCTCACAGTTCTGTAGGCCAGAAGTCCAGGCAGTGTCAGCTGAATTCTCTCCTTAGGGTCCCACAAGGCCGAAATCAAGGTGCTGGCCAGGTTGAGCTGGGGAAGGTCAGCTTCCACGCTTATTCTCATTGTTGTCAAAATATAGCTCCTTGTGGTTGTAGGACTAAGGTCCCCATTTCCTTACTGGCTGTCACTGGGGGCTGCTGCTCCTTGAAGACTCTCCCTGGTCCTTGCACATGGCCCCCTCCATCTGTAAAGCCAGCAAAGGTGGGTGGAATCCTTCTCCATGCTTTGAATCTCCCTGACTGCCCCTTCTGCTACTGGCCAGAGAAAGCTCAGCTTTTAAAAGGCTCAGGTGATTAGACTAGGTCCACCCAGATAATTCTCCTTTTGTCATGTCAGGTAACAACCACAGCAGTAGCACCTCATCATAGTTGAAGACTCTACCAATACTCAAAAGGAAGGGGATTCTACAAGGGCAAGTGTCTTTCTTAGAAACCGACCCACCATACCTACCCTCCAAAGTGAGGTGAAAGCATCCCTCACTCTTAGTCCCAGACTCCCTCACTTTTGTTAGGCCTTGGGCCAGTCACCTCCCATCTCTGACCCTCAGTTTCCTCATCTGTATAATGGGGTAAGGGGCTGGATGAGATCTAAAATCCCTTCCAGGTCTCACACACTGATTGTGATGCAAGAAGACAGAATTTTGGTCCTTTGGACTAAGAGGCCCCACTGCCCAGAGAAGAACAGGACTACATTACCCTCATAGCAACATTCTCCTGCAGGCCTCCGAAAGGGCCTTACCCAGGAAGAGCAGTGGCTGAGACAGTCGCACAGCACAGCCAAGTTACCCAGTTGTAAGGGGCCCAGCCACCTGGCTGGGCTGGGCTGTGGAGAAGCAGAGACCATGGGCGTTTGTGAGGCCTCACACACAATGATGGGTCCCCTCTGGAGTCTGCACAGGGCAAGGTGGTCTGCACCTAGTTGGTAGGGGAGTGGGGCAAAGACCAAGTCAGGTGGGCAACCAATCCCCTTCCCCTACCTCTAAACTCAAGCTGGCCTTCAAAAATCAATGTCCCAAATCCATCCTCTCTGCCCCCAGTTTTGGCCTGTGGGTCTCCAAAAGGGCCCTTTCAGTCTCTTCCTGCCCCTCCCTCCTGTCTTCCTGGACCCTCTGGGCTGACCCAGCCCAGGGAGGGGCGGAGGGGGGGGGGCTCAGGAGCTCTCATCTGGGAGCCCCAATCACCCCCACTCCCATCCCCAGGGCAACAGCAGCCACTTCTCCCAGCACCCCCACCCCCACCCCCCAGCCCTCTCCAGGCTCCACTTTCTGCTCTGCCTGCAAGCTCCCCTTCAGGGTCCCTACCCCGCAGACTCCCACCAAGGCCTGGCAGAGGGGCTGGGAGGAGACCCTCCCCCACTCCATCCAAGCGCGGGAGCTGGGTAAGAGGTGGGGAAATGAATATTAATTTATCATGATTAGGCAAATCCGGCAGGGAGAGCCGATTCCGGAGGAGGCTAAAAAGATGAATTTCAGCAATAAAATTAAATAAGGACGGACGGGCGGCCCCTCCTCCCTCCCGCTTTGCTGATCTCTCTCTTTCTTACAATTTATGAGGCCAATTATGAAGATGAGGTTGGAAGTTCCTGGAACTTCACTAAATGCAAACGGCGGTCCCTGCTGTTCCCATCAAATTAATTAACCGCGCGCTATTGATGGCCGCTCAAGGCTGACGCAGGCGGCCCGCCCTGCGGCCGCCTCCACGGACACAGGACCCAGAGTCCAGAGCCCAGGCGGGGCTCTACCACCTTCTGCAGGCCCTGCCCAGCACCACAGGGAACTCCAGAGTCTCTCCTTCCAGCCCCCAGGCCCTGCCTGAGCCCTTGACAACGTAAGGGCATGCACACAGAGCTTTAGATAGATGGCCACATACACCCAAATACAAAATCATGACCACGCACCACACACACAGGACCTGGAATGCACATTAGGCACACAAGAAAATGAACAGACACAGGCAGGGAAAGCCCAGCTCAGACAGTGGGGCTGAGGGGGTCTCCCTATGGGAGGAACACTATGTCTGGAGCCCAGGGCCTCTCCATCAGGGCCAGGCCCGAGTCCAGTGGAGCCAAGGGCCAGGCAGAGGTTCCACTGCCACTCAAGTAAGGAGCAGTGGACCCTTGCCTGGCACCTGCACAGTGAGTGGTCCCTCCATATCTGCAGGGAATTGGTTCTAGGACCCCCAGGGATAGCCAAATCTACAGATGCTCAAGTCCCTTATATAAAATGGTGTAGTATTTGCATATAACTTTCACACATCCTTCTATATACTTTAAATCATCTCTAGATTACCTTTTAATACCACACGTGTGGTCTGGCCAGAGCCAACTCTGGCTCAGGGATAGAGTGACAACAGCTGGGCTAGGGGCAGGAAGCAAGTTTGTAGTGCCCTTCTCCTCCTCCTCAGGACCAGGTGGTGATTGGCTGGTGGTTTGGGGGTGTTCTGTTGCTGGATAGGATATCAGTTCCCACCAGGGCTTTGAAATTCAGTCTCCCTTTCCAGCCGGATGGGGTACTGGGCTGAAAACCTGGTTCTGGCTCTGAAGTGGCTGGGGAACCCCCTAACCACTCTGCTTAGTGTGAACTCAGAAAACCACCCTTTCCCCAAACTGGGCAGCCTTTCTCAAGAGACAGAAATCCATCGGCTCCTTTTCTGGGCTCCTGTGTCATATTAAGCAGCCAAGAGGATGCCACCCCCAGAATGGGTCTCTCTGGAAGGCACCCTCCCTTTGTATCCCATGATTTCCTGTTGCCTTGCGAGGAGGTGGAACCAGGAGTTTGTCTGGTCTGAAGGCAGACTCTGGAATTCTGAGTCTCCTGGGGGAAGGGAAGTGGCAAGAATGGGGGCCCCAGGTTTCAGATACAGAAGTCTGCACCATCGCGCCCCATGGTTCTGGGGGCTTCTTGTGTGTAGGAAGGGGTTAACTGGCCAAGTTTCCACGAGATCCACTGGTTCCCTCTTCTTCTAGCCCTGGAGGCTGTCAGTCCTTTGGGCCTGGAGAGGGTGCTGAGAAGACTAGGGCACTGAAGTGTGAACCACAAGATAGAAGCAATGGCCAAAACTGGACCCTGACACCCCATTCTTTGTGCTTCTGCCCACTCTGACCCTGGCTGGGGTGGGTGGCAGGCACAGAGGGCCCAGTCCAGAGTAGAACTAGCAGACCTGGGGGAGGGGCAAAAGCAGCCCAGGGATTTCCCAGCTCCTCTCGTCCACTCCAGGCCCTGGGCAGCCACTCTTCCCTGGGAGTAGAAGCTCTGAGGGAGAGGCTCAACCCTCAGAGGCTTCTGGGCTGCAGATGGGGCTGTCGCTGGATGATGCTGAGCCATGAAAGGGACCCCGACTCCATGGGCTTTCGGTTCCTTCCCTGCATGACCCATGGCTTGGACATCAGGGTTCTGAACTTGTTGGGGGCCCACACTAAGGCTGCTGAGATCCCCCAAATGAAACCAGGCCAACAAAGGCCAGCTCTGGGACTCTGCAACTTACTGAGAGATGAAGGACTCAGCAGCGCACCCCCATCCCCCCACAGCCAATGCACTCAGTCCTGAGCCCCCCTCACGTTCCACCTCAAAATCCGTGTCACAGGGCCTCTCGAGGCTCCTCGATGCTCCACCAACACAGACGCCTTCTCCTCTCTCTGAGCCCATTGTGCTTCAACTTGGGATGCCCACACTTTCTTTCAAATCCCTCTACTCCCCTCACCAAATTCTCCCTGTCCTGCAAGGTCCAGCCTCTGGAAACCGTCTCCATGCCACTAGTTGCACTTGCTCCTATCTGCTCTATCAAACTAAGCCTCTCAGCTCGACCTCGTCGTCGCCCAGACCAGCCTTCTCCTGACTCCTGGCATTTAGCAGCCTCTAAAGCAGGCTCCTTAGTTACCTCCAGAGCCTGTTCACCCTTCTCCAACGGGCTCTTTCCCTGCCCGCCTGCCCACCCCCCTTCCAGGAAGCCTTCCCTGACTGCCTCAGCCGTCAGGAGCATACAGGTCACCATTTAGTTGTTCCTCAAGTGTCTTGCCACCTTTGTTCATGTCCTCAGATGGCGTGTTCTAGGGCCTGGCCCACAGGAGAGGCTTATAGGTAGACAGGAGCTCCTAAATGCCTGACTTCATGAATTTTCCCTTTTAATGTCTATCCGTCCCCTCGAGTTCAGGAGCTGACTCAGGGCGGACCTGTTGGAGAGCAGTTAACTGATCTTTTTGGGTTCCCATCTCCATCCCTGCCTGGGGGGAAGAAGGCAGGGGCTGCAGCAGCTCAGACACTAGGCAGGTCAAATGTGAAATGCACTTTATTGGGCCCTTGGGCCTTCAGACGCTGTCCTCACTGAGCTTGGGGCACCCCTCCCAACACCTCCAGCTGCACAGGAAGTGGGGTGGCTGGAGGGAGTACATGGCTCCTTCTCCTGTGTCAGGGTCTTGGGTGATGCTGGGCCCCAGCTGCTTGCCTCGCCCCCTATGGTCCCCATCCCACCTCCAGCAGCCAGACCCTCCTCAAGGTAGGGAAGAGGGGGTGCCTGGGCCTGCAGCACAGGAAGCGGGCTTCAAAGCAGCCCCTGCTCGCTTCAAATGGGGCAAGGGGCCATGTGCAACACTGTGGTAGAAGGGAAGGCTGGAAAGACCGTGGCAGCTGGGGTGGCCCTTTCTCTCACGCCCGGGAGCTGGTGGTTGAAGTAGTGAGGTTCAGCCAGCGGAGGCCAGAGGGGAGGACTGGATGGCCAAGTGGGGCAGCTGGTCCAGCCACAGGTCACCAGTCCCGTTCGGCTGGCTCTCGGTAGGGGAGGCCTAAGAGCCTGAAGACATCCTTCTCCGTAGGGGTGGGAAGCACTCGGCCAGACCCCACCTTGAGGCCGTGGGTGTCCCGCAAGACAGCTGTGCTGAGGGCATGCTCCGACAAGCTCATGCCTTTGGTCTTGGCCAGAGCCCGCATGGAGCGGTTGAAGTGGGCAGAGCCAGTGAAGTAGAGCAGGGCGCAGGCAAACTCGCTGTAGGGCACGACGATGATGTCCAGTCTGCGGTGGCGCCGCCCGGGCCCTGGGAGCCGGCACACGCCCAAGTACTTCTGCTGCTGGCCGTTCTCCTCCTGGCTCACCAAGTCGTCTGTCAGGAACCCTGGCCCAACAACAGAGGGCTGCTGGGGGGGCCACGCGCCAGGCCCGGGACCACCCCATCCTCCCAGGTCTCTCCTGGTCATCCTGGGTCCTCTAGTCCCAGTTCACCCATTTACTTGTCCTCTCTGGGCCTGTTTCCTTCCCTGTAAAATGTGTACAGAAATTCCTCCCATCCCCCACCATTTCACAGAAAGATCAGATGAGACACTCAACTCACAGGCGGTACTGAGCACCCGTGTGTGGTGTGGGGGCTGTTTCATCCTTCCCTGAAGTGGCTCTGGCCACAGGGGGATTCTCACAAAAGCAACCTTCCCCTGCTTCCTGCCTAGAGATTCCAACTTTGAGACTCTGCCTCCTGGGGTCCGTCCAGCGCAGCTCTGCCCTGCCGCCTGCCAACCTGCTCACCCAGGGATGGAGCTTATACCTCGCTGCCGAAGGCTGTCAAGGAGACGACTGAAGACGCCCTGGTGAGACCGGCCATCCGGGTGAGTGAGCAGCACGTCCACATCCCCACAGGTCGCCTTCCCCCGTCGGTAGGAACCACATGCCACACACAGCAGCCCAGGACTGAAGGCCTGAGCGGATTCCCGGACCTGGGAAAGAGCAGTGATGGGGTGCGCAGGGCCTTCCCTCCCCCACACTCTCAGCTTATGCCCCAAGCCAATCCCTGGGTGCCTGATAAAAGCCTGAGGGAATGAGCCCCCCGGAGCAGGGGGACCCTGGAGAGTGGCAGTTCTCTAGCTTCACTAGGACAGAAGAGAACACTCTCACACTATGGGAGGCAGCCTAAGGAGAGATACAAGAAAACATACACTCTGATTCTGAGGGAAAGCACTGATCTTTCCCTCTAGAGCTCTTTCAGAGCAGAGAGAAACATCTTTTGGCCCCTGTACCAACCCACAGGCCAGGTCTATGAAACTCCACTTAGGACAAAGGGCAGGTGGCTGGAAGCCCTCAGCCAGGTCTCGACAGCCCCAGGTATCTATGGATTTGGAGTTAAGGGCCATGTGTGAGTTGGGGCTTGAGGACTGAACAAGCAGGGTGCTCCAGGCCCAAGCCCAGGCATAAGGGGGTCCCAGAAATATAACTACACCAACAATAAGGAAAAGGAAGGAAAGAAAACAGAGGGAGGCAATTCTGAGCCAATGCCCACATCCTTACTTGGAGGAGCGGGGCTCGGTGGGGAGGGAGCTGTGACAGAGGGCACTGTCAGCTAAAGGGTTGTCCTCATTAAGGGGGATAAGCCCATTAGCCTCCACCCCCGACACGAGGCCTTTCATATGCAGATGGCCTTCCCACCTCCACCCCAGGACACTGAGATTTCTGGGGCCCTGGATACCCTCAGCCAAGATACCTCAATTCTCCTGACAAGCTCTCTGCTAATCCCTTCCCTCCCTTCTTGAGCCTCCCAAGAGGATGGGAGGAGACCTAGGATGAGTAATCCAATCAATAGCTCCCAAGGCTGCAGCCCTTCAGTGGGGGAAGCAGGCCAGGTGGGCAGGGGGCTGGGGCTCACTGGCGCTTTCTCCTTGCCTGGGCACGGTGGCTGATTGACAGGGGCATGGCTAGCACTAAGGCGTGGTGATGCGTGAACAAAAGGACCTGTGTATCCACACTGCACCAGCCCGGGTCCCGGGGTCTGGAGTAGAGCAGAATGGGAGGCTGATTTTAGCTAAGCTGTCTGTGGAATTTCCGTGTAGTCCTTCCCTCTCAAAATCCTAGACCAAAGTGAGCATACCTTGCCCAGAACAACCAGCCCTTAACCCTAACACCAACTGGTCAAGAGATACATCTAACCCTAACTGTGCCCTAGTCTTGCTCTAATCTAGATTTTATATGAACTTGATCCCTAACCCAACTCTAAACCAAACCCTTTTCCTAGGACGACCACAAGTCTTAGCTAAAAGCATGCAACACTAAGAAAACCCTACTCCTAATTCAGGCCGAACTCCAATTCACCTCTTGATCTAGCTTTCCTCCGACCCCAAACCTAATCCTACAGCTCTATGCTTCTTCGCCAACTCTAGCCCAAGCCCTAAACCAGCCTTGGGTGGGCTTCAGAGGCTCCATACATCTGGAAAGAGATACAAAATTTTGTATATTTGTACAACTTTTGAAGGGAAAGAGTCCATAGTTTTCACCACGTTCTCAAAGAAGTTTGTGAATCAAAAAAATGCTAAGAACCTTTGCCCTGACCCACTGAACCTAGCCAGTTCAAAGCTCAATAGCCTTCAATTCTGACTATAGTCCATCTCTAATCCAGTCCTAGCACGAACCCAGTCCTAACACCATTCTAGCATCTAAGCCAATGCTGACTCTGCCTTACCAACGAGAACCCCAATCCAGGGAGCTGGTATTAAAGCCCTCCCGACCAAAGCCACCCTCCCCTCCCCTGGTCCCACAGCTTCCTCTGCCTGTTGGACGCCCCAGCTGAGGGATCAGAAGTTCTTGGCTTTGAGCCAAGCCCTGAATGTATAGCAGGGCCTGGCTCTCCTCACTTCTCTGAGACACTTGCTTACTGTCTGCTCGATCTCCGTAGCCTCCTCCCTGGGAATGCGTTCCAGAAAGTCATCGTAATGCTTCAGGCCGATGGCCTGCTGGGTAGTCAGGGAGGCCTGGTTGCGGATGTCTTCTAAGCTCCGGTAACCCTGCAAAAACGAAGCCAAAGGTGTATGTGTGTGTGTGTGGTGGTGGTGGTGGTGGTGGTTGGGAGTAGGGGGTATGAGGATCCAAGACCAACAAAGAGGCAGTGAATGAACACACACACACACACACACACACACACACACAGCTTCCATTGCCCCAGACTCCAAAGAAGACCTGAGGCCAGACCAACCCGAGGAGCAGATGGGTCTGTAATCAATGGGACTCAGGAAAGGCAGAGGGCATGAAGACATGCCCCAATCCAGCCCTGCCACAATCCTAAAATACTGGTTCACAATTTCATCAGTCTAGGGGTGATTCTGGGTATGGCCAGGTTTGGGAAGCACTGCTCTGGATACTCAGCCTTGAGACCTGGTCTCTTCAGAAAGGCCCTTGCTGCTCTGGGAGACAGAGAAACATACTTCTACTCTCTGCCTACATCAAGACTAATGCCTCAAGTATAGTAAGCAACAGGGCAGTTCCGGGAGCTAGGAAAGGGGTCTGCAAGAGCCTTGGACCCCTTGAAAAATGGTCTCCGTATAGTCTCGGTTCATTCCCATCAGAGTGAGGGAACTACGGATCAGGAGCTCCGAGACACAGCGAAACTCCAGTGGGGGCTGACCTGATGGTACCACATCTGGGCGGTCTTGGTTCCAGCTCCCCAAATGTTGGAGAAGAGCTCCAAGACAGGCACACTATCGCTGATATAGTCCAGCTTCCGCAGATGTCCGCTCTCCAGGATCTCTACAATCTTCTCAGCCATCCGCTTCCCAATCCCGGGGATACTGCAGGCCTCCTAGAAGCGGGCGAGGCAGAGGCAGGAAAGAAAAATGAGAAGAAAAGAGGGGTAGAGTCAGCAGGTGGGGAAGCTGACTCCTTCAGCTGATGTCTGAAGTAAAAGCCAGCTTGGCCACTTGGCAACTGATGGCTGGCTGTGTAAAGCTTGGGCACAACTGAAGATGACAAGTTTGGATGGAATGGGCTGTTTAACTTGTGTTTTGGTTGCCAGAGGGATGGATATCAGCACAGGAAGCAGAGAAAGGGCAACAAGGAAGATACTCGTCACCATCGCTCGCAACAGTGAGGGCGAACGTTTACTGAGGACTTACTGTGTAACAGGTCCTGCATTACTGGGATAATCCAGTTTAGTCCTCACAGAAAACAGAATTTCTTATTCTTAGTCCCCTTTTACTGTCGAGGAAACTGACACTCAAGGTTTTAAATGACTTGCCTAAAGTCACACAATTAGTTAATGATGGAAATCAGAACTCAAACCTTGGATTGTTCGCCTCCAGAATGGAAACGTTTTTAAAACAACTTTTTATTACCAAAAAAAATCCAAAGTAGAGAGAACAGTGTAACAAATCCCCAAGTACCCACTGCCCAGCTCCTATAATTATCAGGATTTTGCCAATCTGCTTTCGTCAATCTCCACCCCCCCCCCTTTTTTTTCCTTTGTGCAAGTCCCAGACATTGTAAAATCTTAAGCACTCCCCCTGATCCCCACTTGTGACTGGTACCTCCGCCAACCTCTACCAGTCAAGAACAGACCACACCCCCATGCCTTTGCATACCCTGCCCTGGCCCCCAGGTACCTGGTAGGAGGTGACAGGCTTGTGGAAGCTCTTGAGGGCATTGATGGCCTTGGCATAGCCCAGGGCCCTCCACTTGTCTCCCTGAACACTGTAGGCTTTGGCCAGCACTTCCAGCTTCTCTGTGATGTGGGGGTTGTGGTTGGTAGCCTTCTGGCTTGAAGGCTGTGCACAGACCCACTTTTCCAGGCCCTCAGGGGCTGGGCTAGGCTCACCATCTCCCTCAAGAGGGGTGGGGTAGCGGCCACTGATCAGGGCTTCCAGATCAGCTGCGCTAACCTGGGTCTCTTCCCCGTCACTGGTTTCATCCTCAGAGCCGGCCTTGAGGTAGGGAAGAAGAGACAATAAATTCATGCCCCCCCATGAATGCTCCTCAGAGTTGGGGGTTGAGAGTCCTATTCAGACCTAAGAATGAGGCTGGGTCATGTGCATCAAACTTGGTCTTCTGAAGTGTGGGGCTGTGTTCCATTTGATTCCCCCAGACCCAGCCCTAGTACGCCAGTGGCATGGGGTAGATATGGTCTAGGCAAATGCAGGAGTGATGAGTGCTGGGAAGAGCTAAATGGCTTCACAATAAAGAGAGTCCTCCTCTCTCAGGGGCCCTGGACTTTTGGAACAACCACGAGGCCTTCCCTGTTTCAGTGATCTACTTCCCAAGGAAAAGGAGCTGTGGGGGCTGAGCCTCCTGACCTGGGCGTGGGTGCTTGAGGCTTCCTCTGTCTTCTGGGGAGGAGATACTGGTCTGGTGGGAGGAGAGGGAGGAGAGAAGGCTGTCCTGGGCAGACCCTCACAGGCTCCGGGAGAAGGAGAAGAGTCTTGATCTGCCTTACTGAGCTGTGGTTGGTCCAGGTACCTGCAGGGATGGTGATGGGAGGTTAAGAGACCAAAGGTCTCGTCCCATCCTGCTCCCAATCCTTCTCTACTCTGAAATCTTCATTTTCTATGTGTTCAATTCAGACAATGAGAGTCATTTTTAACAACCCAAGGAGAGAGCTCATGATGCTGCCAGAAAACATTTGAGGAAAGACTGGGACCAGCCCACCTGTCGGGGATGAAGATGCTGAATCCTGCCGTGTCCACCAGCCTTCTCTCCTGCAGGCATAAGCTCAGCCAGGCTGACTTTACCAGCTGAACCCCCGAGGGCAGCCGGGGCAGCCTAAGGAGGCGGAGGGCTCGCTCACAGTCCATGTCTTCATCCACCACAATATGAGTGACCCCTGGGGTCTGGGCAGGGCATATCTGGCCACCATGCTGGACAATCTGCTTCTCAAAGAGTTCTGCCCGCGCTCGCCCAATGCCAGTGGGCATAACATGGATCCGCAGGGAGCTCAACCACTCTGTGGGGTAGACATTCAGATGTCTATTGTCATAACTTTCATGTATGATCCAAATAAACCCTTTATAGTATCCCACCCCCAAACAATCATTTTTCTTCTATCCAGACAGCCTGCCCTCTGGGGATTCCACCTTAAGCATACAGTTCATTTCTTCAATGGGAATCTCCTGACGTCAGGGGTAAGGATTTTGATAGGTCCCGTTCCCTCATGTAAACTACAACATTGTCTGACACATTGTACGCATCCTATAGGTCACTTTGTTTGATCATTTATTCTTTCAACAAATATTAATAGACACCTACTGGGTACTAGGCACAAGACACACGTCTTGTCATTACAGGCCTCACATTCTAATAGATTGCCCCTCCCACCCGATATAAGCTTCTGCTATCTATTTGTCAATTTGGCTGCAAAATATCTTATACCTCTGGGGACCTGAAAGGGATTTCTGGTCCCCCCCACATTCCCAACCGCAGGCAACCTCCTGGAAAGCAAAGGATTCTGCTGGTCATTTCCTTAGGGACCAGGGAGTATTTTCTGATTGATGGAGGTCTTAGGGTGGGGTAAAAGAAAACACAACAAGTGGCCTGTCAAAGACCGGACCAAACCTAGTGGAAGGCAGGGTGGGCAGAGTCAGCTCTAGTATCTGACTGTGAACAATGTAGGAAGTCTGAAGGTTCAAGTACAGGAAGGTTCTGAGACTGGGTCCACTCACCTCCTGTTCCTTCTCCTTCTTCCCTCTTGGGAATCTTTGCAAGTACTTTTGATGATGGATTGGCATGAATTTTCTTTCGCTTGGGAAATGCCTTCAAGATGCCCCCAGAGTCCATTGAGTTACAGCCTGTTTGAAGGTTGATCAGGGTGGCTGTCGTATGGAAACCCAGATTTGAGGTTTCCTAACCCCTTTGCCTATGGAAGTGGGGTCTCTACTCCCAAAACGCAATCGAATGTCAGTGGTTTAGCCTAGCTCTCCACTCACCAGCCTTTCAAAGTCAGAGTATTGGGGGAAATGAGAGAAGAACGGGACTACTGGGAGTACTTTTGAGGGCTATGAAACGGTATCATTCCTCAGAGGGTTGCTCTAAAGATTCAGTGCAGCGTCTGCCGGGCTGCATCCCAAAAGGCTTTACTAAAAGGGAATGTCAGGCTAGGAAATGGCGCTACACCTTTAGGAAGGACGGGCTTCCAGGAGTGGAGACTGGGGTAAATCTGAACATAAACTTCACATAAACTTTCTCAGACCCACAGAGGAAAACATAGGGTGGGGTGGGGTGGGGTGGGGTGGGTAGAGTTAGGGAATAACGCCCTGCACCTGCCCTGGTCGCAGGCCTCTCGGCATGAGGGTGCGCAGCCTCCCAGCTGCAGGGAGATGGGTTGCGGCCGCAGCAGCTGTGGACCGCCTTCCGGGATTGGGGAGTATCGGTCTCACAGCTGCGGGTGGAGAAGACTCCGGCAGGTGTGGGGCACCCTCCTGCATACGCAGCTGGCACGAGCTCGGGACTGCCAGCTGGGGCCCAGAGGAGGACTCCCCGCTGGGGGCTGGAGCGTCCGGACCCTGCCCCCAGAACCCCACCTCCCCATTCCCGGGAGTCGGCCCGGGATAGGGTTAACTTCAGGCTCAACAAGCCAATAAAGGGACGGGCAAAAGTAAACTACTATCTACTTACCAGGGCAGCCAATGAGAGCGGACCAAGGGCGTGAGAAGGGAAAAAGGAGGGCAAATGACCAGAATAATTTCCGGGTGAAGCGGAAGTGACCCTAGGCGGAACGGTCGCCATGGCAGCGGCTGGGCACGCGACTGGGCGGAGGGAAGATGGCGGTGACAGGCTGGTTGGAGAGTCTGCGGGCGGCTGAGAAGACGGCGCTGCTGCAGGACGGTAACTCGAGGCCCCCCGTGAGCTCCCTCGTCCTTTTCCCCAGGGTCCAGCCCTCCACGCTGGCGCCTCCAGGAAGGGCCTCAGAGCCTGGACGGCAGAGCTGGAAGGGTCGCGGCCGCCAGCCAAGCCAGGTCCTGCATTTGAGATGAGGAAACTGAGGCCCAGAGAGATGATGTGATTGGAACACGTGTCTCTGGACACCCCCTAATTTCCTGTATATCACCTCGCTCCGCTCGGAGTTCTGTTACTAATAAATAATACGTAATTCCTTTCACATTCATTGTCATTTGCTCCTCACCCTGGAGGCTGTTTCCACCCCATTTTACAGAAAAGAAAACTGAAATCCAAGGTTTTAGACCAGCTCCGGCTCCCCCAGCCAGTCTTGACCTGGGATCCCATGAACCTCAGTCTGGGGGTTCTATTGCTGAAGGAAGCCTGGTGTCCATGGAGAGGCGGCAGAACTGCGCTGTAGTTAACGACTCTGCCATTAACTTACCCGGGACTCTCCTAGTCGCCCCATTTACCTGTTTGAACTGCACTTTCCTCATCTGTAAAATGAGCTGGATGGGCTGGCTACCTGTTATCTCTGAGGTCCTTTCCAGTTGTAATATTGTTTGTAAGTGAACCTCTAAATGTTCCCTGGGTCTTTAGGGGAGACAGAGTGAGGGCCCCGGGCTGCGCCTGGAAGACATGGGCACAGGGGTATGGAGTCTAACTTTCTCTCACCCTGAGATTGGCTGGTGTAGTCCCCCCTACCCTCCATGCTTCAAGGTCCCTTCCTGGACCCACTTGGCAGCCAGAATGAATTAGGTCTGAATTCCTGTAGCTTTTAGGGTACCAGCTAGGGACTTAACATCCTCAGGCAGAGGCCAATCAGGGAAGCCTGGAAGTTAAAATCAGCTGCTCATTTGCTCATTTATTCACGCAGCATTTAGGGAGGCTTTTACTATGTGCCAAGCTGTGTACTAGAGCAGAAATACATGTTGTCTTAGGAGTTCACAGAGTGGTCAGGAAAAGACATGTAAACAAATAAGAGTGTGTTAAGTAGAGGTTAGAATCTTCTATAAAATGCTATGGGAGCACAAAGTGGGAAATAATCAGCTCTTTGAAGGAAGACCTGACAGAAGAGGTGATGTTTATAGGTCCTAAAGAATTAATAGTCATTTGCTCAGTGGAGAAGAAGAGATGGCTATTCCAGCAAGAATAACTCACATGTAAAGGCATGGAGGTGTGAAAGTATATGGCTGATTACTAGGGGAATACAAAACATTTAGTGAGGCTGACTCATTCACCCAATCAATCCTAAGAACCACTTACAATGTGTCAGGTACTAGGTGCCAGGGTGCAAGGGTGAATAAAAGGTCTCTCTTCTCAAGAAGCAATGAGGGGAAATGGTGGGAAATAGAGATTGCAAATAAATTGGGGTATGTTGTGATAGATCCCCTATGCCAAGCTAAAGATTTTGAACATTATAGGACAGTTGTTTTTGTTTTTACCATAAAAAATACAGAACATAGAATTTACCATTTTAACCATTTTAAGTGTACAGTTCTGTGGCATTAAGTACGTTCACATTGTTGTGCGAGCATTACTACCATCCATCTCCAGAAATTTTTCATCTTCAGCTGAAACTATACCCATTAAACACTAATTCCCCGTTCCCCCTGCCCCCAGCCTCTGGCAACCAGCCTTCAACTTTCAGTCTTAATGAATTTGATTACTATAGGAACCTCGTGTAAGTGGAGTCATACAATATTTGTCCTTCTGTGACTGGCTAATTTAGCATAATGTCTTCAAGTTTCATCCATGTTGTCACATGTGTCAAAACTTCCTTTTTAAGACTGAATAATAGTCCATTGTATGTACAGACCACATGTGGTATGTTCATGTGTCCATGGACCCTCGGGTTGCTCCCACTATTGTGAATAATACTGCTGTGAACATAGGTGTGCAAATATCTGGTCAAGTCCCTGCTTTCACTTCCTTTGGTCTCAGGACAGTGTTGAAACAAACAGTGTTGAAACCAGGATCTTGGTGAAACAATGTTGTTAGTTCTTTTTTCAAGCAAAAAAAAAAAAAAAAGACAAACTAATATTAAATATACAAATACATCTTGTCAAACCTCTCCTGTAGATTTACCCTCCTGGGGTGTGGGTGGGTGGGTGGGTGAGTGATGTGACCTCCTTCCCACCAGGAATCACTGCTGTTGGTAATGAGAACCTAATACATTTTATATTTTTATTCAAAAATAATTTATGTTCATTATGGAAATATGAAAAATAAACATAATCTTACCATCCAGAGATAATCATAAATTACATTTCATATGTAAGCTATATTTTTCCATGCATCTACAATCACACGTATGCATTTTTCTTTTAACAAAATATCATATATTAATATCCTTAAAATGTTTTATATACATATACATACATACATACATACATATATATATAACAACTATGTATTAGACTAAAGTATAAATGAAATATAATCTTTGGGTAAGGGAGGATATTCTAAGCACAACTTCTGGGTAGTAACCACAAAGGAAAACACAGTTGATTATATAAAAATTAAACACCTGTTTGGGAAAACTCACTTTAAACAAAGTTAAAAGGCAATTGAAACAGCATATTTACAACATATATGACATGGGGCTAGTATATACAAAGCTCATTTAGATTAGTAAAAAAAAAAAAGATGAATACCCAAGTAAAATAGGCTAAGGCCTAAACAGATAATTCACTAGAAACATGACCAATAAACACTTGGATCCTGGTATGGTTATTAGAGCATGGACGTAGGCCACAAGTGAGTTTAAGCCTGGGCGGGTCACTTCGTACGTAGCTTTATGACTTTGGACAAGTTGCGTGACCTTTAAGCTTCAATTTTCCTCATTTGTGAAATACAGATAATGGTGGCATCTAGGATTATTGTGAGAATTAAATGCAATAGAAGATGAAAAGCGCCTGGCCAATAGTAAGCACTACGTCCTGCCTGGACTCAAGATTGGACTCCAGGGGGAGAAGAGGTTCAGGCCACACACCCTTTGTCGCTCACAGGCAGCATCTTGTACTCCACTCCTGACAGAAAAACCCCTTCCAGCTCTTTGAGCCATCCAAACGATTAAGGGTGTTGTGACCTCGGGGCCGGTTGAGAGGCGTACAGATTTGGGGTGCATTTCCCTAGAATACATATTAGGAACAACGCAAGGGAACCGTGTCCCAGGGGAGTGAATTGGACAGGAAAAAGACTTGGTAGATGAGACACAGTTGCAAGTGGCACCTTTAGCTGGTTAAGGGCTTTGAGGCTCTTCTTATTCATTAAATGTACGTTGGGCCTGCCTGCTGGGCATTAGTCCTCTGTTATTTGAGCTAGATTTTGAAAGACGTGGAGGGCAAGGAGGAGATGAAAAGTAGTATGGAGCTATGGATCGTGGAGGAAATGGCAGAGCAAAGACCTGTTCAGAGAAAGCTTCAGAAAGGGAGAGAGTCCCAGAACATGTCTTAAAGTAATGGTAGGCGATGGTTGGCAGGAGTTGGGAGGCTCTGGGAGGGTTTCTCAGTGTGCTCAAGGCTCGACGTTTCCCAGGTAGACCCCTTGAGCTGCAAGGTGCAAGGCAAGAGGAGGCCTGGGGGTAAAGCGCTCTCTGCTTTGTGCGTAGGGAGAAGGAAGGTGCACTATTTGTTCCCAGACGGGAAGGAAATGGCCGAAGAATATGATGAGAAGACGAGTGAACTACTCGGTAAGTGAAAGGGGCTCCCCGTGGGCCCTTAGGAACGCTTGGAGTGACCTAAGCACAGGTGAATACTTCTCACCTGAGCTTGAGGGAGGGGCCCAGCATCAAATGTGGGAGCCAGGGGAGACTGAGGGCTTTGAAGCAAGATTGTTCCTGAGAATAATCTGAGGTCACTAGACACCAGAAGTGGAGTGGGAGTCTGTCTGTTTGACCACTCCACCCCAGACAAATGAGAGAGTGGGTAATTCCTCTAAGGTGGAATGGGGGATGTAGAGAAGCCGTTGGGAGAAACTTTACAGAGAAGGTGGCGCCGGAAGTGAACCTTGTAGTGGTAAGGACAGGCTTTTACTGCAATTTCTTTGCTTGTTTTTTTCTTTTTTCTTTTTTCTTTTTTTTGCTTGTATTGTCTTTTGAAGCCACATTAGGAACAAGCAAGTACCAGAGGCAGCAGCTTCTGACCTTGCCTTAAAAGCAACACTATGAAATCTGACCCTCATCTTGGAGAACGTCTGAATCAAAGGGAGGAAGGGGTAGAAATGGTGGCTTTTGCAGCCTTGTCATCTGCGTTCCTATAGCTCTTTTCCTCTAAGAATCGGCTCCAACTTGCATTTCTTGGAATTATTTGATTTGTCCATCCTCTGTTCCCAGGTCTGCACATCAGCATTAACTGACTTCCCAGAGCTAGGTGACTGGTTCCTTGACCCAGGGCCTGAGGCTGTCAGCAGTGGGAGTTGGTCTCTTTATTAAGTTCTACCTGAAATGCTAAGACCAATGATGGAATCATGCACTGGGTTATTTTCTTGTCATTATTCCTGACTTTAATTTCTTCCTGGGTCTGATCGACAGGTAGTAGTGGTGAGGGAATTTCTTTTTCCCTTTTTCTGACAGCTCATAAATGTCTAGAACCGACAACATGGATTACGCTGGTTTGCATTCTCTTAGTCTCCAGTCTTTAAATGTTTGTCCTGCGCATGTTCAGTCACAGAGTAAAGTGTTGATCCCTCCTTATTATGAGCTGCTTGGGCTCCAGTCCCAATTGGTTTAGTCTGGTGCTATTAAAAATCTTGATGTGTTTAGCATATGACACTGATTTGGTGGAAACCAATACAGTAGTAATATCCTCACAATGCATTGTAATTTATAGCACTCCCAGGGGGTGACAGCCTTGGAATGCCTAACAGGGGCGAGCTTATGAAAGCAGAGGTCACGTGGGCTAACCACCAGCATGACCAGGCTAGAGACTAGCTGCAGCTCCTCTCCCCCAGCCCCCAGCGTCACCTCTCTTTTCTACACAGAGCAAATCAAGCAGCTATAGCTGCTGTGGCTATAAAAATAAACAAACAAATAAAACCTGGGTCTCTTAGTTGTGCTTGGACATGAAATTAAAATGAAAAAAATCCAGATTCCTTCATTTGTAGCATCCCACATTAACCTGTCATTTCTCCTCTTGGCAGGCGGGGAATAGACAGTGGCCTCCAAACTCCTTTTTTTAAAACGCAGAAATGGAGGTTCACGGGAGACCATTGTTTGGCTAAAGTTGACCTAGTAATGATATTCATACCGTAACTTTCATTGAGCACCATGCCAAGTGCTTTATGTGAATTATCTCGTTTAGTCATCTTCATTACGGCCCGATGAGGTAGGTACTGTTGTCCCCATTTTACAGTTAAAACAAGCAAACAAAAACCTGGAAGCTTCAAGAGTTTAAGCACCTTGTTCAGAATCACATAGCTGGTTAGTTTCTGAGCTAGGATTTAAACCTAGGTCTGTCTGATTGAGAGCCTATGCTTTAGTCAACAACTCTTGGGAATTGAGAATACTTAACCCTGCTTTCTTTTCTTTTTACTAAATTTTGCTCTCCCCTGAATGACCTGAGTAGGGGCTGGTGGGGGCAGGACAGAGATGGGCAGAGAGGAACACCCCACTCGAAACACCAGGCCCTTTGAACAGCTGATCCTTTTCTTACCCATTTCTAACCACCACACCACACCCCCACCTGCTGTCATTGCAAAGTAGTGTTCATTATTAACTTTTCTTTCTTTTTTCTTCTAATAATTTTTTATTTATTTTCCAATTACAGTTGATAGACACTGTTATATTAGTTTTTGGTGTACAACATAGTGACTGGTATTTATAAAACTTAAGAAATGATCACCCTGATAAGTCTAGTACCCATCTGACACGGTACATAGAGTTATTATAATATTATTGACTATATTCCCTATGCTGTGCTTTACATACACATGATTATTTTGCAACTACCAATCTGCACTTCTTAATCCCTTCCCCTTTTTCACCCATCCCCCCAAATCCCCTCCCATTTGGCAACCATCAAAATGTTCTCTGTATCTATGAGTTTGTTTCTGTTTTGTTTGTTCATTTATTTTCTTTTTTATACTCCACATATAAGTGAAATCATATGGTATTCATCTTTCTCTGACGTATTTCACTTAGCATAGTACCCTCTAGGTCCATCCATGTTGTTGCAGGTGGCAAGATGTCATTCTTTTTTATAACTGAGTATATTCCATTATATATATTTATCACTTCTTCTTTATCCATTCACTTATTGATGGACAATTAAGTTGCTTCCATATCTTGACTATTGTAAATAATGCTTCAGTAAGCATATGGATGCATATATCATTTCAAATTAGTGTTTTGGGTTTCTTTGGATAAATATCCAGAAGTTGAATTGCTGGGTCCTTCTTTGTCTCTTGTTATAGCGTTGTTTTAAAGTCTACTTTGTCTGGTATAGATATTGCTACTCCAGCTTTTGTTTTGTTTTGTTTTGTTTCCATTTTGATGAAATATTTTTTTTCCATCCCTTTGCTTTCTGTCTGTGTGTGTCTTTCAATCTGAAATGAGCCTCTTACAGGCAGTATATATAGGGGCCTTGTTTTCTTATCCATTCAGCTGCCCTATGTCTTTTGATTGGAGCATATAATCAATTTACATTTAAAGTAATTGCTAATAGATGTATAGTTATTGCCATTGTATTATTTATATTTTTTATCTTTTTTTTTTCTTCCAGGAGTCCCTTTAACATTTCTTGTAATACTGGTTTGCTGGTGATGAATTCCTTTAGCTTTTTCTTGTCTGGGAAGCTCTTTATCTGTTCTATAATTCCAAATGATAGCTTTGCTGGGTAGAGTAATCTTGGTTGTAGGTCCTTGCTTTTCATCATTTTGAATATTTTGTGCCAATCTCTTCTTGCCTGCAAAGTTTATGTTCAGAAATCAGCTGGCAGTCTTATGAGAGTTTCCTTGTAGGTAACTAACTGGGTTACTCTTGCTGCTTTTACTATTCTCTCTTTGTATTTAACCTTTGGTGTTTTAATTATGATGTGTCTTGGTGTGGGCCTGTTTGGGTTCATCTTGTTTGGGACTATGCCCTTGCTGGGCTTGTATGTCTAATACGGTCACCAGGTTAGGGAAGTTTTCTGTCATTATTTCTTCAAATAGGTTTTCAATTCCTTGCTCACTCCTTTTTGTGGTACCCCTATGATATGAATGTTGGTATACTTGATGTCCCAGCTATCCCAGCGGCCCCTTAAACTGTCCTCATTTCTTTGGATTCTTTTTTTGTCTTGCTATTCTGATTGGGTGTTTTCTGCTACCTTATTTTCCAAATTGCTGATTAGGTCCTCTGCTTCATCTAATCTACTGTTGATTCCCTCTAAGGTAGTCTTCATTTCAGTTATTGTAGTCTTCTTGTCTGACTGGTTCTTTTTTATGTTCTCTATCTCCATTTTTATGTTTCCTGTCTCTTTGTTGGTATGTTGGTTCTGGGGCCTCTTGGAAGGGACTGTGGTACAGGCCAATGTTAGCCGCTGCCTGTGCCCTGCCTACAGCCACTGGGTATGAGCTACAAAGTTATCTGCAGATGGGTGTCACTTGTGCTGGGCTTGGAGGTGCCTCAGAGAGGCTAAGCTGCAAACTGAGGCTGGCTGCCACTAGTGCTAGGCTTGGGACTGCTTAGCAAGAGGTACAGGGCATGCCAAGGTCAGATGCTCCTTGTTTGGGGTTTGTGAACCTTTGAGAGATTTTAGAAAAGCCCACAGCATGAGCCAAGACAGGCCGTTTGTATGAGAAAACCACTGGAAGCAACTTGGGTGGGCCTGCAAGTTGGGTGGGGCCGTGGTCTCAGGGAATCACCAGGGCGGGGTGAATGGTGTTAGCCAGGTTGATGAAGACTCAGATATGGTGCCCTCCTGCACTGCAGGCTGGGTGGGGGTAGGTCTCAACAAAGGAACAATGGCTTCTGCCAGCACTTCTGTCTAGGAGAAAGCTGCCCCCTCCAGCCCTTGCTCTGAAGCCAGACAAGTCAGTTCCTCCTCATATGTCCCTGGCACCTTTTGAGCTGCTGCCCTAGCTCTAGAGCTGAGAGTGAGTCTGTCAGAGAGTAAGTCCATGTGGGCAATTTAAAAGGAGCTCCTGGAACTCCAACTGCCTTCTGTCTCACTTAGTCACAGTCTCCACTAGTTTCCACATCCAGAAGTCATGGGACATCTCTTCGTGGCACTGGAACCCTGGGCTGGGGAGCCTGGTGTGGGGCTGGAACCCCACACTCCTCAGAGGGTACCTCTGCAGCCAAAATATCCCTCCTGAGTTTTAACCACCACACATGGGTGTGGGACCAGGCCATTCTGTGCCTCGGCCCCTCCCACCAGTCTCCATTTGGCTTCTGTACATCCTTAATTACAGGACTTCTGTTCAGCTACACTTCAGGTGGTTCTCAAAGTTGGTTTTTCTGTAGTTTAGTTGTAATTTTGATGTGGTCCTGGGAGGAGGTGAGCACAGCATTTACCTACTCCACCATCTTGACTGGAACTGTCTCATTATTAATTTTTAAATATAAATAATCCCAGGGCTTGAACTGACTTTTACTTGTGTGTTCTATTAAGTATAATATGAACAGTGTTTTAGTGGCCATAAATGGGAATAGTTTCCATTTTTCTAGCTAATTATATAAATTTGATAATTGGCCAAACTGGTTTTCTGTTAGAAAAACTCAGAAAGTAATTTATAGAGGAAGAATTGAAAGTAGTGCGTCTGTCTAGGTTGGAGTTCTTCCAGTCGGTGTTAATAAGCATAGTAGTGTCATAGTTTTTCTACCCTCTCAATGCTATTCATTCCTATCCCTGAATACATACAGCCTCTTACATGAAGGCTGTATGTATTCATAGAGGAAAAAACTGAAGGGCCCCATAACAATGACCGGAACATCAAACCAGCCCCAGAGGAACACAGCATGTCCAGAGGTGCATAGGCTGAAGGGCAGGCCATCCCCTAGCGATTACATTCGGATTACCGGCTTAATCTGCTTTGGTATTTGACTGCCAGCCTAACCACCCCAGGCTGCATTTGGAGGATATTGAGCACTTTCATCCCCAAGCACTTCACTGGCTTTATAAATGACCCACTCGATTCTCTTCAGCCTCCTCAGGGATGGGACGTGGCAGCTGTTTAATAGCCACATAGCAACGTTGCAGTGTTTTAGGGCAGAAAAGAAGAATCCTACATCCAGTTTAAGCTGCAGGGAGTATTTAGGAAAGGGGAATGTAATTATCCACATTGGAAGTGGGCCAGGGCTTGGAGCTTTGGGGAAAGAGGCCTTTAGGACCTCTACTTTCCAGCCCACCTGAAAGATGGGGCCTCCTTTCAGCAGTCTGGGACATCAGCCTGCTTCCTGCTGACTTAGGAAAAAGCCCCCAGGCGCTGCCTCCTTCATATAGTCCCCATCAGATCCTTTATAGGGTCATTGAAAGTCTCCTTTCCAAGGACTGGCCCTGGCTCAGCTGGGAAGATATGACAGCGTCCCAGGGAGCTGCCTTGCACACACCAGTTTGAGTTTAACATATAATCAAATCAGAGTGACAGCAGGTGGAAGCAGTCTTCTGTTGCCGCAGGAGCTGTCCTTGAGTTCAGGAACAAAGACAGGACAAGAAGACAAGACAAAGTGTGGATTTGCACGTCTGCATTCATGCCCGCGTCCATGGGAAAAAATAACAAGGACTTCACGAAAATCATTTATTGGTCTTATAAGGGAATGAATAAGGAGACTTTCTAACAAAGAATTTAATCCCAAAGTATTGAAACAAACAAACAAACAAAACAAAACAAGGGGAAACAACCAAAGGTACTAAGTTCCTGTGACCTGAGTGGCTTTTTAAGATCAGTGGTAAAGAAATGAATAGCTGACTTTCCTCCTCCTTAGTGTACTCCTTGGGAAGGCCTCTGTGCAAAACCCAACATTCCTTGGAGTAAAAGAGTAGACAGGAAATCCTGGGGTCGCAATTGCCTCTGTTGGCCACACTGGTATCATGTGTTAGGACATGTGATTTAACAAGGCTCATTATTACTGGGGTGCCTCACTTATCTAGCCCCAGAAAGTTAGGTGCTCCTCATAAATTACATTGTCAGATAAAGCCTTTCTTTCAAAGACTAAAATTTAAAAAAAGAAGTAGAGCTACTGAAAAATGATAGAAACCTTTCTAAATATCATGTATGCTTATTGAACAATTATAGAGTATAATTTAGCCTTTTATTAGTGACTCAAATTCTGGACTTGGAGGTAGGAGACCTGAATTTTAGCTGTGTCTTTTGCAGGTTCGTTTATCTCTCTGAGTATTGGTAATTCTTCATACTCTGTCCCCTTGGAGGGTGGCAGCAAGGGAAGAAACACTATTTCCCATTTAGAAAATACAGGCATTGGACTGGATGCTTTCTAAGGGAACCTCCACCTTTAAATGTGTGATGATTGTGTTCCACCTATAGTGATCCCCCCAGGGTCTAAGGGTGCTTGTTTGCCCTCACACTAAATGGTCCCCGTACTTTGTACTTTTGCCATTGCCCTCCAGTGTGGGCTGTCCTCTCATGCTGTTGCCAATATGCCTGGGGAAACAATTTTCTGCCTTATTCTACACATAGCCTTTTATACATAGTCTGAGTGAGAATCGAGGAGTGATCTTTCCTACAGTACAGAGTGAGCTGTGTGGGTCTTCTCACAATAAGCCGCTGCTCGGAGGCATTTGTCACTTCTGAGTTTGTGACTGTGACAGAGTCCCCCAGAAGGCTGGCTTTCAGTTAAGCGAGGTGCTATGTTAAATGAATAGATTTGGATATACTCCTGGTCACAGTCCATTCACTTAAGAGAGTAGAAGTATTTGTGGGAAAAAAAAAAAAAGTTGCCTATAAAGCATATTTCCAAATTTTACTCTTCCATATTAATTTTCATTATAAACTTGGAAATGTGTTTCTAGGGAGAATTTTTGGCCCTAAGACGTAATAAAATCACATTGCAGAATGCAGCAGACCTTGTAAAAGCACATATTCAAGGGGAAATTCTAATTTTACAGCACACTTTTGTGTTCAGCTTGCGTGCTTTACTTAGAGCAGTGAGGGTGTTTGGGTTTGGCACAGCTGCTCCAAAGGTCTCAAAGAAACCCACCGGCGCTCCTGATTCAGAGAATCAGGCAGCAGCTCTCATCCCCCAGCCCAGAAAAGGGAGCTAACGGGAACAGCTGCAGCAGAATCCCTGGCCCTTTTTGAGTTGTTTAGCTCCTTACAACAGCATCAGGAAGGCTGCTGGCCTTTAGCAGCACCTGGGCTGCTCAGGCTGGATGATGCCCCAATGCAGCAGGAGGGGAAAGGAACAGAGGGGTTACAGCTTCGGAGGTCCCTCCTGCAGTGATGGGCTGCCCTGTGACTGCAGTCCTAATGACACGGCTGAGTGGGGTTCCAAAAACCCTGGCAGGGCTTTTCAGGTCATGTCCATTGAACTAGTTTGTTTGCAATGTATGTGCCTTATTTGAAAAAAAAAAAAAAAAAAAAAATCTTATGCAAACATCTGGGTTGTAAAAGAAGGTAAAAACAGAGATGGTTGTTTGCCTGATAAAAGGATGATTCCCCATCACAAAAAATTCCCGTTAGAGCTTCTATAAATAATGCATTAAAAATATGATGTGTGCCTAAAATTTTGTTTAAATACAACTTTGGGGCTGTTGTTTTAAACCTGGTTTACCTAAAATGAGTAAATTTCTACATTTGGACTTTCTGAGTCATGAGACAAATCTGCCTATCAACTTTCACCCTCTTCATTTTTCTTTTGCACATTTTTAGATGGAAAAAAATGCATGTCAACTCACTTTTTGGGAACCAAAATTTCCCAGTTACCAATAGCTACGCTTTTCCTAACCCTTGCATTTTTCCCTTAGTCAAAGCCACACCTGGGGGTTTCTTAACTCCACTTGGCTCCTTGCCGAGTTTGTTCCAGTTCCTTTTGTCTGGGTGTCGATGATATGGCCTATATAGGTTGTCTAAGGTTGAAATGCTCTACTGAGATTTCAGAGGATGTGAGGTCCCTGCTCTGATGGACAAAGCCATTGGAAAGGCCCATAGCTCCCACTTTTATCCTGTTCTCTTACCTCCGGTGATGTCCATGATTCAGCAGAAAAGAGCAGAGCCCCTTTCATCCCCATAATCCCATTGCTTCCTTCTCTTCCCAGTGAGAAAGTGGCGTGTTAAAAGTGCCCTGGGAGCCTTGGGCCAGTGGCAGATTGAGGTGGGAGAGCCAGCACCCCATGGAGCAGGGAGCCTGGGGCCTGAAGTCATCAAGGAGAGCAATGCCAATGTATGTCTACCTGTCAGGAGTCTTGGGTTAGGGGGCCTGGGGGGGGTGGGCTGCCAGCCCTTGAGGACGGACCATGTTTTGTTCACTCCTCATCTCCAATGTGCCCACCTGCACACAATAGTCTAGAGGTGCTTGATGAATGAATACCCAAAGGGTTTTGGTTTGGTCATCCCAGGGCGAGTGTCCCAGTCCTGGAATGTCACAACGATAACAGCATCAGAGGGAGCTGAGGAGAAGAACTGTCTCCCGTGGTGCCTGCGGGCAGAGTTTTGTGGAGGGGGAATCATCCCTTCCTACCCCTCCCCAAGAACAGTCCAGGAGTTGGATTTGCCTTCTGCAGCCCATCTTCATGCGCAAGGACACCAAGATGAGTTTCCAGTGGCGGATCCGAAACCTCACCTACCCTAAGGATGTCTATAGTGTCTGTGTGGACCAGACGGAGCGCTGTGTGGTTGTCAGAACAAGCAACAAAAAGTAAGGAGTGTGGTGGGCAGCGGGCTGCCTGTGGCTGAACCGGGTGGGGGTGGGCTTTGACCTGGGTTAGGGCTCAGACTGCCCCCTACCCCTGGTAGGGGCCTCAGAGACGCCTCCTCCAACTCTGAGGGAGGGAGGGAAGAGGGCTGCACTAAAACCCCAGTAGGCACTGAAAGCTGAAGGGCTTCCTTCCAGCAAGACCAGCTGGAATACTATAATTGGCTCCATCAGGGCAGGGAAATTTGAACATGTGTCTGGTCCAGTACCTGACACATACTGGGGCTCAATAAATGTTTGTTGAATGAGGGGATGAGGGAATCACCTGGCTGTTAACTTATGATCTCAGGTGGTTTTGCTGTGAGATTATTGTGACTTTGACCTCTGGCTGGATCTAGTCCATGGTGAACTTGGCCTGGGGATATCACTTTTGGAGCTGGCAGGGTGCCAGGACCTGGAAGTCACACTTATCTGAGGTGGCAGTTACGGGACTTTGAAGTGTTGGCCTGGGAGCAGCAAACCTGATCCCTTCCTTGACTAAGGGACAGTGGGCAGGTGCTTTGGCCTCTTGGAAGTCTCTTACATTACGTTTCAAAAGGGGTACTCAACTTCTGTTTGCTCCTCTCCTGGTGGTCTGCTGGGGGAAGGCAAAATGTAGGGTTGAGGGAACAGAAGATGGCCAAGGTGGAGATTTGATCCTGGCAAGGATGCCTCCGGGCTGACCATCTTAGAAATGCATCGATCCCATTTACATTTCCGGAGCTCTGACTGATCACAGGAGAAGGAAGAACGCTGTAATGAATCAGTCTTGCTGTGGGCCAGAGGGCTTGCAGTGTATGACCAACTCCCATGACGTAGATTCGGGGTATTGATATGGGAGGTTTTGTGAGTTACTGGTCCACAAGCTGTGAAGCCACCCAAGCTGTGAATGCCTCATGGGGTGCTAGGCTTAGCTCAGAGGTGCCCCCGCTGGTTTACATGCAGTAAGGAGGACACAGCTCTGCCCATCTTCTCAGGTGGTGTAGTGCCAGCCTCCCCTTTCATCTCCCTCAAGTCCATCCACAAGGCCCAGAGGGAAGCAGTGTGGCTCCCAGGCTTCCCCCAGTGCAGCCCTGGGTCCTGCCCACTTCTTATGACCTCCCCTCTACCCCATCACTTTGGCAGGGTTAAGAGGACAGGGAAGGGGTGGAGATGAATGAATTAATTTCAGGATTATTGCTGTACATGCAGCCAGTAGCCCCTGCAGTGGACCTTGTGTATAAATATAAAGTCATAATAATAAGGGTTTGCGTTTATAAAGCACTTTGAAGCCCTCAGACAAAAGGCACTTTATTCCCGTTATTGTTCTCATCATTAACAGGAGTCAGTGCCTAAAGTGGAATTTAGCAATTTCAGACAACAGAGAAATTGCCTTTAGGAAAACAAACTCCATGCTTCAGCAAGCACTCCCTGGCGTAAGAGGCCTTGGGTCCAAACTGGGAACAAAAGTGCTTCTGATAGCACTTGAGTCTGCAGCCCAGCAGTTTGTGGAGCTGGCTGCTGCCTCCCTTTTGTCCCCCAGAGGTCACTGTCGAATACAGATATCAGACAGAAATGTGATTACTGGGGAGTGAGAAAAGAGAGGCTAGCTAACTCACCAAAAAAATTCATCTGTGGGGAGGTCCTCCGGGTCCCATCTCCTGCGTGTCTCCAGCCGTAGGTGGCGCTGTTGGCCAGCAGCTCCATGGCTACAGGCCCACTCCAGTGCCCAAGACAGCAGGAGACATTTTTGAACTGATGGGTGAGGCCAGGTGGGGTGGGGTAGTGCCCCTGGAGGGGGTAGGACCAGGGGTTGGAGAGGAGAAGAGTTTGTCAGTGTCCCCTTTGGAGCCAACGCTGAGCCTCTGGTCCAGTGGCCCAGCCTAGCCGGCCTCAGGTCCCTCTCCTGGGAGGTAGGCGAGAGGGACCACTAAACCCTTAATCTTGAGCCTAGTGGCATTTTCATCTTTGACCTGGAGTAGTAATGTGTCCTGTACCTTTACTACCATTAATTAAACAGAACTTAATGGCTATTCCTTTGAGCAGTGTTTAACTTTCTTAGGATACTTTAAAAATATTTTTTCTGGTCATCACACTGTCCAAAGGTGGGCAGGGTACATATTTTTATTCTTGTGTTATATGTTAATGGTTATGTAAGGGCATCTGTAAAGTCAGCATGATGAAGTGACTTGCTGAAGGGATAGTGGCAGTCTCAATGCCCAGGCATTTGGTTTCCACCACACTGTGGCATTTCTCTCTGATTCGAGTTCTTCCTTCATCTGGAGGTTCTGTGCCTGCCTGGTCTAATGTTCTGGCATGTGGTTACTAATAGAAGCCGGAGTTCCTCTGTCCGTACTACCTTGTCCCTGAAGAACTGGGTTGGCCACTTTTCTTGAAGGAGTTGATTCCAGTGCATTATGCCGTTGGCCTCAGGTGTTAGTGAGGATGAATCAGAGAAGGAAGAAAGTGCTTTTCCAGGATCGCAGTGTGGAACCATCTGTTCCTGTTAAGAGTGTTTGTGCAGAAAATGTTCTTAGCCTCCGCCTAGAAGCTGGCAGCTGTAACAAGCCAGGGTGCTGGAGTGGGAAGATGTCGGCTTAAATCTGGCTTCTGCCATGTATTAGTTGTGGAATTTTAGGCAAGGTTTCCTCATCTATCACAGGGGAATACATATACCTACCTCAAGGATTGGAGAATTTGATGAAACCCTATACGTACAAATGCCTAGTACAATGGCCGGCCTGAAGCAGATTCCCAATTCTTTGCAAATTGGGACCTGAAGAGAATGTTGCTGATTTGGCATCAGCGATACTAGACTGTGGAGGTGTTAATGGGCATCACTAGAAAACAGGATTCGGTGTTCAAATAGGTTCAGGAAACTGGATTAAACAAGTTTCTCTTTGGTACGTACCCTGTTTCCCCAAAAATAAGACCTAGCTAGACAATCAGCTCTAATGTGTCTTTTGGAGCAAAAATTAATGTAAGACCCGGTCTTAGTTTACTATAAGACCCAGTATAATATAATATAATAAATATAAGACCGGGTCTTATATTAATTTTTGCTCCAAAAGACGCATTAGAGCTGATTGTCCGGCTAGGTCTCATTTTCGGGGAAACACGGTAGGACTTCTGAGAGCCTTTAGTATGTGAATGTGTATTGTGACTCTAAGAGGGGCTGCTGTAGGCAGGAATGGCCATTTTTGTGTGGACCCTTGATGTTTAAAGAAGAAGGAAGATTTGCCTACCGGTTTTCTAAGGGCTGGACTCTCTGGTTGGCTTCTCCCCCAACCATGTGTGCAGTTGTACAGGGCGCCCCCTTGAGGCGTGTGGGGCATGGCCCCCATGCACTGTATGGGGCAGCGTGATTGACTCCACAGTGGCCCTCCCTGCCTTTTCTTTCAGCCTGTCCTCCAGTCTCTCTCTGAAGACCTGGCCTTTCTCAGTTCACTGCAAGGGAGATTGGGCTGGGAAAGGACTGGGAATTGGGAAGGGGATACAGTGGAAAGAGAGTGATGGGGTGTGGTAGGTCATTTCTGAAATAGCCAAAATGAAGGAGGGCTTTTTGGCACATGTTGAAGAGAGGTACAGAGTTGGCCTGTTCCATGAACTTTAAGTCCATCTACGGCAGCTCCTTTATTTGAGGAAGGAATTTGGAGGAAGAAACTGAGGGTCCAAAGCTACCTGGCTTTCCCAGGGTCACAGGGCAGGGCCAGGAGGCCTCCTGAGAGCGTCCGCTTCCACATATGTCTTTTAAACACCTTTGAAATTCAGAATGGAAGACCACCGTATCTTAGAGAGAGTGCTGTGGGGACCTGCAGGGTGGCTGGCTCCTCGGGGAGCCCACCCCCCATACCTGCCCCATCCTTGTAGAAATGCAGGGAACCTAGACCAGGTGGTCTATTACTTAGAGGTAAGAATGTGGAAAGATGGAGGGGTCAGGAGATTTGGTGAATTATTACTTATAATTAGGGAGTCTCCATTCACGAGTTTTGTGACTTTGGCAAGATACCAAACTTTTCTGTGCCTCAGTTTCCTTTTCTGTAAAAGAGGATAATAGAAGTAACCAACCTGAAAAGGTTGTTTTGAGGATTTAGTGTGTCTAGAACAGTGCCTGGCACAGAATCAGCATTAATAAATGTCACCTTTCATGTGTGTCTGATACTGAGGACAGAGAAGGGAAGTTGAACTGGGGGAGTGTTGCAGAAAGCCCAGGAACCACTTTCTGTAAGAGTTAGCTTTTAGCAGGAACACAGCACGGTCTCCTCAGGCAGCGATGTGGCCTTGTTTCTTCTTTACCCGTAAATCTCCAGCTCACAGCTCAAGGTCTAGGACACAGTTGATGCCTAGGAAATGTTTGCTACCTACCTAGGGCTGCCTGAGGCTAAGCATTCTGACTTCTCCAGAAGTGCAGTGGGTCCCTCTCTAGTCCAGGTGCTGGTGAGAAAGTCAAATGCCATTCCTCTCAGGGCAAACCCCAAAATCAGGGGTGAGAAGGGGCGGAGCTACTCTGTGAGGCGATGCCTCGTGAAAGGTGGGAGTAGGACAGGGAAGGGGGCAGCAAGCCACGCACCTCACATTCCCTTTGACCTGCTGTCATTGAGGCCAAACCCCAGGATTCCTTTGGCAGTCCCGTTGCCCCAGCTTGGGGAATATAGCTGGACATTGCCCCTCTTGGGGTGCACAGGTGTGCCCCTGTCTGCCCAGCATGCAAGCCAGGTAGGCAGATAGGATACCCCCGTGCTCCGCACAGGAAGGTCTTACACAGGCCCTGTGGGTTCTGCTGGGCTGCGTGTGGTTGGGCTGCTCCTCTCCTGGTTCTGCTTCTTGTGTATATTTGCAGGGAAGATGTTAACACTTCCTAACAAGCCTTTGTGTTCATCTAATCTCTGCTGTTTAACCTTTGACTCTCCCTATTATCAGTGTCTGCCACCTTTGCTGGCCAGACCTAGGGCCCCAGGAAGAGACCTCAGCCTGTGCTGGCTAGGAAGAGGATGAGGCAGGCATTCCACCCCGTTAGGCAGGCAGATGGATCGCCTTTCCCTGGGGCAGAGCTTTGGAAAATAAAGCAAACCTGTGGTGCTATTAGGACCCCCCAGCCCCCACTCCTTTTGAACTGTCAGCCTTTAAGTAAACATTCTTTTCCTGCCATGGGTCCCAGCACCTTGGTGGGGAGCGGGGAACCTGGGAGGAGAGGGGCCCTGAGAGCCTCTGCTAAACTGAGGGATTTGGGCAGGGAGAGCGGGGCAGAAGTGCTGCATTGATGTCAACTCTCTGAGTCCCCAGGGCATCAGGGCTTTTGAAGTGGACTCGGGGTAGCTGTCACCACAAGGACCAGGCTCCTCTGAAGTATTAGAAGCCCCTCCTCTCCAGGCCCCTCACTTGAGTTTGTTTGTACCTGCCTGCAGGTTTCCCTCCCCAGCCCACACATCCTCGGCAGCAGCAATGATGCCGTGCCCAGGTGACAGGTCTGGCAGCCACTGGCCAGAGCCTAGGCTATACTTCCACCTGGGAAAATGCCAAACGGGCCAGCTGCTAGTGATGAATAGGCCATTCTTTGTGCTCTGGTGTGATAAGCACCAAACTAGGAGCAAGGAACTTTAATCCTGACTCCACTGACTGGCAAGACATTTCACCTCACTGAGCCGCGTTTCCTCTTCTTTAAAGGTCAAATTTCCTGCAAAACAAAGTCCAGTTACACACATTATAGGATGGGTGTTGCTATCTGGGATTTTTTGTTTTGTTTTTTTTACTAAAAGGGATCATTAATCTCTGGACTGGCACCTACAGACGATAGGGGTTGTGTGTGGTGTGTGAAAAGGAGTGGGGCCGCAGGGCCAGCGAAGTGCTCGAGTCCCAGAAATCCAGCTTCCACGATGAGTCACATGGTTTGTCCCCTCTGGGAGCTTTCTCCTTGTGCATATACTTCCCTCTGCCTACAAGTAAGTCAGCTGACACCGCCTTGAGAGATCCCAGAGGACAAAGGTAGCTGAGGCCTTCAGTTGGAAGTCTCAGGTAAATGGTAACTGTCAGTCCCCAGTTTGGGAGGAGCGCCCTAGATGTCCTTACTCTGTCCCTTGTTAGCACACATATCACATTTTCTTGGGGTGCAGAGGAGGCCTGGCTTGCCTGAGCTATCTGTGTATTCCAGGTTTCTTCTGTGTCTTTGGTAGTCCCAAGCTTGCAGAAGTGGCCCAGAGGAACTCCCAGAGATAAGGGTGGGCGAGGGAGAAGTTTTTATTTGAAAATGCAGAAACCTTGGAAACAGAGCCCAGGATGTGAAGACACTGGGTGAAAAGTCAGTATAAGGGTGGTATGAAGTACTCTAACCCCTGGCTTAATCAAGGAGTCATGACTCGTCCTGCTTATGTCTCCACAGGTACTACAAGAAGTTCTCCATTCCTGACCTGGACAGATACCAGCTACCTCTGGATGACTCTTTGCTGAGCTTTGCTTATGCCAACTGCACCCTGATCATATCCGTAAGATTCACCCAAATTTACCGCTGCAGCAGGGAGAGGCTCCCTCTTTCCCTGCCCATAGGAGTCCCCAGTCCCTTGGAGTGTGCTTGCCACAGAACAGGCAGCTCTAGTTCAGCCGGGGGAGAGCAGAGTGGGGGCTCAGGGAGAAGCCTGATCTTATGAATCACAGCTGAAAGAGGATAGAGGGTGACGGGAAGGGGTGGAAATCACAGGACTGGGGTTCTGGTCCAAGGCCTGCTCCTACCCAGCCATGTGACCTTGAGCAAATCAAGCCTGTAGGCCTCAATTTCCTCATCTTTGTATAAAGAGATCAGAAGGGGCCGTGTGTGTGTGTGTGTGTGTGTGTGTGTGTGTGTGTGTATGTGTGTATGTGTGTGTGTAGGGAGGGGGGATGTGACTGAATTATGTCTTCTCCCTGGCTTTGTCTACAGTACCAGAAGCCAAAGGAGGTCCTGCTGGCGGAGTCAGAGCTGCAGAAGGAGCTGAAGAAGGTAAAGATGGCCCACAGCAGTGATGGGGACTGCAAGACCCAGTAGTGGACCCGAGCCTGCACTTCGGGGTGGCAAGTGGGTGAGGCTCTTCCTGTCAGCTGTGAGACTTCGAGGCCTGGGCCTTTCTGGCCCAGGGCAGTCTCTTCTCTTCCAGGCTCTAAAAGAGCTGGGCCTTGGGGCACTCCTGGCCCCCTGCATCGTGGTCTGATCTGAGTAAAGTCATTCTGAGTCGCTGTGGGTAGACTGCCCTCTTGTCTACTTCTGTATGCTCCTGTCCCCAGGGAGGGTGCTAGTGGCAACTTTCCCGTCTCTGTCCTAGGACCTTCTGTATAAAGGGAGGCATGGGCCTTAGTGGTGAAGAGGGTGGGGGGACCCTGACCATGTAGGACAGGGCCGAGGTCTTCCCCCACCTGTTTGCATCAATTCGGAAGACGACTAGACTGAAAGGGAGCCTGTCTACCTTAGCTTGCAGAAGTGGCCTAGAGGAACTCCCTAAGATAAGGGTGGGCGAGGGAGAAGTTTTTATTTAAAAATGCAGAAACCCTGGAAACAGAGCCCAGGATGTAAAGACACTGGGTGAAAAGCCAGAATAAGGGTGAAGAGTGTGTGTGTTGAGGTCAGGTGAAGAAGGGTCACCACACATGGACAGCAGCTTGGCCCCCGGCGGCCTGGAGCCCTTCCAGGGTCCCTTCTCCATACCCCACAGGTGACACATTACCACCCGAGCAAAGGGGTGGGTGCTCAATGAGAGCTTTTCCTAAAGAAAAGAACCTTTGTTCCTTGGAACACTGAGCCATGTGGCTGGTCTTACCCTTTGCCCAGCATGCACATCTCCCAATTTGAATGTGTTGTCCCCTCTCCCTGGGACCTCCCAGTGAAGAACCAGATCTGTGAACAATTAAGCTTTAATTTTACAAAAACGAACATTGTAGCATATCTCAACAGCTGGCCTGAGGCTGGGCTGGCTCAGGACTCACTCAAAACTACTGGGTTTCCTTTGTCCTTTCTTGGTTTCAACGCGAGACCAGGCCACAGTGCCCCAGAAATGAGTCCACAACCCCGAGAGCTTAGTACGGGGGGCGGGGGGTCTGATTGAGGAGGTGGAGGCCAGTACCAGCGGGGGTATTGGCAGCCTCACCCCTCCTTCCAAGGAAAGGGTAGAAAGGGACCACTGAGAAGGCTGGGGCCTTACCTCACTCTAAGTGACCACTGTTCTAAGAAGGGGTGGGATGCAGGGTTGGCCTCTCCAGGGCACATCCTTGCCCTGGCCAACAGGTAGGCAAGGCCTGGAGGGTTTGGCTGCGTTCTCCCAAAGCAACAGGTCCCTTCTCTCCAACCGGTTCCTGGGAGGGACTGTGCCTCTGGGTAACCCTGATCCTCAGGATCGGCAGCCTTTAGCTTAAGGGCTCGAGCACTGTAGTCACAGGTCTGGGAGCACAGGCACGGGGTGGGGAGGAGGTATCACTGCACCATCCAGGCAGGAGTGTCCCTGAGAAGCTGGCTTCCCTGGCCCACAGGCTGGGGCAGCCCTGACTGTCACGGGTTTTGAAAGTCCAGGACATGGAGGTTGTAAGACAGCGCGGCGTAGAGATGCTTGGTGGTGAAGCGCAGGCAGTACACAGGACTGCTGAGGGGCGTCGATGTCAGCGGGAAGGCCTGCAAGGGAGGACACAGGAATGGCAAGAGTGGCCTGAGGAGGAGTCGCGGGAGCCGGAAGCCAGGATTCCCTGGCCCAGCGCAATGGGCCAAGTGCCATGGCAGGCTTCCTCCCACCCTCTCCAGGCACGCCCCCTCCCAGGTGCAACCCATAAAAATGAGCCCTGGCCTCCAGGAGGCAGGAGGTGGGCGGGACGCTTACGTGGAGGCAGGCCCTTTGGCGCCGGTCCCACAGACGCACAACACCGTAGTAGGAGGAACCAGTGGCCAGCAAGTGGTTCCCATCGGTCTGCAAGCAGTACAGGGTGCTGTCGTGGGGCTCCTCCCACTCCATGACGCATTTCCTATCCCGGAAGAGGAGATGCAGGGGAACCTTCAGGGCGGCCTCCACCTCCCCCCCCCCCCCCACTTCCCCGTTCTGGCTGGGAGAGAAGCTGAAGCACCAAATTCTTTAAAATCCAACCTTGATGGGGGAAAGCCTCCTCAGTAAAAGTCTTTTTCTTGCCAAGCTCCAGACCCCGGGGCAGATTTGTTTCACACTGACGCTGACTATGTGTCAAAGAACTTAAAAGGCCTCCGAGAGGTAGAAAGGCCTCAAGAAAGGCAGGGACAGAATGCAGAAGGAAGGCATACCGACTATCCCCGAGGCTCTTGGCCTGGTGGAAGTGGTCGCTCAGGTCACAGGGCCACTGCTGCCCAAGGTGGGGGCGTCTACACCAGCCACTCCCTACCAGCGCCTGAAGTGAAGTCTCTGTGCCATCTCCCATGTCCCTCAGGGCTGGAGGGAGGGCTGGACTGGCACAGGGCTCCCACTACCTGTCCTCCTGACCAGCTCACTCACCTGACACTGACGCGGAGGTCCCAGTAGCGAACATAGGTGTCATAGCCACAGGACAGGAGTGTGGAAGGGGACTCATACATGACATCCAGCACCCCAGCTCCTGGGGGGAAGTCACTGCCCAGGTGTGTCATCAGTTGCCCACTGGGGAGAGAAGAGGGGCAGAGGCTGAGCAGCGGTCCACCTTGGGCCACACAGAGTCTCTGAACCTCCAATTGGCACCATTCCAAGGAAATGCAACTCTCCCTCCTGAGCTAGAATTAGACCGTTAGTACGTGGCGACCGAGGGGGGTGATGCCCCAGACTCCCACCCCTCGTGCCCCAGTCCTTGCCCCTCCCCCCAGCAAAGACCTCCATCAGCTGCCAGCGGCAGCGGCCCCTCCATCACACCTGCAAGCTGGCCAGCCGCCACATAGCCTCTCCTCTGGACGATGAATGGGCCGTGCTGAAGGGGTCAGACACACACACACACACACACACACACACACACACACACACACACACACGGTTATTTTATACTCCTTGATCCTGCAGGTCATGCAGTTCTGAGCTGCCTGAGTCCAATGCCTTAATTCCTGCCTGTAATCTGGGGCTCAAACCTCATTGGGGATAAAGACCACACAAAGGGAGAAGGGAGTCCTAGGAGATGTTAAAACAAGTAAACACCTTTGTGTCTGGGGAGAGAAATCGCTGAGAAAGCAGCTTAGCGGGCTGGTCCCTGGTGTTCCCGGCCGGCTGGCCCCCGGCCCGGGCGAGCACGCCTCTGTGATCACAGCCCCCAGCCTGCTGGGCTCCAGCTTGCTCCTCCACCCTCGCCCCTCCCGGTGGCCGAGAGCAGATTACTGAGAAGAACAATTTCTTTGTGACTGTGTAATTCCCTCCGTGACCGCGGCAGTGGGCAGACCCCTCGCCCCAATGCCAGACCCCTAGCAACCATGTAGGAGGGCCCCCTGGCCCTAGCAACTACCCCTCAACATCAAGTGCACCCGCTAATCCCTGTGGCTAGGAGACGGGTAGAAGCAGTGAGTTTGCAGAATGACAGGGGGAATTAAGAAGAGGGGCACCCTTCAGCCCCCATTCCTTAGCTTTGCCCAAGAGATGCTGGGCTCTCCTCCATGGCATTACAGGAGAAACAAGGCCCTGGACACTTCAGAAGAACACACGGGCAAGAGGCCCCAGCACGGAGCGGGAGGGTTTCGTGGTCACAGCAGCTCAGTTTGGGCACAAGCAGTGTGTCAGGGCAAGGCAGACACGACTGCCAGTCACGTGTGGATGTGGCCTCAGCGCTAGCCCTCCCACTGCACACAGACTGTGGACCGCCCTTCTCTTGCTGCCCTATCTACCTTTCCCCTTGAGCCCTGACAGTGAGGTGCCCCCCAGCAAGGAGCGCTGTTGCTGTCCGGTGTGTGTGGGGGGTGTTAGGCCCTAACCCCCGCCCCCAGCCTCCTCCCTACTGCAGTGCTCTTCTTCCTGTGGGGTAGACCACGCTAAGCCTCTGTGTGTTAGTGCTGGGTAGGAGCAGGGAGGATCCTGAGAGCCATCAACCTGAAAGCACACCCCCTCCCCCAGCATCTCCTAGAGATCACTGACCTGCCTTCTCAGATGGGCCACCAGCCATGATTCACCGCCCCCGCCACCCCCCACCCAGCAGGCCAGAGCCCTGAGAGGGGCTGGTCTACCTCACGGGTACACATACACATTTCTGCACACTGGGTAGAGGCTGTTTTGCTCCACAGTTCTCCCTCTCCTTCCAGATTTTGGGACCCTGCCCCCTCCATTAGTGAGGCCTTCAGGAATGACTGAGGAGCTCTCCCCTTTAATCTACAGAAGTAATTTCATGTTTGTCTGTTTGAAATAGAAGATGAAAGACAGTGGGGTTGGGGGCGTGAAGCCCAGCATGGCTCTACCTGCCCACCCCTGGTCCCAGAGTTCAGAAGGAAGGAGAGCTGGGCATCCATGGCTGGGCAGGGTCAGCAGTGCAAGGGCCACACCCAACACCAAGTTGCCAACCTGGGCCCCTGCCCCAGCGTCCAAGCCACCACTGGAAAGTGTCCTGCCATACTATGTACAATAAGAACACAAAACCCTACCCTCGGGAGGAGACCCAAGGGCCAGAGTGAGCACCAGTCCCCCGGGACCAGGGCAAGTCCCGAGACCCCCTCGCCTGCAAGCTCAGCCTGGCCATGGGCTGAGGAGCTTCTTTCTGCTGCACTTTTCTCTGATTCTCACAAAAGGCCACACACACCGTAAATGGGCCAATAAAAAGATACAATTTCTCTTGCCTCTGGGCCAGGGACCCTTGAGACTCTGTTGTGCAGTGCCCGTGAGGTTAAGTTCAGAGCATAAACTGACACACCAGGCTCTGGGAAATGGCCCGTCTCTTCAAATAGCGGCCCAGCAGTGCCATAGGAGCCCTGCTGGGGCTTTGATTTGGGAAAACAAACAGAAATGGCACCATGGGCACTTTGTGGCCCCCACCCCAGGCCCAATTTAACTAGAAAACTAGCTCAACTGCTCTTGGCGGAGGGAGAGAGTTCGGCCCGACAATAGCCCCAAACTTTGGGGGACAAAACAAGCTGTCTGTCTCCTCAGCCCCTCCTCCGGGCTCCTTTTCTTACTGCAAGTGTGTTCTTGTAAAAACGATTAGATTGCAATTTGTATAACATGGTGACCCCCAAATTCAGATGTTTCACCCCTTTTCTCTGGAAAGAATGTTAAGAATGCTTCTCGGCCTATCACTGTGGGGGGCAGGAGGGGGCGCAAAGGTTTGGCTGTCACACAACTTGTGTGGGAACAGGGCTGCCGTTCAGAGCCCCAGGCCAAGACAGGAGCGCTGGGTCTGTCACTATAGAAGACCAGACAAAAAGTCCCTTCCCTTCCAACTCCTGCGCACAAAGCCTGGGCCTCCAGGAGCCGCTGACAGCTCGGGGGCCTCCACACCCAACCTCCCCAGAGCATGACTCCAGCAATTCTCTCTCGACCCAGGGAAAGATAAAGACAGATGGGGCTGCCGCTGAGTCTGATGAATGAGGCCAGGCTTGGAGGACAGCCTGAAGGGGATGTGTTCCCGCAGCCTGGCTATGTGTGGCCTCATCCCAGGAACTCTTGGGAGCGGGAATCAGGTGAGGGAATCAGGTCTCCCTGGCCCAACCCACTCTGCCGCCCAGGCAATTGCGCTGATGCTGGAGGAAGTGGAAGGCTGCAGAGGGACTTCCTGACAGTCAGGGATGAGGGGAATTTAAATAAAACACTGAGCCCATCACCATCTTTATGGGGACAGCTAATGGGAGGTAGGTGCTGGCCCTGAAGACCCGGATGTCTGATCTGGGACAGGCCCTGAGTGCCAGGCTGGAGTCTGAAAGGGTGGGGCGGTCCCTGGCAGGAACACCCCTCTTACCCCAGTTTGGGCCCTGCAGAGCCCGGAAGCCTGGTGCCCTGTTCCCTCCCTTCTGTCCCTCCCTCCCGCCCTCCCTCTCCTGAGTCCTTTAATCCTAGCCTCTGGACACCTCCCCCTACCTGGCCTGTCTGAGCTCCCACGGCAAGCCTCAGCCCATAGAAAGTCCTCCTGTGCTAAAGTGTCCTGAAATACCCTGGGCTCCCACCTCCCAGCCACATCTAAGAATGCCTGTGGCCCCCACACCATTTTATAGCCACTGTTAACATGCTGGGTTCCTGATGATGCTTCCTGGAAATCCTATGGGTGCTCATTCGTGCATCTGTTGGGTGTGAGGTCGCCCCAGCTGGCATGTGCTACCCCAAAATACAACAATGGCTTTTGGGGGCGGGAAAGGATAGAAGGGTGACAAACAGTTCACCTTCCTACTTCTTTTCTGCTCTAGGGGACAGGTGGCCTGAAGGTATAAGCTGAGCCCAACATGATTGCTAAGAAAATGGAGGTTTTTAACTTCCCTCCCTCCCTCCCTCCGTCCCTCCCTCACTCTCCTTCCCTCTCTTCCTTTCTTTGATCAACAACCATTTATTCAACACCTGTACACAAAGCATGTGCTTAATAAAAACTGCAGGGAGAAGTGAAGCGTGTGACTTTGCAGGAAACATTGTCCCCGTCCTCAAGGAGCTTTCAATCCAGTGAGGGGGAGAACTCTGTCATGTATCCAACTAACAACAGCAGATGTGACCTGGTGAGTACCAGAAGAGAGATGAAAGAAGGATTTATAAGGACACAGATAGGAAAACATTTTTGGCTGTGAGTATTGAGCAATTCTTCAGTGAGTGACAGGATTGTGACAGGCAATGACAGGGGAAGGGGGATGGCCCAGGTGAAGGACCAGCAACAACAGAAGTGCAGAGCTGGGGCACCTGATTGGCAATCTGGTTTGGCTGGAGGCTTGGGTACGTGAGGGGAGCATTATCTGGCTTCCAGACCATGGTGGGTACACTGCTCAGCTGGCATTAACGCCGCGAGTGGCAGAACCACCAGGCTTTTGAGCAGGGAGTGGTTGTTATAGTCCAGCCCTCTGGTGGGGAGACCAAGAGAGTCAAAGAGGCAGACAGGTCCCAAATGTAACCATGAAGTGGTGGAGACAACAAGCCCATGGAACTTCGCAGGCCCTGCCCCACCAGGTGAGAGGACGGGCCCTCCCCAAGTACACAGGCTCTCACATGCATGTGTGTACGCGTGCACGACCCCCAGCACCCGCCCGCGCACACGTGTTCAGACACAATGGCTCAAAGGCCAGGCAGCCGGGCAGCCCACTTTGTACTGCTAACAAGGGGACCGTAATTACAGGAAGGGACAGCCGGGCAGATAAAAGGATACAAAATTTCAACATCTGTTGCCATAAAGGGATAAGGAGAAGTGAAACGCAAAGTATCAGTTTGGTGTCAGCAGGCAGAGAGCCAATTTCAAAGAGTTCAGGGGGACAGAGGGGACAAGAAAGAAAAAGGAAAGGGGGGGAGAAAGAAAGAAAGAGAAAGAAATTACAGGGTTCCTTAAAGAGGTAAAGAAAAAAGAAAATGAAAAAAGCTGTCAGTAATACTTTCAAAGGAGAAGGCAGGTACTTTAAAGAGGGGCAATTCCCGTAATCAGCCTGACTGAGGGCCAGGCCCCCTGCCCGGGCGGGGGCGGAGGGCCTGGGGCAGAGACAAAGCCACACCTGGGCGGGATGGGCATCGATGGTGCCCTCAGAGTGGCCCAGCCTACACTCAGGACACCCGTTCTTCTTGCAGATGGTGAAAAAGGCTCAGCCAGGCACCCCTTGCCATTCCAAATGCCAGTAGATGCCCTGATATACAGCTCCTGTCCTCAGTCCAGGGTCCCAAGATAAGCTCCTAGACCAAAGGGGAGCTATCCCAGGCCCCACGGTGGCTGACTAGGTGGCCCTATGAATGCTCTAAGAGTCACCAGCTCTAGCCACGGGTCAGGATCAGGGTGGGCTTTCTGATGGAGGTGCTGTTTATGCTGAAGTGTGAGCATGGTCCCAGCAGACAGAGGAGAGGTAAGCCAGGCACAGGGGGCAGGCGGAGCAAAGGCGCTGAGAGGAAAAACAGAGGGCACCTGTCAGAATGTGTGAGAAGCCTATCAGCACTGCCTTCCTCGAGAAATGACAGTAAGGGGCTTTACGGTAGAAATGGAGGAATAATGGGGAAGTGGGGTGAGCCTGGCCTGAAGGGGAAATGAGGGGCGTGTGCAGGGCTCACACCCATAGGGCAGGGGAGTACGTAGCCAAGGACTCAAACCCTCAATGCCCTAGGAGTGGCCAGGTCACCAAAACCCACCCTACCCCTTTCCCTACCCAACAGCCCCCAGGCTGGAGCCACGGGGACACCTCCAGGTCTGGGATCACAGGCCTCTCCATCTTGTCACCCAGCTGCCCACCACCACCTGGGTGACCACTGTTCCCTGCTCTCAGAGCACCAATGACAGATCCAGCTCAAGTGCCTCTGGGCAGAAAAGTATAACCCACAGCAAGAGCAAGCCCAGAGAGGGGGTTTGTGTGCTGTCAGGCCAGTCAGACCCCCGCCCCCAGGCCCTCCAGCAGGTGGGCAGCAGGCCCCATACACACAACACCTTCCCTGGGGCCTAACTGAGGGCCCTGCTCCAATGTCGACAGAAAAGACAAGTTGGGCCTTGATTCCTGCAGACCAGGCTCAGAAGAAGGATGACTTTGGCACAATACCTTGGGGCCAGACGAGACCCCAGGGCCCAGCTAAGGATATGGCAGCAGTTGGCGGTCAAAATGGAGCCCTTGGGGGCTGGGGCCTGGGCCTGAAGACCATCTGCCCTTGGAAGCAGGAATATGCTGGCACCTCCGGGTTAGGTGAAGGACTATCTTTCTTTCTGCCAGGTTTAGACAGGTTAGAAGTCCTATCCTTGGGCCCAGTCCACGGTCCCCAACCCCAGGAGAGATAAAGGCAAAAAGGAGGAAAGGAGAGGGGAACAGCCAAGTTCCTTGCTATCTAGGCAATGGCTGCGTGCCATAGCTGCCCTCTGACCTGTGTGCTCCAGCCAGGACCTACTCTTCCCTAGCCCCATAGGGAGACAGAATGAAGGGTCCAGGGAGCCATGGTGACCTTGAAAGGCGTCTCCAGGCATTGTGAGAAGCTGCCTGAGGACAAGTACTGAGAGGCACAGATGTATAAGGAAGCACTGGTGCCAGCAAGGCACCGCCACGTCCGAGCTGTGGCCTAGCCCCTACCACCATCCTGAGGGCAGTCCCTGGAGGGGTGATGCTCAGAGAAAACTGCCCCTCCAGTCCCCCCCTCACCCCCTACCCCGCCCCACCGCCAAGTCACTGCACACACATAAAAGAGAAAATCCCAATGCTCCTCAGGTTTCAGCGGTGACAGGTTAAAAGCAAAAGAATCCACCAGCACCGCACCCCGCCCTGCCGCTGAGTCCTGCCGGCAATGTTGCTCCACCTTCCAGATTGGCCTGTCAGTCAGGCTTTGGCCTTATTGAAAGATCAAACTCTGTCCTGCCTGTTCATTACCTTAATCCTATTTTCTACATGGCTTTATTATCTGCTCGGGCTTCTCTGGGAAAGACAGCTACAGACAGTCGTCCTGTCCATCTGCTTCCTCCCACCACGAGCGGATGCCTCCACCAGGGCCGCTTTCCCTCGATGCCCACACCGCTTGGTCCTCCCAGCTCCCCTGGGGATGGGAGAGATGTTTAAACAAGGCCTGGCTCCCCTCAGTGGTGAGGAGGGGAGGCTGGGGGCTAAAGAGAAGGCAATGCCAAGCAACTCCCAGGGCAGCCCTGCCACAGGCTGGCCAGGGGTACAGTGGCTGTTTCTTGTCTGGCTCCAGTGAGAATCGAGGCCCTAGCTGTCTGTGCTCATTCTTACTCAGGCTCTTTCTGGGTTCTATAAAAATCCAGTGTTTGGGCTTAGTGATGTCTAGGGATTTCATAAGACAATGCTGTTCAAGGAGCTGGGGCCTTAGAAGTCACCCTGGTCCTAAGTCTGTGCCCAGGCATACCCCCGACCAAGGCAACCACAGGCAAAAGAGGTCACTCAAAGATTACTCAACCTTTGAGATAAAGCGGGGCCACGGGGGTGTACCCACCCCCTCCCCTGGCTTGTACACCATCCTGAGCCCAGGCCACTGATGCCCAGGATAAGATCCAGCTAAATGACTAAATAAAACTGACTTTCAGCAGAAATGTCCATCTTTGTGGCCTACAGCCTACTGTGGAGAGCCTTCTCTGTACCATGAGGTTAGCAGGTTCACCTTCCCTTCCACTGGTCACAGGTCACAAACATTTAGACGATTAAAAGGCTGAGCCTCTACAAACTCCCAGTGCCAATGTGGAAGACTGCTGTGGACGGGAGAAGAGAGTGGAGGAGACAGGCGCTGAGTGCGCACTTTTACAAACTAATTGTTTTCATGCTGGTTCTGTCAGGTAGGGAGAATTAAATCCCACTTACAAATGTGGAAACTGAGGCCCAAAGTGCCCCCCCCCCGATCATGAAATTACTGAGCAGAGTCAGCTCTGAAAGCCTGTGCTCCCTCTGCAGCTCCTCACAGCGTCCCTGCCACACAGCAGAGCAGGGCCTCCTTCTGCCCCAGCCCCATTCAGAAGCAAGGAAGTGCCAGTAGCAGGGCCTTGGTGGGGCGAGCCACGGGAGTCGTTTCCAGAGACTGCAAGAACCCCAACATCCCAGGGGCTACAGAACAAAGGAGCCCTTGGAAGTTTTCGCTATGCTGGCCACACTGTGATGCAATCAACGACAGTCACCAAAGTAGAAGACCTGGAATAAGAGAGGCGCTAGCACCTGCCACTCATCAGCCCATGCCTGCTACGTGTAGTACGCAGTTGTGAACACCCGGATCAAACCAGATACATCAGAGAAACTTTCAGGTGAGCATGGTCCTGAAACCAGTGTGAGACCCACACTGTAGGTCCCATCCAGCTATTCCTCACTCGCTTTCTCACTGACCAAACCCTGACTCTGTGCCTACCGCTCCTTCCCCCACCGCCAGTGTGCATGGCGGGAAGTTGAGCTCTTCCCCAGGCCCAGAAGGTGAAGCGTGACTGGTCACTCCATTTCCTTTGCCAGTATTTGGTTTAGGGTGAGTACTGGAATATACTTTGGCTCACTAAATATACGGAGAAGTCTGTTTGGGGGCTCTTAGGAAGGGCTTCCTCATCTTAAAAAGAGACCACAGGCAGGGGCATGTCCTCTTCTTCCTTCTTCCCTTTGGGTATTACCTTATGAGTTGGTAGAGATTTTGTAAACAAGCCTATGGGCAAGGGCAAAAGCCCCCCTGACGGGGGTGGCAAAGCAGGAAGCTGAGGACAAGATGGGCCTTCATGGTCTCATTGAGCTACTGAACCCACCAATCCTGGAACCAGCCAACCATCCAACTTCTGGACTCCCTGTCATTTAAGATAATAATAATCCCTTTATTGTTTGAGCCACTTTGAATTAGGTCTTCATTACTTACAGCCAAAAGCACCTTAACTGATCTACTATGTTTCTGAGCAACAACTGAAGAGCCTCGGACTTTTGGCCTGGAAAGGATAAGACCCTGGAAGAGCAGAACCAAAGTTTTCTGAAATTTAAACGTCTGTCTTCACAGGGGAGGTTCAACTTGCTTTGTGTCAGGATCATAGCTCCAGGAAGCAGATTCGCCCTGATGAAGGGTAGGCATTCTAACTCTTGGAGTTATCCAAAGATCTCATGTGGTGTTTGGTGAAGTTGCAAGTTTCCTATCCCTGCAGTTGGATGATTATCAAGAGACTCTTGTAGAGAAAACCATATTTAATTAAGACATCTCATGTGTTATAAAATAAATCTTTTGGAAAGACTGACAACACAATGGATTTTTCAGAAGAAAATATATGGGTCATACTTTCTGGGGAAATGCAAAGAAAAGGAGAAAATAAGCTAGAGCAACCGAGCAGGAGAAAGGCAAGCTGAGCATACCCTTATTGCTAACGTACAGTGTAACACTGAAAACCAGACTGTAGGTACCTAGGGCGAGGTAAAGAGTTCTTAGACTTAAAAAAAAAAAAAAAAAAAAAGTAACACCACCAAATGCAGCTGATGATGTGAAGGAACTAGATCTTTCATACATTGGGGTTAGAATATAAAATGGTAAAGATATTCAAAATAGTTTGGCAGATAAAAAAACTAAACATATGCTTACCAAATGACCTAGCAATTGTACCCCTGGGCATTAATTTCAGAGAAACGAAAATGTATGTCCACACAAAAGTGCACTACATCTTTATTTGCAATAGTCAAAAAATTAAAAACAACCCAAATGTCCTCCAAATGGGTGAATTCTATTCAATGGGTAAAGAAACTTTGGTACATCCATGCCAGGGAATGTAGTATGAGCTATAAAAAGTGAAGCTCTACTGATACATGTAACAACGTCTATGGGTGTTAGGAGAATTATGCTGAGTTAAAGGGGGGGGAAAAGCAAATTTCAAAAGGTTACATACTATATTATTTTATTTATATAACGCTTTCAAAATGACAAAATTACAGAGATGGAGAACATATAAGTGGTTGCCAAGGGTTAGAGGAAGGAGGAGAGGAGGATGGGTGCAACTATAAAGAGTACATGTGGGACTTTTGTGCTGATGGAACAAACAGTTCTGTATTTTGATTATGGTAGTGGTTACCTGAATCTACACATAGGATAAAATTGCAAGGAACTACACACACACACACACACACACACACACACACACACACACACACAAGTGCAATCTGAATAAAGGTCTATGGACTGTACCAATGTTAATTTCCTGGTTTTGATTTTATATTATATCAAGATGTTACACAGGTACCATGCTGTCCTATTTTTGTAACTTCCTATGAATCCATAACTATTTCAAAATAAAAAGTTAAAAAAATACAGAATAGAATGGCAGATAATCAGATGGGAATGTGTCAAGCCTGCTCAGGCAGAGAATTGTGAACAAAACCTGGATGTATTTTAACGGTTCTGTATCATTCTTTCTATGGATACTAGGCTACTTCCTAATTTTCTTTGTTTTAGAAAAATCATCTCTGAGGATAGCTGAGATTTTATGTAGCCACATAGTCAGGCATTCCTCAGAGAAAAAGTATCATAAATCCAAATTGGTGTTACCATAAATTTTATATGAACTTATTTACCTATTATTAATTACTTCAACAGTCTCCTCAAGCTAACGGAACAATTCTATGTGCGAAGGTGCCACAGCGAAGGCTGTCAGTGGGTTGCAGGGCAGGGGTGCACTGGACCACTGGGTGGCCAGCTGAAGCAGGCGCTGGCTCAGCCAGCTCTCTCCACTGCCTCCCTGGCCGCTCCAGCCCCACCCCCACTGAAAGCCATGGGGGGCTCAGGAATTTCTTACCTGTTGAGGTCCCAGATTCTTAGGGGTGAGAAGTGCCCACAACAAGCCGTCCCTGTCACAAAAGAGCTGCCAAACAAAAGGAGAGCAGAGTTAGATCTGGCTTGTCAGAACTTGTGGCGGAAATGGCTACACAATTGGAGGTGCCTTACTCATTCTCCAGGGGGTTGTGGGGTTAAGCCAGGATGAGAGAAGCAGCCAAGAGAGCCATCAGAGAAGTTGCAGGAAGACCACTGGAAGCATGGTGAGGGCTGTGACCTCCCAGAACTGCTTGGCCAGAGGAGCCACAGGTTCCACAACAGCTGAGCTTGCCCTCCAACCCAGCTGTGTGGTCTCTGTCCACCATACAAACTGCTCTCTAGATGTGCAACTCTGGGGCCAAGGCAGGGCAAGCCTGTCAGGCTTCAGCTGTATGAAGTTCACGAAGCCATGGCACAGAAACAGTCTCCTGGGAACAGGCTGCTGGGTGCTGAGAGGTGACGCCTGGTCAGAGCCGAGGGTGGCTGGGGGTGGTATTCCTGAAGGTTTTGAGAGCTCAGGGAACCTGGTAATATGGTACAAGCACAGGGCAGGTGCAAAGGCACCAAACTGAGAAACGGAAAACTATGAAAGGTGAGTAACAATAAGAAAAGATGAGATGGGTGAAATGCTAGCATAATATATGAGGGTGGGAGAGTAGGGAATTTCGGGGGCAGGCAGCCAGGGCTGCCGTGGAGTGGGATGGGAGTCAGGCAGAGTTGAAAAGACAATGACAAACACTGCCAAGAGGCGGATGGGAAGGAACACTCTGACCTTATTTCGCAGAGTGTCTCTTAAACCCCAAGAAGTTCAATATATAGAATGCGGAGTTTCGTTTTATGTGCAGACACAAGCCCAGTGAGAAGGATCCATGCAATGAGCCAGGTTGGCTGGAGTGCTAGGACTAGAACTTGAACCTAAGGGCCAGGGCACTCCTTTGTTAGAGGATTTGGCAAAGGTGGGGAGGGGAAGCCAGCAGGAACCCAGGGCTTGAAAACTTAAACTGCGAGCAAGAGAGTTGAAAGAAGTTGTGTCACTCAGGAGCCCTGGGGCAGGGAAGGGCCAAGTCCCTGCATGTCGGGTGTGGGGGAGGGGGACTGGACATACTAATGACACGTTAGCAATGTGAGGCAGCGGCCTATCCGCCCTGGCCCTGCCCAGCACCTGTGGCTCTCTGATCCCAAGCGTGTCAGTGGGGAGATGGATTTCTGCAGAGAGGGCTCTGAAGAAGCCAGGGGCTTCGGCTGGGGGGAAGCTGGTCTGTTGGGGGAGATGTTAGGACAGGCATTGCCCAAGCCACTGATTTACAATCAAAGCTGCAGGGCAGACGGACAAAATGGCTATGTGAGCTGCCCCCGGGGCTTCCATGCCCTAAGCCAAGACTTCCTCTAGGGAGCTGCTCCATCATCCCAGCTTCCTCTCAACCCACAGGAGTGCCTGCAGCTACTAACCTAGAGTGATGTGCCAAAATAGCCACTCCGTCATGCCCCAAGTGACTCCCAGCCTGGGAAGCAGCTGCTGGACAGTGAAGCCCCAGCTACAAAGCCAGGAGGTATTGTCCTCACTCCCTCCCCTGACATTTTTTTCTTGAGGGTAATCCATTAATAACTGGTAAAGCCAATTACCTTGGGTTGGAAACATAATAGCCACTTGGAAATCATTGGAGCGGGCAATTGGGCTCTCCAGACTTTTGAGGAGTCGGGGCCAGGTGAGGGGCGCCAGCACAGACATCTCTGAAGGAAGTCTGTGGCAGGCCTTTGACTGGCCACAGGCCTAAATTAGCGTCAAGTCAGTCAATAGAGAGAGATGGGAGGCACCTGGAACCTGAATCCCCGCCACTCCCACAGCTCCGACCCCCCAGCAGGCTGGGAGGGCTGAGAACACTTTCCCCTGGGACTCCTGTCCTCTATTCCTGCCCACCAGCCCACCCTGGCCCTGTCCGTCTGCCACCAGGAGGAGGGCCTCTCACCTTCACACCCCACCAAGGCCTTTCTTAATTGACTGGACATGACACTCATGAATGTTCCTTTCCACAAGCTGTCCTTTTCTCTTGGTTTACCATGTAAAGCAGGGAGAAGGAGGGAAAGTAGTGAGTCCTGGCACTTATGAGGACCTAAGACTTTAATCAATTGTAACACTCAGTAAAAAAACCACGTAAGCAACAGTTAAGTACATTTGGAGCCAGGTTGCTCTGGGGACACTCACCAGGACTCACAGCAAACCCTGGGACTGCCCAGGGACAGGGACAGCAAACCTGTACTCAACAGGCAGAGCGGGAACCTGCCGTCTCCTGAGGCGCCTGCGCCATCCTCCCTCTTTGACCTCACCTTCATGGGACTAACTGTATATTGGGGGTTATCTTCCCATCTTCCCTGGTGAGATCGTGGACCATCTGGTGGCTCTTATGTACTCCAGTGCCCAGTACAGTGCCCGGCCCAGAAGAGGCCCGAGCTCAGGCAAACCTGGCATCACAGAGCTCACCATCAGGCCCAAGCAGTGGTGTAGGAGCCCTCACAGCACAGACAGACACCAGGAGAACTAGGGGTTCTGGTACTCAGGTTGAGGAATAGAAAATGAGATACAAAAAAGAGGAGAGGAAAGTAAGAAGGGAAATTAGTTGGGTGTGGGCAGGGTGAAAGAAGGTAGATTCTTGTTGCCTCTCCCTGTTTTAGGTCCTCTTAATTACAGAAGTAATTTATTGAGCACTTACTATGGGCCAGATTCTGAGCAAGTATTTCAAAAGCATTATCCCATCTAATCCTCATAGGCCTATGCAGTAGTGACTACTTTCCCTACTTTACAGATAAGGAAACCGAGGCACAGAAAGGTCATGTAACTTGCTCTAGCTCACACAGGGACCAAGTAAGACTGGAATTTGAACCCAGTGAGTTCTGATTCCCAGTGAGTTCTGATTCCAGAGCCCAAGTGATTTTATACCCCTTTCCCTATAAATTCTCTCCCCAGCACCTAGTATAATGCCTGACACATACTGAAAACCCAAATGCTTATTGAATGAACAAATGGACAAATGAACAAATGACTCCACCTGAAAGAAGAAAGGAGAGCCGGAGTGGCTGAGGAGGCGCCGCAGAAGTAGCGTGCTCAGCAGCTGTGCCGGTGGCTGGCCTGGAGCTGTCCAGCTGGCCCAGGCCCCAGCCGCTCTGAGCTGGGGCTGACACACTTTGGCAAGGGAGGCCACCAGAGCTGTCACATTATTCACCAACATGCCCATCAAGTGTATTCAGTTCTCTTCAACCCACATTGGCATTTTAATTACTGTTGGGTAAACTAATTTGTACAAATGAAGGCTGGGCTGCTTAATAGAATATGCAAGCTCTCTGACCTCTGACAGGCACTGACACGAGATACAAAGGCCGCCGAGGAAGGCTTTTTATCTGAGCCTTATTACTCTCTATTACTCCAATTAGTCAGGCTCCAGTGCTCCTAATTGGAGGAAAAATTGCAATTAAATCAATTTTTGATGGGCTGCAAGTGGGCTCCTGAACCGCCCCGCTTGTGAAACACTGATATTATAGCAGCAAAGGTCACAGGCCTCATCGGCACCTGGGCCCCCCCCCCAAATTTCCCTTGTCCCCCACCCAAAATGCTTCAAGGAAACGCCTGCCCTTCTATCGGCTAGGCCAGCAAGGGTGGGAAGGAGGGAGTCATTAGAACATGTCAGGTCTCACTGCTGTTGCTGCCATCTGCTAACCTGTGCCACTGACATCATTACAGCACTAAGTCCCAAAGCATGAATGCTGTGTGAAGGTCACCACACCCCCTCAGCCAGGGGAAGCCAGGGGCAGTAGTGCAGTGACAGCACTGCGAGGGAGGGACTAGTGGAGTGGGAACAGAAAGCCAACAGAAGTCAGGAAGAGGAGACACAGGCCAGGGCAGGTGAAAGTGTGAGGCAGCCAGCTCCCAAGATCCAGCCAACAGGGCACCCTGGGCCACCCGAAGGGACAGGAAATAGATGTGCTTGGGAAGGAAAAAAGAGAGAGGCAAAGAAACCTTGTTCTCTCCAGCAGACGTATCACCTTGCGGCTGGGGAAACATCCACCTGAATGCTGTACACAGACCAGGAGACTGAGAGTCACATCAGTGGTTGGGACAGGAGCAGACTTGAGAGGTCTGCCATCCCCATTAGTGCCTGCTGGGGGTGGGGTGGGGTGCCTGAAACTAAAGCTGTATGATCAGGGAGGGGAAGGTAAACACAATTTGTTCACCAAACTAAAGGATAATAAGACCTTTTTGTTTTTTTAACAACAAAGGAAGTAAGAATATACAATGGGGGAAGGACAGTCTCTTCTCTTTAATAAATGGTCTTGGGAAAACTGGACAGCCACATGCACAACAATGTAACCAGACTATTATCTTACACCATACACAAAAATTAACTCACAACGGGCTAAAGACTTGAATGTGAGACCTGAAACCATAAAACTCCTAGAAGAAAACATAGGTGGTAAGCTCCTTGGCATTGGTCTTGGCAATCATTTTTTTTGGCTCTGACTCCAAAAGCAATGGCAAGAAAAGAAAAAATAAACAAGTGAGACTACATTAAACTAAAAAGCTTTGCACAGCTAAGAAAATCATTGACAAAATGAAAAGGCAACCCACTAAATGGAAAAAATATTTGCAAATCATATCCGATAAGTGGTTAATATACAAAATATACAAAGAACTCATACAACTCAACAGCAAAAACAAAAAAAAAAACACACCAAAAACACAATCTGATTTAAAAATGGGCAGAGAACCTGAACAGTTTTCAACAGAAGACATACAGATGGCCAACAGGCACATGAGAAGATGCTCCACATCACAAATCATCAGGGAACTGCCAATCAAAACCACAATGAGATACCGTGTTTCCCCGAAAATAAGACCTAGCCAGACAATCAGCTCTAATGCATTTTATTTTACTGATAATATACTATACTACACTATAATATAATATATAATAAATACTGGGTCTTATATTAATTTTTGCTCCAAAAGATGCATTACAGCTGATTGTCTGGCTAGGTCTTATTTTCGGGGAAACGGTACCATCTCATAACTGTTAGAATGGCTAGATAGTACTGAAAAGACAAGAAATAACAGGTGTTGGCAAAGATGTGGAGAAAAGGGAACCCTCATACACAGTTGGTGGGAATGTAAATTGGTGCAGTCACTAGGAAAAAGTTTGGAAGTTCCTGAAAAATTAAAAATAGAACTACCATATGATCCAGCAATTCTACTCCTGGATATTTATCTGAAGGAAACTAAAACACTAATTCAAAGAGATATATACACCCCCATGTTCATTGCAACACTATTCACAATAGCCAAGATATGGACACAACCTAAGTGTCCATCAATGGATGAAGGATAAAGAAGATGTGGTACATAATACGATGGAATACTACTCAACCATAAAAAAGAATGGAATCTTGCCATTTGCAACAACATGGATGGGCTTTGAGGGCATTGTGTTAAGTGAAATAAGTAACAGAAGGATGAACACTGTATGATTTCACTTATATGTGGAACGTAAAAAACAAACAAACAAACAAACAAATCAAAACAAAACAAAAAACCGAGCTCATAGATATAGACAACAGCCTAGACTAATGGTTACCAGAGAGGAGGGTTGGAGGTGAAGGGTAGGCTGTCAAAAGGTACAAACTTCCAGTCCTAAAATAAATAAGTCATGGGGATGTAATGTACAGCATGATGACTATAGTAAATAATACCATATTGCATATTTTAAAGTTGCTAAGAGAGTAAAATTTCTCAATTGAAGAAAAAAAATTTGTAACTATGTGTGGTGATGGATGTTAACTAGACTTATATTGGTGATCATTTTGCAGTGCATACAAATATCAAATCACTATATTGTACACCTAAAACTAACATAATGATATATGTCAATTATACATCAATGAAAAAAATACCCTGTATATAGAAAAGAAAAGAATGGAAGGAGACATACTAAAATGCTAAAAGTGATTGTGTTTGGGCAATAGAGTGATTAGCAATTCATTCTTCTCTTCAGTTTTCTTTATTTTCCAAATCTTCTTTAATGAGCATGTGCTACTTTTTAAAGGAGAAAACATATTATTTACCTCTTGTAAGAGAAAACACAACAAAACCAGACACTCCTGTCCACTGACTCATGGCCAAGAGCAGACAGACCCGAAAAGGAAGTGCCTGCTGGAGTAGGTGTCAGCAAAAGTGGCCCTGGCACACCTTGGGCTGAAGCTTTGGGACTGACCTGTAGCCCAAGGTTAGGACAGAAAGCCCCAGATCAGAAGAGAAGGGCTCCACCAGCCTCGTTCTCCCAACTGGGCATTGGCCAGTAGGAACAAGACTGACTGCTGACCCCCGGGGCTGGCAGAGGCCTGGAACACCTCTCCCAGTCTCTCTCTCTCTCTCTCTCTCTCTCTCTCTCTCTCTCTCTCTCTCTCTCTCTCTCCCCCTCCCTCCACACACACACACACACACACACACACACACACACACACACACACACACACCAGCCCTCTCTCAGCTCAAGTGCATCAGGACAGGATGACCACCTACAAAGTCAGGCTCCGGACAGAGAACCCAGAGGCTAGGGCTCCCACTGCTTACCTTCCCCCTGCAGCTTTGACACACAAGGGCCAACAAAGCAGGGTTTCTGTTCCCCCAGAGAGGAGTGCAGTCCTACTGCTGGGAAATTACTCCACAGAAACACAAAGTGACTATTTTCCACTTTAACCAATGGCAAAAGGTCAGCCTGGCCAAGACCCTGGCCCAGACTAGAAAACAGGCGGCTTGACGCAGAGGCTGCTCTTCCCAAATGCACCCACTCCACTCAAGAAGCAGAAACTTAGAAACTTGAGCAATGGAAGGACAGAATTAACAGCTCAAAATTAAGTATATCAAAAACAAAAACTCACAGTACAATGGAATAACATGTTCATTCAATCTACTGAATTTAATAAGAAATGAGCTGCGGGCTGCAAGGAGAAGAGTTTCTACGCTCTATCTTCCATCTATGGTCTCTAAACGCAAGAACTGCTTCATCTACTCCCCAGGGAAAGAAATGGCAATATGTTCCAATGCTAAAGGAAAAACTGACTGGTCAGACTTCCTAAGAAATGATGATATGATACCCACAAAACTATGTACCCAATGAGAGGCATGGAAAAAAAAAGAAATAAATATGGTCATTATTTGCAGACAATATAACTGTCTACCTAGAAAATCCAAAAGACTCGATTAGAACACTATCACAACAAACAAATACCAGGGTTGGATGAGGCAGCTGGCATGCTGCATACCATAGTGGAAGGGAGTGCAGGCTCAGCGCTCCTGGCTCTGCCACCTAGTGACCGTGTAATCTTGGATGAGTTTAACCTCTCTAAAGCCCAACGTCTTTATCTGTAAAGCAGAAATAATAAAATGACGTAGGCACAGGCTTGCTGTAAAAATTATGAGATAGGATGCTTAGAGCACTGTACGCAACACAGCAAATACCCACAGGTGTTAGCTGTTACTATACACCAGCAATCACCAAACAAAATGTAATTAGAAACCTATTCACAAAAAGAATTAAGAAACTATAAAATAGCCAAGAATCCTAACAAACAAACAAAAACCCAGAAAACCAAGACAGTCCCATAAGAAAAAACTATAATGCTTTACACTAAAGAACATAGAATTGCTGAATAAGTGAAGAGATACACCATGTTCCTGGATGGGAAGTCTAAGATTATAAAACTGTCAGTTCTCCTCTAATTAATCTATAAATTCAGTACAGTCCCATCCAAATAGGATTTTACTTAATCAATTGATTCTAAAATTCATCTGGAAGAGGAAATGCACAAGAATAACCAAAACATATTTTTAAAAGAACACTTAGAAAGAACTTGCTTTATGAGATATCAAACATACTCGTCTATAAAGCTGTAGTATGATGCTCATACTGGAACAAATAGACCAATGAATCAGAATAAAGAACCCAAAGGAATACCCATATATTGTAGGGAATTAGTAGATCCTAAAAGTGGCTTTTAAAGATAGTGGATGAAGAATGAACTAATCAGTAAATGGTATAGAGACCACAGGACACACACATTTGGGAAAAAAGTAAAATTAGAGCCCTACCTCACAGTAGACATCAATTCCAGATGGAGTAAGGGCAACAAGTTTTTAAAAATGACACGAAAAACCCCTAAAGTATTGAAGGAAAATATTAGGTTGGCGCAAGAGTAATTCCGGTTTTTGCAATTATTTTTAAACTTTTAAACTGCAATTACTTTTGCACCAATCTAATAGCTTTAGAATCTTGGAGTAAGAAAGTTCTCAACCAAACAAAACTTTGAAGCCAAAAACGTAAAGATGACAGCACTAACAACCAAATAACAAAACTTTCTACACAACAGAAGATACTGCAAACAAGAAGCTGAAAGGAATTACCAAATATATATAATAGTCAAAAGATTAACACCCAGAACATATAAAGAGAGCTTATAAATCACAGGGGGGAAAAGTAGGTAAATGAGCAAAAAATTTCAGTAAGTGATTTATAGGAAAAAATACACATGGCCAAAAACATATGCAATACTGTTAAACCTCCAAGAACTAGTCTAAGCACTTTATATAGATTAATTCATTTAACCCTCAAAACATTCCTACATATTTTATATTTTTCTAAGTATGATAATGGTATTGTAAGTACATTTTAAAAGCATCACTATCTTTTAGAATATCCACTGAAATTGTTTGTGTATATGCCTGATATTGGCTATAAAATAACATGGGAGGGAAATGTATGGGTAGTGTTGGTGAAGCAAAGTTGGTCAAGAGTTGGTCATTATTCTATTTAGTTAGTATATTTTGAAATTTTCCATGATAAAATTTTTTTTGTAAGTCACTCAGGGATATGTACTACCAATATCATTCCCCTTTACAGGTGAGTAAATTGCGGAATAGAGACGTCAAGTAACACCAAGGTCACACAGCTCGTAGGTAGGAGGACTCATGATTTGACCTCAGCCAATTGGGTTACAGAGTCCAGCTCCTAATCACTATTCTGTACTCACTCCCCAAATTAGATGTTTTTTACCCTTCAGAGAGGCAAATTTTTTTTTTTTTTAAACTGATATTACCCAGTACTGATATGTGCAAGAACAAGCACTTGTATGCACTGTTTGTAGGTATATAATCTGATACAGTCCAACTGGAGGGCAATTTGGCAGCATCTAAAAACTTTTAAACTGTACTTACCCTTCAATCTAGCAAGTCTTTTCTAATTATCTTTCCTAGAAAAATATCTGACTATATGCACAGATAGGAAAGTACAGAAAGTACACAGATCGGTCCTGAGGCATTGTTTATAATAGCAAACCACTGGAAACAAGCTAAGTGCCAATCAGTAGCAGGATGGCTAAGTAAAGCACGTGTGGTACCCCCACCTTACTCTGAACTGGAATGCAGCAGTAAAAAGAATGTGGTGGAGCGATGTGTTCCAACAGCAACGGACCTCTGCACCACATGGGAAGAGGAAGAATTCAAGATGCAGAGCAAATGCATAATGTGAGCCTAAAACAGAGCAAAATCCTATATTTGTGTGTAAATATACATATGTACATACTCATGAAATTATATGCTGTCTGATATTTGCTTCAAATGAAAAGATCTGGAGTGACATATACCAGACTTACTACAAAAAGAATGATGAGGAAGGGGCCACAGGAAACTACAGTGAAGTTTTACTCTATATTCTATGTATTTTAAACCATTTGAACTTTTTACAATTGGAACATATTTAAATATTACTTAGAAAAAATAAAACAAAATAGAAAACCAGAAATTGAAAGGAAGATGGTAATAACAATACTCATTTTGAAGTTGCCTAAAAGAAGGGTTACATCTTGGTGGCACACTGAATTCTGAGTCTCTGGCTTCAGATTCTGAATGTTACATAAACCACATAGTCACTTGGCTCCATCCTGAACCTGGCTGACACCCTCTGACAGAGACCCTTCACTTGGAGGGCTTCCAAGTGGTTAGGGCCGGGAAACAGTTGCCTATGAGAATTCACAATTTCACCCCTGCTCTTAACAGCACTTTCCCCGTAAACTTCTGCTTCAAAACCACTCTCTCTGTAAAAAGGTAAACAAGCTTCTTTAAATAGGTGAGTTTCTGAACTCTGCTGGGAGCCCAACAGAGGCTGAGGCCACGGCTCACCCCATAGCAGTGCCCTGAATATATCGAGTACTCAAATGACTGTTGCTGCTATGGCTAGCTTAGCCTAAAGCACAAAATACACTTTGAATTTCAAAACAAATCACTTTTTCATTTTAGGTGGTCAATTTTGGCATCATGGCAGTGCTTAGGCCCAAGGCCTGGGCTACCAGGCTGCTAACACCTTCTCCTGGGCATGGGCGGCACATGTGGTCTGATAATTACTGGGGCGACTGAGGCCAGATGAGCTTTAGTGTTTTTTTTAGGTCTGCTGATGAACATAAGTGGCTGGCATTTGAATAAAAGCATGAGATGAGAGGATGACGAGAACCATTAAGACCGACGGTGACTCTACAAGACAGGAAAGCAGAGCTCGACTGGAGAGCCACACAAATAAGCAGGACACCAACTCAACAAGTTCATTTTAAAATCTGATTCTTTCTAAACATCCCCACATTGACAAACCACAGAGGTTGCTTCAGACTCGGCCTTGACCCAGATGCGGGCAGGAACAACAGAGAAGAGATGAAGCCGGGTCGAAGAGAATTCTGTATGACCTGTGATCCGAAGCCCTGCATCTCTGACCCGCTGTCACATTTAGGCCAGCAATGGAGCCCCGAGAGATTGGCCTGACTCTTAGTTTTATTCTCAATGCTCCATAAGCACCAACGTGGGCAGTCATTTTCATGTGATAAGCATCAAAGTACAATCAAGGCCTTCTAGAAAGAGGTTCTCGCTGAGGAATCAAAGGGCAGCAGAGTCCACAAGACTACCCACAACATGACTGCATGGCCTTTCTCATCCATTGCCTCCTAACTCTGGCCAGGCTTAAAGTAAGAGAGACCCTGAAGACCCACCAATGAAAAAGAGTCCAGCAAGTTCAAAAAAGGGAGGTAGAGCGTGAGTGTCCACCTACAGGTTCACCACTACCATCTGCATCCTTGGACTACTTCTCTTCCATCAACACAAATGGAGGAGGAGAAGGGTAGGTGAAGTTTTCACTGGCTCAACCTGGTCTGACTGCTCCACTATTACCCTGAAGGCTATTGCAGGGGAGAGAGGGCATTGAGGAGAGGGAAGGGGGTGTCCTGGAGGTTGGTAGGCCAGTAGGGCCGGCTATGCTTCATAAATTATACACCGCGGGGCTATAGATGTAGGATCCATGAAAAGAAGAAAGAAGAGGGCTGTGCGTCTACATACATAGTAGGTAAAAACCCACTTCTCAAGAAAGAAGGGCTACATTGTAAAGAGGCCACCAGCAAACCTTAGTGTGCAAGTCCAACACATAACTCTTGTGTCGCCTCCTTCCCTGAGATGGGAGACAGCAAGAGCCCCAGAGCCCTCACGCTGGCCACACAGACTGAGGGTTATATTACAGGGGAGTGGGAAACAAGCATAAGGCTCAAGCTGTATTAAGGTGAGGGCACTGAGGTCCTTTTCCGCAAGACTTCCACACTGGGCTTTTCAGGAAGGTGGAGTTCTGAGGAACTTCCAGGTTAGTTTGTTAGCAGCACCAGGAATTTTGACCTCAAACTTTGCTCCTCTCCAAGATTTCCTGCCTTCTTGACAATGGTACTAAGGAGGAAAGAGTCAGGACCCTCTGTCTTTTATCCTGTTCTGCGAGGTAAACTGTACTCCTGGAGGCTAATTCAGGCCTCCTGCTAGTCACTGTCCTCTGGAGGAGGCCCAGCCAGGCCAGGCCTGTGCCATCCCAGGACTTGGCTCCAGTGTCTATGCCCCACTGGGAGGGTGCTGGCCCGCTGCTCATTTGTCCAACCTCACATGTCTGCAATCTGCCTTTCCCCTGTGCATGTCACACTAGGAAAGTGGCAGGGTTTTCTAAGGACACACCATCAACAGCTTACAAAGGAAGACACTCTGATCAGCAGACCAGTAATAAAGTGAGGAAGAGGAGGTTAAAGGCTGTAGTGTGACAGTTCCCTCCAGAGTCTGACTCCAGAGTCTGGCCAGGCTCTGAGCTCAGTCACCACCCACGTACTAGTGCCTTCCACATAAACACGTTGGGACTGGATGTCATGGAGTAATTTGGCCTTCACTAGACACCTATTATTCTGTCTGCCCTACACTCTCCCTCCATACACGTAATTCCTGAGAGACTTCCCCTGTTCTTGCACTCTGTCCCTTCTCAGGCCACAGCTAACTGATCAAGGGATGGGCAGCTGACCCAAGCTGAGCCAATGAGTCTCTGGCCTGGGACTTTTGGAAGCCAGTCACTCGCCATGATTTAAGCTATAAGCTGCCAAACTCAGGAACTCTTGGCAGCCTTTGGAATAAGCTGGTCAGCTGGGGAAAAGGGAGGAGCTGAGATCTAGAAAGAAAGATGAATATCCCAGATAAAGTCCTGGCAGTACTGTGGCCTGTGGATCCAGCTACCCCGGAGCCGAGCTGTATGTGTACTCTTCCTTTGGCTTAGTTGCTCAGCTTTGCCCTGGATTTCATGAGCCAAACATTCCCAGTTTTATTTCAGTTAATGTGAATTTGGTTTCTGTCCTAAAACCAGTTTGTTTTGATCACTACAGGGCCTCTGTTTAGTAGCTGCTTCTCACTCATCGGAATGTCGTCACTGACAGACGAGCAAAGGGCCCTGCCAGGCACCGACTGGTCACCTGGGGGCCTGGCTAAGAACAGACACCTCAATCCTTAGATCAAGAGCTGGTGGGTCTGCTAGGAGAGCAGATCACACAGGGCATCACAGGGTGCCTGGAAGTTCAGAAGGGGGCTGACGTCATTTCTTATACCTAGGCCCAAGGAGAATGCCAGGAAGAAAAATCTACTCTCCCACTCCAAGTAGTGGATGGGGAGATAGTCTGGACGACAGCAGATATCAAGGCTGCTGTTTGCATTATTTATAATAGCCAAGATATGGAAGCACCCGAAGTGTCCACCGACAGGGACTGGATAAAGAAGAGGTGGTACACATATACAATGGAATATTACTCAGCCATAAAAAACAATGAAATCTTATACTTTGTGACAGCATGGATGGACCTAGAGGGCATACGCTAAGTGAAATAAGTCAGACAGAGAAAGACAAATACCATATGACTTCACGTACACGTGGAATCTAAAAAAAAACAAAAAACAAAATAAATGAACAAACAAAATAGAAACAAACTCATAGATACAGAGAACAAATTGGCGGTTGCCAGATGAGAGGGCGGTTGGGGGGAATGGGTGAAAAAGGTGAAAGGGACTAAAAGGTACAAATTACCAGTCATAAAAATAGTCACAGGGATATAAAGTATAGCACCCTCCACAACTAAGATTCAATAATAATTGAATCAATAAGAGTCAATAATATTATAATAATTACGTATGGTGTCAGACGGGTACTTACTAGGGGTAATCACTTCGCATGTTATATGAATGTCTAATTACTATGTTGTACACCTGAAACTAACATAATATTGTATGTTAACTATAATTAAAAAACAAAATTTTGGGGCCAGCCCAGTGGCTCAGGCGGTTAGAGCTCCATGCTCCTAACTCCGAAGGCTGCCAGCTCAATTCCCACATGGGCCAGTGGGCTCTCAACCACAAGGTTGTCAGTTCAATTCCTCGAGTCCTGCAAGGGATGGTGGGCAGTGCCCCTTGCAACTAAGATTGAACATGGCACCTTGAGCTGAGCTGCCACTGAGCTCCCGGATGGCTCAGTTGGTTGGAGCGCGCCCTCTCAACCACCAGGTTGCCAGTTCGACTCCCGCAAGGGATGGTGGGCTGCACCCCCTGCAACTAGTAAAGGTAACTGGACCTGGAGCTGAGCTGCGCCCTCCACAACTAAGACTGAAAGGACAACAACTTGAAGCTGAACGGCACCCTCCACAACTAAGATTGAAGGACAACTTGACTTGGGAAAAAAGTCCTGGAAGTACACACTGTTCCCCAATAAAGTCCTGTTCCCCTTCCCCAATAAAATCTTTAAAAAAATAAAAAATGAAAAAAAGAAAGCCTGGCACAAGGCTCTCTCTGATGGGACAGAGTTTGGTCCACTCTCAGACCTTTCTATTTTCAACAACTATAGTGCCAGGCATCTGAGAAATGGGTACCTTAAAGATACTTTCTAGGTATTTATCCAACTTGAATTAAAGACACACATAATTAAGATAGTGATGAAAACATAGGTGTTAATTTTACTATTTTCTCTTTGTGTATGTTTGAAATTTTTCAGAATTGCAAGTTGAAAAATATACACACACAAAATTAAAACTTTATAACCCCAAAAGCAACTCCTTTGTTGCAACTTCTTGTATCCCTTTCCTACACTGACCCAGTACTAATGGCCCAAAAACCAAGGGAAAAATAAATCTGACCATATGAGCAAACTTGAATATTCCACTGCTGAATCCCTCTGAGTGATTCAGTGACACACACACAAAAATGCAGGAGGAACCAAACAGAAAACTCACACATAGCATGTAAAATTTTGTTTTTCTTAAAAAACAAATATAAAACAAAAAGCTCCACACATACCAAAAGCAGTCCCCAAAAACCCTCTCACTCTCTTTTTTTAATGAACCTGGCCCTAGGTCAGAAAGACATTTGAAGTCATAAATCAGAAAGTAGGTGTGAAGAAACCAAGACCCATACATGGAAAACCACATTCTGGAGCATAAAATAACAGATGATATCATATGTCATATAAAAACTATAATTATATCACTCTATACTACATAAATAGACACTTATGTATGTGTCTGTATACACACATAAAAATGTGAAGTAAAACATGACAAGTATCTGAGCTCCTCTGAAGACACCATCTCCCTCCAGGTAGCTGCCATGTGGAGGCCGCCACGGCGAGCAGCCCATTCCTGCCCCTCTCCCAGCTACTCCACACACGCCAAGACCCCCAAATTCTAACCAGTCCTTGCTCTCCGTGAAACCTCACCTCCATGCTCCTGCTCAGGACTTTGTCAACAGCCCTCACCTCCCCACTGCCAGCCTGCAGACACCAAAATCTGCCTCCTAAAGGCCCCTTGGTAGGCAAATAACTTGGCATATTTGTTTTCTGGGAAAAGCCAACCCCTCGATGTTTAACTTCACCTCTTTGGAACATTGGAATAAAGGCCAAACACATCATGAGCCACAGGGAAGCACTGGGGCCAGGACAGTACCTGACTCACTGCCATGCCCACCATCAGTGCCACCAGGCCCTCCCCTAAAGTGCCAAGCTGTGGGGCAGGGAGGGTGTGGTACCTGTGTTACCTGTGATATGTACACCTGTGAATTACCAAATTATAGACTTCTGATGTGTAAGTTTACCTCCCTCCCCGTCACGGGCTCCAGATAAGATAAATAACATCAGCTTATCTTTCCAAATGGTGCTTCTCCGAGGGGGGGGACAACTGGAGACTCCTACCATAAGTCATATCAGCCAAGCTAGATACCAAGAAAGCAAGTGCCAGCCCAGGCCACTGATTCCTTTCCTGCTGAGTCGCCACACCTCAACCCCACCCAAGCAGCAGGAGGAAGAACCCTGAAGATTAGCATGTCCATCCATCACTCCCCCCACCCCCAGCCCAGGGCCAGTAGGTGGCTGCTGGCCATTGGGCCCTCAGCTGCCAACTATCCGAAGCAGAAAGTTATGCAATGGCGCAACTCCCAGGTGCTCGGCTCCTGGAAGAGAGAACACGGGCCCAGTCACAGCCTTGGGAAGAGGTGCACAACCAGTGGGCTGTCCTGGCCTTGCCATCTTTGCTGAGAAGACACACGTAAGCAGACACACACGCACACACACAGCCTGTGTTTGCTCCTTTTGAGAAGGTGGCACCTAGGGTGCTGCACACACACTCACACAGATGTACCACTGCTTGGGGAGCAGAGAACGGGTCCGTGGGCACATGCACTCACTCCCACACACATGCCTCACAGCCTGTGTAAGCCTGCACCCCACAGGAGTCTCTCTCCCCAACCTTCTTGGGCAGTTGTGGTTTCCAGTCAGCCCAGGTGTGAAGCCCCTTCCGTTTGCTCCCCTCTTTGGCCTGTCTCTGCCCCTCCCTCCACCCTCCCCCAGTAAGTGCTTTCAGGCCACACAATGAGTGGGAGGAGGAGAAATACTTCTATTGAGGAAGGCGTTTTGTTGTTTCATCCCCAAGGTGGGGGCTGAGGTAGGGAAGGAGGGGGGACCCACAAAATTTCTAATAAGCAGTTTCTCTCCTCAAAGCTAAAATGATTTTCTTTAATTGCTTGGTGGGAACAGTTCATTGTGGGGGTCTCTGCCCTCCCCCAGGCCTAATTGACTTACTGAAGTTTAACAGGGGCTTTCACCTGGAGAGACTGCAATTATTCCCCCCATCCCACATTCGTACCTGGGCTCTCCCCACAGGGGGCCTTTGTTCCCCCTAAATACAGCAGTGACACAAATGTCCTCAGCAGCAGGGGAACTCACCCAGGGAAGTGGTAATTTTCAGCCCAACGCAATTAGCTGAGGGCTTTTCAGCCTTCCCAGTGAATGGCGGGGAAACTTCGGCATGTGGGAACGGTGCGCAGGGCTGCTCTGTGCAAGTCAAACAAAAGAGGCCTCTGAATTGGGCCCCGTGGTGAGCCAGACCAGGGTTGGTGGGGGCAGCCGGGCCTGGGGCCTGGATGAGGGACCTACATCATCACCCACCCAACCTGTGCCTTCCAATCGGGGCCAGTGGCCCCAAATAGCTTTTGGGGAGGCGGAGGCACACAAGACGTTTGCCTTGTACCTCGCACCATAGCTCTGCACTTATGAAGCCAAGAATAAGGAAAGGGTGGTAGGACGGGGCCGAGGCAGGACAAGGGGAGCCAGAGGGCTACAGTACCCAGGGCTGGCGCTCACATTATACTTTGGACCTTCACAAACACCCCTGAGGAGTCAGGAAGCTTTGGGGAGACAGACTCTCTTGGGAGTGCATACAGGGAGACCCAGGGCTCTAACACTTATGTCTACTGTTGCCGCCACAGCGGCCCCTACTGCCCCGCTAAGCAGAGGAAAGAGAGTCCCCTGCTTAGCGGTAGCTTTGAGGCTGGGGAGGCACAGGGTGAAAGCAGCATGCGGCTTATCTGGGGTCAGCACCCAGTGTCCGAAGGCCAGAATGTGGGCTCCAACAGGTGAAGCAAAGTGGTGACTGTTGGGCTCTCCCAATCAGCCCCGTCAGGTCAAACTTTTTGCCTGTTTACCCAAAACTGAGATCTAGCCATAAAAACAACTGCAATATGATGTGATATCTGTACCCCGCTCCTTCACTGGCCTGGCCTGGTTGCTAGGAACCACTGTTCCTGTCCTCACCCCCACCTCAAGCACTGCCCAAAGAGGTTCTGAGAGATTCTCTACGGAAAAGTCTACAAAGTAAAGAAAGGAAGACTAGTCCAAATACCCACAGTTCAGAGATGTGAAAGCAGACCCTCCCCTCGGACCCCACTGCTCCTAGAATAGGCTCTTCCTTCTGGGAGCAGCCAGACCAACAACCTGCAAGGGAGAAGCAGGCCTGTCGCTCAGAACGACTGGCTCAGCTCCAGTCAGCTCTGGCCTGGATTCTGTCTTCCCACCCCTGCATCACCTTGTGTCACCCCGACACAGCCAGCCACCCTCTGCCCCTCAGATGGAAGCTCCTTCTCAGGGACTGACCACCTGTCTCACAGAGCAAGGCTTTGCCTGGGCAATTCCTGAGCTAGAGGCAGGCAGAGATGGGCCTCTGCAATAAGCACCTCAGGGCTTTCCAAGGCAGCACCTAGCCTGTGCTAGGCGCTGGGGTGTTCAGGAAAACGAAACTCGCATAAGCTTGTCCTTAGGCAGCTTAAGGTGAGCCAGAGAGTCCAATCTTCAATTCATATTTTTTAAAAGTTGGAAGCAATTCAAAACAATCAATAAGCTCTAATCCCAAATGAGAGAGAGCTCACCGAGAAAGCAGACAGTGTAGCACAGTGGTTAAAAAGCATGAGCTCTGGAGTCAGATGCCGGGGTGTATCAATGAACAGAAGTGGCTTTGGGTATGTTAATTAACCTCTCTTGGGCCTCAGTTTCCTTACTTACAAATTGAGGGTGGTGACAGCAGCTATCTGGGAGGGTTGTATGAGATATACCGTGTTCAGCACAGGGCTTGGCATTTAGCTGGCACTCACCCTCATCCTCATCATTATCACCACCATTTACAGGCAACAGAGAGGCACTGGGGACTCTTGGTGAAGAAATGGCCTTGTAAAAGAAACCTATACCATGCCCCTCCTGAAGCCCCAAGAACTGGGTAGACAGAGAGACCTCGGGTTCCCTGTCCCTATTCTGCCGACCACTTCAGAAGCGACCGTCAGTGCTGATGACAGACATGACAAATTGAACCTGGCAGGACCGCAGGGGATCCTGAACCAATTGGGGGCCTTACTGGGCCAGCATGGAATTCGTGCCCCTCAAACGGACCACAGACCCCTTCTCCCTCTACCCCCCTCACTCTCTACCCTCAGCCTGCTGGCTGGAATGCAGGGGCCTCTGTGCCAGAAGGTCCAGGCGAGACAGAAGGCCAGGAGGCACAGGTGGTTCTGAGGAGATCCCTGGGCTCCAGAAAGCATTTCCCCCACAGGCGCAATGGAGCTGGGGCTTGTTGTTGGTCAAGATGCCTTTGCTTGTTTGGGCTGCAGCCCAGACAGTAAGGCGGCCGGGGCAGGCCAGGGGACACGGAGCTAGGGGTGGGGGTGGGAGTAGTGGCAAGCCCTTTTGGCACCAGCTTCAACCTTCCCTGGGTTTCTCACTTTGTTCAGCACGGCAACCCAAAGGAGGCTGGGGAAGCACTTTTCACTACCCGGCAAATAAAGCCACAGTGAGAGGGAGAAGGATGAAAGGCTTGGGGGGTTTTTAATTTGGTTTTGGGGTATTTAGGTGGCTTGAAAAAATAATAAAAGGAAGTTGTTTCTGCAATCCATTTAATTTCAAACCCAAAATTCAGATCATAAACAGCCAAAAGTGATCCCACAGCACCTAACACGTATTATCCCTCTTCTGAGACTTGAAGTCCCAGTGGAGCCAGAGTTGGTTCAAAGAGGCCTGGTGGGAATTTTTCTACCCCCTGGTGGGGTTGGTTAGGGATGGGGCACAAGCATGGCTTCAGTCAGCCTGACCACAGAACTCTGGGATCTCCAGTTCCCCAGGTCCACACAGACCCGCGCAGTCCTGCTACTCTTGGGTACACACGGCTTTCCAAACTAAGGCTTGACATCAGGCGCTGCCAGAGCCCCCTTCTTCCCAAGAATCATGTCCTCCTGGCCCTGGGTCTGGCCAAGGCCTCCTACAATGAGTGAAGGCGATTCCAATGGTGACCTTAACTCGTCTGTTTCCTTCATTATTTCCAGTAAAGGCGCCCCAGCCACAGGTCATTCTGCCTTTTGAGTCCTTTCTAGTGGGCTGCAGACCTCAGACCTTCGTGGTCCTACCACCTTAGAGAAGGCTTTGACCTAGGAGAGATTTCCACATGGCCATTTAAGGTAACACTGGGCCTGGGAATCCCTTCCCTAAGCAGCTGCCTGCCATCCCATCCAATTCCTCAAGTTTTCCTCAACCACTCACACCACACCCCCAATGCTTGCTTTGGAACAGATTTGTTCTGGTGGCATGTTTTAGTCTGCATTTTTGAAATCACAAACTATAAAAACTATGGGTTTTTCTCTTTGGAAAAACATCAGGATACCAAGAAGGTCATTTGATTGGAAGTTTCTTTTCTTTACCACTAAGCCACTTGGGATAGGATACAAACCTTTCAGAAGAATGAAAAGAAACGACACAAATTTGCAAACACACTTGACTGTGGTACAGGTTCCTGATTTACTGGCTGGGGGACCCACCTCACTTCAGGCTGTCAGTGCTACACAGTACCTGTGCCAAGTGTTGGACACTGTTATCTGCTGGCTTGAGTTATCCACAGTAAAGATTTCCAGAGAAAACCAACTTCCCATCCCCCCCCCCCAAAAAAAAAAATTCTTCTCCCTCTGGAAAAGCCAAGGAGTTTAGACCCTGGTGAAAAACCTGCTTGGAACCCTCAGGTCAGCCAGCCCCTCACTGGCCTGGGCCCTCTGCCAAGTCAACGGCACCTGCCCTCATCTACGCGCGGGGTCTGCATCTTCCCATATGGCCACAACCACCCACTGTGACTTGCTTGAGAAGCACACAACTTCTTCCAGAAAACAGTGTTTCCTTGCACTCCACCACCAATAGGAGGAAAATTCACAAGGAAGGGAAGTTCCAGGGAAAAGAGTGGGCAAGATAATCTAGAGAAGAATAAAAGGCCTTCAGGAAACATAATGATTGCCCGAACCTCAGTAACTAGGTTCCCAGTGCCTCCTCCGTGCTCCAGGGAAAAGGCAACAAGGGGAACCAGTGGCTTTAAGAATCCACATACATGCAGTGCACACTCACTTATGTCACAGTGTCTTCTTGAGGACTCTGTCCCAGGAGAAGCAGTGACACCAATACAAAGTAATGAAGGTGAAAGGCAGGATTCCGTGTGGATCATCTCAGGAGAGGTTGTTCTTACTTGGGGGGAGGGCACCCAGAGACCAAGGAACCTGCCTGCCACCCTGACACTCACTTACAGGTGAGACTGGTGACAGATACACACAGAACCAGGAAGAGAAGGGCAGGATCTTTTAAGGCACAGGATCTGCGCCTTAAAAAACAAACAAACAAACAAACAAACAAAAAAAAACAAACCCAGCACTGGCTATTGATTGCTCAGTTAATTTTCATAAGCTGCCAATTGCTTCCTCTGATCATCTCTTCTCCTTTTTGGGGGGAAGTAAGAAAGTGCACAGAGGGATACTTTTCCCTCTTTGTGGCGAGGAATGGGGAAAAACGGGGGAAAGAGGGAGATGAAATAGCTGCCTTCATAGGTGCTCAGTGAGCTTATAAATTCCAGGTTCATCCAATCACTGGGGAGGTCCCAGGCTGAAGAATGGAATTAGGACTCCACTAGGGATTAGATCTACCAACCTTAGGAAGACATCTGCGTATTTAAAGACCCAGGAACCTCGGAGTTTGAGCTAAGCACAGATTTGTGGTAAAAGCAAAGGATGCTTTGAGTGAGAGAAAGCTAAAATTCTAGGCCTTTGATGAAGTCACAATAAGCACTGATTCTAAATGAGATTTTGCACCCCTGTTCTTGGAACCCCAGCCATGGGAGAAACTCTCCCATGACAAATCAGTAGTACATTTTCTCAGCTTCCCTGAGACCAACGGACACTAGATAGTCTGACTGACTAGACAGACCCTAGACAAGTTGCTTCTTTGAGCAAGCACTGTGGATCAGTTTTCTTGGGGAATGATTGGACTTCAGACATAAGCCTTAGCATGGCAGCGGCAGGAAGGAGTCAGAACTTTAAGCCAAACTCACCTGACTGACTCAGGTAATATTCCATGGACAGGACCAGGCCGCCCCTGCCTGGACAGAAATTATTATGCATCCAAACAGGACCCGGTAAAGGTCAGCCCACCCCAGCCCTTCCTTGGCCCCAAAGCTGAAAGTCTAGTGCATGCTAGGAAACAATGGTTGTCAGACCAGTACACTGCATCTCAGTCTCACCATTTGTACTTTTAATACAAAATTTAACACATTGTTTGTGGGAAACGAGTAAACTCGTCATATCGCCTCTAGTTGGAACCGGCAAAAATTTTGCAAAGTAAATAAATAGAGACCTCTTTTTAAACTAAAACACTGAAAGTTTCATAGAAAAATATCAAATAGATCGAAAGATATGAACATTTTACAGAAAGTCTAATTTTGGCGAGAAAATGTCAAAAAAGCCCCGCGTTACGACGAGATTTGGCGGGAAAATGCCCGCTTACAAAGTGTTAAAATGGTGAAATATCAGGTCTCCCAGGAAGGCAGGGTTTCTGATCAACATTTCCCTTGTCTGTCCAATTTCCTCAATGTTAGTTCCAGAAGAGAGGTCCTTACCCCCACTAGGGCTTTTTCACCTCTTTTTTATTGTTGAGGAATGAGGGAGCACCTCTAAGCACCCTCCCACTGGCCCATCTCTCCCTCCCTCTAGCTTGCTTCAAACTCTGCCTTAAATTCTTGGGTGCTCCGCAAAGTTACTGAGAGCAACTGCTCTTCCTCCAACTAGATATAAATATACTTTTAAAGAGGGAGAAAAACAGCTCAGGGAAACCCCAGAGAGGTCTGCTGCACTCTTCCCCTTGTAATGAAGCTTAATAATGAAATGCTCTGAACTCCACTAGTAAGAAATGCTCATTTTCTCCAGCTGAACACCCCCTATAGATATATCTAATTTGTTTTCATGTTTCCATCTCTTTCCTCCATCAAGTTTGCATTTAAAGGTTATGATCTGTTGGTGCCCTCCCAGCCCTGGCAGGACAGCCTGGGCTGTGACAGTGTTTTCTGTCATCTTGGAGCTCCAGCATGACCGTCCCTGACACCCCTCTCTTCCATTTCACATCCATACATATAAGCTCTGTCTCTTTCAGGCTTTTTATGAGCTGCCCACAGAATGCAAGAGAAAGGAAGGGAGGAACAGCATCTGGAAAAATTAAGGGAAAAAGGGAAGGTATTTCTGGAAGTGTCTATTTCTCAGTGAGAGAAATGCTCTCTGACACAGAATGGCCAAAGCAGGAGCTGTCCTTGCATCAGTGGGGCCCTCTGACTCAGGCCCCTCAAAGGCTTTGGGGGCTCCAGCTCCTTTCCCCTCGTCACGACTGGCAGTGTGACTGGCACCAATTCCCACGACAGTCTAAAGGGTGCCAAAAGTGGCACACAGGAGCCACCGTGCTCGGGGAGCCTTGGCAGGATGTCTCTCCTGGGCCACCTCATCTCAGTGACCAGCCCGCATCTCTTCCTTCAGATCCTGTACAAAGCGAGGATACAGGCTCTTTCTGAAAACATGATTCCTCAGATGAAGGCCCCAGCACCACCACCAGGACCATAGCCTGGCCATGGGAGGGCAGGCCGTCACCACCAGCTCCTTAATTCAGAGGCACCCTTAGGTTTCCCTCTCCCCAGAAGCATAGCAGGCCACAACTAGGCTGACTCCCAGTCTCCCCCTTCTCAAGTCAGGCATATGCATGTTCTCTCAGCAGGACTAGGGCCCAGAGTGGGCAAAGACCCTTTCCCCAGCTCCTGGCACGACGTTACACTGCATGAGGTGCATGGTAAAGGCAGAAGACATCTTGTTGGACAGTCCCTAGTGAGCCTACCTGTGACGGGGCTCTTGTTCTCCTCACTGGGGAAAATTCTGACCTCCCATTCTGTCCCTACTTTCTAGGGACTCTCCCCTCAACTGCCAGAGATGCACATTTGAGATTTGCCAATGCTCCCCCAGACACTGCCTCTTTTCTGTCTGGTTCTGGTCTCTCCTGACCCTTACCCATCGCTGGGTAGTCATTTGCAGCAGAGTTGTGCTCCTCCAGCACTGCGCCCCCCACCCCCCAACCCCCCCACCCCCGTCTGTCCCCACCTCTGAACCCCTGCAGACAAGGCCCTGTCCTGGCTCCCTGAGGCGCACAATCTGTGGTTCTGCCAGACTCAGTCACAGGAGGGTGTAACTCACTTCAAGCTGGCAGCCCTGTGTGGTAAAACTGACCGCCTCCCTCAAGGGTGGTGGGAGGCCAAGCAAGCGTGTGTGCCTGCACATCCCAAGGTGCTCTTGTTTTCTGGGCACCCTGCGTGGTCTGTGACAGACACATAGATGGGGGAATCCTCTGCCAGCCAGAGTTGGCATCTCACCCTACCTCTTAAATCTGCCACTAGCCTCCGGGGCCGAAGACCCTCCAAGAAGAAGAGGCCCAGCAAGACAAAGACCTGAGGCCCCCCAGCCTGGCCTCCCAGCCCAACACAGACCCGCATTAAAATCAACACTCCGTGAACACACAAAACTGACAGGGCAGAGGGGGAGCACACATCGGATACAAAGATCAGGCTCTCTGGAGACGCGGCCTGTTGGTCTCCCATGTTAGCTCCAAGTGACTAAGCGCAGGGTGGGAAATAACACCATCACGGCAGCTACAGCTCCTGCCTGGGCTCCAGGCAGGTTCGGCAGTCTTTTCACAGGGAAGATGCCTCTGCCTGGAAAAAAATGCAAGCATTGTGTGGGGACCATTACTGCATGCGCCTCTGCACATTCCTTCAAGAAGCAGGAGCACACTAGTCCCTGAGCCCCCGGCTCTGTGCCCCAATGATTGTGCAGGCCTGGGACACACTGCACATGCCACCTGGCCCTTCCCACCAGGCTCCCGGCTCTGGGAGCGGTGGGAAGGGGCCCGCCAAACACCCTGGCTTCATTGTGCCCCAGAAAGAGGGGACTAATTACTTGCCTACACTCTGGAGCGCCCAGGGAGAAAACAGAGGCCCGTAGGGTAGAGAGGGTGGGAAATGGGGGTTGGGGGGGTGCGTTGAAGAAGGGAGAGAGAAAGCCACAGGATACATTTCAAAGTTTCTCTAGCAATTTGGGGTGGGAGAAAGAAAGCCTGGTCCTGATGTGAAATCATACAGAGGTCAGGGCTGGGTCTCCCACCCTTGTGAGAAAGTGGTGAATCAGGGACGGTTTATCAAACGATCATTTTTCTCTTTTGAAACTGGGAGGCAGCAGCTTGGACAATTCTGCAGATGTGCTTGATGAGTTAGGGACAAAAATGGCCCTTCTCTGCCCCCCTCCTCCTCTCCTTCTATAAGGGCTCCCATCGGGGGTTGCTTCTCCCTCCACTGCCTCCCGGACCCTCCCCTCCCTTCTTCAGTGGTCAGCTGAGACCCCCACCCACTGCTTGCTTTTGTACTCTTGGCCTTTGGACATACTGGCAGGGGCCTTTATGAGACCCCAATCAAGACCCCCATGTCACAGGTACCTAGTAGAGACACCAGACCTTTTCAAACAAGGGACAACAAGGAAAATCGGCTGGCCCATTGTCTCTCCTCTGTGCTAAGTGAGATGAAAGGGGCCCGCAGCCCCCTCCCCACAGCCCGCCTGCCAATCACCTCTAGTTATTAAGGTCACAATGTGTAAATTCTTTTGACCTGCACCTAATCAAAGATTCACCGGCCCTTTCAAACCCGAATGGGGAGGAGGGGAGAGATTCCCTCCCATAAACCCAGCAAACTCTCCCTCAATAAAACTTCTCTCTCTGATTCCTTCTCTGCTTCCCATCTCCACCCCCTCGCTTCTCTTCACTCCACCCTCCTCACCACTGGCTTCAAACACAAATGACAAGCCTCATGGAATTACTGCCTCAAAATCCCAAGGAGGATTTGAAAGTTTCTATTTAATTCTCTTCAAAGAAAAAGTTTTCAGACAGGCACAGTTGCCCAAGCAAGCCCAGAACCTGGGCAGCCCCCAGGTTCTGTGGCTCTGATGCGAAATTTCTCCAATGGCAATGGTCAATTGGCTTTTTTCTCTCTCCTAAATCAGCCTCTCTTGCTTTGCTCTGGATACCATTATACATGGAGAAAACAAGTGGGATTAATGATACTCCTTCACTTTGTCACTTAGCATCTCTAGCTCAGTTGCTGACCCTCCACAACCCAGCTTACACTGGGTTGTAAGCTCAGCGGGGAAAAATTACCAAGCCCAAAGTAGCCAATCCTCAAGGGGAAAAGTAACCATAGGGTAGAACAACAGAGAATAAAGCAAGAAGAGCCAGGGGAAAGAACTTGAGAGAGAGCAAAACTTGGGATTTATTGTAGTTGGAAAAGTACAAAATGCTTAAATCAAGCAAGGGGAATAAAATGCTTGTAAACCTCCATGCGTCAGTATTAACGCTGTGCACTTTTAATCTCTCCTATCACCACTTAGAATAGGCAGGGCAGGAGGCCTGACAAACAAGGTAGTGATAAGTGAGTGTCTGTAAGCTGCCCACGGTCCACTCTTACGGGATGTCCTCCTCCCTGTCCACTCCTCCTTTTCCTCTTGCCTATCTGATGGTACTTTTAGCCTCTTGGTTTCTCCTCGCCTGGCTGTCTTTCTCTCTCTCTGAGCTTTCCTTTAGTGTTAATCCCTCATGTTATTTCAACTGTTGTCTCCATGCTGATGTCTTCTGCATCTCGACCCCATGTCTGAGCTCCAGGCCACCATTCCTGGCTGTCTCTGATCATGGCTACCTGACTGGCCCATCACCAGCTCAACCCAATGTGTCTGAAACAGAACTCAGCCTTCTCAAAGCCAGGTTCCCTGGTAGTCACCAGGCTCATAGAGGAACTCATTGGGTCTCTTCCCTCTCTCCCCCACACGCAGTCATGACTGCCTACAGCCTCTTTCCTCTGCTTCTCCTCAATCCAGGTTGTCTTCCCACTGTCCCTAGAAGTCTAGTCCCTTACTGCTAACAAAGTAAGCAGTACACAAACAGCCTCAGTCTCTCCCCTCCAAAGTATCTTATATCCTGTGCCACCACATTAATCATTTAACAGCTTCAATCTTGCCAAAAATCTTCCATGGTTCCCTATTATCCTCAGGTTAAAATGAAACACTGCTCTTCAAAGCCCTCTAAAACCAGGCCCCAAACCTCCCCTCCAGCTTCATTGCCCACCGCTTCTTTATACAAACCCTCCAGCCCCGCCAGTCACACTTGTCTGCTCTGAACCCCAAGCTTACATTGAGCTGCCCCATCCCTTACCATGTCTTTGCTCACACTCGTCCCCTTGCCACAAGTTCCCTTCTGCAATTAAAGTAGAGCTATCCCTTTGTGTCCCACTTCAAATTCCATGTCACCCAAGAAGCTCCCCTGATTTCATAAAAAGGCTACTGCTTTCCTCCAATTTCCTGTCAATAACCCTGACACCGCATATATACTGGAATAAATCTGAGGACGAGCATTGTTTCCCCAACTGGATTATAAGCCTCTGGATGGTAAAAGCTAACTCTTGTGCCTGATACTCCCTACGTAACCTTGCGCACAGCAGCATTCTCAATATATCTATAAGGCAGACACTCAAGAGATACGCATTACACATAGAAAAACATTTCTGAGTTTACCTTACCTTTTTAAACAAATTCCAGTATTTTACCTTATTTCTTTCCCCAAAAGGTCCTGAGCATGAAAACATGTTTAAGGCTGTAAAAGTGAATGTAAGGAAGAATTTTTTTCAGGGCGATTTAAATATTCTAAAGTGAAGTGTGGTGATGGTTGCACAGCTCTGTCAATTTCACGGAATTGTATACTTAAATTATACACTTAAATAGGTGAATTTCACCCCCCCTTTTTCCGCCTCCCGCCTCCCTCTCCCACTCCGGTTCAAGCCGTTATTTCTCAGTCTAGTTGTGTAGGACACAGCTCCCTGGCCCCTGCTGGTATTATGAGCCTTGTGCTCCCCCAGCTGAGGCAGTTGGTCGCCGGTCGTCAGTTGTCCACTCACAGCAGCTCATGGCAGCTCTCGCCGGCTGCCGGCCACTCACGATGGCCACTGGCCGCTCATGGCAGCACACCATAATCCACGGCAGCTCATGCCGACCTCCAGCTGCTCACGCAGCCCAGCTCCAGAGAGAGCCCTTGTTCACAATCTTAGCTGTAGAGGGTGCAGCTCACTGGCCCATGTGGGAATCGAACCGGCGACCTCAGTGTAGGGGGCATGGAGCTCCAACTGCCTGAGCCACTGGGCTGGCCCAAATAGGTGAATTTTATGGTATGTAAATTTTACTTCAATAAAACTGTTTTAAATAAAAAAGTAAATGTAGGTCCATGAATCCTTAATTTAAATAACTGTGTAAAAACAAGGAAGGATTCTCTATACAGTTGCCTGATACTGAAATAGACATTTAAATGTAATTTATGTTTTTGCTTATTATAAAAATAGGCACATTATAAAATAACTTAAATACAAAAAAGTAAAAAGAAAGTAAATGTCAGCAGAAATCCACCACATAAGAAATAACTCTGAAGAGATAGTCAAACAACTATCATATTGTTTTGTGACCTTTTATCATTTAACAATACGTTATGACATTTTTGGGGGTCAATAAATATACATCTATATAAGTCTTTCGATAACTATGTAGTATTCTGTTGGGTGAATGGACCATAAAATATTTAACCAGACCCCTATTAATGGATACATATGTGTTCTTAATATAAATCTTTATACATATATTTTGCATACTCGTCTGGTTACTGCCTTAGGATAAATTCCTAGAAGTGGAATTTATGTATCAAAATGTTTTCACATTTTTATTTTGATAGTAGCAAACTAAAGCAATTTTAAAACTCTATTCCTCTCCTTATTCCTGGAGATAGTCCACCCTTACCAGCCTGCAAAGAAGGATTTTCCTGACCACAGACCTCTAACAAGTGGAAGAAGCCTTTGAACAATCTATATTTTTTGTATTAATTTTTTGTTTTTATTCTCAACCACAGCTCACCCTGGATACTAGTGAGGTTCAAACCGGCCAGGAAAGTAGAGGGCTTCAAACCCATGAACCCATGTGTATCTCTCTCTTTGCCAAATGTTACAAAGTTCACCCTCATGCCCAACTGACCCTTCTCTTGGGTCATTTTCTGGAGGACCTCACGCTAATCACTCACTTGATCTCCTCCCATTCAGGCCCAGGAGGAAAAGAGGCCCAGACTTGTCCAGGACAGCTAATGCTACAGCTGCAATAAGGCAGCAAATAACTGGAGAGAGAGAAACAGCCTGTAAGAGCAGAGTCCTTGGGAGAAAGAGAGACAGTGGGTCATGTACTTTGAGCTAGACCCTCTCCACAGCCCCTAATGGCAATGGTGCAGTGAGTTCAGGGTGCAGAGCATGTGCTAAGTGATGGCTGGTGAAATCTGAGCAGCATCCTATAGGGAGACTGTGCTCCTGAGACCCCAGAGGTTTGACCAGGCACAAAAGGACTGACCCAGAACAACACTCGAGCTAATCTCTCTTTCAAAATTCCTCAATCAATGAAGAAGGGAGGGAGGAACACTCACGGTGGCCACGGGCTGAAAGAGGTCCACTTCACTTTATCCCACACATCTCAGCCTTTCCTTCCCTATCTGTTCAGCCAGTGCATGTCACATGTGCAAGAGCCACACACAAAGGAGGAGAAGCAGCCCCCACAGCTGCACAGTGGCCTCTACAATTGGAGCACACTTTTTTTACATATATATATATATATATATATATATATATATATATATATATTTTTTTTTTTTTTAAGATTTGATTGGGGAAGGGGAACAGGACTTTATTGGGGAACAGTGTGTACTTCCAGGACTTTTTTCCAAGTCAAGTTGTCCTTTCAATCTTAGTTGTGGAGGGTGCAGCTCAGCTCCAGGTCCAGTTGCCGTTGCTACTTGCAGGGGGCACAGCCCACCATCCCTTGCGGGAGTCGAACTGGCAACCTTGTGGTTGAGAGGACACTCTCCAACCAACTGAGCCATCCGGGAGCTCAGTGGCAGCTCAGCTCAAGGTGCCGTGTTCAATCTTAGTTGCAGGGGGCATTGCCCACCATCCCTTGCGGGACTCGAGGAATCGAACTGGCAGCCTTGTGGTTGAGAGCCCACTGGCCCATGTGGGAATCGAACCGGCAGCCTTCGGAGTTAGGAGCATGGAGCTCTAACCACCTGAGCCACCGGGCTGGCCCCCTGGGGCACATTTATACTTGAAAAGCTCATCCTCCACGGCCTCCTGGCCTCTCTCTGTTATCTTCTTGTCTAGCTCAGCTCCTATAAAGAAGCCAGTCTGAAGTTTCTCACTTGACCACCTGCTAGGCCAGCATAATGAAAGTGGTGGTCACCCCCTACCTATCTCCACCTCCAGCACCAACAAAGCTTCCAGAAGCAACAGAGACATTAGTGTCTCCAGCCTGGAAGCAGAAAGTCACATCTCTGTAGATAGGGCAGATGAAGCATGGGAAATCAAGAGAGGGAAAAGGCCTGGTTGCCCTACATTCTGCTTCATCAAGCCTACCCATGGTGGTAAGAAGATCAGAGAAAGCACAAGATGAAGAGCCTTGGCTTTAACACCTGCTCCAAGAAGGCAAGCTCCTGCCTCGAGATGCAAGCTCGTCAGCCTGCACATGGAGGCTCCAGTCCCCAGGACCAGTGGGCACATTTTAAGTATACCGACTTTAGACGGGGCTACTGCTTCCAGCCTGCTGTGAAAATCAAAATACTACACCATGACTACATGGCCATTGTTCTAGAAGCTGGATTATGGCTTTGCCATAGGAAGGAGTGGAGGAGAAGACAGCAGGGCAAGCTGAGCAGGGCCAGAGACAAATCTGAACACAAGAACATAGAAAGTGTGTGTGGTGGTGGTGGTGGTGGTGGAGATATCACAGCAAATTATGATTTATAATTATTTTAATCTCCTAAAAGTTTCTCTCTCATTACTTGAAATTCTCATTTGCAAATTAAGACGCTGCTGAAGATTTTGGATGTTATCACATGCCAACTGGCACTCTACCTGCCCCTCCTATACTTTTTTGTTCCCTATTTGTGTTTTAAATTTGCATTGCAAACTATGACAAAGGAAAGCTTCTGCAGAAAGCAATTTCCTGGGCTAGCGGATCTTGGACTAATATTCCCTTTGTAATTACCAAGGTTTCTGTAGGCACGGATTCCCCACTCTCCTCACTCCACTCCTCCCTCCCTTGCCAACACCTTCTGTTTGAGCCAAGCCTATCTGACAGGGCACTACAGACCATGTCACAAACTACCCCCTATGAAAATGCCCCAGCCAGAGAGAGGAGCAAGAACCAGCTGGAAAAAGGGGCAAAGATCTTGGGTAGTCAGCTTAACAGGGGACCCCAGAGGCACAGGGGTTTCATCTGTAGCACACAGGCACATATCTCTTACAAAAGACAGGAAATAAAGCCCCTGACCCCAAAAGCTCACAATCCAAAACTTCGAAAGAGCCCTGTTCAAGAACATGCTAGAGAGGCACGAGGATTAGCAAATGTCCAATCCACAAAGCCAGACATCTTTTAGTATTGGTCTGAAGGAAGAACCAAAAACATTTGTTGACTTGCTGAAGCATAAATGCATCCTTTATGGTAATCATACACAGAAACTCTAGTCAGCACAGCAGAATTCAGAATCAACACACACCTTTATGATTCATAGCAACTTTACAGCCAGTTTCCTATATCAATGGTGTCAACATATTCTATTGTTGGTTATATACATATATATTCTCTTTCTTGAGAAATATGTTCCAGCTCTTGGATTCTAATCTCCTAACCCCCAAATGGAACTACTATAGTAAAGAAATTTACTGAGACTCAGTGATCCCGGGAAACTGTTGTGGCAGCAGAATTCCTATTGTTGGGTCTTAAGCCCATGACCAAGTAGAGCCATGTGTGACTGTCCTGAACTAGGAGAAGAAAAGAAATACAACTGATACTGTGGACCGTCACTTGGAGATCCCAGGGACCAGGACTCTGACAGATGAAAGGGGGGAAACACATTTTCAAAATATTTGAAATGAAAAGGAAAACAGGAACTTATGACTTAACTCTAAATTAAAATACTGAAATCTGCCCCAAATGGCCTGAGAGCCACCTAACTGCAGGAGGATGGGCTGATCCTTCCACCTGTGACATGACCCCCCAATACATAAACATACATTAATGCTACTGATCCAGCCACACCCCCATCATTTCC